>NC_141806.1:2795000-3493750 GCF_057944985.1 Cucurbita pepo subsp. pepo | reverse complement strand
CTTGAATAAGCTTCAATTTCTTCAACTGATTCTCCGACCGAAACGCCGCTGTATGGTTATTGGGATAGATTTTTTTGTCGGGACGACAAAACGATGAAACGACAAGAAGGGAAAAAACAAGAACAGGAAGAAGAGGACGGTGGAAAGTTTTAGAATCCATATTTAATCCGAAAAAAAAAACATGGGTCATTGTCTTTTGTGTTTGTCTTCTTCTTTTTCTTAGTATAATATATATATATATATGAGTTTTAGAACACCCGGGTGGAATTTCATTCTTTTTGTGGCTTAAAGTTGGGTCCTCCCATCTGGCAGCTGTTTCAAAAAAAAAAAACAAAATTTAAAATTGGAATTAAATAGGTTATGGTTCATTCTTTTTGTTTTGTTTGTCCCTGCTCGAATATATTTATGAAATTGTTTAGTTGAATTATTATTGAAGATGGGAAATACTTTAATTACATTAAAAATTATTCTTGTTACCTATATAAATACCGTGTCTTTAGTATGAATGCAAACATGAAATGGACTAATAAATTTGTGAAGAATAATTATTTAGGACCAAAACAAGTATGGGTAACAGAAGGTCAATTTTGAATATTTGTTTTAGGTTTGTTTGAAAGCCTCCAAAGAAAGTGGTACTTGTTGTAAAGTGGTCCCAATCAATCAAAGTTTGTGAATTATTCCAAGAAGGATGGTGGCTTAGTAACCTTTGATGGTAAAGGATAAAATAATTGGTGAGGGTACTATAGGTAATGACATCTGTACTCTTATTGAAAATGTACTTTTTGTTGATGGTTTAAATCATGGCTTATGAATGTGGCAAGAGTTATATTTGATAAAAAATAATTGCATAATTAAAAATGGTAGTGATAGAAAAAGTTTTGTTTGTTGGAAATAGAAATAACAATCTAAACAAATATGTGATATTTAACATAATCAAATCTCGAATATTAGGTATTTAAAAGTTTTTTTTTTTTTTTTTTTGTCTCAAATCTTTTATTTTGAACAACAAAGAAAAACGGGAAATGGAAAATTTTGATTCTAAGAAGGATGTTGGTATTTTTCTTGGTTATTCATGTAAAGTTTATTTATGATTTAGAAAGAAATTTTGTAGTTTTACTTGTAAAAAATAAACTGACATGAAAAGAAGGAAGAAGTTTTTCATGATTGCCAAAAGGATGGAGATATGTCTTATCTTATCTCAAGAACTAGATTATTGGTGATCTCGAATAAGGTGTGAAAACTCTCATTCTATTAATTTTTTTAATAATCTTACATTTGTTTCTCAAATTGAATCAAAAAATCATAAGGATGCAAAAAAAAAAAAAAATGATGAGTTTTTTATTTTAGCTATGCAACACTAAATCAATTTGAAAGGAACAAAATTTGGGAATTAGTCCCTAGGCCCTCTAGTATTTTCATTATTTGAACCATTTTTAGAAATAAAATTGATGCAAATTGGGGAATTTCGTTAGAAATAAAGCTAGACTTGTAGCTCAAGGTTAATGTTAGGAGAAAGGTATAGACTATGAAGAAACTTTTACACCCGTTTCTGGATTAGAAGCTATTAGAATGTTACTCGCTTTTAATTTTAAAAAGTTTTATATTGTATCAAATGGATGCGAAAAGTGCATTCTTAAATGGTTATTGATAACTCTCTAAATGTAGAGTCATATTAAGTCTTTTTGTATTTAATATGGCACTCTTATTCACCATTTTCTCATTATTTACCTCATTTATTCTACTTAGTGAGCATGAAATCCTTTATTGCGGTCCAACATGGAAAAAAATATGATTTGGCATAAATCGATCTTAATTGTACATTTAATTGAGTTATGTGGTAAAATTTCAGACATTTATGCTGAACCGGAGTAGGAAATAAATGGGGGATGACAAGGAAATTTTAAATTCATATTAGCAGTCCAAATGATCATTGATTACCCAATGAGGAACATCCTATGAGACAACTTATTCATTTTCAGCCCTAAAGGGGAACCTATGCTCAATATAAAAGGAAAAGGAAAACCAGGAGGAAGGGAGCCACACTTTGGGGGAAAAAATCGAATTACACAGCAGCAACCTCTGCGCAGTGAACTGCTCTGAAACAAGAGAAGAAGAAGAAAACCCTAATCCAGCAGGCCCTAATCTAGCAGTTGTTGACAGCATAAGGAAAAGGAGACCAACGAGGATTGATTAGGGCAAAGAGGTGGACGTGAGAGCTCAAGAGAAGGGAAGACGAATGGCAACAAACCGGGATAACTCTCTATTTCCTTATTCTCTTTCCTTATTCCATCAATTTTACATGATGAAGATGCTGATTCCTTTATTTAATTCAGTTTGTACGGAGAGCTAAACTTAGTAGGGGAGGCGAGAGAGTTTTATATAGTTTAAGTATGTTGATGGTATGATTTTAGTTTATTAAAGAGTTGTTGTTAATGATTTACATGTATGTTTAATTAGCTACTTTACATACATAGTAATTCTCTTATTCGGGAGAAGAGAGGGAGCAATGAAATCCTCTTTAATACTCTAGTTCCATAGCAAGGAGACTTGAAGGGTAATAGAAGGGTTAGGAATAATTCTTCTCTTAGAGCCTTGTTAACAGAAATTACCACGATTATAGAAATAATCACCATTCATGACCCTCGGGAGTGGGCTTGAGAATCTATGAAAAGGAACTAAAATCTAGCACAAAACTCAACAACTTATCTATTTAATCTCTCTTAGCCGAACCTTCCTCATTATAGTTGATTTTCTCATCCTTTTCTGTTTTTCGACAACAGTGGCACTCTGTTTTAGTTTTGTTTAAATAGTTAAAATCTCCAACACCCATTTGAATGTTACCTAAAAACTCAGTTAATTTCCAGCGATAAAATTAACCAAAAAGATAGGCTCCTGTGGAATCAATAATTTACTTATTACTTGCTACTTGTGATAGTGTATACTTGCACTTATTCTTATGAATTTTACATCATTTTATTATATACATCCACAAGCGATCAGTTATATTACGGAGGAAGTTTATGTAGAACAACCTCCGGGATTTGAAATTTTAATTTTCCACCTGATATATATAAGATTTAAAAGGCTCTTGACGGCTTAAAACAAGCTCCAACTTGGTATGATAGACTTACTAATTTTCTTATTGGGAATGATTTTAAAATGGGTAAATTCAGTACTACTCTTTTATTAAAATTAAAAAAAAATGATATGCGCAATATATATAGATGATATTATATTTGGTTCTACTAATCCTTATGTGAAGAAAGTTTGAGTTGAATATGATGGGAGAGCTTAGTTTCTTTCTTGGACTTCAAATCAAACAACTCAAGGATGGTATCTTCGTAAATCAAGAGAAATACAGTAAGTATTTACTCAAAAGGTTCAAGTTCAATGAAGGTAAGATTGCAAAAACTCCAATGAGCACATCCACTAAGCTTGACAAGGATGAAAAACGTAAATGTGTGGATATTAAATCTTATAGAGGTATGATTGGGTCGCTAGTAGACCCGATATTATGCTTAGCGTATGGTTTTGTGCTAGGTTTCAATCTTGTCCTAAGGAATCTCATTTACATGTCATTATAAAAATATTTAAATATTTGCTTGAGACTATTAATTTAGGATCGTAATGTTGAGTTTAAATTGGTAGGATATTCTAATGCGGATTTTGCTAGAAGTTTACTAATAAAAAGCAAAATTTGGTTGTTTTAACTACTACCTAAGCAGAATATATTACGGTTGATAGTTGTTGTGCTCAAATTCTTTGGATGAAACAAACTATTGGTGATTTTGGATCAAATTTGATAGTGTGTCAGTATTTTGTTATAACATTCTGCTATTAATTTAACCAAAAATCATATATATCATTCTAGAACTAAACATATTGACTTAGACATCGTTGTATTAGAGAGCATGGACAAAATAAACATATTATTCTTAATTTTGTAAGCTTTAATAATCAATTAGCTCATATTTTCACCCACTTAAGAAATTTTTTCAAAAATAGGCTTGAGTTCGGTATTATTCATGGTAATATATCTTGAATTTTATAATTTTGTTTATAATTTTTTAAGGTATATTCTCAGAAGAGCTATTATGTCATTCTTAATTTATTATTTTTCAATGGTTCTTTTTCATGATTCCAAAAGGGGAGAAAATTAAGGAAAATATGTTCTAAGTTTGTTGTTTTATAATTTATGAATCAGTGTGATGTTTCAAAATTTATTGAGGCATAAATATAGAGGGAGAATATGCTCGTGATTGAAATTCAAGTACGAAATTTATGATGATATATTAGAATGCATTGATACTATTATTTGGACACATGTATTACTCTAGGTTTTATGAATTTCATACATCTTTCTTGAAATCATCATAAAAAAAGGAAGATTATTGGCTTTTGGCCTATAATCTAACTAATTATATTTTGATGATAATAAACCTATACTTAATTATTAATGAATTATCTGTATTTTGAATTGTATATTGTGTAAGATTGAGAATAACGATTTTCAACCCCTTTTTCAATCACTCAAATCATAGATAAAATGAAGGAGTTGCAGTCGAAACAACATGTATGTCTGACGTGATGATGTGACGTGACGGTAAAATTGACATCATAGACAAATCAAAGTATGACACTTGTTACAAGAGTATCAAATGGTGGAGTTTCTAATTACTCTCCAAAAAATTGAAATAAAATTACTTATACATCATATCTAATTTGAATTATAAAAAATAATAAAAAAATCAAATTCAAATCCATTTTTATTATTTTTATATTATATTATATTATTATTTTATTTTATTTTTAAAAAATAATCAATAAATAAATAAATAAAACCGGATCTATTTTCATTTCTCTCCTAATAATAAATATAAAAATATTTTAATATTACCTTTCCTTTCTTTTTTTTTAATTTTACGTATTAATTCCTAATTTTGCCACTTTGTTCCGTAAATTCATTCTTTCTCTATATAATAACACATAATTTTTATAATTCCTTTATTAGAGTTTCCACGACTCTCTATCCAATTTTATTTATTTTCATCTTATTTGAGTGATCAAATTATGAATTTATTATTTTTTTTAGAGAGTTGTGGTGTGTTACTACAAAATTCAAGTACTTGTACCGGTTTGATCCTAAGTCGAACAAATGATTAAGTTTGCTCTTGAACTCGTAAAAAGAGTTGTGTAGCGGTTGGACTCTTCATCCAAGGAAATAGTCAAGAAAAGTTTGTTCCCACTTAGGGAGTGAAGTAGGTCGAGTTTCACTAACCCACTAAATATTTATGGTGTTATACTTTTTTAACTCTTTATTTTATCTCAAAATTATTATTGTGATTTGTTGCATGTTATAAGTTTTTCATAATTGCTTAGGTTATTTCTTCAACTAATTTTACAGTAATTATCATCTTCTACCTTTTTTTATCGGAGTTAAAGAGTTTTTTTTATCCATTGTATGTATAAAAGTGGTGATTGGGAAGGGATACGAGATGAAGATGAGAAATATAATTTATGTCTAGACCTTGTTTACCTATCAACTATTTTTCATTCCTTCTTTTATTCTTTGTTTAAATGAGATTTCATCTCGACCCTTTTCAACTATTAGGGTCTTTTCACTCTCTTCTTACTCTCATTCTACCCCGTTCTAACTATCAAGATGTGATTTTATCTCGACATAATTTAGTTATTAGGTCTTTTCACATTCTCATTCCGCATTGTTCCACCTATAAAGTCTTTCATTCCCACTCTTATTCTCTATTTAAATGGAATTTTATCTCGACCCGATTAGCTATTAAGGTCTTTTATCTCCCTCCATCTTTAGCTTATTTTCACTCGCTCTCTCTGATCAAGGTATTTTCACACTTTTATTCTGCGGGTTTGGAAGAGGTCTCCACAAGTTAAATGCTAGTCTTTAATAAATACCACAACCATAGTCCAACTCTATGTTTCTTTGATAAAAAAAGTTACAATGGTCCACTTATCCTCACATTTTAGTGATCAAAATTTGAAAGGACAAAAAAAAAAAATTAAAAATAATTAATTAAGGGCACTTCTCATTTCTTCTCGGCCCTCCATAGTAAAAATAATTTTCCCGAACTCCATTAATTCGAGTTTGAATATTATAACAATTTGGATGATCTGCCAAAACCTTTAAAGTGTTATCCCATTTCACAACCTTTAGATTACGAAAATAAGAAGCTTTTCGGAACCCTTCACCAGCTAAATGCCCACTGCCCATTTCTTTCGCCGTGTGAAATCCCGACACTCTCGAATTCACCACCTCTCCACCAAACTGTATCAAGGTGAGTGAACAAAATCGCTTGCTAGTACTCGGCCAACACACCCGACCCGAATTCCAACCACCAGTTCCCATGCTTCAGAACCTTTGAACAACAACTCCAATTCAATTTGGACTCACAATCTTCAAGAAAAAACATGAAATTGAAATGGGTTACCTTCCAAACCAGTAAACTGATGTTGAATTGGCCGCCATTGTAGGAGGAAGTTGGAGAAATTGCAACTCTAATGGCGATTCTACTGTTGGTTTGAACAAAGCCTGAACAGAGTAAATTGTAGCATCCTGTTACTTGATATGCGTCCGACTGTTCATTCAAAAAGTTGCCATCATTTCATTTCAATCTGATTTTGTTGCTAATTTTTGTGTTTTAATGTTCGTACGGTCCAATAAGTGAATAGTCGTTGATTGTTGTCTCCATACAGCTCCGGGCTAACCTGTGGACAAAAGTTTGCCATAGAATTGAAATTTATGTGTATTTGAACATTGAATAAGTTGTCTGCCAGCCAGTTTCAATGGTGTTGAGATCATGTCGGAATGAACCGAAGATGAGTCATATCTATGAGAGGCTGAACTCATACTGATTGCTGACCCGCGGCTTCCATACATTCATACTTGCCTTGGCTCCATAGTACTGTTCTCCACTTACGAACCCCATAGCATGCTGCTACCAACAAAATTTACCTTCATTTCGATATGGGTTTTTTCAAAATCTTAAATTTACAATATATGGTAGCGGTGGGCTTGGCGAACGAAGTGTTAGCAAGTAAGTTGAGCCTCGAAGGGGGTGGACAAGAGGTAGTTTGCCAGTAAGGACGCTGGACCACAAAGGGGGTGGATTGGAGAGTCCCACTTTGAGTGGAGGAGGGAACGAGTGTCAGCAAGGACGTTGGGCTCAGAAGGAGGTAGATTGGTAGGTCCCATTTCGAATAGAGAAGGGAACGAGTACCAACAAAGAGGTTGAACCCCGAGTGCTAGCGAAGAGGTTGAACCCCCAAGGAGGTGGATTGTGAGATCCGACATGGGTTGGGAGGAAAACTAAACACCCTTTATAAATGTGTGGAAACCTCTCACCAATAGACTTGCACCCGAAAGGGAAAAGTCCAAAAGAACAAGCCCCGAGGGGGTAGATTGTGAGATCCCTTGGTTGGGAGAAGAACGAAAGAAAAGATAAGTTCTCTTTAGTTCATCACTCAAGTTAAAAGATTTGAAATTTTCTCTTTAATTTTATTCAAAACGGGTAGATTATATATGAACCATTAGAATTTAGAACTCAGCCATAGAGATGTAGACAGTTAGATTAAATTCAACCCACACTTGTTTCAAATAGGTGAAGTTTGCTATGCTAATAGATCTGAGATGATCTAGGGTTAGGTGTTGATGAGATTTGTCGATTATGTTATGAACGAAGTTCTACTTTCTAATAAAACTTGCATATTCTCGTAAAAGTTTCTAAATTTGTATTTAAAAATGGTCAAAATCATGTTAAAAATGGTTGATTCTCGTCATTGCATATACGACATGAACTATAATGTCTAAGATGAATCGTTCTCCTTTAGATTATTTTTTAAAAATATATTATTTATTTTAAGTCTATTTTATGGATTTCTTAAAAAATATCTATAAGTTTATTTAATATTATAATTAAGAATTTTTTTAAAGAAGTGTTAAAATTTGATTTTGATAGAGAATTGATGAAATTCGTTGGGCCTTTGTGATCCATATGGAGTCATTATGGGCTTGGACTACCAGCTTAGATTATAATTCGAGTGGGAATCTTTATTGGGCCGAAAGATCAATTCACAGGCCCAGTCTCTTTGGAGAAAGTGAATGATGGGCTTAGAATTGGGCCAGGCCCAATTACTACATTTCTCAAGCGGAATTGGACCTGATCGTCAAAGATGGGCTGGATTTTGAAAACCAGCAAAATAAATAAATAAATAAATAAAATCTGAAAATATTAAACAAAAAAATATTTAAATTTTTCATAGATATTTTATTCCTTTATATTTAAATTTTAATATTATTTAATTTTAGGCAAAGGCAAAATTGTCTCTGACTCTGTTTGTCATAATTGGGTAATTAGGAACATACGTGAGGATTAAGACGACTCTCTTTAAGATGCTTTACCGAGGCTTTACGCAACAACTTCTCAAGTTATTACACCAAAGGCTTGAAGTGAACGAGAGTTCATGGTCGAATAAGATAGTTGTCGTTCTTTTGAATTTTTTACGTTCTAGTGGACCTTCTTAGCTACTTCTACTAACAAACTAGGGCCACGGTTAAGCAGGTAAGCGAAGGCTCTCTCTCCCCTATGTAAAAGTCTTGTGTAAAAGCTTTACCTCGTTCAAGAAAATAGCTACTGATCAAGTCTACTGCTACAATTGCTTCAACGGGTGCTGCTATCGGTATTGGAAACTATATCTACCTGCACTTCCACCTAAACTTTCCTATTTGAATCGAAACAAAAACAGTAAACTTTAGGTCTTCGTCTTGAAAATCCTGAAAGGTACATCGTTTTCCTAGCTTGTTCAACCACACACGCCGTCTGCGCATGCATGTTCAATTATCTGCGACACATCTGACTTGCCTCTACACTAGGCCAAGTCATTCGGCTCAACTTTACCTCTACTCGGGGCCAAGGTCTCTTAATGCAACGTCGCATCTCATCTTGTCATCTCGATCCTCATCGACATGGTCCATATGTCTTGATGCCATCCCGAGTCTCGAGATGTCGTCGGCCATCATCACTCGTTTAGTCATGCCATCGAGAACGGGCCCGCGTGTCGCTCATCTCATCGGGACTTCCCGAACATCCATCAATCCGGGTTCTATCAAGGCATTGGCCCTCCTGTGCCCATGCTATGTCATTTACGGATACCGTGCCGGATAGCAGGTGTATGTAGCAACCTCCAACACGCGAGCTGGGGCGCAATACCGGCACACCTATGCCGCCCGATACTGTCCTTGAAAAACCCATTTCAAAGGAAGTCGCATGAGACACTCGTCTCGGCACGCTCGCCCACACTGTGACACACGTATGTGCCATAGGGTAGCTCACTTAGGCCACAGGACCCAGGGGTGGTGGAGAGCCCACAATCGCACTTTGATGGCAGCGGACTTGCGTTTGTGCGGCACTCACTTTCCAGCAACAAGGGAGTTAAGTCTATTCGTTCTTGCGTTGCTTACGGCCAAGTGACATATACTCGAGCCTCTAGTCCCGGTTCAAGAAGAATGTTTTAGAAAACGGAGGCAGAGAGATTTTGAAATAGAGTTTTGAAAGCAAGATTTGAAAAATTGAAATTTGTGCTACATGAGAATGTAAGCAAAAGGCAACAACAACGGCTTACTGCATATAACTACCCGGTAGAAAGAAATTGACAAGGTTACATGTGAGTAGGTAGAATAGAGGATGATGAGATGGAAAACCATTAGTGTTCAAAGAATCTTCACCAATATGTTAATATCATTTGCAACAGAACAAGTGGCTGCCCAAGGTTTTTTTGAATTGGGTGACAACCTCTTGTGGCTGCCAAACTTTTCCAACTTTTTATGGTTTCTTATAATAGGATTCTCTTTCTTAGTGCACCTTTAGGTACACCTCTCCAATTTTTATACCAATTTAGGACGGAGATCGATTCGTTACAAATATGAACTAAATCTATCACGATATATTGTACTCAAGTATATCATCGATCAAAAGATCGAGGGTATAAATTCAAAGCCATTAAACGTATAATTACAAATCGGGCTCGAATCAGAAGTCAGTTTGTAGCACAATCGAAGAAAACTCGAGGATGAACGGTAAGATATTGATGAACTTTGCTCTAACAATATGCTTCTTTTGTTGTTGTAGCTCGGGCAGAGTGATTGAATCTCCACATTATAATGTGATTCATGTGGAGGCAGAATTTGAGATTAGACAGTATAAACAGGTCTCATGGATATCAGCTCTTGTCCAAGGAACAGCCTCCTTTGAGAAGTCCACCCAGCAAGGCTTCCACAGGTATAAGTTGCTATTTTCTGTTTGGTTGCCAAGAAAATTCCACCAAGAAAATTCCACCAAGAAAATGTGGTGGGATTTTCCTTCTGATTTGAACTAATAATCTCTTGTATTGGTTGGCATCAGATTGTATCAATACATTCATGGTGCTAATAGCAACTCTTCTCACTTTCTTATCACTTCTCCTGTCACGACAACCATTATGGCATCGACGCGTGGCCCCGAGCGCTTGGTTAGGTATTATCTTCCTTCTATGTATACCGAAAACCCGCCGCTGCCCAATTCTGAACTCAATGTTCAGTTTGAGAAGTGGAGAAGCAATTGCTTAGCAGTTAGGAGGTTTTCTGGGTTTGCCAAAGATGATAACATCAATAAAGAAGTTGAAGCTCTAAAGAGCAGCTTGAACAAGTACCTACCTAAGAGTTCAGCCATTTCAGAATACACCGTTGCTCAGTATAATTCGTCACGTCACCTGTCGGGTCGTTTGAACGAAGTCTGGCTCGACGTTTCGGCTGTTACATCAGAGGGCTGTCAACGCCGGTAACGAGTTACCAGAGTCGGCTTGAGGACTGTTCCAGGCTGTGTGAATGTATATGGCACAATAAAATGTACAACAAAACTAAATAAGAAGCCATAATGTAATGTATGTAACACTGTTCTTGAGGTATTTCTGTTGTTTGTGGTAATATCAATTGAATAATGGATTCCTTTCCGAATCCAAAGCATCCTTTGAGAAAGTTTTGGTCAAGTATCAGTTGAACAATGCACCATATGAAGCAGAATAAGCCAATTAATCTTTGTCTAATTCCTTAAGTTTCTTTTGATCTTCACTTCATCACTTACTTTTAGCAAGGTTGGCTTCGTGGTAGTAGATATAGTCCGCTTTAGCCTGTTACGTATCGTCTCAACCTCACCATTAGCCAAAGTCCACCACTCACATATATTATCCTCTTTAGGTTTTCCTTCCAAATTTTTCCTCAAAGTTTTAAAAGTGACAGAGAGGCTTTCATACCCTTATAAGGAATACTTCATTCCCCTCCCCCAATCATGGTCGGATCTCACAATCCACTCCCTTGGGGCCCAATGTCCTCGCTGGGTTTTCACACCCTTTATCTACCCTCTGTCCTCGCTGGCACACCTCCTGGTGTGGGGCCTCCATATCCTCATCTTTGATCCTACTTGAGCAACAGTAATGGTAAAATTATTATTATGCCAATAGTCACGAAGAAGAAGACGAAGAATGCAACAGTTCGAAAATATCGAATAAATTGATGTTTGTTTGGGGCTACTGGCTTATTGTTCTTGAAAAATCCCCAGGATAATGCATCAAAGCCCTCATCATGAATTTCAGAACCCTTATAGTTGCTGCAAATGGTAGATCTCTGGGTCCTGTGAATTATACTCTGATTATAAGAAAGATTTAAAAATTTTGTGGGACGAAAACCGAATCATAACACCTGAGAAGCTGAATCTTAACACCGGTGTGACGAAAACTAGCAAAATTCATTCAATTACATTGTAATAAGATATCAATTTTACTCTTTATTTCTGTCAAAATTGACCAATAACTATGACTTTTCTTACTGCCTTTGTTTCAGAACATGACTTCTTATTTCAGCCAGACATTTTCCTCACAGGAAAAGTCATATAAATAGAGAGAGATAGAAGATTACATCTGGGGTCTTGTTTGGACGACATATACTTTCCCATCTCTAATCACACCTTCAATGTCTTGAGGAGATCCGTAAAGCTCCTCAATTGCATTTCCTGCACGAGCAATGCTAGACAGAATCGACTGTCTAAAGTTGTCGTCCATAATGAGCGAATCCGTCGTGTAATCTAGCACAACCTTCTCTTCTTCGTCCATCGGTACGCTATGTCAAAAAAATCTCTCAATCAATCAATAACTGAACGTGGAATTACATAATGGAATGAAAGTAAAAGAAACTTATTCAGAGACTATTAACAGTCATAGAACCTAACACTTCAGAATCAGTAGGACAAGAATATTGTAGGAAAAGATTTAAGATCAGCAGGTTTGCATCATTGGAGGAGAGGAATGGGATTATATTTGAGAATACCTGTCGTAGAGACCGGCCCCAGCATATCCTTCCAGGTCTTCGCCATTGGAATCCGATCGAAAAATAATGGATCGTCTAATGAACAGGCCAATGGGCTTGCTTGGGTAACCCAGCACCTGAAACAGTCAAATCCAAAATTGGTTTTGATGTAGTTTCATTTCTCACATTAAGTGAGTTGATAGCAGGGATGAAATAACAAATCTTACCTTGGGAGTATTTAAGTCATTTTTCTTGCATATAAAGCTCAAAGCACGTCCTGGATATGCTCCTACTAGAGTTTCTCCAAGTCCCTTCACAACCTATTGCAACAAGGAGACAAAAATTAATCTCTTAATCAATTAGATAGACACGTGGTAAGCGAACGAATAAATTAAAGAAAAATAATACCTCTGCGTATATTTCAGACGAGTCTCCAGATGATGGATTGGTTGTATGGATAACAAATGCATAGTCAGCATTAATGATTTCCTGAACAAGGACAGCCATGCAGAGATATTCGTGATCTAATTTCACTTTTCTCGTGCTGAAGTAAGCTCTCTCATTCCACTTTGAAGCCCAGACCTGCACATTACAGATAAGCAACAGTAAACAGGTTATCTAATTGCTAAACAATACATAAATAAGGTTAAACTGTGAAAGGTGGATTTTACATGTAGTAGAGTGAAGTATGTTTGAACAAAATATGTGCAGGGAATAGAAAAACAGCAACAACAACAACCCGTTCTGAATATTCTTATTATGAGTTTAAATTTTACACGAGGCTTCGAATCCATGACCAGTTATTTGCAGAGACCAGCATCATATTTGGCACAGAATGGAGTGCTCACCTTCTTTATAGCCATCCATGCTTGCGCCCATCGCTCCTCACCTTCATCACCAGGCCAGGGCATTCCCGAACTTTTCATCTTAGATTTTAACTCTAGCACCTGAAAATTGTATTTACATATGAATTATTATCTTTGAAATGGGCTGCACTACCTGGTTGGCCGTCCTTGCAGATTGCTGATGCCAACGAATACAAAATTCCATGAAATTTCTAAAAATCTAAATGAATTGAGAAAGTCACGACTGTATTATAAGTTCAAAATCACACATTTGTCTATTTCTGGAGTAGGAAAACAGATTGAAGCAGAGATGAGATAAACACTATGCTTGTTCTATGATATAAAATAGAATGTGGATACATTGTGCTACATATACATGTATGCATAATATAATGTTACGCCAGTAGTAGGGAAATTATACCAATTGAGGGGGTGCTGCCAACTGTAGGACTGTCTCGCGAATCTCCTTTAGAGCACTGAACTCCCCTTCTCCTAACTTAATCTTCAAATCATGAATCTTTTCAGCCACCGCCTTTTACGTTATAAGAAATAGAAAAGAAATATTTCAGCTTAAGTAGTTATCTCTTTTATATGAACTATAGAGCTTCACAGCAGCACTGAAACAGTACAAGCCAAATTGAACATGTGATTGACAACTCAGGATGAATGAAGGTAAAAGTATTATTCAAGAATATTAAGTTTTCGAGATCCCATAAACTATTCATATGTAATTTTCATGACGGTCAATTGAAAGATCTTGCACACTGCATCAGATAGAGCTTCATGTCAAAATCATGATATGTAAGTTTCGTTCGGAAACTAGAAGAAAAACCTTATTTGATCCTTCAGACAAAACTTCTTCAAAAACTCCAAATGGAAGGGCAACTGAGGTGGGGATCCCAACCCACGATGGCACTTTTCCTTTCAGGTAAGAAATATTACGTGATTTTGCTCCCACCTAAAAAAAACGAAGCAAAAAATAATAAACTAGATTGACAATGTAACATAGGAGTTCTTATCCAAGCAATATAAATAGAGGGGGGGAATATATGAGCCTAACCATTTCACTCGTGAACTCTTCAGATACAATGGCATATTTGCCAACAAAGTGCTTTCTGACGAGAGTTACAGTTGACGGAACACCATCATTTTCGTGGATGGAACTTGCATCTGGTACCTCATTCTCATTTACCTCGCTTAAGTTAAGTGAAAAGAGAAGGTTATGATTCATTTTCATGCTTATCTCACAACACTTTAATTTGAACTGACTTTTTGACTGGGAAGGGAAAATGAAGAAGTAATTGAATATAGTAATTAAATGATAAAATCTCAAAATTCTCAACTGCTTTAAGATGGGAAGGTATAAATTTGTTTAGGGCCAGCTAAGTCACAGATGTCTTTAAGCTTAAGTAAGAAAATGCATTAGTTTGTACCTATATACAATATCAGCAGATGTCGGCTTTATACGCAATAACTTCCCTTCTTTAACTTGAAGGTCGGAAAGAATACTTGAATCAAAGCATGTTGCAAAGCAAACCTACCAGAGATGAGCAAAATTAACATTATATGATAAAAGAAATATTGCAATGTACTTTTCATGTAACAAACAACTACCTTCCCGTTTCTTGCTCGAACAGAAACATGAGATAGAACATCTGGCATGTCAGGCGTCAACACAGCAACGGTACCATCTGGAATTTCTTCCTCACCTTTTACTCGGTTAGCGACTAGAATTGTTGGCTTCTCATATGATTTATTCTGAACGGTAAGCAACTCATCCACAACAACTACATAACCAACAGCTTCAACCGGGCTAATAATCTGCCAGCTGTTACATGGGCCAGCCAAGATTATATTAGAAGGTTGTCATAAGATGCAAGTGGCACTACTACATGCTGCAGTATAATATTTGATCTAATTTCCACTTCATTTACCGTATTTAACAACTTTTGGTCAACTACATTAACCCTTTTTCTCTAGAAAGTTCAAATAGGAAATAGTGGAAAACTCAAACCTCCCCAGGTTAGCAGTTGTCCGCAAAACAGGATCAAGTCTATTTAGAAGTGCGGATAAAGAGGAAGCTGATCCAGAACGGATGATTTCTTCGGTAAATATGTCAACCTGCAAAATCAAACCATGAGGAAGAATTCCAAAATCCTGGCAATTTAAAACGGCACATTGTAATTGTGACAAAGTAAGGACATACAGCCCATTCCTCAACTCCAAGCAGTGATCCCAAGTACTCAGCAGATGGCTGCAGGATGCGATGGTATGCTTCTGCCTTGTTTGCAAGTGCAAGGCGGGTTCTATCAAGAACAGACTTTGCATATAATGCCCAATGTTCCTTCTTACTTCTTGTGAGGTTCAATGCAAGATCCCATCCCTTTGAAAAAAAAAAACAAAAACAAACAAATATTACAACAGGTTTTCAATATCTTTTGCATGCAAACTGATGTTCTCATTCTCAGGGATTTGACCTTAAATCAAAAGGCTGAACTACAAGAACTTTAGACCATAATTCAACAAGCAAGCGGGCCCTAAATTCAACTTCAGGGTTTTAGTTCTCCATTTTTATTACTGTTACCTTCAAGCAGTAGATGAGATCCTCATTATCATCTGATGATAGGGCAAGATTCTCCAGAACGAGAGTGATGAAGTACATAATTTTCTGAAAAATGACGAGATTAGATTATCAACAATATATTTGAACAGCAAGAAAGTACGATAAAGTGCAGGAAAAATGTAGACTTTTACTGTCTAGGTTCAGGTGCTAGCTCAAACAGAAAAAATACCTCCGGTCCTGCAGTATTTAGCTCCTCGTAACCCCTCTCAACAGCAGTCCTAACAGCAGAATCAAGGGCAATATCCAAAAATAAGAGATCCCTTAGACGGTCACGAGGTTTGAGAAGCAAAGGATGTAGCTCTTGACGAGCTTCAAGCAAGCCCTGCACTTAAACAACCAGTCAAACCACATTTCGTAAAATTTATAAAAATAGTAGTGAAGAGAAAATGTGATTAAAAAAGAAATTCATGATACCTCAAGAAGTGGTTCAACATTCTTGATTTCAATATTTTCTAAAACAAATTGCAGCAAATCCTGATTCAAAGACATTGCAAATCAAATATTCAATGGCCAGTCATGTGATATAATAAGTAACAATTAAGACAAAGTAGATAACATCAACAACTCATAATTCAGCCAACGAGTGTAAATGAAATAGAAGTTGAAAGTATAACCGTAAATCCAGATGGTAAACCAGAAATAGGATTTATCTGCACCCCAACCATGAATCCTTGACCCTGAAAGTATACAAGTTCTTTATAATAATTGGAAATACAGGCCATTATACATTAAAAGATAAAAAAAAACAATTAGCCAATTCTACCTCAGATCTATAGCCCAAGCAGTTTTGAACTGCAGATTCTAGATCTGCACCTGAATGAACTGCCTGCATGTTAACCAAATTTAATTAGAATCAGACATATCATAATCACAACATTATCAGTTAATTTTGAGTAAAAAAGAAAAAGAGAAGTGAACTTTTACATTACTAGAGCGAATACGAGGACAGAAAATATCATATCAATTTTTATAAGCATGAAGTTTTCATGTTACCATTGAACAAAATGCACAGCTTAGGGTCAAGAAAGTTAGAAAATGAACCTTCAGCGTTCTCATGTAGTTTCCTAGATCACGCAAAAGACCATCCTTCTGATCTGCCCTAAAATGTGGCTCAGAATGGATTGCACGATCATAGCTTAGAAGTCGTTCTTTTGTGATTCCATTCTCATTCAAAGTTTTCCAGTAAACGCCAATATCAAAGTTACTATTAATGTAATCGATTAATGCCTGCAATAAAAACTTGTGAGGTAGGTCTTGAATGACATGCAACACTAGAGGAGGCCAGGACTACTCAGAACTCCAAATACCTGACAGATAACTACATCATCAGGGCTAGTATTATTATGCAATTTCTGATGCCATTCTTCCATCATTCCTCCTTTGCAATCATTGTTTCTCTAATACCAACCAGTACATGGTCAAAATTTACAAACAGTCATTGAACCATAAAGGAAATCAAAAGAATAAAACAAGGATAGAAATGCTAATCTAATTCTATCACCTGAATGACTAAAATTTCATCCCGAATTCTCTGCCCAACATCTCCTTCACCACCTCGCCCAACAGTAGACATAATCATCCGTAAAAGCTCCCTATATTGTGGATGGCTTGCATAAATACTCTCTAACAAATCTGTGAGTCTGTCTTGTGCTTTACTGATTTCACTGCAACAAGAGGGAGAAAAGTGATTTGAAGGGCTGCAAGACCCGACCCACACAGAGAAAACCTTGTTTGGCTTGAGAAAAAAAGTGAAATGTGGATTGCATGCAATACTGGATCGTTGAGTCTGATTAAATGAATCATTCATGAGGTAAAATATCCCAAAGCCAAAAAAAAACACGTTAATGATTTACCGTGGTTTCACATTATAATTTTTATTCCATATAAGCTGCCTTGTTGCCATAAACCTCATCCACACCAAGATCCCTGCAAGGCCCAATTCACCAGCATCTTTAGCTTGACCCATCAAGTCAGCTGCAATGTTAAATCTGAGCAAAAGAATAAGTTAGACCACGCTGCAAGAAAATTTTAAAATATAGTATTTCATGAGCAATATAGAAGAGGGAGGGGGAACCACCGAAAACTTTACCCCATTCTTCATCTTATAGAAGCTGACTATGCAAAAAAAAAATGTTTGTTAACAAGGATAAAGTGAACATAGGCCAATTATTGCTCCTCCTTCACTCTCCCTCAAAAATAGCTTAAATCTTACGAAGTTCTATGATATGAAGAGAATTGATAAAGGAAAAAAAAAAAAGGAGAAATTTATGGACCATCCAGTAAAGGGTTGTGAAATAAGACATAGATGTCACCATTGATAGGCAGCAACTGGAAAAAAAAAAAAAAAAACGTGCAAAAGCTCTAACAGTCATATAATGTGTTTCCTGTTTGTTTCTAAAATATTGAGGGAGTGACAATAAGTGCATTGTTTTAAGCTTTAAGAAATATGCAATCTGAGAATCCTGCTTTTTGTGAAAATTACGTGATCCAGCCAGAAGAAAGGAACTAGTTAATCACTAGACTAATCTTGTACGAGACAATGAAAAGAAATGGCAAACAGAAACCAACTATTAAAGAATATATGTTAGATTCGTCATTACTAGATAACTCAGGGTACCTTACTTGCATGCTTGAAATACAAAAAAAAAACTTATACACGAGATTCATTATAGTTCTCCATTTCTTCTTTCATAAAGAAGAAGAAGAAGAAGAAGAAAGTCGACTAGCTCTGAATTCATAATACACAGGACCAAACTGATTTCTTCTTTCCCAATTTGGATTGCAAGCATAGGATACCAGGAAAATATCATCACAAAACTAACCACTGGAACCTGTAATTACTTTCATGAAATGAATATTATGCTCAAGTAAAACATAACTGCAGGCTCCATTTTATCATTTTAAAAGAACACCACAAAAATGTACAACATGATATTTCATAAATAAGGTAAAGAAAGCTCAGTCTAACAAAAGTCATTCGAGATTACTAACCGATGCATGAAGGATTTTTCTGCCTCACTCTCCAGTTCCGCTATATTATCCAACAATGACTTTGCAGTACCTTTGCCACCCTCAGTAACCTTTTATAAGGAGCCCCTCTCAGTCACCAATGTGACAAATAGAGAAAAGTAAAGAAGGAAAAAAGTATTGCATAGGAATCAGACATAAACTATATTACAATATCAAAGACATGTCACCTTTCGCACTTTCTTTGGTTGGACAGCAAAGGCAACATAAAAATCTGACGAACCTTTGTTCTTGATCCAATTTCCAGAGGACTGAAGAACAAATGGCATTCCCACAAAACCATCCTCTTCAATCAAGATTTCTAGATATTGGACCTATAACATGAGTTGTTGCAAGATCAAGCCACTAAGCATGCATTTTAAGTTTTAACAACAAAAGTCAAAACTCAGAATTTCAAGAGATAAACTAAAAAGGGAAACCACTCTTATCTTACCTTTAGACTGGAATCATCAGCGTTGAATATAAATTGTGTTTCAGCTGCCTGGCTCAATGGAACTGAACCCAATGGAAGTACATCAGGAGGTGGTGTCTGAAAAGGCCAACAAATTACATAAATTTTCTCTGTAGGAAAAATACATTCGAGTGTGTACACCTTCACTTAAGAAACAGAATGCTTAGAATATTACCAGCCACTCGCCAGCATTTGTTCTAGACAAACCCCAGTGAAGAGTAACTGGCTCCTGTAAATCTGTAGTCAGATAAACCTTCGTCTTGCTAGCATTTTTTGTTACAAGTACCTAACAAAGTTGAATGGATTAGAAAAAAAAATAGAGTGGCCTCACAAGAGAGGGACTAGAATAATAACATCATTTTCCCACCAGAAGATCCTTGTCACCAAGCTTGTAGATGATTTTGTTTATAACATCTCCACCATCCTGCTCCTCCTTTAACTTCGCAAATTGCTCAACTTCCGTCAAGGCTTTTGGCTTATCTATGTATGTTTCTTCTATAGGTTGAGGAGCATATCTACTTACAAGTTGCACCAAATCCCTCTTCTTGCGATGAATTTTATCTACTGTAAAGTACTTTTTATTCTGAAACTGCTTTGCTACTTCAGTTTTGATCTCTCCTTTGGAAAGTTTCTTCCGAATCTCATCAATAGTTGCACCTTTAGTTAGCTCTGACAGCAAATCTTCCCTTGCTTTTTCAAATTCCCTCTAGAAAGAATGACCACCAACGAGTAAAGTAAGTAATGAAATAGCATATCAGTCGATGCATAAAAGGTACTTAGTATTTAGTGGGAGTGGGAAAACAAACAATCCCACACACAAACATCTATATGCATCGATGGCTGAAAGAGTATTTGAAATTACATGTTGCTCCTCAGCAGAGTAGTTGGGTTTCCCTGCTTTCTCCCAACGTATAAAAGCTTGAACTTGAACAAGTTCATCAGGAATTGTCTTTTCTTTGGGAGTGGATATCTCCACTGTTTCACTGCCATCATTTTTTTTGGTCAGTCTAGCTCTGAGATCTTGTATGGTAGCACCCCTGGCTAATTCTTGCAATAACTCCGCACGAGCTGCTTCATACTCCTCCTACAGTAAAATGAAATTTTAATCAAAGTGGATGATCAGCAACCTCTTTTCTAAAGTTAGCAGAAAGAAATCTCAAATCAGAAGATTTCTGTGGCATTTATGAATGATTTACCTAGTTTTGGAAAGATAATACCCTAGAAAATAATAAGAAACATCAATGTAGTTCTATTTGTCCGATAAATAAATTTAAACTTCCCTGCAATCTTTTCCACTTTAATGTTGAACTCTTGTGATTTGTAATAAAGACAAGTTAAATCAAACATATGAAATTTAAAAGAAGAAAAAGAAAGTAAACTATAAAAAGGAATGTTGAAAGTCTTGATGCAATCCATTTAAAGAAACAGGAGTAAATTGAAAAGGTGAAGAGAATTCATCCTTGCCTGCTCCTGTTGTGGAGTATACATCTGTTTGCCCCTTCTTTCCCATCTCAAATATGCTTGAATTTGTACAAGTTCTTCAGGAACTGAAACATCAGAAATAGACTTCTCTTTCACCCGTAACGCAACATGAAAGTTTTTGTCATTGTTCTTATACCTGTGAATCAAAAATTTTAGATGCAAAAGGACAAGACCTGTGAATTATTGTATTATCTTGCTTTAATTTTCTTTTAAAAAAAAATCGGTAAGAAGGCATACCACTTATTACGAGCTTCATCGAGTAAAAGAAACTCTATCGCTTCTATTGCAGGGTCGTCAACCTCAATTGTTAGGGTAGAATTGGGACCAGACTACCAAAAGAAAAGTGAGAGGAAAAGAATAATGGGCATTCAATTATCTGAAAGAATATGTCGTAGGAACTGTTGAAACTCTTTCAAAATTTGCAGGTTGAACTACTGTTTCAAAACTTACTTTCTGAAAAGGCGTTCTAAGAGCTCTGTTCTTATATGCTTGAGTCCCCTCTGGGCAACGGGATGGAAGCACCCATTTGCTGGAAACATTGAAGTTACACTAATAAGAATCAAAAGCATACAAAACAAAAATGTGCTGCAGACTAATACGTGAGGATGGAGAACGATAACGAAAAAATGATCACTATGTCCACTACTCAGCTTACTCTTTTATATCACCTATTGCACCCCAATGAAGCAGAAGGGAGCCACTAATGTTTGTGACCAGAATATTTACACGTCTAGTGGATCCTGTAGGGACACTCACATCAACCTGTTCGATTTAGTAAAGATTAATTTAGTGCAAACTTCTACTTTGTAAGATTCAAATACGAAATTGGAAATACTCGACCTAAAAGAGCCAGACATGCAATCATGTATTGTATTAAATGTCTAAAAGGGGAACTTTCAAAATACCTGCAGTTCAATATTCTCATCCAGTTTGAATTTCCCAGCAAGCTGAAAATAAAAACTTGGTCAACAGATGTTTCAGAGAATGACTAGGAACCAAAGGAGGAGGATGTCAAATTTTGACAAAAAAAAAAAAAGAAAACACTATCAAGAACAATGGTGATAGATGTGTACATATTCTAGTGCAATATAGAATGCCCGAAGAACCAAATCTGATGCTAAATGTAGAGCAAATTGCCACCGTGCGTCATGATTCAACAGCTTGACTCCGTTCCTAATAAGCATTATCACATCAATTTTGATGCTACTGCCCATTTTATTTTTCTTTTTGGACACTCTTTCAGGAGCTCAATTAGAACATCGCTATTTGAAGACTTGATATGTCCTTATTGAATACTCGCTAACTAATGAATTCACATTTTGAATTGATATATGGAGAGGGATTTTGATTTCTCTCGCTTATATCCATTCAGAGAGAGAGGGAGAGGGAGAGAACTAGTTAAATTTGCACAAGAAAAGGAACGGTCTAATGTGAAGAAAGTAACAAATTATTAATCAACTTCATGGCGTTACAAAGACAATCCTTTTAACTACCTAATCCAGAAAGATAATATCACAAATTTTACTTGAAGTACCGTACTGCAAATGATCTTCAAGCTGAAAATGTACCTCGGAAGCAGGATCCGTGGTTAATACCGCATGAGGATTAACAGGACATCTGCGGCGACTTGTTCCAGTGGCCATCCTTGGTTTTTGAACGTTTAGACTGCTCCCTAAGAACTTCGTGGACATAGGAGATTTCCAATGCTGTGCTGGGACTTGATTGGGTATTGCCGCTTGAAATAAAGTATTCTTATAGGTGCCGGAAGGATTCAATTTATATTGGTTATCTAAAACTGTATGACGAAGCAAACTCTGATGGAGTATATTCTGATTGATGGAATTACTCATATTCGCTGATGCACTTCGTCTGAAGAAATCGTAGAATCAATAACTTCCGTAAGTAACAAAACAACCCAAAAAAAGAAAATGCAAAAACAATCCCCCAATACTAAACGTCATATAAATTAAACAGGACATCATTTTTCACCCAATCTCTCTGCATCAGTGGTCTGCAATTCATCAATAAATAAAGAAAAAGATCTCGAAAATGAAGAAAACGAATTGAAATTCAAGCTCGTGATCACACAATTAATTACATTTGATTCAGCGAGTTTACAGACCACTGAATTCAATACAAACATTCTATCCTCAAACAAGAAAACAACAAGCAACAATCTTAAAAAATAGGCAGAAATCCAGCATTTTTTGTTGAAATTACACAGCAACATCAGAGAGATTTTCATACTACTTCAACAAACAGGTTGAAGAAAATCAAAATCCCGGAATCAATAACGCTTGAGGAACGAGAAATGACATCAAATAAAATCAAATACACAAAATTAGATTGAATTGCAGAAACTAAACCTGCTAAGAAAAAGCTGGTTATCGATCAATCCAATTCTCGAGAAATGACGAGCTTTGAGAGTGAGTTCAAGTCCCGCGCAGGCTTCAAAACTGGATCGTGGAAAGTCGAAGAACTAACGTAATTGCGCGGCCTTTTATCACATAAGTATATACGTGGAGGGATTTGAGAGGGCCACGTAAGCCAAGAGCGACACTAATGGATCCTTCACGTGCTGTTTGGGCGTGGGATTACGATGCATCCGGACAGGGAGAGAATGGCGGAGGCTCCGTGAATTGGCTACCGGGGAGTTGATATTTATTTATTTATTATTTATTTTTAGAGTTTCAGTTGATATTTAATGGCAAATTAACAAAATACCCCTGGTTTTAGAAACTATTTACGAGTCGTGAATGTGATATTTTTGTCATTTTATTCAACTTTCGCTTTCTTTTAATAACATAAAGTTTTTTTTTTTTTTAAATTAAATATTCTACGAAAAAGTTGTAGCAGACAAAGCTTTATGATCAAATTTAATTTTAGCTTAAAAAAGTGAGAAAATTAATTTTTTAATCAAATCTAATTTTAGCTTAAAAAATTAACTTTTAATTTTAAATATTATATTGGATATTAAAAAGATTAGTTAATTTTTTTAGGTAGATGAACAAAATTGGCAAAACCTAAGCATATGGCCAATTTTTAAATATATATAAATATAGAAATTACTTTATATATATATATATATATATATATATATATATATATATATATATATATAGATATATTGCTAAATCAAGTAAACTACCTTCTAACTTTCAATCTTTTTATCTCATAATTATTTTAATTTTAAAAGTTTCAAAAATAATATTCTTAAAATTTCAAAAAGAAAATAAAATATTTTTATACGTCAAAAAAATACCATTACGGTCAGAAACATCATTTAATTTTCAAGAGTGTTTTAAAAAATACTCACGAGTTTTCAAAAGTTTCGTTAATACGTTTCAACTTTTAAAAAAACTTCAAAAATAATCTTATCATTAGTACCACATTTCAAAATATATTAATGAAATTTCAAAAGACGAGTAGAGATTGTAATAGTTCAAACCCACTACTAGGAGATATTGTCTGTTTCAGCTCGTTACATATCGTTACCAGCTTCACGATTTTAAAACTGGATTTCACAATCCACCTCCCTTTAGGGTCCAGCGTCCTTGCTGACACTCATTCCCCACTCAACCAATGTGGGATCTCACAATCCCTCCCCTTCGTTGCACGTCCTCACTGGCACACAACTTGGTGCCTAACTTTGATACGATTTGTAACAACTTAAGCTCACCACTAGTAAATATTGTCTGTTTCAGTCCGTTACGCATCACCATCCACCTCATAGTTTTAAAAGCTAGATAGAGGTTGCCATAAAAAATAATAATAATAAATAATATAAAATAAAAATAAATAAAAAAAAAAACATTAAGAGTATCAACCTATTTAAAAGTAACAAAATAATAATAATCTTCATCTAAACTAGTTTAATTTTTTAGATTTTTTTTTAAGTTTAATGGGTATTATTTTAATTTATTATTATTATTTTTTTTTTTTTTTACTTTTTTTTAGTTTACCGAGGGACGCAAACTTTAAAATTTTTAATATACGATGTAATACCTAATAAGATAAGTTATTCAATATTTTAAAATTTTCAAAAACTTACCAAACACAAAATTAATTTACCCACTTAACAACATAAGAGAAGCAAAAGTAAATAAAATAATAATTGAATTAAATTATAAATATATATATATATATATATATATATATTTTTTTTTTTTTTTTTTTTTTTTAAATTCATGAAATTTTAATTTATTTAAATTCAATAAAATAACTCAACCAAAACTATACTGATAACTATGTTGAATTAATAGAGTTTTCAGGTTAAATGAATCGAGTTGTTCGGATTACTAAATTTTTTGAACGGTCCTAATAAAAAGTAAGTCGAGTTAAATATCTGACCTAACCGAGCGAATTGGATAGTTATGGAAAAGGGGGAATTGGAAGGAAAGCGAAAGGAGTGGCCGAAAACTGCAATGAAAGTGGAAGGTCAAGGGGCTGGGGATAGGCCAAGACAAGTTGGAAGTGCAGGCCCCTCATCATCAAAATGCTCATTTTTCACGGAACCTCTTCTCCAGCCCGTTTGGACGCTTCTGCTGTCACTTTTAATGGCCTAACTGTGTGCTTACTTCATAGATTAAGATATTTTGTTGATTGATGTCAGCTTTCAACCGTTGGATTCTCGATCGTTTAATATCATAATGAACTAAACCACAACCGTTGGATTGGATAGTTCTTAATTATTAAAATTTAAAGTATATAATAAATCATTATTTTTTTTAATAATTATCGTCCGTCCGAGCCTCGAATGCTTCGTTTTCCTCCACAATCGACGTGAGATCTCACACTCCACCCAACCGACGTGAGATCTCACAATCCACCCCCTTCGGAGTCCAGCATCCTCGCTGGCACTCATTTCTCACTCATTTTCTTTTCCAATCGATGTAGGACCCCCCCCCCCCCTCTCCTCCTCTTAATCCACCCCCTTCGAGGCTCCAACCTCCTCGCTGGCACATTACCTGTCTGACTCTGATACCATTTGCTACTATAACAGTCCAAGCCCACCACAGTCCAAAATCATAGGAGCCCCTCCCCCCAATCCACCTCCTTTGGAGCCCTCGAAGCCTAGTGTCCTCGCTAGCACACCGCCTCGTGTCCACTCCCTTTGAGGCTCAACCTCCTCGCTGGCACATTGTCCGGTGTCTGACTCTGATACCATTTGCTATCTGTAACAATCCAAGCCCACCACAGTCCAAACTCATAGGACCCCGCTCCCCCCCCCCCCCCCCCTCCCAATCCACCTCCTTCAGAGTCCAGTGTTCTCGCTAGCACACCGCCTTGTGTCCACTCCCTTCAAAGCTCAACCTCCTCGCTGGCACATCACTCGGTGTCTGGCTCTGGCTCTGATACTATTTGCTATCTGTAACATTCCAAGCCCACCTCAATCTAAACCACCGCTAATAGATATTGTCCTATTTAAGTTTCCAAGCCCACCACAGTCTAAACCTGTCCTATTTGGGTTTTCCCTTTCGGACTCCCCCTCAAAGATTTGTTCGAGAGATTTTCACGCCCTTTTACTCCTCCCCAATCCACCTTCTTCGGAGCCCAGTGTCCTCGCTGTCACACCGCCTCATGTCTAATCCCTTTGAGGCTCAACCTCCTCGCTGGCACATCTTCCCATGTCGGGTGTCGGGCTCTGATACCATTTGCTATCTGTAACAGTCCAAGCCCACCTGTCTAAATCCACCACTAGCATTCAAATCTAAACACAAAAATGCAAAAGAAATAAGTTTGTATTTTTCTAGTTTTTTAATTTTAAAATATTATTTTTAAAGTTTGAAATTACAATATTAGTCATAATTATTATGCAATAGTCAAGGTTAAAAAAAAAACATATTTACTAAATAAAAAATTAAAATTTTCACAATTTATTAAATATTTTTAAAATTACATATCAAATACGACAATATTATGAATCTGAAGTCTAATTTAAGGTATATTTTTTCCAACATGGTCTTAAAAAATAACAATAAAGTTAATAATAATATTAAACATAGTTATATTATTTAAAGCCAATCCACTAAATAAAGTAATATATTAATTGGGCAGAATTTAAAAAAAAATCAAAATCAAAATCATAACCTTCATGCTATAATCATAGGTTTATTTATTATTATGTTTTAAATGATTTTTAGAATGTAAAATTAATGGTTTTTTTTAATTGAAAACATAAATTGAATTTATTAATTAAACAGTAATTAAAAAAAATTGGCGAATTTCTTTACCAAATAAAAAATATCTTAAATTTAATAATTTCTACGAACAAAAAATTGCATAAAATATCAAAATTAGGCCTGAGAAGATAAATTGCGTTACGACAAGTCGAATCATTTCGGATCAAAACGACGCATCGGTCCGAGCAAGCCTCCCTCCGCCATGGAAAAATTAGGTCATGTCAAAGTGGCCAAGTACAAACAAACGCCGGCCAACTGACGGAGCATGGCATCGGTGGTCAAAACGTCTGAAGCAAGCTGCACGACGCGGCCTTCGGCGAGCGTATCGTCGCAGGTAACGTAGAAAGTGAGGGCGGCGGAGAGCTTAGTTTTGAGGCTATGCTTGTCTTTGGTCTTCAAATGATTGAGGCTTTCCTTCAGGCCGCGAATGGCGTCGTTGAAGTTCGTTTTGCACACGTCTAGAGGCTCCATTTTGCCAAGCTTCGCGGCCTCTTCTCTGGCGCGCTCTGTTTCCACGATCAGGTGTTCTATGGCTGCCTTTAAGGCGGCTTCCGGCTCGGTGGCGCCTTTCACGGCGGTTTGGCAGAGCTGCACGTGATCGGCTTTGTCGCATGGGCCGCCTCCCTTAGCTTGGCCACCGAAGACGGCCACGAGAACGATCATTGAGAAAGAAACCGAGTGCATTTTCGCCATTTTATTTTATTTTTTTATTTTTTTTATGGTTCTTTTCGAGGTCTGTTTAATAACGGGGGACGGATTGAGGGGTGGTTCTGTCAAGTGGCATGGTTTTGGCGTTTATATACCATGACGGTAACCGTTTTTCTTAACTGCCCGAAAATAACGGGTAGTTTTGTGGGGCTTTCATTGACCGAGTATTTTTTTATTTACGTTTAAATAATTAAACTAGAATATACTTTTTAATTTTGAATATACTTTTTAATTTTTTAATTTTGGTAAAATATTTAAAATATTTTTATTTAAATGGTGGGTTTTTTTTAGGACTAAAATTGGCTTTCAGTCTCACAGTTTTAAAATGTGTCTATTAGGGAGACGGTTTTAAAATGCGTTTATTAGGGGGACGGTTTTAAAATGCGTTTATTAGGGGGACGGTTTTAAAATGCGTCTGTTAGGGAGACGGTTTTAAAATGCGTCTGTTAGAGAGACGTTTGACACTATAGGGAGACATTTCACACTCTTATAAAGAATGTTTCATTCGCCTCACAATCCACCCCCTTGTGTCCAGCGTCCTCGCTAACATGCTACTCAATATCTGGCTTTAATACCATTTGTAATAGATCATTCCCACTACTAATAGATATTGTCCAATTTTGCCCGTTATGTATTGCTCGGTATCTAGCTTCGATATCATTTGTAACAGTCCGGACACTCTTATAAAGAATGTTTCATTCGCCTCACAATCCACCCTCTTGTGTCCAGCGTCCTCGCTAACATGCTACTCAATATCTGGCTTTAATACCATTTGTAATAGCTCATTCCCACTACTAATAGATATTGTCCAATTTTGCCCGTTATGTATTGCTCGGTATCTAGCTTCGATATCATTTGTAACAGCCCGGACCCATTGCTAGTAGATATTGTCCGTTTTGGCCCGTCACATATAATCGTCAACTTCACCGTTTTAAAATGCATTTTATATTGGTTTTCCGTTTTGTTCTTCCCAAGTAGAAGAATTTACTAGAACATCTGGTTTAGATTGAAGACAACAGAGCACTAAGAGAGTGCGTGTAAAGAGCAATATTAGTGGGAGGCCAACGTTTAAGAAGGAAAGTGTTAAGCTGCTGAAGGAGCTAGAACTCTTGTAAAATTTGATATTCATTAGAGGGTGAAAAAGAAAGCTAGGCTGCACGTGCAGTTGATTCCTGGCCAGCCTTCCTCCACTATCAACGCCATCAAACTCTCTTTTAGCCCGTCCAACCCTACTCAGCCTACCACTAACAGATATCGTTCTTTTCTCCAATCAATATGAGATATCATAATCTACTCTCTTTCAGGGCCCAGCATCCTCGCTGACATACAGCCCGATGTCTGAATCTGATACTATTTGTAACGATTATATTGCCCTCTTTTGAGCTTTCTCTTTCGGACTTTCTCTCAAGGTATTTAAAACGCATATGATAAAAAGAGGTTTCTACACCCTTATAAAGAATGTTTCGTTCTCCTTTTCAACCAATGTGGAATCTAACGATCCACCCCCATTTAGGGTCTATTGTCCTCGCTAGCACTCGTTCTCTATTCCAATCGAAGTATGACCTCCCAATCCACCCCCTTTCGAGACTCAACGTCCTTGCTAGTGCACCACTTCGTGTCCACCCCCACTTTGTGGCTCAGCCTCTTCGCTGGCACACCGCCCAGTGTCTAACTCTAATACCATTTGTAACAGCCCAAGTCTACCGCTAGCAGATACTGTCCTCTTTGGGGTTTTTAAAATGCGTCGGTTAGAGAGAGATTTCCGCACCCTTATAAAGAAGGCTTCATTCTCCTCCCCAACTAATGTGGGATCTTACAATCCACCCCCATTCAGGACCCAACGTACGTTTTCACTGACACTTGTTCCTCTCTCCAATCGACGTAAGACCTCATAATCCACCTCCTTTGGGACCCAGCGTCCTCGCTGTCACACAGCCTAGTGTTTGACTTTATAACAACTCAAGCCCACCGTTAGCAAATATTGTCGTCTTTAAATTTTCCCTTTTGGGCTTTCCCTCAAAGTTTCTAAAACGCGTATACTAGAGAGAGATTTTCGGATTATGAGTAGTGGAAATTTGAGCCATTTTTTTGTTCTAACTGGGAAATGGAATACTAATAGATTCATATATGATTTCAGATTACAACATCTCAACGCCAAACCCAACAATCATAAACGCTTCTACAATCATCACCTTCCTACATTTTCCAAAAAATTCTGCAGAAGGGAAGCTGGAAAACATAAACAAGAACAGATTTAGTAGCAGGCATGATCATGGGACCTAGCAATTCTCCTGACAGCGCCACTGCCCCTTCTCAAGCAATAGTCTATGCTTGAAGGAACAAGCGGCGCCTGAGATTTGCCATATGAGTTCCAGCACAGAGCGCTCTGAAAGCCTCTGGATCCTGAAGATGGGTTCAGCTGGATACCTATAAGATCAACGTCTATGCATGGGATTTGGCTGCTGCAGGCTAAGTGAATAGGCTGCACTGTGTAACTTCCTATGATTTGATCGTATTTTATGCCTGAGATTGCCACGGCTCCTGTTTGGTTCTTGCATCTGTACTTGTCGCAATAGTATTGGTCTATCATAATGGGTACCTTTACATCAGAAACTTGGATGTTGGAGAATGACACGTTTTTCACTGACCCAACTCCTCCCTGTTCATATTCGTCGAACACGACAATCAGTACGGGAACAACGCAACCCCACCGCTAGTAGATATTGTCCTTTCTGGGTTTTCCCTTAAGGTTTTTAAAATGCATCTACTAGCGAGAGGTTTTCACACCCTTATAAAAAATGTTTCGTCCTCTTCCCAACCGATGTGGGATCTCACAATCCACCCCCCTTTGGGCCCAGCATCCTTGCTGCCTCTTCGCTAGCATACTGCCCGATGTCTGGCTCTGATACCATTTGTAACAGCCCAAGCCCAGCGCTAGCAGATATTGTCATCTTTGGGATCAAGGTTTTAAAATACGTCTACTATGGGGAGATTTCCGCACCCTTATAAAGAATGTTTCGTTCTTCTCCCCAACCGACAAGAGATCTCACAATCCACCTTCCTTCTGGACCCAGCGTCCTTACTGGCACACCACCTCGTTCCACCCCTTTTCGGGTTCAGCCTCTTTACTGGCACACCGCTCGGTGTCTAGTTCTGATATCATTTGTAACAACTTAAGCCCATAGATAGTAGATATTATCCTCTTTGGACCTTCCCTTTCAGACTTCTCCTTAAGGTTTTTAAAATGTATATTCTTGGGAGAGGTTTTCACACCCTTATAAAGAATGTTTCGTTATCCACCCCAACAGATGTGGGATCTCACAATCTACCCCCTTTGAGTCCAGCGTTTTTGCTGGCACACCGCCTTGTGTCCACCCCGCCTTCGGAGCTCAGCCTCCTCATTGGCACATCACCCGGTGTTTGGCTCTGATACCATTTGTACCAGCCCAACCCCACCGTTGGTAGATATTGTCTTCTTTGGGCTTTCTCCCAAGGCTTTTAAAACACGTCGATTAGGGAGAGGTTTCTATACCCTTATAAAGAATGTTTCATTCTCCTCCCCAACCGATGTGGGATCTCACAATCCACCCTTTTTCGGGGCCCAGCGTCCTTCCTAGCACACCGTCTCGTGTCCACCCCCTTCGAAGTTCAGCCTCTTCGCTGGCACACCGCTCGATGTCTAGCTTTGATAACATTTGTAACAGCACAAGCTCACCGCTAACAGATATTGTCCTCTTTGAGCTTTCCCTTTAACGTTTTTAAAACGCGTCTGCTAGGGAGAGGTTTCCACACCCTTATAAAGAATGCTTTGTTCTCCTTCCCCATCGATGTAGGATCTTACAAGAACCGTTTGATCCTATAATGATACCGATTTTTTTAAAAGTTTTTAAGAAATAAATAACACAGCCACCATAATTCAAGGAGAAAAATAATAGTTTAACCCTTTTTTACTTTGTTTTTTTACCTGCCAGGTCTTGATCCTCACTCCTGAAAGAGTGTTTTGAATTGAGATGTTTTCAACAACAATATTGGAGACACATGCAGCACTTTTATCTTTACCAAGTCCGCCTAAGCTGTAATTATAAGCAAGAAATAAATCTCTAGTACTGAATATAATCATGTTTAAGAAAAGTTTAACAAAATGGTTAATTTATAATCACTGCCGTAAATAATGTTCTTTACAGGAATTGGGTTTATTAAAAAGTCACCTTATGCCATGTACAGGGCCACAATTGATATGATGAATATGGATGTTGGAGCAGCCAGTCTGAATGGAAACACAGTCATCTCCTGTATAAAATAACAAATCTTAAAATAAGTTGTTTAGTCACTGATCTTTACTTGTTATTTCTTTTTGGTGTAGCTTTATGTCTATTGCAATTAAAATATTGTTAAACGGAGACATTTTTTGTGAGATCCCACGTCGGTTGGGGAGGAGAACGAACATTCTTTATAAGGGTGTGAAAACCTCTCTCTAGCGTTTTAAAAACCTTGAGGGGAAGCCCAAAAAAGACAATACCTGCTAGCGGTGGGCTTGACTGTTACAAATGGTATCAGAGCTAGACACGAGCGGTGTGCTAGCAAAGAGGCTGAGCCTCGAAGGGGGTAGACACGAGGTGGTGTGCCAACAAAGATGCTGGGCTCTGAAGGAGGGTGGATTGGGGGGTCCCACATCGATTGGAGAAGGGAACGAGTACTAGCGAGGACGCTAGGCCCTAGAGGGGAGTGGATTGTGAGATCCCACATCGGTTGGGGAGGAGAACGAAGCATTCTTCATAAGGGTGTGGAAACCTCCCCCTCGCAAACGCGTTTTAAAAGCCTCGAGGGGAAGCCCGATCCCAAAGAGGACAACATCCACGAGTAGGCTTGAGCTGTTACGAATGGTATCAGAGCTAGACATTGGGCAGTGTGCCAGCGAAAAGGCTGAGCTCCAAAGGGGGTGAACACATGGTGATGTGCTAGCAAGGACGTTGGGCCTCAAAGAGGGTGAATTAGGGGGTCCCACATTGATTGGAGAAGGGAACGAGTGCCAGCGAGGACGCTGGGCCCCAAAGGGAGGTGGATTGTGAGATCCCACATCGATTGAGGAGGAGAACGAAGCATTTTTTATAAGGGTGTGGAAACTTCCCCAGCTGACACGTTTAAAAATCTTGAAGGGAAGCCCAAAGAGACAAATAGTTATGAAAGACAGAGTTTAAATATAGAAATGACAATAAAATATTATTTAAAAAGGGGCTTTGGATGGTCTTGGTTCATACCACAGCCAATGTTCGAGTGTTGAATTTCGACATCTTGCGTGTTCTGTAAGTGAATTCCATCTGTGTTGGGACTGCTCTCTGGCGAAGAAATGGTGATATTGTCGACTTTGACGGTGCCCGAGTTGTCGAATTTCAGATGGCACTGTGGACTATTTCTTATGGTGATGTCACGAACTGTCACATTGTAACTGGAATAAAATCTTAAAGCCTGTCATTTATGAACCAAGTATTAAAAAAAATCAATTAAAATTAAGAAAAAAAAAATGTAAATGTAACTCCTCAAGGGCTTGTTAACCGATATTGTCCGCTTTGATATGTTACGTAGCGACGTCAGCCTCATGGTTTTAAAACGCATCTATTAGGGAGACGTTTTCACACCCTTATAGGGAATACTTTGTTCACCTCTCCAACCGATGTGGGATCTCAAAACCTACCATCTGGGGAGCCCAGCGTCCTCGCTGGCACACCGCTCAATGTTTGACTCTGATACCATTTGTAATAGCCCAACCCACTGCTAGTAGATATAGTCCGATTTGGCCCGTTATGTATCACCGTCAGCCTCACGGTTTTAAAACACGTTTGTTAGGGAGAGGTTTCCACACCCTTATAAGGAATGTTTCATTCCCCTTTCCAAGCAATGTGGGACCTCACAATCCACCTCCTTTGGTGGCCTAGCATCCTCGCCAGCACACCGCTCAGTGTCTAGCTCTAATACCATTTGTAACAACTCAAGCCCACCGCTAGCAGATATTGTCCTCTTTGGGTTTTCCCTTTTGGGCTTTCCCTCAAGGTTTTTAAACGCGTCTATTAGGGGGAGGTTTCCACACCCTTATAAAGAATGTTTCGTTCTACTCCCTAACTGATATGGGATCTCACAATCCACCCCCTTTGGGAGCTAGCATCCTCGCTAGCACACCGCTCAGTGTCTAGCTCTAATACCATTTGTAACATCCCAAGCCCACCGCTAGCAGATATAGTCCGTTTTGGCCCGTTACGTATCACCATCAGCCTCACGGTTTTAAAACACGTCTACTACGAAGAAGTTTCCACACCCTTACAAGTAATACTTCGTTCCCCTCTCCAACCGAGGTGGGACCTCACAATCCACCCCCCTTGGGAGCCTAGCGTCCTCGTTGGCACACCGTTCAGTGTTTGGCTCTGATACCTTTTGTAACCGCTCAAGCCCACCGCTAGCAGATATAGTCCGCTTTAGCCCGTTACGTATCACCATCAGCCTCACAGTTTTAAACCACATCTACTACGAAGAGGTTTCCACACCCTTATAAGTAATACTTCATTCCCCTCTCCAATCAAGGTGAGACCTCACAATCCACCCTCCTTGGGAGCCCAGCGTCCTCACTGACACACCACTCAGTATCTGGCTCTAATATCATTTGTAATAGCCCAAGCCCACCGCTAGCACACCGCCTCACGATTTTAAAACGTGTTTACTATGGAAAGGTTTCCACACCCCTATAAGGAATGTTTCGTTCCCCTCTCCAACCGACGTGGAATCTCACACTAAATCTAAATCGGGAGAGAGAGAGAGAGACGAAGTGGGAGAAAGAGTGAGAAAAGTTTACCGTAGGCTTCATGTCAGGAACATGCTTCCCTTTCTTCTGCAGAAACAAGAAAAAAAAACAAGAAATGATTAAGCAAAACACAGTCTTAAATACAATTATCTTAACTTAATCAAAGAACAAACCTTGTTATTATAAAGCGTAGAGACAGTCCACCAATTAAACCCCTGACCATCCACAGTCCCAGAGCCACCAATAGTAAAATTATGCAGCCATTTGAAATTCAGCCATTGAAACAAGCTAGATTTGGACCAAGAACTCACTTTTGGCGGCGCCAATACATCTCCATCAATCTGCTTTACAATTCCACTTCCCATTAACTATCACAACACTAACTTATCATAATAAGCAAACAAAACAAGACAAACCTGAAGAACAAGCTGAGGCATACAAGGACCATTCAGAGTTATGGGTTTGATAAGAAACTTATAATCCGAAGGTATTTGTAATGTAGCTCCAGGAATCTTGCATGCAGCTTTCCATGCTGCTATAAGTGCCTACAGAGTTCACTATTTTTAGCTCCGTCTCCATATATATGTTTTTTAAGGATGTTTTGGACAATGTTTTACCTTGGAATCATCAAAAACACCATTTCCCTTTGCTCCAAAAGACAAGATATTAAAAATGGTGGACTGGGTTTGATTATAATCAGGAAGTGGAGCTGGTGCAGGGCTTGAACCACTGCCTTTAGCACCACCCTTTTGCTTCTGATGCTTGCTCTTCTTGTTGTGATGATGCTTCCTTGCCTCTAATGGAACCACAGAAGAAGACACCAGCAAAGAGACCAGAAAAAGAGTTAAAATCTTGCTTCCTTTGTTCATCTCCAAAAGCTCTCTTTATTTCACTTCAATTAAGCCAAGTTCTAATGGAAACAGGGTAGATATATATAGAGAATTCAAGGCCCGCCATATTTCAGAAAAGTAGCTCACCGCTCGTAGTTATTGTCCTCTTTGAGCTTTCCCTTTTGACTGGTTTTTAAAACGCGTCTACTAGAGAGAGGTTTTCATACCCTTATAAAGAATGTTTTGTTCTCCTCCCAACCCATGTGCGATCTCACAATCCACCCCTTCAGGACCCAGTGTCCTCACTGACACTTGTTCCTTTCTTCAATCGATGTGGGACCCTCCAATCCTCCCCTTCGAAGCCAAACATCCTTGCTAGCACACCGCCTCTCAGCCTCCTCACTGACACATCGCCCAGTGTCTGGCTCTGATACTATTTGTAACAACTCAAGTTCACCACTAGTAGATATTGTCCTGTTTGGACTTTCTCTTTCGAGCTTTCTCTCAAGGTTTTGAAAACACGTCTGCTAGGGAGAGGTTTCCATACCCTTATAAAGAATGTTTCGTTCTCCTCCCCAATTGACGTGGAATCTCACTTTCCGAATGACAAGGAGCTAAAAAAGAATAAACATAAAGTAAACTGCATCTTAAGCAAGTGAATCAAACGTATTAAAATTAGTGAAAGTTGTGATTATTCGTAGGAGCTTTATTTGTTGTGTATAAAATTTTGAATCAGCCAAATTATGAAAGCTACCTACGGCACAGCATAATTATCATAATGGCACTAGTTGGCTTTAAATAAAATTGATACCTTTGAGTTGGGAAAAGGTTCTTAAACTTGCAGGAGATGCTGTTTTGCTGACATGGACCGTCCATCTTTCGAATTTGAGTTGGAGAGAGAGGAACGGAGCACTCTTTATAAGGATCTGGAAACTTCTCTCTAGTAGATGCGTTTTAAAACCGTGAGGCTGATGACAATACGTAACTGGCAAAGCGGACAATATCTATTAGCGGTGAGCTTGAGTTGTTACAAATGGTATCAGAGCCAGACACCAACGAGGACACTGGACCACAAGAGGGTGGATTGTGAGGTCCCACATCGGTTGGAGAGAGGAACGAAGCATCCCTTATAAGGGTGTGGAGACCTCTCCTTAGTAGACACGTTTTAAAACTGTGAGGCTGACGATGATACGTAACGGACAAAGTGAATAATATCTACTAGCGGTGAACTTGAACTGTTTATATGAATATATGAAAAGTATGTAGTTTCAAGTTCCAAAAATTATCATAAAGATAAACCTCATAACTTTGGCGGTTACAAATGATACTTCACAAGCCAAAGCGGATAATATCTAATAGCGGTGGGCTTTTGGCTGTTACAAATGATATCAGAGCCAAGTTACTTGATGGTGCAAGGAACTGGTCAAAGTAGGACTAGACTCTCTCCAATAATAGACACGTTTTAAAAACTTTGAGGAGAAGCCCGAGAAGAAAAACCCAGAAAAGATAATATCTACTAGCGGTAAGCTTTGACTGTTACAAATAGTTTTTAAAGTATAAACGCTCCAACTTTTACTTCTTAAACTTGGATAACGTAGTTGCGGACCCTTAAAAAAGTAAACCCAATATCAGAACAATTTACCTCACTTCAAACCACTTGACTCACGAGAACCAAAATGCTTCCTCTCAAAGTTCTTAAAACGCGCAGGTTAGGGAGAGGTTTCCATACTCTTATAAAGAATGCTTCGTTCTCCTCTCCAACTGACGTGTGATCTCACAATCCACCCTGCCCCTTCGAGGCCCAGCGTCTTCACTGGGCACTCATTCCTCTCAACAATCGATGTGGGATCTCACAATCCATGCCCTAAACCAATGTCCTCGCTGGCACACCACTCAATGTCCACCCCCTTCAAGGCCCAGCGTCCTTATTGGCATATCACCCAGTGTCCTATTGTGAGATCCCACATCGGTTGAACAAGAGAACAAAACATTCCTTATAAGGTATGAAAACCTCTCTGTAGACGCATTTAAAAATCATGAGGTTAACAGCAATACATATTGAACCAAAGCGGACAATATCTGCTTGCAGTGGGCTTAGGCTGTTATAAATAGTATCAGAGCCATACACGAAGCAGCCCCCCAAGAGAGGTGGATTGTGAGATCCAACATCGGGTTGAGAGGAGAACGAAACATTTCTTATAAGGGTGTAGAAACCTCTCTCTAACATACACGGTTTAAGACCGTGAGACAAACAAACGATACGTATCAAATCAAATCGAACAATATCCACTAACGATGGGCTTGAACGGATACATTATACGTAACATAAATCATCAAAACCACCCTATAGAAGGGGTTATTGGAATAGTGGGGTATCAAAAGCGGCATTAATAGATAAAAAAGAAGAAAGTGTAGAAAGCAAAAGGAATAAAATAGAATCCACTTGGAACTGTTATGGTGGGTGAAGTGGTTTATATAGTTGAATACCTGGAAAGCTCTATAAAGAAGGGTTAACACCAAGTGGGTTGCACGTTGCTGGAACTGCAAATTCTACAAAGATGCGGCTCGGCATTACAGTAGTGACCTCCAATTTGGCTCCATTAGAATCTACCTACCTGGTTACCGACGTCGCACGCGGTGGGCCACTCGATGGGCCGGTCGGTGCCCACTACGCCTATTTTTCTTCTTTCCTGCTCGGAGTTGAAAATCAATTTGCCCTACTTTTTATATATATATTAACTTATGACCGGACCTACAAATTATTTTTAAAATTATTTTTAAATATATCTTTAATTATTTTAACTAATTTATTAAAATTATCCTCCAATATATTATAAAAACAAAACTAAATTAATAAAAATACGCTTTAATTCAACTTTATCTCAAAAATATTTTTAAATTGGTAAGAGTTTCCTTTACCGTTAATTTTATATGAAAATAGATTAAACTTTTTAAATTATTTTAAAAAATACGGCTGAATTTTTAAAAGTTTCATTAATATTTTAAACTTTATAAAAAGATTAAACAAAATATTTATCGCATTTAAAAAATACTCGTTAATTTTTAAAAATGACATTAAAAAATTTGAAAATAATCTATGAGGTGTCGATAAACTGTTTTCGTCCATATATTGACAAGCTTTTAAAATTTTTTGTCCCGTGAATTAATAATTATTAGGACACTATTTATTTTTAATATTATTATTTTATTTATTTATTTTATATATATATATATACATTTTTTTTTTTTTTTTTTTGTCTCTAGTTAGTCTCAAAATAAAAATGGCTTAACCATTATTCTAGCTAAACTAACTATTTAAAATTAAATTATTTTAATTACCCAAAGGTTATGGAGAGTTGCCACGTGGAGTAAGAAGAAGAAGGATGGGAGGGGAGATGTTGGATTTGGGCCCATTTTAGTGACGATCATTAAGAGACGTTGGGCCTTTTGATTTCTGGATTTTTGGGCCCATTTTAATGACAATATCATCTAAGAGATATTGGGCCTCTTGATTTATGAATATTTGAGCCCATTTTAATGACAATCATCTGATAGATGTTGGGCCTCTTGATAATAGGGCCCATAGATGTTGGGCCTCTTGATATTAGAGCCCATAGATGTTGGGCCTCTTGATATTAGGGCCCAAAAGGTGTATTCGTGGGGATGTTGGGTTTGGAACTTGTGATTAACTTATTATAGCCCACGTCTGAATTGTCGGCAATATACAATTTTGATTTGTTTGATGAGTTAAAACAAGTGTCACGCCATCGTTATTTTGTTGTCGAAAAAGTGCAATTTTAATACCAAATACTATACATAGTTTCACCCATTTTATTACGAGTCACGTTCTCCCAGCTCAAATAAATGTTTTTGTCCATGTCTTGTGAAAGTCTATGCATTACTTTATTCTAATTTTGACAACCGTAGCTTAAATATCTTTTTATAATTCAAAAAAAATCCAAAAGTCAAAGTTACTTTAATTTTAGGTAAAAATTATTTGCCTTTTTTTTTTCCGCTTTCATTTATATAGTCTAACCTCAAATTGTTCTATATTTTACGTATGAATTGATTATACATATAATGCGAGTAGGTAAAGACCATATAGTTATATTATTAATACGAGTAGGTAAAGGTCATATAATATTATTATTTGGACTTCGTAAAATAATTAATTACACATAAAATAACACGAAAGTAAATAAAAATATACCTAACATATAAACTTTGCCAACAAAATTCATCCCCAAATAAATAATTAGGTACAAATCATGGCGATAAATAAATAAATTATATAATAGAATAAGGAAGGAAATTAAAAGGAAATGGTGGGACGAAAATGTCATTAATAAAAAGAATTTTGAAAAAAATAAGAAAAATTAAATAAATTAAAAGACCGAAATGACCAGAAATTCAAAAATGGGGCCGCCGTGAGATTGAGGAACAATCATTTGAGAATAGACGCATACTTGGTGGTGTCCGGTCCTCCATTAATTTTTTTTTTTTTTTTTTTTTCTCACACTCTCCATTAATTTATATATAATTTATTAAATTATAAATTTAATAGATTTTTTATTTATTCAAAAATTTAAAATTTTAATTGATTTATTAGAAATTAAATTAAATTTTATGTTCGCTTAAATTTTTAATTTTAAATTCTTTTTATTTAGGTTCATGACTTTTAAAAGACATTGACTATTTAATAAGCAAAATTTCAATAATAATAATAATAATAATAATGGACCCATGCTTATTAATTTTTTAAAAAAATTAGATATTAAATAAAAAAAATTAAAAATGGAAGAATTTATGGCAATTTTTTAATAGTTAATCGACTAATTAGACATAAATTTAAAAGTTTATAGATTAAATTTAACCGAAAAGAAAAATTTAACTTTAAAATTTATTAAATATATTTAAAAAATAATGTGAGTAAGGCAAATATATGATTCTATGGTATTAATACGTTCAATTTTTATGTCTTTAATAAATGGTTGTAATCAATTTGTGCTCGTTCCTTTAAGTTTTTTTTTTTTTTTTAATTATGTGTGAGAATTTGCACCAATCTACACCCGTTAGAATAAAATTAAGTAGTTTTTCTTCATTGTATCCAACGGTTATTAAAGATAAATAAATTTTAAAGTTTAAATTCGACACCAATGAAGAAATAGTCTCGTTTTACTTTCATTTATTTTAACCAATTTGGACAGTAATTTAATTTTATAAAAATTAATTATCGGTATTTATTTAAAATTCTAATTTATGTAATACATGTTATTATAGATTAAGATGGAGATTATTCAACTAATTAGTCTATTATTAAATTAAAATAAAATAAAAATAAATGAATAATGAGAAATTTAAAAAAATGAAAGAAAAAAAAAACACCCTCAAAATTCCATTATTGGTCAGAAGTCAACGCAGAAGGTCAAAAGAATCGGCTGCTAATGGACTGGAACAGAAAATCCATTAATTTATTTTTAAAAAAATAAAAACATCAATTCCCAATCTACCCACTCAAGTGGGTCCCACAACAAGATTAGTATTTCAGCCAAATTATTTATATATATATATATATATATAATATATTATTATATTATACAAAAATAATAATATTTACATAATAAACATTTTTTAATATTAATCCATAGACATATAATTATAAATTTCCAGTTTTTTTAAAGAAATTTTAATCATTTAAATATGAAAAATGTTATTTTATTATCAATAAATATGTAGTTACGAAAATGTATTTAAATAATAATAATAATAATAATAAATCATATCCCTATTTTGCATTAAATTATTATTTATTTTCTTAAAAAAAATAGTCGTAATAGAAGTCAACGTCTATGATTTTTAGTATTATAAAATATACCCTCTTAATCAAATGACCCGATGCTTCAATTAACTCATTCTAAATATTGTACGTGAGCCCTCATATTGAAAAAACATCCAAGTCGATGGTGCACAGTAGTCTTGTGCATATGCAAGCATCGACCTTGCATAGTGTCACGGTCATGCTTATCCACGGGGTGTTGTTTATGGTTGCATGTCGGATGTTTCAATCACGTCCCTTAACCAAACAGGAAACTTCTTTCGAGAATCCACATATTTTGCTATTTGTCCTTTCTGGGTCGATCTATTGTAGACAATAAGGAATCCAATTTAGGACGAAAAATAAAAATTACATACTTATTTTATTTAGTATTTAACACGTAATTTAATGATATATTATTTTATTTTTTATTATTATAAATAACACGAAAATTGTCACATACCAAAAATGTGTGTATAAAACTGCCGCGGAGTTTAATTATGAAGTGTAATTAATTTTTTGTTTGCAATATGTTCCGGCGAGTACGCGTCTTAGTCGTCTCTTACAGTCCGCAAAGTCAACAATGGAAGCCGCATCTGTACCTTCCTTCCCATACATAATCCCTTTCAATGGCTTCGCTTCCGTTTGTAAATCCTTACAATTCCGATTTCTTTCTCTGATTTTGTTCTAATCATCAAAATGAAACCTCACGATTTCTCCTTCTTGATCCGATTTCTTTTGATTCTCTTGTTTCGTTTTGTAATTGAGTCTGTGGCTGATCCGAGAGCCACTGAGGTGGCTCTCATATGTTCGAACAACACCGCTTCGCCGCTGGAGCGATCTACCTTCGTGACGAATTTCTTGGCGACGATGGATGCGGTTACTCCTCTTATTGCTTCACAGCGATTTGCAAACGTTGTGAACGGGACTGGAAATACGACGGTTTATGCGTTTGGTCAGTGTATGAATGATCTTACTCAATCGGACTGCGATCTCTGTTTTGCGCAGATGAAAACTCAGATCCTGCGGTGTCTTCCCTTTCAGCTTGCTACTCGCGGAGGTAGACTGTTCTATGATGGATGCTATGTTAGGTATGATTATTATAATTTCTTCAATGAATCTTTGAGTGCTGTGGATAGGCCTGTATGTGGGAAGGTGGATTATAGAGGGAATCGGACCATTTTTAGTGATAACGCTATGAAATTAGCGAGGAATTTGAGTGTTGTAGCGCCCAAGAACGATGGATTTGCTGTAGGATTGGTGGATTTTAGGAATGTCTCGGTTTATGGATTGGCTCAGTGTTGGAAATTTGTGAGAGGGGATTCTTGCTCGAAGTGTTTGGCTGATGCAGCTAAGGAAATTGCTACCTGTCCTCCAAAAGCCGATGGAAGGGTGCTGAATTCTGGCTGTTTCTTCAGATATTCAACTGAACGATTCTATTTCAACAGCACGGCGACCGCCACTGGAGGAAATGGTGAGTTTGGTCTTGTTTACTTGCAGATGTATTGTTTGATGATTTGCCTCTTCACTTGGTTACTTCTTATTTCTTTGATGCCCTGCTTTTTCTATTGTTCTTGAGTTGAGTAGCTGTTTAGAACATTGTGGAGAGAGAGGTAGAGAATTTGTGGAGAGTTTTAACTTAGTGTTTGAGTTTGTAGCTTGAATGGCCCTACAAAACTTACCAAATTGTAAATGGTAAGCTCAAAAGAGTCCTAGTGAAAATCTAAATCATGACTCGTGAATGCGATCGTTCGACTAGAGCTTTCTAAGGTGCCTACAACAGCTTACTTGAATCGGGTTTGTAAAGCGATACCGTTAAACCAAGCATGTAACAGCCCAAACCCACCACTAACAGATATTGTCTGCTTTGGCCCGTTACGTATCGCCATCAGCCTCACGGTTTTAAAACCGTGAGGGTGTGGAAACCTTTTTTTAGTAGACACGTTTTAAAACCGTGAGACTGACGGCGAAATGTAATGGGCCAAAGCGGACAATATCTGTTAGCGGTGGGTTTGAGTTGTTACAAATGGTATCAAAGCTAGACACTGGACCCAGCAAGAATACTGGCCCCCAAGGGGGGTGGATTGTGAGATCCAACATCGGTTGGAGAGGGGAACGAAGCATTCCTTGGAAGGGTGTGGAAACCTCTCCCTAGCAGACGCGGTTTAAAAACCTTGAGGCTAGCGGCGATACGTAACGAGCCAAAGTGGACAATATCTGTTAGCGGTGAGCTTAGGCTGTTACAATGCGATTCATCGAAATTATGGTCTGCATAGTTGCTTGTTGTTTTAGGCACCTAGCACTGTCTTACAATTGCTTCACTTAGTTTGGTAAAGATATCAACTGTTATACTGGGATATGGTGGCAAATGGTTCATATGGTAACTTTTTACAGGAAGGAGTCGTCTAGCGATAATTTTGGCTTCGGTATCGGCTGCTGTGGCTGCTGCATTGATTTTTGCAACGGCTGTTTTCTGTGCCAGAAGGAAAGTAGTGAGGAAACGCAGAGGTATGTGCTTTTTATTCTGTGGCAATGGTAATGTCTTCTTTCAATCGTCTATAAATTGTTCAACTCATTACAATGTCTTTTTGTTTCAGAGAAGAAGCAACTTGGTCCTCTTGTGGCTCTTGTTAACAAGTCCAAGCTTAATTTTTCATATGAGACCCTTGAGAGGGCCACTAATTACTTCGACCAATCCAATAAACTTGGACAAGGAGGCTCTGGCTCAGTTTATAAGGTATGATTATGTGTGAGATCCCACATCGGTTAGGGAGGAGAATGAAACGTTCTTTATAAGAGTGTGGAAACCTCTCCCTAGCAGACACGTTTTAAAAACTTTGAGGAAAAATTCAAAGAAGACAATATCTCTTAGTGGTGGACTTGGGCTGTTACATTCTAACGTTTCTCATGTTAATCAGGGAACTCTCTCAGATGGTCGAGTCGTAGCAATCAAGAGGCTGTTCTTTAACACGAGACAATGGGTGGATCATTTCTTCAATGAAGTAAACTTGATAAGTGGCATCCGACACAAAAATCTTGTCGGGCTGTTGGGATGCAGTATTACTGGTCCTGAAAGCCTCCTTGTTTATGAATATGTGCCAAATCAAAGCCTGCACGATTACCTTTTTGGTAATAATTTCACCGATGAATTGCTATATATGCTTAAAGGATTTTTAGCTAAATCTCTCTGTTTCCATGTGTTTATAAGGTAACAAGAACGTGCAGCCACTGAGTTGGGCATCCAGGTTTAAGATTGTGTTGGGCACAGCTGAAGGGTTGGCTTATCTTCATGAGGAGTCAGATTTGAAAATCATTCATCGGGACATAAAATTAAGCAATATTCTACTGGACAATGATTTCACTCCAAAGATTGCTGATTTTGGACTTGCTAGAATGCTTCCTGAAGATAAGACACACATTAGCACTGCAATTGCTGGCACACTGTAAGTTTTCAGAATACCATTTGGTACTCATTATTTAAGAACCTTTTGATGCCATTTCGAATGCGTATAGAGAAAGATGTCCTGATACGAAGAAGTTTAGATGAAAACACGTTGTGTAACGGCCTAAGTCCACCGCTAGCAGATATTGTTCTCTTTGGGCTTTCCCTTTTGAGCTTTCCTTTAAGGTTTTTAAAACGCATATGCTAGGGAGAACACCCTTATATAAAGAACGTTTCGTTCTCCTCCCCAACCCATGTGGAATCTCAAGGATTGGAGGGTCTCATATCGATTGGAGAAGGGAACGAGTGCCAGCGAGGATGCTGGCCCCCAAAAAGGGGTGGATTGTGAGATCCCACATTGGTTGGGGGGGAGACTGAAACATTCTTTATAAAGTTGTGGAAACCTTCTCCTAACAGATGCGTTTTAATAATCTCGAGGGGAAGCTGAAAGGAAAATTCCAAAGAGAGCTTGGGCCGTTAAATTTTGCTTCGAAATTCATTCTGTGTGAAGTCTATCAAGAAGATATCTGAACTGTGTTACATTAGAAGTGACAAATCTGGGTCTGATTATTGTGGAAAGCTGTGTGTAATGCATTGGATTAATCTTAACAAGTTTGTCATTATGCTTCAACCCATGCATCTACAATACAAACATTATAAGTTTCATGAAAATATTAGCTTTTCAGCTCGTCTTCGAACATTAAAAGCATCAGACTATTGACAAGCTTTGCACTTGCAGAGGTTACATGGCTCCGGAGTATGTAGTACGTGGCAAGTTGTCTGAAAAGGCCGATGTTTACAGTTTCGGAGTTTTTGCCATCGAAGTTATCACAGGAAGAAGGAATGGTCACTTCTATCAAGATTCAACCTCCATCTTACAAAGGGTAAACCTTTACTCCATTACATCATAGTATTCTTGTCTAATTTACAGTTAAACCGACACTGATCCTCATTGCTTCTCAAGGTATGGAATTTTTATGGAGAGGGAAGGCTATATGCAGCTGTCGATCCTATCCTTGGAGGCGATTATCCACGAGACCAAGCGTCGTGGTTGCTTCAAATAGGTCTAGTTTGTGTGCAAGCCTTTGCTGACTTAAGGCCATCCATGTCAATGGTTGTGAAAATGCTTAATGGAAACTATGAGATTCCCCAGCCAAAACAGCCTCCATATCTTCATCCTTCAAGCGGAGACATAAAAAAACACAATTCATCAGACTCATCCAATCCCAATCTCTACTCCAACTCGAAAAATTCACAAACTAGCATGACTCAAAGCATCATCGATCCTAGATGAGTGTTGTTCCTGTGAAATGATGCCAGACCTTGTATATAAACCTAATTACAGGCATAGCTTAGCCATAGTTTTTGCCAATTGTGTCATACTCCCAAGTCCTAGACCGTCACACTTCTCATCGACTATGTTATAACGACACGACATTCCGATCTGACCTGAGGGACTATGTCTTTGTGAGTTACACTCCAGAGACAGAGAGTTAGGCAAGTGCTATTTGTATGGTGTAAGGTCCAAGCTTTGTTCTTGCAGAGAACATAGAGACTTGAGTCCATGTAATCTAATAATGCGAGGAAATTTTCAGCTTCTAACTGTCTCTGCACATTTAGGATAACTGTAAACTTCTTGTTCTTAGAAATTTGAAGAGTAGGCATGCCAGAAACTGGAATTTATTCTCTTTGTTGGTTACACAAGCAATAATTTCAGTGTCCAAATTCTTAGCCATATGAATATATATATATATATATATAGATTAGATATACATGGAAGGGAAAGCAAACAAGAGCTCAAACAGCATTGGGAATATACATATTGAGATCATTTAAAGTGTGTTTCAGTCCTCTCTGAAGAATCTACCTGAAGAAAGCTCATCCATTCCGTCCAACTGCATATTCTCTGATGGCTTCCAGTGGCGTTTCCGCTGATTTATGAACCAATTGTTAATTTGCTTCTGGTCAAGCCCTGTTCTCTCTGCCAGTGCAACCTTATCGGCTTCCTGTATGATTAAAAGCAGTGGATTATGGCCCTCAAACTTGAAGCAATATTTGAATATATCTCTCCATGATGTGGGAATTTATTATTTAATCCAAACCGCCGCTTTATTTAAGTTTAAAAAAAGCATTTTGGGTGGAAATTTGAACTCCAACATCTAATGTCAATTAATAATGAGCTGTGTTGATTTTGATATTTAATTAAATAAGTTGAAATAAACTTATAGTTTAACACACAATTTATATTGGAAATAGTACGTGAGTATGGCATGATGAACTGTGGTAATGCATTAAGAAAATTTAAGAAAGGTTATAAGCAAACATACCGTAGGATATGGCCATTTATAGTGAACATTCCACCATTCAAGGAGGGTTTGCCTGGCTTCTTTTGGTAATTTTCCTTTTTTCTTCTTCTTTGAGAACTCCAATTTTAAGCTACTAATATGACTGCCAAATCTACGTAATAGCTTATCCTTGAGATCCCTTTTCTCGCCTTTGGTTTGAGTCTCCGCCTCCACAGCTTCCATCTCTCCTCCACTCAACTCTTCATCCGACGAGGCAGCTCCTTCATCTATTAATCACGTTACAGTAAAAATATTCTTACTTGGCAGTAATAATTCAGATACTGTATATAACCAAAATGCAATAAAAAATAATAATAATAAGATTCAACATCTCAGTAAGAAGGGCAGATTGACATTGAAAGGGCAGGACATGATGAAGAGGACCCCACAGAGAAAGGCATTCAAAGGTAAAACGAGGATTTGACTGCCAACTGCAAAAGGGGAAGAAGGAAAAGAGAAGCCAAGGTGCGTTTCAGCAGTGTCTGGTTAAGTCATTTGTCAGACGGGGGAGATGGGTGCGTGAGGAACTCACAGTCAGAATAGACAAGACTGAACGGCCACATAAATTCACTTTCTGGAATGACCCACGAGAGTCTCGAGGTTTGTATTAAAAATCTCCTCCCTCACTCGATGATAATCCCATGAGCAGTAATACAATGACCCCACCACACGACCTGGTGCAGTTCCCTTTAGCTAGAAAGTGACCCTTTACCCATATCCTTACAACCGGGTAATGCCCAGTCACACAGCCAGGAACAAAGCACATGGTAGTTGTTAGTTGATAGTGAATTAAATGCCCACCCTTTTCAGACCAAGACTTTCAAATGTCACACTTAGAAGTTTGAAAGAAAAAAAAAATTAATAATCCGGACGTGGGAGTGTGATTATTTTGTTGGCAAGAACATGAGAATCCCACCTGGTTAGCGAGGAACTATTCTGATCCAACCCCATCTCTTGCCTAGTTAGCTGATTCTGTTCAGACAAAGGTAAAAAGTCGGTGATAGGCACCTACTTCAATCTTAGTGTAAGAAAGAAAAAGAGGGACCCAAAAGGGGAAAAGATAAAGCAAAGGATATGAGTGAGGGTGAGTACAGTAAACCTCAGCTACCCAGCAAGAAAGAGACACGTGTCGTACACGTCATCTGCACAAAGAACACGGCAGAGTACATGTCGATAGAAGTGACAACCACTAACCAGCTAGGAGTGACTAATTGCGTGGGGTGAGAGAGGGCACCAAAAGCACCTTCGCAGCGAAAACTGCGGGAGTACATGTGACAGTGTGGAAACCTCGACCACCCGCTCAACCCGGGCTTTCCCCTAAACTTTTCCCTTTATTTCTTTGTCCCTTTCTTAACTTTCTCAGTATTCATCGTGGGACATGCCTTTACCAGAACTTATTTTCTACCCCGCACGCTGTCCTTTCAAGCTTCTTACTCCTGAATGATAATGGTGATCAAGCAAAACAAGCCGTGACCATTATATTGAGGACCTGTTAAAACCCTTCTCCGCAGACCAAGTAAAATAACTATGGGAGAAATAAAAAGCTTCGTTCTTCCCTAATGGCAGATATAAGTATGTACCCACCAGTACTCGCGCTTACAGACCCTAGGTTTAAAGACCCATCTAATTCTTCTTCATCAAAAGGCTCGGATCCAGGTCAATAAAACTTGGGACACATTAGAGTTCATATGCAAGGAATCCTGCTGTACACAAATAGTGGGTTCGGAGAAAAGATAATTCGATTACTGCTATCTATGTGAAGCTTCACAGTAACCAGCAGAAAACACTATAAAAACCAACTCACAAACATCACAAGTAAGCTAGATATGCAACCAATATGTAATGATTACTCATGCCATTACATCAATTTTTTATACATCCAAAGAAAGGGGATCTTTAATTAGCTGGTGGTTCCAGACAAAATAATGCAGTACTCACTGTCCAGAAAGAAACTTAGTGATTTTATATGATGATCACAGCTAGATCATCGCCTTTACGGATATCGAACTAGAAGTAGAAATCCAAACAAAAATCAATGTGTTGATGATGACATTAAATACCATCAACCGGTCATACCGTTTCAGTTTTCTGGAATAATTTCTGCTAACAAATCCCACTTTCGTTAATCAAAATTATGACCTAGCTTCCTCTTGAGACAAATCTATCTATCAATGATGGTCTGGATGTGGATGGAAAAGCATTACGACTACGTAATACAAAGGAATTCCCTTAGAAATTAAAAGTCCAAAGAGAGTGCAATAATGTAGTAAGAAAATAAGCCTAATATATCGGACCAAATCCTTGTTGTCCGAGATGCAAAGTTCTTGCTAAAAATGAGCCAGCCAGATTTTGGCAGCAAAATACCGTTCGAGCACGTGAATATATGCCCTATGAAATCCAAATGGAAGTCTGCCAACGGTCGCATGTCCAAAGAGACTTTTATATAAGTGAATATATATGAGAAAGCAAATAAAGAACTCACTAAAGCTCTCGTGCTAAGACAAGTCGAACACGAGGCTATTTTTTTAATGGAGATAACATCACACCTGAAAAGTTAATTTGTACTTCCAAAGTAAATTAAAAACAATAGTTGCCAACCATTATCTTTGATTTACAAGCTTTTCTTTTAAGATCACTCATTTTTTTAATTATCATATTTAAGCTTTAAAGCCTGCCATGCCCATTCTCATAAGTTGCATGTCAGAGAAACTAGAGAGCATTACAACACAAAGCAAGTCAGTGATGTTCTTTAATAATGAGGTTTCTCCTACCTGGGGATTGAAATTATTCAGAACTTAAATGAACTAATAATAAAGTTTCAAGAAGATACTGCTGCAACTTCACTTTATCAGTAGTCCGCAGCACTTGACAAGTCTCAAGGTTCATTTTCAAATTTTCCACATCTTACATCAACCACTCACGCTCCATTGAAATTTGACATTATAATAAAATATCTTCGACAAACATTATCACAGCTATCACAATCACATTAAGATAATGTCTATCATATATCTTAAGAAAGATTCAGCATATAATACGGACACATTCATTGATTAACACACTAATGCAATGATATTTGCTGTTAGAGTGAGAATTATTCACATCTTTTATCTCCTTAATGACATTCCAAACTACTTTTTTCCCCCAAAAAAAATCTACAACAGTGATCAATTGAAAAAATTATTGTTAGAACAAATATATGTGGGTAGGACCAATGGCTTCTTGACCTTCTATCTACTACTCAAAGTATATACAAAACCAATATCAATTTCTCTTTGAAATATTGGAAGACAAAAATATATGATTTTGTCATTCCTCTTGAAATTTTAATGCAATATTTGGCATGATTCACTAATTATTCTCAATACTAAAGGCTCTAAGCAACACAGAAAGGCAAAATATATAGGAGTAACTTGAAGTTTTCCATAGGATTTGGGATCGAAAATTAAAGAAAATAACAATATTAAACAAAAAAAACAAAAAAAAAAGTTGCATCTACACAACGATATAAAATAGCATATATGGAAATAAAATACATTAACAATATGGTAATGAATTGATGTGTTTACTAAGACACCTCATTTAAGAACTCAAAAGACAAGAGAGGATAGGTTGAGGCAACCTGTATTTCGGACCAACGAATTAAAAACAAGTACCATTTTGTCTATAATTATAGAGAGAGAGAGAGAGAGATAGAAGGACTAGTTAAAGGGAGGAGTCCATAAAAAATGAGATACATATATAATTGAAAGCCTTACGAGAGGATTTTCTACCAGTTGATAAATATGGAAAAACATTATTAACTAATATCATATGCCCAATCATATTCCTATTTCGAAGGTAACTCTGAAATGTCAAAATCAGAATCTTAAACATAGAAAAGTTCACACTTTCAGGATTGATTTTGATATTATATTCCATTTTTATATTTTTTGGTCATATAACATGAAAATCGGAAAGATTTTTTTTAAAAAAGGGATAAGAAAAGCGAGGAAAAAGAAACAAACACAACAAACAAGATAGATGAACAACTTCAATTAAACCAAAGCAAAATGTAATAATTAAAACACTAAATTATTAGAAAACACTGTTTGGAAGCTTCATTATTGCACTCGAAGATTTCCAATGTAATCAATAAAGAATCACCATTCAACGAACAATTAACAAGGTCGTAATCCAAAAACAGCGACTGTAGATAAGCGTTGCAATCAAAGACACAGGCCGATGATCAATATAGTTCCTAGGGTTTTGCTGTTCCTTTGTGTTATCGGTTATTAAGATCTTAGGTTTCTCAATCAGCGGTCAGTAATCTACCAATCTTTTATTATTGTCGTTGTTATTATTATTTTCTTCGTTCTTCGAGACCAACACAGGCAACGACGATAAAATATAATTAATTAATCTTAATTAGCGTAATAAACCCAAACAAAACAGTACCATTCGAAACGGAAAGTGATTAATCAAATGTAAGTAATGATTATACAATACTGACCGGAAAGGCTTCTGGAGAAGGCGCCATTGCAGAGGTTACTAAGTTGCAGCTCGATCTTATTCAAGAACGTGGTTGCTTCGTCGAAAGGCCTCTTGAGATCTGATTTGTACTTCACCAACATATCGCAGTACGTTTCCTGAGAACAAAAAAGAAACCATAAAATTAACAAAACGAAAACAACACTGAGAAATTGAGAAAGAGAGAGAGAGAGAGAGATTTTGATTGTTCATGGAGAAGAAGAAGGAAGTAGTGACCATGAATTCATCGAGTTCAGGATCGACGCCTAAGCACGTGGCTACAGCGTGACGGTTACAAATGTCGCTTTCTTGACGGATTCCCTCTAACAAATGTGAAATCGCCGGAGGCGCTCCTACCTGCGCACAATAAACCCGCATCTCATAATTCATGCGAACCAGTTTTTGCTACAACAACAAATAATCAATCCTCCACGGACTTCAACCGCCTCGGTATCATAAATAATCAACTTAAAAAACAAACTCTGACAATCATTACTCAAAAAAAAAATTGAACGACTAAGTAACAATTCTCTCCTCGCAGTTTTCCCCCTAATTTCTAGCCAAATTCGAAATCAGATCATAGGCATAATCATGTTGTTCTGTAAGACGTACGAAGCTTAAAAGAAAGAGAAAAATGAAGGAGACAAAAACTGAACCCTCAGAAGAAAGCGTTCCAGCAAATAGTAAATAGCCAAATTCTCTCTATCCTAGTTACGTCTTCGTTGACAGCGTCTGCGGAAACATTTAAAGCCGAGAAAGCATTTGTTCTCCAGTTACAAGAACGAGAAAAAAAAAATAATAATGATAATTAAGAAAGAAGAAGAGAGGATTAGGATTCAGGATTTAGAATTTTCGTAAGGCGTCTGTGTCAAAAACTCAAAGCACAGTGCGAGAAACTACGCAGTGAACCGCCGGCGTTTTTTTTTTTCCTCTGGCTGATAGAGAAAGAGAGCTACCGGTTCACCTTTTGGCAGTCAATATAGGCGTCGAGCAATCGAGGATAAGTAGGATGAGAAGAAATTTTAGCTTTGATCACGTTCACCATATCTTCTTCACATTGAATTTCCATCGTGATCGACGCTGCTTCAGCTTCCGATATCACCGAAGCCGCCGCCGAAAGCAGTTCGTTGGATCCAAACACCGGAATCCGATCGCGAAACTCTCCAGAACTAACCAGTAGGCTCTGATAATCCGGAGGCAGAATCAGATTCTCCGGTGACATCAACGCCTTATCAGAATACTCCGCCGTCGATTGCAAACCGTACATTTCTTCCATAGTAGAAGTCACTTCAAAAAGCCAGAAACAAAAACGGAAGAGAGAGAGAGAGAGAAAAAAAGGAAAAAAAATCGTCGGAGAAAGTCGTATCTGACGATAATCAAACCGGCGGAGGTTAAAATAAAGAAACAAGAATCGGCATCGGAATAGGAACAGATTGAACTGAAAGAAGAAAGAGGTTGCCGGAATTGGTAATGGCAGAAAAGAAGTGCAGGTTTTCTCGAATGGTGTGTTTTTCCGAAGAACAAACAAGGAATGAGATGCTTATTGCCAAGCGCGAGGTTGGCTCCGCCTATGCGTGAGCGTAGTCTAGAGAAAGAGAGAGCCACTTTCTTTTTTTTCTTCTGGACTCCACCTTTCCTTTTTATTTTATTTATTTATTTTTCATTTTAATAAATTAAATTAGCACTTGCCAATTTAAATATTTTAAAAAATGCATTCCATTTATTATTATTATTATTATTATTATTATTATTATTATTTCCTTTTATTTAAATGCATACAAATTTAGCAAATTTGATAAAATAATTATAATAATTTTTATTCAACAAAAAATACAATGCGTGAATATGTTTCCACCATTTAAGAAAGCAACGTGAATTATAATAAAGTAAAAATCGAAAAGAAATTTAAAAGTTATTTTAAAATATATATACGAAGAATAATAATAATAATAATAATAATATCTACCAGAGTGTCTATATGACCTGATAATTTGAATAATCCAAACTACTGAACTATAAAGGTTGGGTTGAATTTTTTAAAAACAAAACATTTAGTTCGGTTTACGAGTTGATATTTTTTTGGTTTAGTCAAACCTAACACAAACCGAACCTACTTTTAAAAAGATTAAGAATATTTAACGTTTCTAACAGATGTTACTGATACGTTTTAAAAATCTACGAGAGTATCTATATGACCTGATAATCTGAATAACCCAAACTACCGAACTTGAACCATAAAGGTTGGGTTGAATATTTTAAAAATAAAACATTTGGTTCCGTTTACGAGTTGATATTTTTCTGGTTTAGTCAAACCCAACTAACCATAAAATACGGTTACAACTAACACGATCCCATCCTCCATTTAAAAAGATTAAGAATATTTAATATTTGCAACAGATGTTAGTGATATGTTGTGACTTGTAAATGTCTGATGTTTAAAATTTATAATATTTTAGTTATTAACGTAACATGTATTATGGATGAGTATAGTTTTTTTAAAAAATAACCACCTAACAACCTAATCTAAGTTAACTCTATTCTTGTGATGATTCTTGGGACCACTAACTTAACTGACTCGAAATTTCATATTAGTTTAAAAGATTTTTCTAATATAACAGGTATATACCCTTAGTGTTATTACCAGCCATGTAGAACTCTAGTAGATTACTATCTCCATTGGTATGAGACCTTTTGAAGAAGCACAAAGCAAAATCATGAGAGCTTATATTCAAAGTGGACAATATCATCTCACTGTAGAGAGTCGTGATTCATAACTAGTTACTAACTATATACTTAAATATTTATTTACTTATTTAATTAAAAAATATTTGTAAGAATGTGAATAATAAATACGTTTTTTTTTTCTTTTATTTAAACCCAACCCGAAAATACATTCATAACTCAACCGATGGGTTAGGTTGGGTTGAATTAATCGAATTTTTTAACCGTCTTAATTAAAAAAAAATGTAAATATAATATATTGGTTGCATTATTTGAGAGAAAGTGACACGTAGACATGTGTGTTTATGCATTTTCTTGGAACTCGTAGTTGTCCTCACAGTGTGGACCTTTTAAAGCAATCCGTATCATTATCAAATAAACCTCCAATTTTATCTTATTATATATTTTATATTTTATTTTTTATTTACTTTCTCGCTTCTACTTTTCTATGTATTTTCTTTTCATCTTTATTTCATCTTTTAATAAATATTTTTTTTATTAAATTAATAAAAATATCTCTTTTCTAATAAAAAATATCTCTAAATTTTTCTCATATCCTAAACTTTTAAAATATCATTTCGATTGGGATAAAAAATTTCATTAATACCCTTCGCCTTAAAAAAAAAATAAAAAAAAATTAGGTTAGTAATATCTAAAAAATAGACCCGAACTTTTAAAAATTACATTAATACCCTTTAACCTTAAAATTTAAGGAAATTATTGAAATATTTTAAAGTTCCAGTCTATTTTCTAGACAAAGTGTAACATTGTTTTTTTTATTAATTTAGCCTGTATAACTCAAGCCAACCACGACCCGATATTGTCTTTTTTGACTTTCCGCTTCTCCTCGAGATTTTAAAACGCGTCTATTAGTGAGATGTCACCTTTAATAAGAAATGTTTCGTTTTCCTCTCGGACTTATGTAGTATTTTTATGATAATAATTATTAAAAAAAAGCTTATAATATTTAATATTCATTTTTGGGTAATTTAGCTTGGGATAAATTGCTAATAAAAATGCAGAATTTAACCATTAAAAAAATTGTTAAATGATAATAATAAATTATCATTTATTTAATTTATAGTAAAAATAGTCATTTATTTTTATTTAATAAAAATGCTAATAAAAAATATTTAATATCTGTTTATAGTAAATGATAATAATAAATCAGCTTTCTAGAACTTGCGCGCTTTGTGTAGTTCGAGAAAATGAAAATATAATTAAATACTAACTTTATCGATAAAAAAAGTATTAAATAACTACATTATCCAATTAGATATTTATAATATTATCGAAAATTCAGGAATATAAATTATAATTAAAAAATAATAATAAAAATGGGGTCAGAGAGTGTTTTATTTTATTTATTCAGTGTATTATTTCAAACCACTAAATTTCTGTCCGAAAAAAAATAAATAAAATAAATAACTAATACAAAATTGTCCTCGTCAATCAAATTCATAAAATCCATATCTATAAGGTTATAATTGTGTTATAAGATATGTCATGGGGTCGATTGAAAAAAGAGAACAAAAATGACAAAAATCCTTAGAGATTATAATTAATTAAATATATATATTTTAGAGGTCTTAGTGGGTCGGGTTCGAATTTAGTTTACACATTTTTCAAACTTAGTCAACTTGTTCGGGTTATCAATTTTTTGACCCACTTTCGGAGGACTAGAGCATGGCCAAATTGCTCAATTCAGTGAGGGAATGTTCAATATAATGGGATTTGAAACCACGCCCTTTCAGACCAGAGCCTAAATCTAGTGCCTAGATCACTCGGCCAAATTGTACGTGACAACTGTGGGATTCAATAATAGAAATATGTGACAACTGTGGGATTTGAACCCACGCACTTTTGGACTAGAGCCTAAATCTGGCGCCTTAAACCACTCGGCCAAATTGTCCACTTGTTGAAAATTGAAATAGAAAAATTCACAGAGAGAACGCTCATATAGTTATATTTATTGAAAAAAAATAAAAATGTGATAACTGTGAGATTTGAACCCACGCCCTTTCAGACCAGAGCCTAAATCTAGCACCTTAGACCACTCAACCAAATTTTCCACTTGTTAAAAATTGAAATAGAAAAATTCACTCAGAGAACACTCATATGGTTATATTTATCGGAACAAAAAAAAAAAAAAAAACAAATGTGACAGCTCTAGTTCTCATCCATCTCTCGAGAATCTTCTTATGGTCTTTCTCAAGAAATCTTCTTATGTACATTCTTGAAGTTTATCATATTTAATAATCAGGGCATAGCTCGAGAGCAGCTTCTAACCCTAATGATTGTCTTCATTTATTTTAATCTAATAGATCTAAAATTGAAAATGAAACGTCATAATTAGTAATATAAGAAAAGTAATTTGATATGTAATATTAATATTCAATAATTAAAAATAAAAAATAGAAAAAGTTATTAAATATTAAATAAAGTTTATAGACCTATTAAATAATATATATTAAAAATTAAAGGAATTTAGGATTACAAAAAAAAATATTCGAAAAATACCTTTTTACACGGTGGCCGACATGATTCTGGTAATGTGATAGTTGAGGGCCGACAGAACCCCAACGTGGTCACCTCCTCCCAATTAATTAAACTTAAAAAAAGAGAGGGAAGCTCCACCGTTCTTACAGTGCGTACTCGGGGTGGGGTCCATGGAATATAGACCGTCTGATTAGAAAGGTGGCATAATCAGATGAGAGTTACGGTGGTGTGCGAAGTAGAGGATTGAGGGTCCGTTTTGCAAAAAGTTGGGGGGGTTCCAAGTTTGTTGGTAGGGTCTTTTTATAAATAAAATACTGCTTACTGATTGATTGATTGATGGGTCGATTTGTCGTTTTTACGGCAACTGAAAACAAATCCTGCCTGAAACCATGTCGTTTTCTTGCTTCAAGCTACAGACAACAGTTTTCTGTTTCATATCAAATCTCCACCCTTCGATCTTACCTTCTCATCACGTTTCTCTTGAATTGGACAACCATCCAACGGCTGAGAATTTGGAAATTATTTATTTTTATTTCTGAATTTTGGAAATATTTTGAGAAATTATTATTGTTACTATTACTCAATTGAATAAAAATTAAATTCAAATTTTAACATAAGCTATAAAAATGAATTTTAAAAGTTAAATTTAAATATTTGAAACGACGTAAACTAATATTTTAACAAAAAGAGCATCAATCTTAAATATTTAAACGAGAAAACAACGACGTGAACTCGTTGTATCAAAATATTAAATTTAAATATTAAAAAAATGAGCGTGCAAAATATACATTTGAGTTTGACTTTGTTTCATAACCATTTAATTTTTAAAATTAGGATTATATTTTATATTATAATAAAATATTATAATTTTCAATCAAATTTCAAACGCTAAATTATACTTAAAATTTATATTTTATCTAAAAAAATCTAAAAATTACCTCAATAGTTAGTTTTGGATGTAAACCGTTTCTTTAAAAATGACCCGTTTTAAAAACATCCTTAAAATTTCAAAAAAATTCATTAATATTTTTTTACCTAAAAAAAATAAAGTTAAAAAAAAAAAATATACGTTAGTACACGTTTAAGAAACATATAAAATTTTAAAATAGTATTAACACTTTTAATTTTAATTAAAAAAAAGTTTTTAGGTCAATAATAAGATTATTTTTTAAATTTATTTTTGAACTTAATAATAAGATTATTTTTAAAATTTTTAAAAAATTTGAAGGTGATTTTGAATTCTTTAATAAAAATTAAAATTTAAAGGTATTTTTCTGGTATTTTCAAAATATTTATTATTAAAATTAGTAATTATAAATTAATTTAAAAAAAAATAAAAAAAAATAGAACTAAATATTTAATAATCGATATTTTAAATATACAATTAAATTAAGTCCACAAATTTATAAATTAGACATTCGGATATATTAATTTAAAAACTTTATATTAAGTTTTGACTTAGCAATTTAAGAACCTTGAAAAGGCAAGTCAACGTGAGGAAGATAAGATTAAGAGAATAATAATCTAATTAATTAGTTTTCTAAAACATAATTAAGAGTAAATTAGTACACGTGTTCCAAAAACCACCCTGATTAGTGAAAGAGGGTTTTAAATTTACATTGTGATTAAAGGCTACCGACTTCCGATTTGTCGGTTCAAAAGGTTTTCGAATTACAAATCTTGGTCGTGGAATAATAATAGGTAATTATATAAATTATAATCACCATTATCCTCCTAATTGATTAAGGTTAACGCTAAGTCAAACACCCACGTGGCAACTCCAGCGTTGCGACATGTCGTTTTCATTTGATGCCCCCGTATGACTCTCATTAATTAAACCAACCAACTTCCATTCCATTTGACTTACCCAATAAATAAATATATATATATATATATATATTCCACGTGTTTTGATGCGATTGGATAGAGAATGTGTTGGGTCAACGACTGGTCAAATATTCAAAAGACTTTGTGAGCTGAAAAATCTAATTAATTTAATTGAAAATTAGTATGTCAATTTTATATTTATTTTTACAATTATATATATACATATCTTTATTTAATTCAATAATTATTTTTCGATTTGTATTCTCCGACCTAGTTTAACAACTGTCATCCAATATTCGAGCGATTCTTTTCTTGAACCCATACATGTTTTGATCTGAATGCTACATGAAGAACATAAGTCAGATGAAGGAACGGGAAGACCTTCATAGTCAAATCTGATGATACGCTTTGGTGATGTTACCTACGAAATCAAAGGCCTACTAGGTGATCGAATTCGCTCAGGTCAGTGAGGACTAACTCACCTACTCCAACTCTCTCGTTTTTAGTCCAGTCTATTGCTCTTTTCTTGTGCCTATTTTGCCGTAGGAGGTTGGCCAAAACATATAAAGATCGACTCGCTCGGACATATCTATGCAGTGGGTCTTAGTATAATGGGTTTGTCTAAAAATATACGTATTCGTATTATTGTTGTGTTGTGTATTTCGTGTCATTGTCCATACGTGTTGTTTTTCTGTTGTGTCATTGTCAATAATTATTTTTCGATTTGTATTCTCCAACATAGTTTAACAACTGTTATCCAATATTCGAGCGATCATTTCCTTGAACCCATACGTGTTTCAGTGGGTTTTAGTATAAAGGGTTTGTCTACAAATATACGTACTCGTATTGTGTATTTCGTGTCATTGTCCTTCGTCCTGCTTCGGTTTATCTAAACGTGATAAAAAATGGGTTGAAGTATCGACATGCGTAAGTGTAATTTTTCAAAAATATATATAAATAATATATGTTTTTTATACTCATTAATTTGAATTTTTATTATTTGATAAAGATTAGTTGGATTAACAAAAAAATTAAAATTAAAAAAAAAATAAAAGAATTAAAAAGTTTAAAATGCACTTTTGATGAGATCGAAAAAAGATGTGAAAAGCTCCCGTCCAGAAAACATGGAGAGAGATAAAGTACGGGTAAAGTGAGAGGATGATGGGCTGGGCTCAGCCCGGCCCAGTTTGTAATCAAATATTTATTTATTTTTTATTTAAATAAAAGCAAATTCAAGGCCCGGTCAAAAAGAGAAGTTCCAGGATTCGCTCTTGGACCATTTTCAGATTATAAATAAAATTAATTCTTTATTTTATTTTAGGAAAGTACAGTGATATTATTATTTAAGATATTCTTTTTCTAGTACTTATTTTTACATTATTTAAAAATTATATATTTTAATTTCTAAGTACAAAATTGGCTTTAATATAAGAGGAATTTGTGGAATTTATTTTAATATAAATGTTTGAAAATTTTGAATATATTAAATGGTAATAATTTAATTTTTGGTTTTTTGTTTTTGAAAAAGCTTACAAATTCTGAATAATAATATTTTCGTCGATGAAACCATGAATTTTCAATTTTGTATACAAAGTTTCGGGAATAAAAAAAAGTGTTGAATATTACAATGATATATTAAATATTAAATTGAAAGTGAAAGAATTTAGGAATCTATCGTGAACAAAATTGAAAATTCATGAACAAGTAAGTTCAGTCGTAAGAAAGTTCGAGCCTTTGGTTTTAAATCTAGGTGTTGGACCATTTAAATCTAAGAAGCCCAAAAATTGGCCGAAGTGAGGACGATGAACTATTCTAAATAATATTTAGGAGATTGAGATTGTTCACGTATAAAAATAAATCTAACGAGTTATCAAAAGATAGAATAAGGAATTTTTTTGAAGTTGTGCTCCTAAATTAGTCTCTATACACCCGATCTATAATAATAAGTCGAACCATCCATCCTAATTACGAAGTGCGGGCTAGTGTTATGGATACTTGACTCAAAATCTATGTCTATAATCCACTAATGAAGGGATGAATCAAGCTCAATATGGAACGAACTTTGAAAAACACAAAAAAGGCCCCAGCGAGAAGAAACCTAGCTCCCTTCGTTGGCCTCGACTTCTAAATGGAGCGTGTGCATTGTGTCACGATCATGCTTGTCTAGGGTGTATTGTCTGTGGCCGCATGCTCATGCCACGCCATACTCTTTATGCCATGCCATGCTGAACCCTTTATTTTATTTCACGTTGTATTGTTTTACCATTGGATCTTCTCTTGACTATTCGTTTTACCATTGGATCTTCTCTTGACTATTCAACGAAATTATGTTTAGGCCTATTAGACCAAAATCGCCAGTCGCCAACTCCTCCCATCTAGATTTTGTATGACCGCTGGACATGTATATACCTACCAAACCTAAATCGCCTCAAAATATATTATAGAGGGATGTGACTAGTTGTCAATTCTTTTTACCCGAGTTATATGATATTTAAGTTGTGGTGCTTCCTTTTCGGCTTATAGCCATATAAATACTTTCAAACTTTCCGAGTTATATGATATTTAAGCTGTGGTGCTTCCTTTTTTGTTTATAGCCATATAACTACTTTCAAACTTCTTTCAAACTTTTTTCCAATCTCGCTTTCAAACTCTGATTTCTAAAACCTTTTCTCCAATAGGCGACTCGAATTCAAATTGGCTTGACTCACTTCGTATTGGGAGTGAATGCCAAACCTTTTCTCCAATAGGCGACGCGAATCCAAATTGGCTTAACTCACTCCATATTGAGAATGAATGCCGCACAATCGCAAAAGTTTGATGCCAAAAAAAGTACGATTGTGACACATTGCACGTCTTTGGTCCCTAATGAATCCATTTGATTCGAACTGGTTTACTCCTAACCTAATTAAAATATTTATAAGCTACAAAGCTAAATAAATCCAAATTCATGGACTTGAATTGTTATCGCTATAAAGAAACGAATTTCATATGAAATGATTTAGAACTATTAATACTTCATTAAAATATTTTTCATGTCTGAGTAAACTTTTATTATAAGATCAACAGAACTTTTGTGACCCACAAAAGCCTCAACTCAAAGACTATCAAAGGTTCAATCTTGATTTAACTAAGATCAATGGCGAATTCGAGAATAAAACTATAGAAAGGAAGGCAAGGGATGCAGTGAAATGAAAAAAAAAGTCCATCAGATTCTCCAACATTGGCACAGATGATAATGGAAACTTACGCGGCTGCCGTGATGCATTCAATGGCCTGCTTGCATATACCAGTCATGGTCGCTTCAGGGCCATACACCTACAACAGAACATGGATGAAATATCAGTACTGAATGTTAAAATGCATAAAAAGTTGAGGTAAAACGAGTGTTCGAGGGCGGTACCTCGATTGGAACGCCTAGTTCTTCTCCGAGTGCTCGCATTTTGGCCAACCCCCTCTGGTAGTTTGGACCTCCTCTCCTTACATATATATTCATTCTTGCTGCTTTAAGCTTTGCTTCCTGAACAAGTTCGGATGTTTAGCTGACAATGGCGGAAAAGAATTATGGTTTGTTTTGGAACTTAATTACTAGATCTTACCTTCTCCTTCAAGGCCCTGATTATGCCGTTAAAAGTAGCAGCTACGTCGGTAAAGTTAGCTATTCCTCCTCCAATCACAAGCGCTCTACTACGACCATCGGGATCTGCAGTTGCACACTACCAAAAAGACGAAAAAATGGAAGAAAAGGGCCTTAGTATGAAACTTTGCTCGTCATTGGTATCGCGATGAACGAGTCATTCTGACCATCTGATCTTAAGGTGGAGGAAGAGTGCTTACATCAATTACAACTCTGGCATACTGCAAGACCTCCTCTTCATTTGGTGCTCCACTGTATTCAGCATAATTCCCTAGCTCGGAGGCGTAACCAAGATCTCCAACCTTATAGAAACAAGAAAGTTTCATTAGTACGTTATAACAGGACACGGAGTTAAGAGGACTCGATCTTGCAAGTGTACCGTGTCTGCATATATGACACTTGCACCTCCTCCTGCAACCATGGTCCATATTCTTCCTTTTGGGTTCAAGACAGTGAATTTCAATGATGCACTAGTCTGCAGGTAAAGTAAATGTAAATACATATCATCTGAATTAAATTCAATCTTAGAGAACTGGATAGTTAGGAATCGATGTGTATTGTGTTACAGTCATGTTTGTCTAAGGCGTGTTGTCCAATGGCCGCATGCCCTAATGGATAGTTAGGAATCGATGTGTATTGTGTTACAGTCATGTTTGTCTAAAGCGTGTTGTCCAATGGCCGCATGCCCGTACTGGATAGTTAGGAATCGATGTGTATTGTGTTACAGTCATGTTTGTCTAAGGCGTGTTGTCCAATGGCCGCATGCCCGTTGCATGCCAATACCCTTGTGTTGTATCACTTTATTGCTTTCCTTTCACTTTCATGATGTATAGTTTCTTTACTGTATTTTCTAAGTGTATGACGTTTCGGCAGAATCATGTCTACGCCTAATAGACCTGAAATGCCTCAAAATGTACTATAAGGGGTGCGACTAGTCGTCAATCCTTCCTACTCGAAGTTATATGCTACTAAGTCGTTGGGTTGCCTTTTACACCTGTAACCTATAACATTGCTTTCTTCATTTCTCTCAATCTTGCTTTCAAACTCTCTTTCCAAAATATCTATTTACCTCAGTTTTCTATAATCTTCTTAAAAGGGGGCTAGAGGCTTGGATATACGTTGTCTAGTCGAAGGCGACACAATTTCGAGTTGACCGACTCACTCAATGGTAAGAGTGAGTGCCACACAATCGCTTACAAACGTCCGGTAAGAGCACGATTGTGACACATTGGGACTACATGATTTCACCTCAGCTTTGGAATATTTAATATCCTTGAGTCAAAACAGAATCCTCAGAGTTCTCTATCAGAACTCAGATATAAACGTGTATATGAAAATGTGGATGCCGGAGAACTATTAACGCGGATAAATCTTACTTCTAACATAAAAACAGTCGGTTTTCAGAGATGAAAGTAGGACAAGATTCTTAAGACGTTTGTAGAAAAATGTATAGGACAGGAAACCCTTTCTGACCTTTTCGTCTAGGACATGAATAAAGCTTTCTGTTGCATTCATAACCCTTCCAAATGGTAACGGAAACTCGAGATCACCCCACCTACAGAGATAATGCAGTTTATGATGACAATATATAGTATAGCTCATGCATTAAAGGAATTAATAGTATTGAAAAAAAATCACATCATCTGTTTTTTAAGCAAAGAAAAATGTTCTTACTTTTTGAAGTTCTTAAAAGTAGCAGTATCATCTAGTTCGCCTCTCATGTCCAATGGATAAGGCTTCCCATCAACCAATGTGAAGGGATTCATTTCCAGAAAAGTGAAGTCCAAATCTGCAAATATGGACCCAAGAATTGAGATGGAGTTCTACAAGCTGCTAATTTCTTTCTTCCAGAATTTCCAATATCAGGAAAAAGAATAAAGTAGAGCACCTTGAAATAGAGCAAAAACAGACTTGATAAAGTCCTCAATTTCCCCCTTGATCTGGATTAAACAAGTAAACTTCATGTCAACTCTCTACAGCTAATAGTGAGCACAAAACACTACGGTACGATGAAGTTCATTCAGGGTTCCGGAATCCTATGCTAGAACAATGAGCATCAGGAATTTGAATTAGAACTGTTTATGTTGAAAGTACCTCTAAAGGAAGCGTGGCAACAAGTGGGGCGCACACTTCCGATGTAAGGGATGCTCCTGTCGGAACAAATATGGTCTTGACCTACACATAGCATCATGAATTAGGAAACTAAAAGATCACGTGATGGAGAAAGAACGAACTCGAGTTTCTAAGCACTCAGCCATACCTTATCCCAGTTCTCTTCGATATCAATTCCTCCACATTCTGAAAAGCTTAGATTACAGCCAAGCCGTTCTGAGACAATATTCAGATAGAATTCTTCCTTGTGTGGGACGAAGGGCTCGACGATAAACGTCGTAATGGGTCCTTTACATCCACCCATCTCCACCTAGTGAGGAATTAAGAACAGAAAGGAATAATGTACTCCCTAAAGCAGAAAAAATAATGTAAAATGGACTAAAATGATGATGAAGAACAATAGAAAGTAGATAATAGTACCACTTTCCCTAGGCGTTCCTTAACAAAACCAGTTACTTCAGCAAAATCTAGGTTTAGTGCAACTAAACCGCTTTTACCACGCTTTCCAAACAACATGTCAGGCTTCACAACCAATTTCGACGATGACAGCCACGGTTCCTTCTCAACTAGCTCGTTGAAATCGGTTGAATCTCTGACCTAGTATGTCGAAAATGAAGCATTGTTGTAAACGAAACAAAATTAGATACAATCTAGATTGTGATTGTATATGATATTCAAAACTTCCTTAAATTTCTGGTCTCATCTCGTCGACAGACATTAATTGAATTAATGGCGACAATTTCCCCCAAGAAATGTGAAACAGAAAGAGTAAACCACAGATCCAGAGAAGCAAAACGTAACTCAAAGGATCCTACATCTCCATTAGCGGCGAAGAAAAACAAAACTCACCTGAGCTGATTTGATCGGTAAATCACGGCCAGAAATTCTTTTGAAGTGCTCCTTCAACAGTCTCTTCGAATCGTACTCTCTGATCTTCTTGCGCGCCATTTCTCAAACCTAGATTGCACCAGAGAAGAAATCCATTAGCAAATCGCGAAAACAAAACATGAAACCAACCGTATTCAACAAATTGCTTAAAGATCATAAGATTTGAACATGCAGAAAATAAGAAATCCCGATCCGAAACAAGAATCAGAGAAAAGGTAGAGAAATCCTTACGGATTGGTGGTGAGTTGGGTTAAACTGCGATCTAATCGAGATTTGAAGTTGAAATCTACAGATTCAACTGTATATGTATTTATAATCGTTGAATATGATAAAAAAATTGCCATTTTCCCTTCAACAAGCAGCAAATTTATGGTCACGTTCTGTACCTACCACACCAAACAACTGAACTAACCCTTCCTTGACAGGTAATTTTCATTTATTTCCCCAATATAATAATTTTACATTTTTCCAGAAAAAAATACCAATTATTCAATATGTTTTTGCATTTTCCTTTTATTTTATTTTTCGTTAATTTTAAAATATTTTGAAAAGGAAAACTAAATTAATAAAAATATCAATATAAATTATGGTTAAATTAATAAAAATATCAATAAATTTTATATTCTAAAATTTAAAAAGTACACTTAAACTTTTATTAAAATTTTAATAATATTTTAAAAATAAGTTAGAATTTTAAAAAGTACCTTCTACTCTTATTTTTATTATAATATTTAAAATTATAAATTTTAAAAATAGCATTAACATTATTAACCTTTGTAAAATAAATAACTGTCATCAATATATCGATAAAAACTGTTTAACTACCCCTAAAAAATAATTTTTATATTTTTTAATGTTATGTTTGAAAGTTCATGAGTATTTTTTTAAATACAGTATTAACGATTTTAGCTATACACTAATAATAAAAGTATTTCATAACTTAACAAATAAAAAAATAAAAAAACTTATATTTTTTATATATATTTTTTTAAATTAAGTATTTTTGTAATTTTAAAAATGTTAAAGAGTATTAAAAATTTATAAAGGGTGGTTTGTTCTCCTCCCCAATTAAGGTGGGATATCACAATCCACCCCATTCAGGACCCAACGTCCTCGCTGACACTCTTTTCTTCCTCCAATCGATGTGGGATCGCCCCAAAATCCTCTCCTCCCCAACCGATGTGGGACATCACAATCCACCCCCTGAGACCGCCCCAAATCCTCTCCTTCCCAACCAATGTGGGACATCACAATCCACCCCTTCAGGACCCAACGTCCTCGCTGGCACTCTTTCCTTCCTCCAATCGATGTGAGATCGCCTCCAAATCCACCCCCCTTTGGGCCCAACGTCATTACTGGCACACCGCCTCGTGTCTACCCCCTTCGGGGAACAACGAGAAGGCTCGCACATCGTCCGGAATCTGGCTCTGATACCATTTGTAACGACCCAGATCCACCGTTAGCAGATATTGTTCTTTTTGGGCTTTCCCTTTCGGGCTTCCCCTCAAGGCTTTAAAACGCGTCTGCTGGTGGAAGGTTTCCACACCCTTATAAATGGTGGTTTGTTTTCCTCCCAACTAATGTGGGACATCACATATACCCCGCTTGAAATTAAGTTGATTATTATCTAGTATTTTTACTAATAAATTATTATTATTATTATTATTTTTTGTGTTTTATATTTTTAAGTAGAAGTTATATTAAAAAAAATTATATATTAAAAAATAAAAATAATAAAATAAGAAATATGTTGTTTAAATTATATAAACGTGAAAATTGCTTTGCACGTGGGAGTTTTAGAAAATTTTAGAGGAAGAAAATGAAAATCTAAAATAGAAAAAAAAAAAAAAAAATGAAAATAAAAGAAAGAAGAAAGGGAAAGAAGCACTACTGGACTTCTAGGGCTTGCCACGAGCTTGTTGGGTAATTTCATTCATCCCCAAATTTGATTCTCATCGCATTTCTGATTTGCAGCGGAATTATTGGATCAGGTATTATTTTCCTCGATTCTTCATTTCGTGATCTATGTTTCGCGGTTTCCTTCTAATGTCGCCGATTGATTTCGTCTGGACATAGGGTCGTACAGACCTTGGGGAACGAGGAAATTTTGACTGAAAACTTGTGGCTCAATTTGAGGACTTGAATTTCTGGAGTATATTGACAAAAAAGGTTGAAAAATGGACGGTATGGAGCTGTGGAAGGTTCAGGTGGATCAATTGAAGGTTCAGATGGAGCAATGGCTGGAACAAGGCTCGGAGATTGTTCGCCAAATTCCCCCAATTCAACTCTACGTTGGGGTTGGTGTGTTGTTATTGACGACTCTACTTCTCTTATTCAGTGAGTCTCCTCTTTATCATCGCTTTCTGTAATTGTATATCGCGAAGAAATTTGGAATTTGAAATTGATTCTCCTCCACTCTGCAGCTCGCTTGTTCAAGGGCAGAAAATCGAATACCATTGTACTTAGTGGGCTCAGTGGAAGCGGGAAAACTGTTCTTTTCTATCAAGTAAGCCTCTGCATTACTGGTTTGTTCATTCAAACACTAGAACCTGCCCTGTTAATTTATCGAGAATTTGACAACTGGAAATGATTGGCCTGATATATTTGATTCATTAGTCTTTTGCTGTGAGATCCGACATCGGTTGGAGAGACCTTCCTTATAAGGATGTGGAAACCTCTCCCTAGTAGACACGTTTTAAAACCGGGAGGCTGACGATAATATGTAACGAGTCAAAACGGACAATGTTTACTAGCGGTGGGTTTGAGCAGTTACAAATGGTATCAGAGCCAGACACCGAACGGTGTGCCAATGAGGACGCTGGGCACCGAAGGGGGTGGATTGTAAGATACCACATCGGTTGGTTGGAGAGGGGAACGGAACATTTCTTCTAAGGGTGTAGAAACCTCTCCTTAGTAGACGCGTTTTAAAACCGTGAGGCTGACGGCGATACGTAACGAGTCAAAACGGATAATATTTGCTAGCGGTGGGTTTGAGCTGTTACAAATGGTATTAGAGCCAGACACCGAACGGTATGCCAGTGAGGACGCTGGGCCCCAAGGGGTGGATTGTGAGATACCACATCGGTCGTTTGGAGAGGGGAACGAAACATTTCTTATAAGGGTGTAGAAACCTCACCTTAGTAGACGTGTTTTAAAACCGTGAGGCTGACGGCGATACGTAACGAGTCAAAGCGGATAATATTTGCTAGTGGGGATTTGGGCGGTTACAAATGTTATCAAAGGCAGACTCCCGACAGTGTGCCAGCAAGGACACTGAGCCCCAAGGGGGGTGGATTGTGAGATCCCACATTGGTCGGTTGGAGAGAAGAACGAAACATTTTTTAAAAGGGTGTGGAAACCTCTCCCTAGTAGACGCGTTTTAAAACCGTGAGGCTGACGGCGATACGTAACGAGTCAAAGCGGATAATATTTGCTAGTGGTGGGTTTAGGCTGTTACATTTGCATACTTTGTTTACTTTTGTTCGAATTGAATGATTAAGCCTTTTACGATATGAGTTTCTGCACCATCTCTTCAAGAAGTAGCCTTAAATGCACTAATGTTATTTTGGAACTCTGTCCCCATTGCATATAAGAATGCCCCTTCTGTTCTCGACCTATTCTTCAAGGTCTGTTAAGAAGTTAGTAAAACAGTGTCCGTGCATGCTTTTGACTTTGTGTTATGGATCACGGTGTCTGATGTACTCGATATTTCAAAGTTTAATTTAATGATTGATTGGATGCTGACAATGTTGTTATGTATAATTAAAGACCAAGCATAAATCCTATTGGGTTTATGGTGATGCTTCATAGCTTCTTAGATGTTCTGCTATCATTTATGATGTTTTTATGCCTTTGCAGCTTCGTGATGGTTCTTCTCATCAGGGTACTGTTACATCAATGGAACCCAATGAGGGCACTTTTGTGCTTCATTCTGAAATACCGAAGGTAATTTGTTTTCTAGAACGGATTTTCATGAAATTAGAATGCTCGACTTCTGATTCATTACGGCTTCGAAACTAATACGAACAACGCTGTGTGGTTTCTGTTTTCAGCAGCCTTAACATTTTTCTTACATTACTTGATCAGACATAAACTGACAGATATTTTTCTCTATGTTTGCCTTGGTAGAAGGACAAACTGAAGCCTGTTCATCTTATTGATGTCCCTGGACACTCTCGTCTTCGAGCCAAACTAGATGACTTCTTGCCTCAAGCAGCTGGTGTTGTCTTTGTGGTGGATGCTTTGGATTTTTTACCCAACTGTCGTGCAGCTTCAGAGTAAGGGATTAGTCCTCTCCGACTTTTTGTTTATACGTGCGCACATTTACTATATGAATGTAGAAGCTTCGAGTCTACGAGTCCTGCATGGTTGTGTAACACGAGCTCGAGTATCCCAAGTTCTCACATTCCTCTCCCTGTAAAACATCCAATTTCATAATAGAAGGCATGCTCTTTGCAACATAAGCACTCACGTGTGCTGTACATATCTGATGCAATTCGTGCTCATGTACACGAACGAGCTCAGAAATAAATGTCTCATGTCATTAGTTAAATCTAATTCGATCTCTCTTGAAGGTACCTCTATGACATCCTGACTAATGCGAGTGTCGTGAAGAAGAAGATCCCTGTCCTGATACTATGCAATAAAACAGACAAGGTGACAGCCCACACAAAGGAGTTTATCAATAGGCAGATGGAAAAAGAGATGTAAGGCTTTCAACTCTCTCCATAATAGGAACATTCTTTTCATTATCTGTTAAGCAAATTATTGAAATCTCACATCGGTCGGAGACAGGAACGAAACATTCCTTATAAGGGTGTGGAAACCTCTCCCTATCAGACGCGTTTTAAAACCTTAGGGGAAGCCCAAAACGGAAAGCCCAAAGAGGACATTTGCTAGTGGTGAGCTTGGGCTGTTACAAATGGTAACAGAGCCAGACACCGGGCAGTGTGCCAGCGAGGACGCTAGGCCCTCAAGGGGGTGGATTGTGAGATCCCACATCGGTTGGAGAGGGGAACGAAGCATTCTTTATAAGGGTGTGGAAACCTCTAGGTAGGCGTGTTTTAAAACCTTAGGAGAACCCCAGAAGGGAAAAGCCCAAAGAGAAGGTAATATCTGCTAGCGGTGAGCTTAGGCTGTTACAAATGGTATCAGAGCCAGACACTGGGCGTGTGCCAGCAAGGACGCTAGGCCCTCAAGGGGGTGGATTGTGAGATCCCACATCGGTTGGGGAGGGGAGAGAAGCATTCCAAAACCTTGGGGGAAGCCCAAAAGGGAAAACCCAAAGAGGACAATATCTGCTAGCGGTGGGCTTGGGCTTGGGCTGTTACCATCATTATCTGCCATACATTGATTATAATGTTATTTCAATTCCCGACCTTGTGTCTTCTACGATTGTACAGCGACAAATTACGAGTATCGAGAAGCGCGATCTCAGATGCTGATATGTCGAATGACTTCACACTCGGGGTACCTGGGAAAGCATTTTCGTTCACACAGTGCCATAACAAAGTTTCAGTCGCTGAAGCCTCTGGATTAACAGGTGAAGTATCTGAGGTGGAGCAATTTATAAGGGAAAACGTGAAGTCCTAGAGCCTGTATCTTCGACTCTACATGATGACTGGTACTCTTTTTCCCTTCCAATATAAACTACAATATTTGTGCTTGAGATTTCCGAATTGCATCCCATTTTTTTTGTAGTGCATAAGACTGAAGAAATTGTATGTCCATGCCTTCTTCCCTTGTTGATAAAACACCAGAAGTATAGCGGGAAACAGTCATACAATGTCATAGAAAGCCAAAAAGAAACGATGTTTGCTTAAATAATAGAATTTGAGATGTTGTTGCCTTGTGTTCTGGTATACTTGAAATCAATAGGTGTCAACCTTGCTTGCTATATTTGTAAATATGACGATTTTTTCCTTCAAAATTTCATGTGCGTATTCAAACGTTCTCTTTGTACCCGTGTCTATCGTTATTCGATTTTATAATCGCTAATAATAGTATATCATAAGAACGGTCTATCACCGATAGACTATTTTTATTTTACTGACCATCTCTCTGTGTATTGTTAAAAGACCATTTTTACGTCAATTGATGATAAATAGTTCGTGTCTATTCTTCATAATCCATTAATATGTTCATCGGCGGTAGTTTTCTATTACTGATAGGCTGTTTTTATGTTTATTAGCCATCATTTCTACGTGTTTGGTAGTCTATTATTTATGTCTATCACTAACAAAAATATTGATTGTCAATGATAAACATGAATGATTATTTATGTCTATCACTAACAAAAATATTGATTGTCAATGATAAACATGAATGATTGGGAGTTTATCGATGATAGATCTTAATTAGTGATGGATTTATCATTAATAGATGTCTATTGTGGAAAGACTAACGACATTGAGATATGTCGATGTGGTATGTCAATATTAAATATAATAGCCATTGGGTATGCAAACAAACCATGGTGGACCTTAGTGCGAGAGGTCACTTATAAACAGTGATAGACCTCGATCATTCATAGATTGAAATCACGGGTAGACTTGCGACGAGATGTATTTATTACATCATTGTACTATATTTGAATTGTACTTGATTTGCTATATATATATTTTTTTAAATGTTAGATTGTCATACATGCAATTGCTTCAAACATGAGCGTGTCATTTTATTAATATTAAGTATACTTCTAGTATATCAGAAGCTAATCTCGCAATTTATACCCGCTAAAACATGTGTATTATTTTAGTAATATTTTGAGTAACGACTTGATATTAGATATATCCATTCATTTTAGGTAAAATATGAGCATATCATTTTAGTATTATTTAGTATATCAACATCATATTAGATATCAATCAACATTCATTTGAGCTAACAAGAGTGTATCATTTTAGTAGTTTTTTTAGAAGTATATCAACCGTATCTCGTCAATCAAATCAATTTCGTTTGAAGTACAATATGTGTATAATTTTAGTAATATTTCGAGTTATCAAAACTATATTCAACACCAATCAATATTCATTTGAGGCGTGCACTCATTTTAACAACATTTTTTATATCAATAAGCTAATAAGAATAGTTGTATCAATTTCAAATATATCAACTATCACGAGTATATAATTCTTTTCAATTTTTAAAATTAAAAAAAATAATAATTTAGATTAGTATCTAACAATTTATTCACTATATTTTTTAATTTGTGACGTGAAAATCATTATTAAGATTTAATGAAAATTTCTCTTAAAACGTGATCAATAATTATTGGTACTGTTAACCATATAAATGTTGTACTGTTAACTATATAAATGTGTGAACTAATTTATAATCTAAATTGCTACAAAGTTTAATAATTAAATTGTTACCTTTATAAATGAATTTTTGCGGACCATAATTAATTTTTAAATTGCTACAAAGTTTAATAATTAAATTGTTACCTTTATAAATGAATTTTTGCGGACCATAATTAATTTTTAATCTAAATAATTTTAAATTAATGATAAGAACAAATTTAAGTATAGAACTGGGGAAATGATATCCCTTTTATCGAGTGAATTAACCCAACCCATAGTTTAGGTTAGATTATAAACTTATTTGGGGATGATATCCCTTTTACCGAGTGAATTAACCCAACCCATAGTTTAGGTTAGGTTATAAACTTATCTGGGGGAGGTTGAGTACGATCTAAAAATATATTGAATTGAATATAATAAATTAAAATATATATTTTTACTTAATAGGATTATATTTACGTATATTTAATTTTTTTTATTTTTATTTAAATTCATAATTTTTTTATTATTTATTCAAACTAAATCTTAATTAAATATTTTAAAATAAATATATCAATATTTTATAAATCGATATTTTACTTTTACTAAAAATAAAAATTTGAATAAAAAAATCAATAAAAAAAAGTACATAAAACGCAGACCTTCACGAATAAAACGCAGAAGAAAAACGTAAATATTATAAAATTTTAGATTTGAAAATTATATTATAATATTATTCTGAATTAAAAAGGATCCCAGAAACCCTAGACGAACGCCCACCTATAAAAGGCAATCATTCTTCACCCAAACCCTCGTTACTCCAATTCAGCCGTGGAGCTCTGCAGGCAAGCCTCCCAACCATGCAGATCTTCGTGAAAACCCTAACGGGTAAGACCATCACCCTAGAGGTCGAGAGCTCCGATACCATCGACAATGTCAAGGCCAAGATCCAGGACAAGGAGGGAATTCCGCCGGACCAGCAGCGTCTGATTTTTGCCGGAAAGCAGCTTGAGGACGGCCGAACCCTCGCCGACTACAACATCCAGAAGGAATCCACGCTTCACCTTGTTCTCCGTCTCAGGGGAGGCGCCAAGAAGCGTAAGAAGAAGACCTACACCAAGCCGAAGAAGATCAAGCACAAGCATAAGAAGGTCAAGCTTGCCGTTCTCCAGTTCTACAAGGTCGATGACTCTGGAAAGGTACAGAGGCTGAGGAAGGAGTGCCCTAATGCCGAGTGCGGCGCTGGAACTTTCATGGCTAACCACTTTGACCGCCACTACTGTGGTAAATGTGGTTTGACCTACGTTTACAACAAAGCTGGTGGTGATTAGGTTTATCGTTGTTTTTCATCATGTTTTTGTTTTATCTAAACGTTTTATGTTGTTGAATTTATCTAGAATTTCTACTCCAGCTTGTGGAGTTCAGTTTTTGACATGGATTTTGATTTCTTAAAGTCTATTTACTACCATTTTCAGTAAGATCCACACACTTAGTATTTTGCGATTCTTATCCTTGACATAATGTTTCATTTGGTTCTTAGTTTCATAGATTATATGCCTTCTCGTCAACATAATAAATTTGTGCTGAAAGATATATCTGCTTCTCCCTGTGCGACTAGTAAGATGTGATGTTTAGGAGTTCTTAAGTCTGTTTTATGTTTATTTATGTTAATCGTTCTTGTGTGTAATTTGAATCTTCAACGATCCAGATGTTCACATCTTCTCAATTGTCGTTGCTGTATACAACAGTTCATTTGCAACAACACAAGATTTTGTGTCCTGTATCCATGATTTAGTACTTGGGTCTTGTATGTTCTGTAGTTTGAAACTGTTCTATTGTCTTCCTGGGTCTCTTATCAATAAGTATTTGATAGACTCAGGATTGGGCATATCTATGTTCACCATTGTGACCAAATTAATATGATTTGCTGCTAGGAATAAGCAATTTTGACTGCCAAATTTTCATTGATTGATCAATGTGCTTGTATTAGAAGAGGCGAGAAGTTGTTTGATTCTTGTTTTAGCTGTTGTGCTTGGTAGCAGTGATGCATTATGTTCACGTTTATCTGAGTTCAATTAAGCTTCATTTGTGATGAACTTTGTAATTGCTTACTCCAGGACCAATATCTGAGAATTTTAAGTACAGAACTTGTTCTTTGTTTCGTCAACACTACTATATCTGATCTGTATATTCTACTGCTCTTAATCATCTGTGGCAGATTCAAGTTATAGAAACCTTCAATCTGTGTGTTCTTCAGTTGGTTGTATGCGAACTTAAGTCTTTGCAGATTCTTTGATGCCTTGAATTTATGAACTGAAATTGTTTTGAATTCTGTCAGCTGACCTATTTATGCTAGTAATCTATACTGTTTCCATACCCTGGAAGCCTAGAACTGATCTGGGTATTTCTTCTTTTTAGCTTTAAAAATGAGTCCATAAAAATCTTGGAACTCATTTTTTCTGGTTTAATTGTTCGTTTAAATGTTATAAAATTGTTTTTTGAACGAATGTTTGGTACTGTAATTTGTATTGAAAAGCATGGATCTTGGCAGATTTCATTGTTGTTTTTTGTAATGTAACAAAGAACCCTATTTCCCCAAATTTCTTATGAAAATTGGGCAATTAGGATGTTTACGTTATAGGTAAGTTTTTTTTTTTTTTTTTTTATGTTCTGAAAAATATTTTGATTGATTTGATGTCCTAAAATTGTTCTAATAGATTGAATGCTAATAAACCTTTATTATTTGGATCCAACTTCATTGAACTCTTGAATTTTGAATGCGGAACTCTGAACTCGGATCCCAATATCTTAAAACTCTAATCCACTATTAGTAGATATTGTCCCGTTTTGATACAAGTTTTAAAACGCTTCTATAGAAGTTTCTACATTCTTATAAAGAATGTTTTTCTCCAACCAATGTGATTTCTCACAATTCATCCCTTTGGGGTCCAGAGTTGGCACACAGCTCGGTTTCTGGCTCTAATGCCAGTTATAACAACTTAAGTCCACTATGTCTGTTTTGGTCTGTTACGTATCGCCGCCTCTGTCTCACAAACGGTTCTATTAGGGAGAGGTTTCCACACCCTCGTAAAAAATGGTTTGTCCGTCCTCCAAACACATTAAAACTTCAGTACCAAACTTCAAAACACTGTAATGTCGCAGCAAATCTGCTATAAGTTTGGAGCTCTGTCTCCTTACTTAGAAACCTCTCTGCTTAGCTTGTCTCCTTACTTAGAAACCTCTCTGCTTAGCTTTCCTCCTTCTAAGCTACAGACCCAGAGAGGTTTTGATTCTGAAACAATGAACCATCTCTTTGAACTGCCTGAACAGATTTGTTATGTGCACACCACTTTGTTGGTAAGTTGGTGTTCTTCCTTGTTATTCAGCTAATTCTGTTAGCGATTCTTCTTTAGGTCTGTCCTTTCATCGGGAAATGCAGGTCAGCGTGCCGTGCAGCTTGTCGATGGCGGTGTCGGTGTCGGTGATGATGATGTATGGCCAGTTCTCAAGTCTCCTTTCTGTCAACATGATGAAGGCAGCTCATGTTCCTCTCCATTTTTTGTCTTCTCTTTCTTGCAATGTGGTAAAGACACTTTCAACGGTATAGTTCTGATATCATTTGTAACAATTCAAGTCCATTGCTAACAATATTATCCGCTTTGGCTGTTACGTATTGTCATCGGCGTCACGATTTTAAAACGCATTTGCAAGGGAGAGGTTTCCACACCTTTGTAAGAAATGCTTCGTTCTCTTCTACCATCGAAGTGAAATCTTCAAATTCCATCCAAAAAACCATATTTTGAGTCTAACTATATCAATAGTATTCAAACGGCTAGATAATTGCAACGAGTGATAGGATCATATTACTATTATAGAACCGTACATAAGATTTTCATCTTATGCAGCACTTTGAGGGTCATAAGTAAATCTACTGATCGTGCTGAACTTTCTCTTTTTTTTTAACAAAATTGATGAAAGATCCAGTGAACGAAAAAGAATATCTAAAGATCGTGTCAGATTTTCATCTGATGGCATAGATCTATTACCATTTATAACCATTCAAGCTCATCGCTAACTAATATTATCTGTTTTGGCCATTACATATTACTATCGTTTCCACACTCTTTCAAAGAATGTTTTGTTCCCCTCTCGAATCGATGTGAGATATAAGTCTAACTATATCAACAGTATTCAAATTGCTAGATAATCATAATTGATGAAACGTAATATTTTATAGAACAATACGTAAGATATTCACCTCATCCGACTCTTTGAGGGTCATAAATAAATTTAACGATCAGAATTTCTTTTTTGAAAAAAAAAAAATCCAAATAAAATCAATGAAACAGAAGAAATCTCGTGAATGAAAAAGAAAAAACAAAAAAACAAAAGACTATTCCACATTAAAAGAACGTAATTACGAAGCTTCCTAAATGGAAATAAAGAATATTCAAAATTAGAAAAAGATTAAAAAAAAATCTCTTGAATCTCCTATATACATATATATTTAAAATTAATCATTCAAATTACTAATGGGCCTAATTCAGCCGCTTTGTTTAGCTAAACTGGGCCCATTTGGGCCCATCCAAATGGGCCCACTTCAGACAGTTATACCAACGGACGAACGGACGGCAGAGATTATGGTTCCTAATCAACCGTCTTAAATTCATAACTTAGAAGATAAAACGACTTAACATTATCTCTTTTAATATTCGAGTATGTCCGAAGACGCCGTCAGAATAATAATAAAAAAATAGATAATCCCGCCGCCGTGACAGCCTGGGAAGCTTCATTAATGATGGAATCAAGCCAAGTTTCTGCTCTACCCGCAGCCATTTTTTCCTCTCCACCTCCTGAAACCGCCAATCGATCTCTCCAATTCTCGCAAAATTCAGCTGCCGGCGCCGTCGTCGAAGGTGAGTTCCGATCTTCCACTGGAATCGTCTTTTTTCTGAGAGGATTTTGTGTTTAATTTGTCTCTGTTCTTAAGGGGGTTCTGTAATCCGGTCAACTTCTCTACTCCGGCCACCTTGATTTTGGCTTATTTCAAGCTGTTCATCATGATCTTGATGTTATCTTCTTCGGATCGTATCGTATCCAATTACGAGTCCGATTTCTATGTCTTTGATTCATTGGTTTCATGTTTTTCTGTTCTTAGCGATGTTGCAAATCATTGTGTTTTAGTGATGGAAAAGATTTGATGCATTTTGATTTCAGATTCTAATGTTTGGAGATTGTTGTTCCATGCAAAGTTCTGGGTTGACTTTAGGTCAACGTTTTGTTGTTCCCCAAGAGTTTGATCTGATGGTTCCTAGTTGAATTATGGGGAAGTTTTGTAGGGTTCATTGGTTCTATGAAATTTTGATCTCATTTATATCTTTCAACATTAACAAATATAAGAGACTCGCGGAAAGGGAGGACGGGATGGGGTTAGATGTAACGTCTCAAGCCCACCGCTGTCTGATATTGTCCTCTTTGTGCTTTCCCTTTTGGGGTTCTCCAGAAGGTTTTTAAAACACCTCTTTAGGGAGAGATTTCCCCACCTTTACAAAGAATGTTTTGTTCTCCTCTCTAACCGATGTTGGATCTCACAATCCACTCTCCTTCGGGGTCAGCATCGGCACACCGCCCGGTGTCTGGCTATGATATTATTTGAAACAACCTAAGCCCACCGCTAGCAGATATTGTCCACCTTTTGGGCTTTCTCTTTTGGTTTCCCTTTAAGGTTCTTAAAACACGTCTGCTAGGGAGAGGTTTCCACACTCTTATAAAGAATGTTTTGTTCTTCTCTCCAACCGACGTGGGATCTCACAATCTACCCCCTTTGGGGTCAAGCATTCTTGCTCGCTAGCACACCGCTCGGTGTCTAGCTATGATACCATTTGTAACCGCTCAAGCCCACCCCTAGCAGATATTGTCCTCTTTGGGCTTTCCCGTCTAGGCTTCCCTGCGTTTTAAAACCTTGAGAGGAAGCCCAAAAGGAAAAAGCCAAAGATGACAACACATACACTAACGGTGGATTTAGGCGGTTACATTAGACTCTACAGAGAGTAATTCTTTGGTTGGTTTTTCAGGGGAGGTTCGATAGCGTTTCATCGCGGACTCAGTAGCAGAAAATCATTAACAAACAAGAGGGAATTGTTTGCACAGTAAAGTGAAAGAAATGGGTTCTGAAGGTCCAGCTGGGGTTACTATTCACGTGACTGGATTCAAGAAGTTCCATGGGGTTGCTGAGAATCCTACAGAGGCCATTGTCAATGACTTGAAGGCTTTCGTGGAAGAAAGAGGGCTGCCTGCTGGTGTTACCCTTGGAAGTTGTACAGTTCTAGATGCTGCTGGGGATGGTGCTCGTACTGAGCTCTATAAAGTTCTGGATTCTGGCATATCAAACATGACAGAAACTAACAAAGTCGTATGGGTCAGTTCTTTTTACTATCTATTTTGTTTTGGTAATCTTTTATTGAACAAATTCTTACATATTTATAGCATTTATAAACGTGTATTCAAGTAATAATTCTATCCAACACAGATAAGCCACACATAGAAAAAGGAATAAGTAAGTTCATTTCTTTTTTAGATCAGCTGAGAAATAATTGAATACTAACCTTGGAAAGGATTTGTTCATGTTGATTCAGCTTCACTTGGGGGTCAACAGTGGATCAGTGAGGTTTGCTGTTGAATCGCAAGCTGTGAACGAAGCGACTTTCCGCTATCCAGACGAACTCGGATGGCAGCCTCAGGTTGATTTCCTCTCTTACTTCGCAAGCTGTTATTGTATTTATGTCTTCAAAAAGTCCCTTGTATAACAACATAGACATTTCAGGAAAAAATCAGTAATCCTGTGAAGTAATCAATGTGAAAATGAACTTAATGAACTGTGGGAGGTGAGCCATTTGTAAATGAAGCCCACCGCTGGTAGATATTGTCCTCTTTAGCCTTCTTCTCCAGGTTTTTAAAATGCGTTTGCTAGGGAGAGTTTTCCACACCCTTTATAAAGAATGCTTCGTTCCCCTCTCCAACCAATGTGGGATGTGAGGATCTCACATTGGTTGAGGAGAACGAAACACCCTTTATAAGGGTGTGGAAACCTCTCTCTAGCAAATGCATTTTAAAAACTTCGAGAGGAAGCCTGAAAGGGAAAGCCCAAAGAGGACAATATCTACTAGCGGTGAGCTTGGGCCGTTACATGGGATCTCACAATCCACCCCCTTCAGGGCCTAGCGTCCTCGCTGACACTCGTTCCCATCTCCAATCGATGTGGGACCCTCCAATCCACTTCCTTTGGGACCCAACGTCCTTTCTGGCATATTGCCTCGTGTCCACCCCCTTTTGGGGCTCAGCCTCTCGCTGGCACATCGTTTGGTGTCTGACTTTGATACCATTTGTAACAGCCAAGGCCACCGCTAGTAGATATTGTTCTCTCCCTTTCGGACTCCCCTTCAAGTTTTTTAAAACGCGTCTGCTAAGGAAAAGTTTCCACACCCTTGTAACCCTTATAAAGAATGCTTCGTTGGAAACAAATTGATCCAATCTGATTAACTACCTCTCTATTTTTTCTTGAACTCAGTAACTCTTTGCTTCTGTGGATAACTCATCATTTCAATTTGCTGAAGATAAACCAATAAATCATGTCAGTATGAACAAAAGCAGAAAAACTAGAGACAATGTATATCCATGGTTTTTGATGCATTCTGTGTTAGTTTTCATGTATATATTCTTCATCATTGTTCTTCATTATCCAGAAACTTCCCATAGTCTTGGAGGATGGGGAAATCTCAATAATTAAAAAGGTACTTTTCTCTTACCTTTTCCTTTCAAGCTCTTAGATCTGTATTGTAACTTACAGTGAATCATTGTTTCAAGACATCATGCTCGGCTCTGGCGATCTTAGAGAAGTTGAAGTCGAAAAGCTACAACGTGATATTATCAGACGACGCGGGTCGTTTTGTTTGCAATTATGTATACTACCACTCCCTCAGATATGCAGAACAGAAGGGTCACAAATCATTGTTTGTTCATGTTCCTCTGTTTTCAAAAATCGACAAAGAAACCCAGATGCGTTTCGTTCACTCACTTTTAGAGGCCATTGCATCTACTTGTTAAAAAAATTGTATTGTTGCTGTGATTTCTCCTTCAATTCTATAAATGTCCATTTCCAAGCTGTGAACTCTGTTTCTTGCAAGTAAGGGCTTTTCTTATAAGGAACTTTCATCATTATAGCCTGTTGAACCCTATCCTCCTATCAAAAAGAGAAAGATAAGCAACCTTGTTTTCTGCTAAAGTTTTTGCTATTATCATTATTTGTTGATAATGAATGGAAATCTTCATAAATATTATCAGATAATGTCGACAATGTTAGCAATTTTTGTCTCATCCATGTATGGTATGTGATTCTCGGCTGAATAGGGTAGTCTGTTCGTAATCATAATGTTGGGTGTGTTCTTTTTCTTCTTTCAAACCTGGGAAGACTTTTTTGCTAGTTGACATTTTTTTCTAAATCTATCTAGTACTTTTCACATCGTATTTACTCCCTTCTGCATTTCACCTATGATGTTGTTTTGTGGGTGTGGTTTGCGGAATGGAAGCACTTGACCATCCTATAACTATATAAACTACCATAAGCGACCCAGTAGTAGCCTAATGATGTCAATTACAAGATGAATCACCATTCTTTATGGAATTTTACCTGGACCTTTGGGAGGCCTACACCCCATAGAAACGGTCTATTTAATGGGAGGATAGGTTTATACACTGGATTGGAATCGTGGGGAGCGGAACGCTCTCCTACTGATGCATTTATACATCCCACAGCTTCGTGCAAGGCGGACGATTTCAAAGCGGACTCCAGGTTCTGGTGGGGAAGTTATAGACACCTTTCCGTACTTTGTCTAGAGTACTTGTATTGTTGAAACTTGCTTGAACATAAATAACGTCCTTTGGTACTCCAGCTTGGTAGTTTCCACCGCCTATCCAAGATTGAGCCTTGGGATACTAATTCCTAGATCTGGGATAAATGGAAATTTTATCGATAAGAGTCTTTTCTTATCTCCTTTGCAGGAAGCGGTCTATTGCTCTTTCCTTGTGCCTATTTTGCCGTTGAAGACAAGACATAATAAATGGTTTTCATGTTTTTTTTAGTTTAACGATGTGGGAGGAGAGATCGAACCATCGATACTTGAAATAGTAATCGATATCTTACCCGAGTTTGACCTAATGGGCTATGCTCGGTTTGATGTCAAACATTTTGCCATGCATAGAAGAAACTTCATAGTAGAGATAGCTAGGATGCATCAATGGCGGTGTTGAATTTGGTACGCTGGTTTTAGAGTAAAGCAAAGAAACCTCAAAATTTTCTCTTCTACTTCACGTGTAGACATAATGGAAAATGGCGACCTCCTCTTAATCTGCTTTCAAGCAAAGCCATATGCCAACTAAAATGTATTCTTTATTTTCCCTTATAAATTCTAACCTCTTTCATTGAATCATACCATTAACACAAATCACTTCAGTAATCTCTTCAACCAAGTCGACTAAAATGGACAAGTTCTTCCTGCTTCCCCTGCTTTCCCTGCTGATCATAGCCTATGGAGTTTCCTGCAGCATTGACCCCGAAAGCGACATCGACATGGTTAAAGAGCTCGAAACTTTCGACATTGAAGAACAGGACGACAATGTGGTGGACACATACGCAATCCCAGTGTGGAAAAGCGAGCGTGGGAGTCGGTCTCTAATGAATGTGGATAGTTTTGACGCGGTTGGAGATGGAGTTACAGATGATACCATGGTAGTACATAAAACATTTCCATTTTGGAAACATGATTTTGGCAGAGATGATACCAAACCAAAGTGTTTATTTTGCTATCAGGCTTTCAGGAAGGCATGGGAAACTGCCTGCAGCGCTGCAAAATCAGTTCTTTTGGTGCCAAAAGAAAAGAGATATCTGGTGAATGCTACCACTTTTAAAGGGCCATGCAATGATGGTATGATAATCCAGGTAAAACACAAGATTATATAAGGATTTCTTTGTTTTTTTTTTCCTCCAAATAAATGGGAAGATCATGGTTGAATGATAGAACTAACCTTGCAGATTGAAGGAACAATAATTGCACCAGATGAACCAGAGAAATGGGATCCAAAACTTCCACGACAATGGCTGGAATTCACAAAACTTAATGCAGCTACCTTTCAAGGTGATGGAGTAATCGACGGCTCCGGTGAAAAATGGTGGGCAGAATCCTGTAAAAAAAACAAGTCCAGGGTAAATTTTGAGCTGTCCCGGTGCTTGTTTCTTAGACTATGTAATTCAAATGCTAATCATTTCTGGTTTTTTTTTTTTTTTTTACAGCCATGCAAAGGAGCACCAACAGTATGGACAAAACCACCTCAAAAACCTTAATCTTTCCAAGTGCAACACATTCTGATTTGATGTTTTTTCTTGCAGGCATTAACCATTGATTCAAGTTCAAATATAAGAGTAAAAGGCCTTACTATTCAAAACAGCCAACAGATGCATTTCACCATTGCACGATCCGAAACCGTTCGGATTACGGAGGTACGAGTCTCATCTCCAGGAGACAGCCCGAACACAGACGGGATCCACATCACTCAATCAACGAATGTCGTAGTCCAAAACTGCAAGATTTCTACAGGTTTTACCCCAGTGTTTTCACGCTCTAAACTGGTTGGAAATTGTATGGATTAAGAATGGTTGTGTAATGATTATGTAGGTGATGATTGCATCTCCATTGTCAATGCTAGCTCTGGCATCAAAATGAAGGGGATATCATGTGGACCAGGACATGGGATCAGGTATCAACAAATGGTTTCATTTCATTCAGCTCCAAAATAAGATCAATGTCTTAGAATTCGATTCTCTTTGTTTGTTTGCTGTGAAACTGTGTTCATCAGCATTGGGAGTTTAGGGAAAGACAACTCTGCTGGGATTGTGTCAAAGGTGGTGCTAGACACTGCCTTTCTCCGAGAGACAACAAATGGTGTTAGAATCAAGACATGGCAGGTTAGAATCACAGCTTTAACCAGAATTTTGATACTACTTTTAGATGGTCATATGGTGTGAGAATCTCACGTTGGTTGGGGGTGGAGAACGAAACACCCTTTATAAGGGTGTGGAAACCTTTCCCTAGGAGACGCGTTTTAAAGCCTTGAGGGGAAGCCCGAAAGGTAACGCCCATAGAGGACAATATTTGCTAGCGGTGGGCTTGGGCCGTTACAAATGGGATCAGAGCCAGACACCGGACTATATGCCAGCAAGGAGACTGTTCCTCGAAGGGGAGTAAACATGAGGTAGTGTGCTAGTAAGGATGCTGGCCCCGAAGGGGGGTGGATTGTGAGAATCCCACATTAGTTGGGGAGGAGAATGAAACACCCTTTATCAAGGTGTGGAAATCTTTCCTTAGGAGACACATTTTAAAGCCTTGAGGGGAAGCCCGAAAGGGAAAGCCCAAAGAAGACAATATCTACTAGCGGTTGGTCTTGGCCGTTACATATGGTCAATTATAACCAATAACAATTGGAAAACTACTATGTTCATGTGGTTATAGGGAGGTTCGGGGTATGTTCGTGCCGTACGATTCGAAAACGTGAGAATGCAAGATGTTGAGAACCCAATTATCATAGATCAATTCTATTGTGACTCTCCTAATGCTTGTGAAACTCAGGTATTATCCACAAAATCCATATTCAGCTACTAATCAATAAGACAAAGTTTGGCTAATGCCTTTTGTTTTTGTTAGACATCTGCCATTAAAGTAAGCCAAATCATGTACCGGAACATAAGTGGAACCACAACAAGCAAGAACGCAATGAAATTCGCCTGTAGCGACAGTGTTCCATGCAGCAACATAATCCTAAGCAATGTCAATTTAGAGAAGACGGATGGCACAGTGGAGACCTATTGCCATGCTGCTCAAGGCTTCGGATATGGCGTCGTGCACCCATCGGCCGACTGCCTAACTTCCAGCGACAATGACTTTGCTGCTAAAGATCAAACCCAACTCCCTACTGAGCAGCACATTGTTCACACTGAACTCTGACCTTGTTATCCTGTCTATCTGTACTAAACTACTAAAAGGATCATAATTTTACATAGCATAGACAATTATACCTACCCTTTTGGAATCTAAATAGAAATATAGATTACTAAGTAAAGGATTGTACTACTGCTAGAAGAAAATATACATATTTTGAGTGTATAGTGAAGTTTTTTTTTTTAATATTAAAGTTCATATCATATGGTTGATTGTTCTCTGAACTATAGGTAGTATATACATTACTCCAAGAAAGAACTATATAATATACAAAAATGTGAAGATGGGTAGTAGTGGACAATGATGAGTAACAATAAGGGGAAGATTGAGGAGGAAGGCATATGGTTAATGGAGTACATTGGACGCCCAGCAAACAAATCAAAGTTGAGTCTTCCTTTCTGAACATTCTTAATGTGAATACCAAAAAATGAAGTGAAAACAGAGCGGTTTCTGGTGGAATTTCAACTTCATGAAAGGGAAAGATGGCGTACGGTAGAAGCCATGGAACAAGACAAAGTGGTCCAGTGGAGTAATTTTATTGTATCAAAATGGCACTTCCACTGAGGGATGGTGGATGAAATTGTGAGATTCAACGTTGGTTGGAGAGGGGAATGAAACATTTCTTATAAGGGTGTGGAAACCTCTCCCTAATAGACGTGTTTTAAAACCGTGAGGCTGACGGCGATACGTAACGGGTCAAAGTGGAAAATATCTACTAGTTGTGGACTTGGACTGTTACAAATGGTATCAGAGCCAGACACCGAGCGGTGTGCCAGCGAGGACGCTGGCCCTCAAAAGGGGTGGATTGCGAGGTCTCACGTTAGTTGGAGAGGGGAATGAAACATTTCTTCTAAAGATGTGAACACCTGTCTCTAGTAGACGCCTTTTAAAATCGTGAGACCAAAATAAACAATAGACGCCTTTTAAAATCGTGAGACCAAAATAAACAATATCTGCTTGTACGGTTGCAAAAAGAAAACTCACCCCACAACCCATAAAACTAAATTCACTTTTGAAGAAACGGAGAGTGGACATAAAGAACTTGTCTGGCAGTATGACCTTACAAGCAATGCTAAAGTGCCTAGGCATATATACCCCTATTGGCAGAGTGCTAAAGTTGAAGGGCAGTGACAATGACAGTGCCCTTAGAAGAAGAGCCCCAACGGCATACCCTTATCGGCGAAGAGTCCTAAACTTGAAGGGCATTGACCTTTGGTACATCTCAAACTGAGAGAGGTTTGGCAAAGGAAAGTCCCTTACTTTTTCAGAGTGGAATAAAGCCAAATTGTAGGGACAGAAAGGGTGTTTTTAAAAGGGAAGAATAAGTTGGGACAGAAATGGAGGTGATAAGCGCAAGGCTTTAACCACATGTAGAATAATAAAATCAGCTAAAAGGAAGGCAAGAACAAAAGGAAGGAACAAGAAGGGCCTGCAGATAAGAAAGTGCGACCCAGAACTGATAGAAAAGATAAAGAAAAATGTCCGCTTTTTCTGTAAGGGACGAACTTTTTTCAAATACCTCCGTGACCATTATCCCTCATCTTCAATGGGCGATTCCTATTTCTTCAAACGTCCCCTAGCTGCTCACATGTCTTTTACCATGAGCCTGAAGGTATCTTTAGGGGACGCTTGTGGTATACCTTTTGTATTTAATAATTTCTCAATTTTATTTTATATCAGTTTTATAATTTATGAATCTCTTAAATATAAATTAAATATTGTGTTTAATAAATTCTTCAATTTTATGAATCTCTTGGAATGCAAATATAAAAGTATAAAACCTAAAAATTAAACTTACAATTTAATCTTTTCCATTGAACCTATATAACAATTCAAGTCCAACCGTGAGGAAATATTGTCTTTTTTGGACTTTTCCTTAGGATTTTTAAAACACGTCTGTATGGAAGAAGTTTCCACACCCTTATCGCTAGTAGATATTGTCCTCTTTAAACCTTTTTTTTGGGTTTCCAAAGTTCTTACATGTCTGTTAGGAAGAGATTTCCACACCCTTATATCCTTTCAGGGCACACGTCCTCATTAGCACTCGTTCTCCTCTCCAATCGATGTGGGATCTCACAATCCACCTCCCTTTAGGACCTAGTGTCCTCGTTGGCACACCGCTTGGTGTCCACCTCCCTTCGGGACTCAATATCTTCGTTGGCACACCTCCTAGTGTCTGGCTCTAATACCATTCGTAACAACTCAAAATCACCGCTTGTTCGCTTTGGTCTATTACGTATCACCGTCAACCTCACGGTTTTAAAACACGTCTCTTAGGGAGAGGTTTCCACACCCTTATAAAGAATGTGTCATTCCCTTGTCCAAACGACGTGGGATCTCACAATCTATGTTTTTCTCACCAAAAAAAAAAAAAAAAAAAAAAAAATAGAATCGAAAAATTTGAAAATTTATAAACAATATCCAACCAGACCTTAATTATCAAAATGATAAAAGCACATATAAATATGGAAACATAAAAGCAAAAACTGAACGGTGGGGAATAAAAGAGTGATGTGAGCATGGATATATTTATGTAGTTCACGAGAATGATATAAACAAAGTTCACGAGCATTTGTATTAAGACCCACGTCTCTCTCAAAACCCCTCTGGTCGTTGATTCCATATCACTTCCTATTCTCCTCCTTCACTCCTTTGTTTTACACAAAAACCAAAATAACGCAATTACTCTCATTAATCAGTTCACCATCAAATTACCTAATAAAGCAATAACACAGCCATTCCATTGCTTAATTTGCTTGATATATTATGATGCCCTTCTCAAAAAGACAAGAATATAGGAACTTATTCGCTACATAATAAACATGCCTTTATCATACCTTTCATCCAAATCAAATTAATGTTGATTAAATCATCCATTTGCATGCTGAATTTCAAGGTTGTTTATCAATAATCATGTGAATTATCACAAATTTAGAACTTAGGATTTTGGGTGTCTTCTATTATTATTATTATTTTTTTTAGTGTTGTACTTTCTTATAAGTGGATATATATATATATATATATATGTGTGTGTAATAACTCAAATCCACCGTTAGCAAATATTATCTGCTTTGGCCCATTACGTATCGCCATTAGCCTCATGATTTTAAGACACATTTATTAGAGAGATATTTCTACTCTGATGAGAAATGTTTTGTTACTCTCTCCAACGAAACCTTACAACTTGAGAGATAAAATGTATAGAGAAAGTTAGCGAGGGGCATAATGGAAAACAAAAATGTCAAGACATGGCTTGGTTGCTATTTGTTCTTGTGATTCTTTTTACAGTTAACAAAGAGAAAGAGAGAGAATGAGGAAGTCATTAAAAGAATTGGAAGAGAGGCTTAATTCTGAAACAGTAAAATGACAGGCGTAATGACAACGATATTCAGGAGCCTAGCAAGCCACATAGATGTATACATCTATACATCCAAAAAGCTTTAAATAAATGGACCTCTTTTAATTTAAGTTCATCCATACCGGTTACGACTAAAATGTTTCAAGATGTATTATTAAAAGACGTGACTAGTTGTCGATTCTTCCTATCAAAGTAATATGCTATCAAAACTATTGTTTTCCTCTCTCACGTTTTCTAAATATTTCTCAAATGTGACTCGAGGCTCGAACATATGCCAAAATTGTCTGCGGAGTGTAAATTTTACACAGCTAACTTATTCACTGAATTAAACCAAGTACCACGAGTAAGAATGTGAGCGAGTAAACCACAATCATATATACATCCAAAAAACTTTAAAATAAATGGGATCATCTTTTTCCATCAAATTAACTTCCCTTGTCCATTTTTCATGTCATTTTCACCCAAACTAACCAAGACAAAAATATTAACAGGGAAGAGAAGAAGATGAAGAAGGCCTAACTAAGAGCACAACAACCAAATGATATGACATAAGACCAACAGAAGAGAGAGACAGAGATAGTATTTAGTATGCGAACTTAAAAAATTTTAAAATGTTCTTGGAACATTGAGTTGTATTGCCAAAACCATGGGCGAAAACTACTATTTTTGTATCACTCCGTTCATGAATTGTATCCATCTTTTGCTTTATTGTCTGAAACAATAAGTGCAAAATCCTAAAGCACGTAGGCCATCCTTATTCAATCGAACATGTCAAAAACACCACCCTTACAATTAGCCCTCGTCTTCTTTTTTTTTCCTCTGCTCTTCTTTCTATGGTGAAGGTCATATATAGCTCTGTGGGGAATAAGGAGAAAGACAGAGAAAAGATTGGCCCGTGATAGTTGCATGTGACTATATATGATGAGCAGAAATATTTCAGTGTTGGCCCTTCATTTTTTTACCCTTACTGACCCACACATCACGTGTCCCACTTACGTCTGTTATCAACTATACTCCTCAATATAAGCTTAATTAATCATTTTACTTCCAATTACCCATAATCAGACCAACCTAGAGGTGAATCAGACAAACCGGGTACGGCCAATGTACAAAAGAATCTTGGCTGATCTTCATACATCTGGGTTATACTTATACGACGTCGTGTGACATGGTAAGTGACTGAGTTAAGGCTCTATAGCGGACACTGACCGAGTACATGGAGCTTGGGCAATAGTTTAAAATCCAAATGATAGCTTTGCTTAGCTTAGCTTCTATGGCTCGGCGTCTCCATGCATAGACTGGGTGGCGCTAGTTTTGAAGTTCCTTTATCTATTAAACAACCCATTTTTACCCATCTAAACTTGTCTTCTTTCTTCTTCTTCTTCTTCTTCTTCTTCTTCTTCTTCTTCCTTCTCTCTCTCAAATGTACATGAAAATGAAAGGGCTTAGTTTCAGAGGGCTCACATTTATGTTTATGGTGGCATTTCTTGTCTGGTCTTCTAGTTTGGGGGGCTGCCATGGGAGAGCCACAGGCAAGCATTGGAGCAAGAACAGAGTAGCCTCGGCCACTCACTCCTCCAAGAAAGGGAAGGCTCACAGTCACGGCGGCGGTCACAATGGCAACCGCCGTGGCGGTGCATCAAAGACAAAGCCACCGTCCACTAAGCCGAAACAAGATGTCCCTCCCAGCCTGCCGCCCCAGAAGGGCGGAGGAGGCTTCAAAGGCGGCCATTCTTCCATGTTTAACGTGCTCAATTTTGGAGCCAGAGGCGATGGAGTAACGGATGACACTAAGGTGAGAATTAATTCCATCCTCATGAAAATAGCTATGAACTTACAATTACAGAAGAGTACGAGTAATATACATGAATATATGCATTGTATATGTTGAATGGAAATGGTATTTTACGGAGAAGGGAAATGGAAAAGGTGATGGGCCCACTTAGGAAGGCGGAATCTCGTTACGGCAGTTGGGTCAGGATTTGAGCAAGAATAATTGGGCGGAGTAGGCATCAACCTGAAACCTAACGCCAAGCAGTAAAGAACTCAATTACCGAGAGTAAATTAAGGTAAAAGTAAAATAATTATGTGCATCGCAGGCATTTCAGGACACCTGGAAAGCCAGTTGCAAGGTGGCAGCATCAACCTTCATCGTCCCATCAAACTACGTCTTTTTACTAAGCCCCATCTCCTTCTCTGGTCCGTACTGCCAACCCGATATTATATTCCAGGTACCTTCTCTTACCTTAATCATTTCCCATCAATGCTACAAATTACTCCACCTTAATTTACTTCGTGGTGATGAGGAATTAGAGTATTTGGATAGTTTCAAGTCAACTTTGAAGAGATACATAGCCTTCCGAGAGCATTAGATATGGATTATGAACACCATCCAACTTTTGTTATAACGATTCTCAACAGGGGTATGATATTGTCCACTTTGAGCATAAATTTTCATAGGTTTGCTTTGGACTTCTTCGAAAGGCTTACTACCAATAAAGATGTATTCCTTACCTATAGTCAATCATCATAAATTAGTCAACATTGGACTCCCTCCCAACAATTTTGAACAATTAGGAAGGCGTAGGGTGTAAAGCTGTTATAAAAGAAAATATATAATCCTATATCAATTGATTAGAGGACTTAACATTGCCTTGTTTTTAATATTTTCTATGTTGAATAAAAGTTGGACGGGACAATCATTGCACCGACGGACTTCAAAGTTTGGGGCAAAGGTCTATTACAATGGCTACAATTCACGAAGTTGATAGGACTTACCATACAAGGACATGGAGTTATTGATGGAAGGGGTTCAGTATGGTGGCATGTTTCACCTTTTCATGATCCCATTGACGATGAATCCAAACTATTTATCCCGCTCAACAGCACTGTACAAGAAAAGCCACCATTCCCAGTAACTAACCTTCTTCACAACCCTTATGGTTTCTAAGAATTCTCTACAGTATTTTTTTTCTAAATTCGTATAACCTATGGCAGGAAAGAAGTGAGCTTGTGGGAAAGGTGCCTAGCATCAAACCAACTGTGAGCGGCATACTAGATCCTTAAATTCCCCGAGCTCGTTTTATTGTTTGTGAAAGATCCCTTGACATGGCTCTGTTCTTTTGTTGTACAGGCCCTGAGGTTTTACGGAAGTTTTAACGTTACTGTCACTGGCATAAAAATTCAGAACAGCCCTCAATGCCACCTCAAGTTCGACAATTGCATTGGAGTGTTGGTTCATAATTTTAGTGTTTCATCTCCAGGTGACAGCCTCAATACTGATGGAATTCATCTGCAGAATTCCAAGGATGTGCTAATCCACAGCACCACTCTCTCTTGTGGTATGAATTACTTCGCATTGAATCATTATTCTTGTCACACTTATTGTCATTACGACTGACTGGCATAAATAAGAGCAAATCAATTCTAAGAACCCAAAGACAAGGAACACTTTTTTTCTCTCCCTTTTTTATGAGTTTCTAGGCTAATTTATGCACGCCTTGTGAGACGACTATCTACTCCGTAAGAAAACTCAATAGGATTTTTAATATCCTATGTCAGTAGCCATGCTCTGTTCTACTTTTTCAATCAAGAACAAAATCCAGGTAGTGAATTTTATGCATTTCAATTTATACATAAATTGGACGAAAACTAACTACTAGGTTTGATCTTTCACACAGGAGACGACTGTATTTCAATACAAACTGGTTGCTCAAATGTGTATATACACAACATCAATTGTGGGCCAGGACATGGAATCAGCATTGGAAGTCTAGGGAAGGACAACACAAAGGCTTGTGTTTCTAACATCACTGTCCGGGATGTAATTATGCACAACACAATGAATGGTGTCAGAATCAAAACGTGGCAGGTATTCCTTCCTGGCACAATTCACCTTTAGAATTAACTCATCAATAGTGCTAGCCTTAATCAGTTAAGAGAACGCCTTATTTTGGATTAGTCTGTTATCTATGGATCAAACTTAAGGAAGATAGAAACCTATAAGCAAATATACACTATTAAATCAAACTAGCTCTGTCGAAAATTGATTCCAAAGTATGCATCTGCAGGGTGGATTAGGTTTTGTACAGGGAGTCCTTTTCTCAAATATTCAGGTTTCTGAAGTTAAGATACCAATAGTCATAGACCAATTCTACTGTGACAAAGCCAAATGCTCAAACCAAACTGCAGCTGTGGCTTTATCAGGAATAAACTACGAAAGAATAAGAGGTACTTACACAGTAAAGCCAGTACACTTTGCCTGTAGTGATAATCTGCCATGTACAGATATATCACTAACTGCAATAGAGCTCAAGCCACTTCAAGAACTCTATCACTTATACGGGGCTTTCTGCTGGCAAACTTTTGGAGAGTTGAGAACGCCTACTGTCCCACCAATTGATTGCTTACATATTGGGAAGCCATCAAGCAACCAAATCCAGTACGATTTTGATTCTTGTTGAGTGTGGAGTCGATTTTCATTGGTGTATTCACTTGTGTGGTTGGCATGATTTTCCAACCCCTTTTGACACCATGAACTTACGCTTGTACATTTTAGTAGTCCTGGTTCATAAGATTATTCAGCAAAAGTTATAGTTTTGCCCGTTGAGATAGGGACATGTTGCTCTGTCTATAGTGTAGTATTAGTATGCTGCTAGTTTGTCATGGCATGCTTCACTGGGCCGCATTATACTAAAGACTCTACGAAGGTTTCTAATAAATCCGTCTTTTTGTACTTCAAATTTTTGAATTTACATTGATTAGTAGAAATAAAATTCCATACCATACCGAGAAGGAAACACATAATGGTATAAGAATCTAAGAAATCACCGATAAGTCATTAGGTAATATCGTCCAAAATAGCGCCCTGACCAACATCCCTTTTGATAGTTTTGTTCGATTTCCGAGTATTGGAATTGTGAGATCCCATATGGAAACCTCTCCCTGGCAGATGCGTTTTAAAAACCTTGATGGGAAGTCTGAAAGGGAAAACCCAAAGAGAACAATCTCTGCTAGCGGTGGCTTGGACGGTTACAAATGGTATCAGAGCCAGACACCGGACGATGTGCCAGCGAGGAGACTAACCCCGAAGGAGGTGGACACGAGGCGGTGTGCCAACAAGGACGCTGGACCCCAAAGAGGGTGGACACAAGGTGATGTGCCAACAAGGACGCTGGGCCCTAAAAAGGGTGGACACGAGGCGGTGTACCAACAAGGACACTGGCCCCAAAGAGGGGTGGATTGGAGGGTCCCACAACGATTGGAACGAATGCCAGCGAGGACGCTGGGCCCTGAAGGGGGATGGATTGTGAGATCCCACATCGGTTGGGGAGGAGAACGAAGCATTCTTTATAAGGGTGTGGAAACCTCTCCCTAGCAGACGCATTTTAAAAACCTTAAGAAAAAACCTAAAAAGGAAAGGCCAAAGAGAACAATATCTGCTAAGGGTGGTGTGGGCAATTACGGGAATCCACTACTTGCAGTGGTCCATGCCACTAATCTATGAAGACGTTTCACTTTCCAAATACCACCTCCAAGTGAACATCTCCAAGTAATTCTACAATAATCGGAGGAATGACCATTATTGTAAAAGAGAAAAAGGGATAACAACCTTAAGCAGCAAGTCGAGAGCACAGACCAGCATTGAAGACAAGGTAATTTTTCACCATGGGGCATTCCATGGAAACCAATTGTATAAAAGAACAAGTCTGGTTATTATCAGACTTTTCCCTATTAAATTTGTCTGACCTCCATTGCTACAATGGAAAGAGAAACAAATATACGCAGACCATAACAAACTCGTAATGTGGATAGAGGACCTTTTGTGCACGCATTACCAAGTAAAACAACCATCGAAAAATTATCCACACAGAGAGCATTTCTACTCAACAGAACCTTGTGTGCAGAATAGACCGCTGGCAGCAACATTATCAAATATATCTAACATTAATCTCAAAGTACTGACAGATAACGAATACAGAGAATCCAAAAACAGTACTAAAATTAGACAAAACAGCGAGTAAAGAAGAAATCCTACTGAAATTGCAGTAAAGTATCAGAGATGAGTAACGGAACTATGGACTTACCTCAATGGCAATGTATAGACGACGGCAGAGGCAATGCGCCTTGTTTCCCCTCCGATCGAGCGGCGGCAGCGGATTGCAAATCCGACTATGCACAATCCAATTGCACGCTTCAACGAAAACGGCCAAATGAGATCGGAACGGATCCTCTACTCACTGGTCTGTCTCTCCCGCCCTGTCTTCCCGCCTCCCCGCCTCCCCGCCTCCCTTCCTTTCAAATAAACTGATTGTTTCAAACTGTAAATATAATTATAAAAGTATTTAATTCATTTAAAAAAAATAAAAATATTTATTTATTATTATTTTTTTAATTTTTGTTGCTATGATTTTTCTAATTAGAAGGCTCTCCACCACCTTTGGGCTCTCTGGCCTAAGCTAGTTACTCGGTGGTACATGCATCTGCCACAGCGTGGCAAGTGTGTCACGGGACAAGCATTGGAGACTATTCAAGAACAGTATCAGACGACATGGGTATGTCGATATTGCACCCTAGGCCATGTGTTGGAGATTAGATTATACACCTGCTATTTGAAACGTACGTCGTAAATAGTTTAGCATGAACACGGGATAGTCTGATGCTTGAGTGAATCTAGATGGATGGATGTTCGGGGTGTCCGATGAGATGGTTGACACATGGGTTAATTGCCAATGGATGTATCCAAACAAGCCAAGATGACCGATGTGTCCTGAGACATGAGATGATATCACAATGCATGTGTTGTGTTGTTAGGAAATAAGATGACAATGAGTAGTGACGTTCGGTCACACGTGATTGAACATGCACGCACGAGTAATGCGTGTGGCCGAACAAACTTAGATTCCGCACAAGTTGTGTTCAATTGTCGAAGGCAAACCTCACTGACGGTACGGGAAGCCACAAAGCGGCACAAAAAATGTGAAGGGTGCTTCGGTCCTTAAAACTTGTCGCGAGCGTGTCAAGATCACGAGACCGCACCGTTAAAGAACTATAATCGTGACCGTTGCAGAATTTAATTAAATGTTTGGAAACAAACAAATAAATAAAATTTATATTAATATTTTACTTTTATTAAAAAAATAAAAATCAAATAATATTATTTTTGTATATTAAAAAAAAAATACTGCTCTTTTAACGTCTGATATCAAGACTTTTCAAATTTGAATCTCCAAGGACCGCAGGGGCCATATAACATTCAATTCCACGCAACATGCATCGACACGTGGCGATCACTGATTGGACAAGTTACGAACACGCTAACTAATATTAATTCCCTATTGTGTGCGAAAAGTCGAATAACGCCAAGCTGTGAATTTTTAGACCCATGACGTGTTCGTTTCTGATTGGAGGTTAGTTGGCTCTTCCACGGTCCAGCAAAAGGGTAGTTTCGTACTTCGGCTTTCCCTTGCCTTTCGGTTTATATTTAGGGCCCCGATGAGATCTACACCTTCCCACCGTCTCTCATTTCTCCATTGTAGATTCTCGGCGGTGTTCTTTGAAGGTAATGTTCTGTTTACGAATTTTGCTCTTCTTTTCAATTCCTTCTGTGTTAATGTAGTTTTTCTGATTTTGAGGTTCTTCGATTTCTGTTGGCCATTGGTTTTTTCCCCTTTTTTCATGAATCTCGGACATATCTGCATCGATTTCAAATATGAATTATGCATTTCCTTGGATTCATACAAACGTGAATTGTTCCGATCTGGTTCTTTGGCGAGTTTCATGTGATTAATTTCTTAATCGGATGCATGAATTCTTGGATGAGCTTAATATGAGGTCAATTTCCTGGTCGTAAGGCGATCTGATATTGCGATGCGATCTACCTTCAGATCCCTTTGATGATCAGGATGGATATCATTTTACTAAATTGATGATCCTGAGATGATGTTTTTTAGACGTTCCATTTGAATGTTTGGTACTTTGAATAATCTGGATTTTCATACATGATGATTTTGTTGATTTTCTGTTGCGGTGTTGCTATTTTCACTTGATCCTTGTCGCAATGGATATCGATCTCATCTGATACATTCTGATGGTGTTGGAATCTTTTATGGATTTCTAGGCAGCGACAGAAAATGGGGCTAACGTTCACAAAGCTTTTCAGTCGGCTTTTTGCCAAGAAGGAAATGCGAATTTTGATGGTTGGTCTTGATGCGGCTGGTAAGACAACTATCCTTTACAAGCTCAAGCTCGGCGAGATCGTCACAACAATCCCTACCATTGGTGAGTTTCTTTTTCCTTTTAAGAAATCAAGTTATTATATGTTCTATCCTTGATCTATGTGTGTGTGTATATACAACATGCAGATAGATCTATATGTATGTTCTTCTTTAAGAAAAGAAGGTTGTAGACGTCTCTTCTATGCATATTTTTTCTGGTTTATTACTAGGATTCTACCATGGCAATGCTCCTTCATGTTCGGTTCACAATTTTCTTGTGATACAGAATATACTACAGTCGGTTGTTTGTGCATATAAATATTTTACTTCTTGCATTTATTCATCTGGATACTTATTTGCATAAAACCGATGTTTTCAGCCAATGCTGAAGCAAAGAGTCAATCACTAGATTGTCGCATTGATTTATCGATGAAGGATAATTTAGATGTCTCTCATAGCTGCGTTCCGTTTTCGTATAGTATTTGACTCTGCCATGGTTTTACACATTCTTCAGCGGTTTCACAATTTTCTTCTGCTTAAGCAGTAAGGACTCGGTTGTTTGTTAACTCTATAATATTATATACCAAGTTTCCTACATCTTATCCAAGTCAATTATTGTCTACATAAGACCAGTATACAACAAAGTTAAATTTAATTCAGTCAGCTGATTGTCATCTTGTCTGAAATGTCTCTTCACATCCTCTACTTTTTTGCACTTGTTTCATAAAAATTGCAATTTAGCTCACGTTCTTTGTTTGCAGGGTTTAATGTGGAGACTGTAGAGTACAAAAACATCAGCTTCACAGTCTGGGATGTTGGGGGTCAAGACAAGGTTTGTACTTCTATATTGATTGTTCTCCAGTCTGATTTGGCATGGAGTTCATTAAAATTTTCTATTAGAATGCTTTTGTTCATTATTTCATTTGTATTCTCTGGCTGTCTAATTAAATTAAGTTCTTAAACTCTTGTTCAACAGATCCGTCCCTTGTGGAGGCACTACTTCCAGAACACACAGGGTCTCATATTTGTTGTTGACAGCAATGATAGAGATCGAGTTGTTGAGGCCAGGGATGAATTGCATAGGATGTTGAATGAGGTACAACATACTACGTGCTACCTAGTTTGAACATTGGTTTGAAATTGCTCACGATGCTGCTATGAATTCCTTTTTTCCCTTCTTTTTTTTAGTACTGTTTAAATAGTTCATGATTTACTATTTTTATTTTGCTAAATTACATTTGCCATCCCAATATCCAACTTCGAGCATTTATGATGTTGTTCTTAATGTCCAGCCAGACGTAAATGCTTGTCATTTGGAAAAGATATGCATAATATCCAACTTAGCTACCTTTTCCCCCCTCAGTGTTTCAATTTATATAGACATAGTACAATTGATTACTAATAATTCATGTGATCCCAGGATGAGCTGCGAGATGCAGTTCTGCTTGTCTTTGCTAACAAACAAGATCTTCCTAATGCAATGAATGCTGCTGAAATCACTGATAAGCTGGGTCTCCACTCTCTCCGCCAGCGTCACTGGTAGGCTTTGTTATCTTTATTCTGAACATAAAATTTTCCTTCCATTACCTACTAAGATTTTAATGGCTTCCTCAATATCTTCAGGTACATCCAGAGCACTTGCGCCACCTCTGGGGAGGGGCTTTATGAGGGGTTGGATTGGCTCTCCAACAACATTGCTAACAAGGTAAATAATAGCATTTTTTTTTTTTTTTTTCCAATTTGATCTTGAACTCTGTGGGCAAAACTTTATGTCAATGGCGGTGAAATTTTGTTTTACACCAAACCTTCTTCCTATGGTGTGGATGGAATAATGAAGAAAGCGTTGCATCTTCTTTTACTTTTTAGTGCCATCCTGTTGAGCCACCTATTTACATCTCTATGGTCCTTTTCTATGCAGGCATAAGGATATCGAACAGTTGCTTCTTCTGAGACTCGCAGTTCTGGATGCAGGGTGAATATTATCTAATTTTTTCATGGGGCACCTTAAAAGAGGTTATGGTTTTTTTTTTTTTTTTTTTTTTTTGTTTACGGGAGCTTTTAGCAAACTATTTGTCATTATTATACTGTAATATCAGAATGGTTAGGCTCGGTCATTGTGTTTCAGGCTCTATTTTAGGGCTGTACGCTCTGTTCTTTTCTTTTGATTTCTAGCTGAAACTAGTTGATGTATAATTCCATATTTGATTTGTCTCATAACACATTCTTTTGTTGCTGCCATTTCAATTTTCTTGCACGAGTACGAATAATGATGCTCGTAATTATGTGTCAAGATGAGCTTTTGGAGGTATTTTTCCAAAGTAATTCATCGCTTTCAAATCTTTCCAGTCAACAATGATGAATCTAATTATCAATTTGCCCATGAAAGTATTTCTCAAGTGAAGCCGAGAGAACGTTCACATATTTTTGGTTAGAGATGAAAATCCTACCTCCAAGATTTTTGAATTGTTGTAGCGGGTACACACTATATTATGGTATGGATTTAGAATGTTTGAATTTATGGTATAGATGTAGAATCTTTTAATTATTGTAGCGGTTACACCCAAAATCACTTTTATGGTATAGATTTAGAATCTTTGAATTGTTGTAGTGGTTACACCCAAAATCACTTTTATGGTATAGATTTAGAATCTTTGAATTGTTGTAGCGGTTACACCCAAAATCACTTTTATGGTATAGATTTAGAATTTTTGAATTGTTGTAGCGGTTACACCCAAGATCACGATCACTTTTATGGTATAGATTTATTTAGAATCTTTGAATTGTTGTAGCGGTTACACCCAAGATCAGGTATAGATTTAGGATTTAGAATCTTCGGATTGTTGTAGCGGTTACACCCAAGAACCCTCTTATGGTATAGATTTAGAATCTTCGAATTGTTGTAGCGGTTACATCCAAGATCACTTTTATAGTATAGATTTAGAATATTTGAATTGTTGGAGTAGATTACATCCAAGACCAGTTTTATGTTTAGAATCTTTGAATTGTTGTAGTGGTTACACCCAAGATCACTTTTACCTAGATTTAGAATTTTTGAATTGTTGTAGTGGTAGTAAATCTTTTAAAAAAAAATATATAATTCAACCATGACAGTCATAGGGATTAAACTATTGGTCTTTTAGGATGATAATTGATGCTTTATTCATATAGTTATTTGTTGGTAGTAAAAGGTATAGGGATTGAACTGTTGGTCTTCAAAAGACTTCAAAAGAATAATGGATGCTTTATCCATATAACTATACTCGAAGTGACTTATTTGGGTGTCTGGTAGAAGTTAGAGAGTAATTTCTTCTTTTTGAGTGGCTGTTCAGTGTAATTTTAATAAGGAAGCATGTATGCATGCATATATGTATGAGTTTATGATTTCTGCAGCAAAGAGGAAATGGGTGTGGCTGGGGCTTAGAGACAAGGGAATCTCTGACGAACGGTGGCGTGGTTATGGGCACAGGCATGGAGCTAGCCTGGTAAGTATATGGCTATGATTTTCAATTAAACCTAATAATTGCACGACCCATTCCCTTCCCCCAATCATCCCAAATTCCTTTGGTATAAAAGAATATATAGAGCATCCAATTCCTAGCCTGCCATTTTCAATTCTTTCATGTGGAGCAAAATGTTTTGACCATATGCCAATTTGCCAAACCAATCCTAGACACTCACTTCTAAGCATTGGAGGAAGAACATGCTCGAACTCCTCTCTCGCCCCCACGCTTGCAACCTCGCACGTGTGCGTGCCCGAGCAGGTATCTTCTACACTCTGCAATCTCTCTCTCCATCCATGTCGTTCTCATTATCATCAACTTGCATCTCGTATTACGTTAGCAATTGTACTTCTTTCCATTGGAAAAAAAAAAAAAAAAAAAAAAAGTTTACCAAGGAAAATTCAAGTCACCCATCTTGTAATTTTCTATAGCAGGACTTTGGCTTGTTTTTTGCAGCATGATGGGCTCCCTCTTGTCCCATCGCTTATCAAGTGAAAGAATTGCTCTGGAAAATGATGCCATATAGGTACAAACTTTTCCCTATAGTTTAATTAAGAGATTAGGTAAATGTTGACACGTGGATCAAGGTTATTGATTAGGTGTATATTAATTTTCAGCATATAGGTATAATTATTAAGTGATTTTATACGTATTTAGAGAAATATTTAAAACAATCTATGATTTTGAAGAGAATGGATCTCTTCAGAATCTTCCGAGTAATTGTGGTTGGCATATGCCTTGAACATATCAACTTCATTGCCATTGCCTTCACCTATTGTTTCTTCTACCACATTTCCATTCAACCCAATGACCCATCCTCTCCCTTTCTCCTTTTTTGGAACTTTTCTTTCATTCATTTCCACCATTTTTAAGGCTATTTCCCTTTTCTTTTATTTGTCCTTTTCAACCTAATTAATTAAATATTTATAATCAAAATATGTAACAGCGGAAGTTCACTCTTAAGATATTGCTTTCTTTGATCCATTATGTATTGTCTTCCACCTCATGTTTTAAAATACGTCTACTAGGGAGAGTTCAAGTTTACTTGTAAGATATTGTTCTCTTTAACCCATTATGTATCGTCTTTTACCTCATGGTTTAAAATACGTCTACTAGGGAGAGTTCAAGTCCACTCGTAAGATATTGTTCTCTTTGGCCTATTATGTATCGTCTTCTACTTCATGGTTTAAAATACGTCTACTAGGTAGAGTCCAAGTCCACTTGTAAGATATTGTTCTCTTTGGCCTATTATGTATCGTTTTCTACCTCATGGTTTAAAATACGTCTACTAGGTAGAGTCCTAGTCCACTTGTAAGATATTGTTCTCTTTTGCTCATTATGTATCGTCTTCCACCTCATGGTTTAAAATACGTCTACTAGGGAGGAGAGGTTTTCACACGCTTAATGTTTTTAGCTTTGATACCATTGATAACAGCCCAATCCTACCACTAATAGATATTGTTCACTTTGGTCCATTAAAACACGTATGTAGGGAGAGACTTTTCACACCCTTAGAAATGTTTGGCCCATTAAAACACGTATGTAGGGAGAGACTTTTCACACCCTTAGAAATGTTTCTTTCTCTTCTTCAATCGATGTGGGATCTCACAAAATATATTATAAATGCCTCGATCAAAAGGTCTAAGGCTTGAACTTCTACCCCACAGGCCCACATGTTAAAATCTAATAAAAACCTACCAAAATTAGTATCATGGACAGTTTTTCTAATATATATATAACAAAAATAACGGAGAGATTTATGACCATGTTTCAAAGGGCTAAGATAAGACTATTATTCTAGAGAGAGTGATATCATAGCATACTGTGACATTAGAGAGAGTGATATCATAGCGTACCGTGACATTTTAAAACCTTAAATATCGTCTTTACCTTATTTAAAATTATTCAATAATTTTTTTCTACTCTTACAAATTTGATTTTTTATTTCTCTCATTGATAGTCACATTGATTAATTTCGGTTTTGAACCCGTCATTTTTCCATTCCCAATCATCTTCATCAATTATCGAAAACGACCACAAGTCTTCATTTTAGTTTCATTTCACTTGCATTTGCATTTGCATTTAAATTTTCCCTCCTATAAAAACCAACCCCAAGTCTCCCTCCATTATTCAACACCAACAAGACAAAACACCCAATACATTATTCATTAATAATTTCCTAGCTCTCGGGAGTTCAAAATGGCTCCAGAACTTCCGGAGAATGTCCTAGCCGGCGGCGCCACCGCCTCGAGGGCGTACGTGACGTTCTTGGCCGGAAACGGCGACTACGTAAAAGGGGTGACGGGTTTGGCAAAAGGGTTGCGGAAGGTGGCCACCGCTTACCCTCTGGTGGTGGCGGTGCTGCCGGATGTTCCGGCGGAGCACCGGGAGATTTTGAAGGCTCAGGGCTGCATCATTCGGGAAATTGAGCCGATTTATCCTCCTGAGAATCAAATCCAATTCGCCATGGCCTATTACGTTATCAACTACTCCAAGCTTCGGATTTGGAACGTAAGTGGCAACATCCTTATTATTTAAGAAAGATCCCAACTTTTGTTGGTTTGATTCAATATATGACGTGGGGTTGTTCCCATGCATGAGAATTATCAAATTTAATGTATCATTTTTTAGATCCCAGGTTGGTTGGGGAGGAGAATGAAGCATTTTATTTTTTATAAGGGTGTGGAAAGCCCAAAGATGATGATAACAATATCTACTAGTAGTGAGTTTGAGCTGTTATAAATGGTATTAGAGCTAGATACCGGACCTATTAGAGCTAATACCGAGACCAGGCGATGTGCTGATGAGTAGATTGAGCCCCGAAGAGGGTGGACAAGAGGCGGTGTGTCAACAAGAACGCTAGGCTCTAAAAGGGTTGGATTAAGGGGTCCCACATTGATTGGAGATGGGAATGAGTATGAATAAGGACAAGGACTGTCCACCCCATCGGTGGAGAGAATAATGAAACATTTTTTTATAAGGGTATAGAAACCTTTCCGTAGCTGACGTGTATTAAAAATCTTGAGAGTAAGCAGTTAATGAAGACAATATCTGTTAGTAGTGGACTTGAGCCGATACAATACACTCCTTCCATATAAAAATTGAAAATAATCAAGCTAGAGAAAACTAAAAAATAGAAAATTTGGAGACAATGAGGACCCACCATGAATGGAACAAATAATAAGGGAGGGAGCTGTGAGATATTTTCGCCTTAGCTTAAATGAGGTCGGGGACAAGAATTATATTCTCGGTTCCTGTTCACGCCCGCTCAAAACTAATTTATTTGATGTATATATATATATATATATTAGTCTAAACATGGTGTTATTATTATTGGTTTTTCTGGAATAGTTTGTGGAGTACAAGAAGATGATATATTTGGATGGAGACATCCAAGTATACGACAACATAGACCATCTCTTCGACAACCCCGACGGCCATTTCTACGCCGTCATGGACTGCTTCTGCGAGAAGACATGGAGCCACTCCCCTCAGTACTCCATCGGCTACTGCCAGCAGTGTCCCGACCGAGTCACCTGGCCGTGCGCCTCCGGTCCCCCGCCGCCGCTCTACTTCAACGCCGGCATGTTCGTCTTCCAGCCCAGCCACCTGACCTACCACTCCCTTCTTCACACTCTCTGTATTACCCCTCCCACCCCTTTTGCCGAGCAGGACTTTCTCAACATGTTCTTCCGCAACATTTATAAGCCCATTCCTCCCACCTACAATCTCGTTCTTGCCATGCTGTGGCGCCATCCCGAGAACGTTGAGAACGATGTCGATAAAGTTAAAGTCGTCCATTACTGTGCTGCGGTAAGTTTCTCACTCCATGCCCATTCTTTTAACATAATTATTAGTGCTCGAGATGTTCGGGTTGAATTGGGTTGAGTTAGCTTATAATTTTTTTTATAAAAAAATTAACATAAATTAACGTAATTGTATAAAAAAATTAACATAAATTTAAGCTTTAAGTTGCTCTCGGAAGAGCACGTCGTTGCTTGCCAGCCGAGGAACAGACTGGAAACGACTCCTTCGGGGGTCTTTCCCAAGTGTCGAGCAACAAAGCATTGCGATGACCCCGTGGGAGTAGGTTGCTGCTTGTCTAACAGTCAACTCATAACTGATACAACAAGAAAAATCTAACGGTAGCAGGTCATTGACAGGGAATGACTCTTTCAGGGGCTTTCTCGAGGTGTCGAACATCAAACTCAGAACTGATACGGACAAGGAAAATCCGACTGTTTAATTAAAATAAAGCATTGTGATGACTCCTATAAATGTTTGGTTGATCGAGTTTTTCGAGTCATCAATCTTTGAAACACCCCTAATTAATACAAAATTAATTATGACTACATGCGTTTTACAGGGATCGAAGCCATGGAGGTACACAGGCAAGGAAGCCAACATGGACAGAGACGACATCAAAAAGTTGGTGGCAAAATGGTGGGACATTTACAACGACACGTCGCTGGATTTGAAGTCTGCAAACGACGTCGTTGAAGAGGAGGATCAAGCCAATGCAGTCCCAAAATTGACAATTTTGTCCTCCATGCCTGAGCCCAACATTTCCCATGTGCCAGCACCTTCTGCTGCTTGATCGATTCATACATATTACCTTATTTTCTCTAATAAAAAATAAATAAAAAAAACTTTATAATTATATATTTATATTAAATGTTTTAAATTCTACTTTCTTAATTAAACAAAATTTATATACCCATTTATCTCTATGCTTTGGAGGCTTATTGAATTCCAAAAAAAAAAAAAAAAAAAAAGCAGATAAATGTTTTTATTTTTTTTATTTTATTTTTATTTTTACAAAATGAATGTATTTAATGAGAATAAATGAGAAATAATATTATCTATTTTTATTTGTTTTCGTTATTTACTTTCGACCCAAAAATAATTAAGGTATATAGAATGTCTATTTAATTTTTGAGGTCGAAGACCCATCTCAGAAATGGGATGGACAATCCTTGTTTAAATTAAGAACGAAGAAGGGAGTGAGGAGAGATACGTTAATGAAGTCGATAACGAAGGTTTTATTGCCCGTCCCGATTTCTGGTTATATTGTTTGACCATGTTCCCGCCTAATTCTCTGTCTCCGTTTATATACGTATAGAAAAATTAAGACACAAACCTCCTGGCTGTCTCTGTATCCCTATCTCCTTTATCACGAAGGTCATTTAGGGGCCTTAGCTAGTGATCCGGGCTGTTTCCCTCTCGACAATGAAGCTTATGCCCCATCGTCTCACTGGCCGACCTTGACCCCTGTTATTTTGAGACCATATCTAGTATTCAGAGTTTGCCTCGATTTGGTACTACTCTCGCAGCCCGCACCGAAACAGTGCTTTATCCCTAGATGTTCGGTCAACTGCTGCACCTCAACGCATTTTGGGGAGAACTAACTAGTTCTGGGTTCGAGTGGCATTTCACCCCTAACCACAACTCATCCGCTGATTCTTCAACATCATTCGGTTCGGACCTCCACTTAGTTTCACCAAAGCTTCATCCTGGTCATGGATAGATCACCCAGGTTCGGGTCCATAAGTAGTGACAATTGTCCCATGAAGACTCACTTTCGCTACGCTCCCGTGGGTTCCCTTAACCAATATATATATATATATATATATCATAAGTTGAATTTTTTTAAGGGTCGAAAATATTGAAATTAAACTTTTTAAAATGAGATGGGTCGAACATTAAATTTATTACAAAAAAAAATTATTTTATGTTTTTAATAGAAATTATACGTAAAAATAGAAATGATTCATTAAAGTTTTTTAAAATAATACTTTCTATATATATATATATATATATATTATTATTAAAAATTCCCGTGAATCAAAAGAGACAAAATTGGGTCAGTTTCTTTTTTAATTAAAATATTAAAATAATGTCAAGCCCACAAAGGCAGATAGCCCGGCCCACAAAGACAGATAGCCCGGCCCACAAAGACAGATAGCCCGGCCCACAAAGGCATATAGCCCGGCCCACAAACAATGCTATGTGAGCAAAGTGAAGCTCTAACTAGCAGCCCAATAAAAAATAATTAAACTTTTAAAAAATTTAATAAAAAAACTCAAAATAGCTAATTTTAAATAAAATAAAAGTATTTTATTTTAAAAACACTTTTAAACTTAATAGTTTTAAAATATCCTTAAACTTTTAAAAATTACGTAAATATTATTCAACTATTTTTTAAAAAAAAATTAAAAATACTCTTATATTAATACTACGTTTTCAAAAGAAAATGAAAATTATAGAAAAATGTTAAAGATTTTTTTAGAACTAAAAAATATTATATTATTGGAAATTAAAATATACATCATTAATGTTCATTAATAAAAGGTATAAATACGTCATTTTTTTAGTAAATTTCAAGTAATTAATATATTAATAACTATAATAATGCTACTATTATTTATTTATTACCACGCCAAGTGTCTTTAAAAGCAATGTTAGGGAGGAGATTTGACATTAACTTTTTTTTTTTTTTTTCTTTCAAAACTTAATTATATATAAATAGCTAAAAGATAAAAAATTATTGAAGGTTGATCATGGGTTTATAAGCAATGCTTACTATCTCCATTCGTATGAGGTCTTCTGGGAATCCTAAAGTAAAGCGACGAAAGCTTACGTTCTTATGCTCAAAGTGGATAATATCATATCATTTTGGAGATCTGTGATTCCTAACATGATTATCAGAGTCATGCTTTGGAGGTGATCCTTAATCTAGCCAACAGTACCAACAACGATTAGGGGGGCAGGGTGGTTGGACACTCCCTGGTTATCAAAGCCATGCTCCGGAGGTGACCCCTTAATCTAGCCAACAGTACCAACAACGATTAGGGGGCAGGGTGGTTGGACACTCCCTAACCGTACTATCACTGTGCAAAAATAAGGAAACCAGTTTGATCCAGTTTGATTAGACTAAACTAACTGCCCCAACTGGACGTGTTTCCTACACATGCCCCAACTGGACGTGTTCCCTACATATTATCCTTATTGTCAATAGCAGATTTGAATAGGTGACACGAAGATTTTCAGTCCACTGCTAATTTGAACCGACTCCAACTGGACGACACGAACTTCCTTTGTTTCCTGCTAACCTTTCAATCTCCTTTCACGATCCCGAGTTCTTCTTCAACATTATATATATATATATATATATATATATATATATATATATATTAATAAAAAAAATTAAAATTAAAAAAATAATAATAAACAATTTATTGTATTTTTTATTAATTAAAAAAAAAAAAAAAGTTTTCATCTAATTGGCTAATTACAATCCTAACCACCGGACAACTGTTGCAAACGTCGGGATTCGTCTGGTTCGTTATCTCTGGAAAGTCAACTGCTCATACTCGATTTAATGCCTCGCCGACCAAACTCCGACGGATCTCGTTCGGGTCTTCTCAATTTATTTAAGGCTTGTTCGTCAGGGTTTTAGCTTTGAATGTTTCACCACACTTCAATTTCAGCCCTCTCAACTTCTTCCCCAACGAAGACCTAGCGCCTACCTACCCTACGATTTCCCTTCGAATGGATCTTGAGGACACGCCGGCCGGAGCCAACTCAGACACTCGATCAGACGCTCGGATATCTCATTTGGCATTGGATATTGGAGGTGATTGTTTTTCAGTTCATCGTTTTTTGTGATTCTGCATTTAATTATCCAATCGCATTCTCCATTTCTTTCTTTTTGTGAGTTTGATTTGATCCTGTACTTGGAGTTTAGTTCTTGGGATTAATTTGTGCATTTTCGGTAGGAACTCTTGCTAAATTGGTGTATTTCTCTGGGAACGAGAATCTGTTGAATGATGATCGAGTTCAGAGTTCTGCAGAAGTTGGTGGAAGAAGTAGTTCCATTCTCCATGGGAGGCTCCACTTTGCCAAGTTCGAAACTGGAAAAATTGATGAGTGTGTAGCGTTTATTAACAGCAAGGAACTCGGTAATCGGTGATTTTCTTTGTCAGCTGAAACTTGTTTAGTTAATCAGTATGAACTGGTTTGGTTGATGTTCATCTGCTTAGTTTGCTGTTTGCATATCACAATCCTTGACATATCAAGAGCAATAATTACATGTCAACCTTCACCAAGATTAGTGTCTTGTACAATTTATAATGAACATCATGGCCTAGTTATTGTTATTATTGCTCAGCTGGTTTTCCATTCGGCAACCAAAAAATTATCAAATGATGTAACATATAAATTGAAAGATGAACTTGATTTGATCCAAAACAATTAGCATCTTTTTTCTTGTGGCTGTTCTGTTAACGTCTTGTGAGTGCTGATCTTCAGATTCTTGTGCTGATCTTCAGATTCTTGTGCTGATCTTCAGATTCTTCATGCCTCCTTTTGCCATTTTCTTCTCTTTTTGATACTCTGCTGAAAACTGAACATTAACACAGGTTCCCAGCACCCAAAGGAACTTGGCAATGGAAAAATTGTAAAGGTGTAACTGAATCCATCTTTATAGCTCAAAAGAATACTTTACCTGTTGTTCTGTATACTTCTAAAGCATGCAAGTTTATTGACTGGTAACTTTTGGTGAGAAGGCCACTGGTGGTGGAGCATTTAAATTTGCAGATCTCTTCAAGGAAAAGCTTGACGTTTGTCTAGATAAGGAAGATGAAATGGATTGCCTTGTTGCCGGAGCAAATTTTCTTCTGAAGGTTGGACGTACGACCTATCCATTTTGGTTTGCAAAGAATTAATATGCTTGAAATGTTGTATAATGTGACTCTTGCCATATGATGTTCTTATTTTTGTTACATTTTAGGCAGTCCATCAAGAAGCATTTACATACATAGGCGGTCAGAAGGAATTTGTGCAGATTAACCAAGATGACCTGTACCCTTTCCTCCTTGTAAACATTGGCTCTGGAGTCAGCATGATTAAGGTATGGTCATTATAGTATTTACTAGTTTCCTAACCATAATATTTCATCGGTATGGTTTCTTAAAGCTGCAAACTCTTATATTGCAATTAGTAGGTGGAGGGAAATGGAAAGTTTGAGCGGGTAAGTGGAACGAGCCTTGGTGGCGGGACATTTTGGGGTTTGGGTAAGCTTTTGACAAAGTGCAATAGGTACTTCTTTTATCCACTTGGTCACTAGAACTATTGTATTTTTGGCAGATGGTTCAATTTCTTTTTCTGAATGTTCGTTACTCTACTGTTTCTGACTTTTGGTTCTTCATAGCAATTTGAATCCATAATTTATAGAATTTAACGTTTAAGCATACTTTTGTGAATGATTTTTTTCTTTCTTTAGTAACCAAATGTAAAATCTTTTAGTTTTGACGAGTTGTTGGAGTTGAGTCAGCAAGGGAACAATAGAGTGGTAGACATGCTTGTTGGAGATATATATGGTGGAGGAGATTATAATAAGGTACTCATTTCTATTGATATCATATGATTATTCATGTAGCATGTAACAGCCCATGCCCACCACTAGCAGATATTGTTCGCTTTGTTCCGTTATGTATCGTCGTCAGCCTCACGAGTTTAAAACATGTCTAATAGGGAGAGGTTTCCACACCCTTATAAGGAATGTTTCGTTCCCCTCTCCAACCAATGTGAGATCTCACAATCCACCCCCCTTGGGGGCCAGCGTCCTCGCTGGCACAATGCACGACCGTGAGACTGATGAGATATGTAACAGGTCAAATTTTACAATATGTTATAGCAGTGGGCTTGGACTGTTACAATGCACGACTAATGTTACTGCCTAGTCTTTTATTTATAAAGGATGACGTTTCCCTTTTTAGCCAAAAGCCTTCACCTTCTTCTGCCCTTTAATGCTTCAGATTGGTCTTTCATCCACAGCCATTGCTTCTAGCTTTGGCAAGACTGTTTCAGCAAACAAAGTGCTTGAAAATTACAGGACTGAGGATCTCGCTCGGTCCCTTCTAAGAATGATTTCAAATAACATCGGACAGGTAAGTCACGGTGATGAATCTTCATTTACCTGCAAAATAAAGTAGAACCTTCGGAATTATAAGATTTTCTTAATTCAAATCTTCTCAGCTTGCCTATCTTACTGCACTTCGATTCGGACTTAGGCGGATATTTTTCGGAGGATTCTTCATACGTGGTCAATGTTATACAATGGACACCATATCCGTTGCCGTTCATTACTGGTAAAAATATGTCCCTGCCATTTTCTTTATGATCTTACTCCTTTCAATCTCAAGCCTTCCAAATATGATATACAGAGTCTTTCCCTTTCAGGTCGAAGGGCGATGCACAAGCAATGTTCATGCGGCATGAAGGATTTCTTGGGGCCTTGGGTGCTTTTATGAGCTATAACAAACAGGGCCCTGATAACTTCATACATCTCATGAAACAAGACCCAAAACACGAGCCAGAGTTTGATGGTACAGCGCCGGAAGAGGAAGACAGTGAGTATGCAAGTATAGATTGTTTCTTGGATTTGGCTTAGTTATTCAGCCGCAAATAAGACCACTGTTAGTGCCTTACTCTCTAATACGCATCACATTGAGATAGAATGAAATAAAATAGACTTTCTAGGACTCAAAATGTAGCCATCTGCAAAAACTAATATTGTATACTTTCATTCAATATATCCCCCATAGATTCCCATGTTTTTGTTCTTTCTCCTTTTCCCCACGAACATGCTGAATTTGTTACGTGACTACGTGACTGACTATCTTTTAATAATCATTGGATGTAGCGAAAATCTGCACGTCTCATGTTTAGTAGATACAAATTTAAAGTACTTTTACAATATCTCTTTTATACATCTAACTGTACAAAACTGTCTGAGACGTTGTAATAACGTCGATGTAGAACTTAGCTTCGACTTTGTTAGGTGTTTGACAACAGGCCTGTTGGGCTAGCCCAACAGATTTTGTTAGGACTAATATTTAGTTATAGCTTTAGAATTGCGTTTTTCGTGTCTTTTCTAATTTTTTTAATTTATTTTAGTATGGTGTTTGTTCTATCAATCCGATCTTTGATCGTTGTTTCTAGAGACTGAAGTTATGATTATCCTAGAAAGAAACAGGTCACAGGAACGGATCATTGAGAGTGACCCCTCTTAGAACCTAAGGAATAAGTTTAGCTGTCTGTCCCTTTACCAAAAGAAAGTTCCTCCCTTTTTGACCTCTTTCTTTGCCTTCCCCAAACCCCATTTCATTAGACATAGCCCTCTTCTTCATGCAACCTTCTTGTTCTCTTCTTGCTTCCTTTCTAAGTAACTCTCTCTCTCTCTGCCTCTCTCTCAAAGGACCAAACCATAGCAGCTCCCTAATACTAATACCAATCCCTCTTCCTTCTTCTAATCCATTACTGAAACCTCGTCGACATGTCGGAGTTTCAACAACAACAACAACAACCTCAGCAGCCTCAGCAGCCTCAGCAGCCTCAGCAGGCGGCTCTGGTTTATCCCAGCTCCACCGCCGGCGTCAAGCCTCCAATCCACCATTCCAACGGTTCATTTGGGGCAGTTTTTATTGTTCTTGCTGTTATTGTTGTCTTATCAGCTCTTGCTTGCTTTCTTGGCCGCCTCTGCAACCGGCGAGTTGTAAACCAGAGGCGGAAGCCGGAGAAGACCCACGGCGGATCTCACTCCAGAGGAAAAGAACCCAAATTGCATCCTGATAAAGAAGGGGACATCGAATTTGGATTTGATTCAAGAAACCCAAATGGGAAAGCCACTTTCCCACCTGGTGGAAATGGAGGATACAAAGGTAATGGTAATGGCAACGGTAATAGCCATGGAAATAGCTTCAAACCCTTCGACAATGGCGGCGAAATGAGAAGCGAAATCAAACATGCTGATCATCATGAAGTAGTAGATATCAACTTCAGAGCTGGAGGACATGCTTGATGGCACTTGTAAAACCATTTCGTGTTAAGTTATAGCTCTGTGAATTTTTCCTGTTTTTTTTCACTTGATCTCTGTTGTTTTTCTAATGACAAGCTTGAATTCAATCACTAATCTGTGATGATATTCAGTGGGTGTTCTTGAATTCAATCAATAACCTGTGATGATATTCAGGGAGTGTTCTTGAATTCAATCACTAAGCTTTTTGATCGAATATCTTGAAGCTCACGGCTTCTTCCATGAACAGATGTTTTTGTGTACTTTTATGTTCTAAAGTAAAGACAGAATGAGGTTTCGAATAAAACCAGAGAGAATAAGAATCCGAATAGTGGAGGTGGGAGAACTCTAAAGCAGATCCATTTAAATTGTTTTAATTTTGGATTAATTTAAGACCCAAATTAATTAAATCCCATTTTATGGAACAATTTAACATCAATGGAATCTCTGTTTAGAGGTTAGGATTATGGCCTTTTAATTATCTAATTATTTGTGTTTAATACACAATTTGGAGGACAATTAGTGAGATTAATACTTTGTTAATCCATTCAACATTCTCCTTCATCTAAGATGATTTACTTTACACATTTTTATATTTAGCTAATTATTGTTTCGGTTAGACGAACACGACTCTCCACTGATATTGTCAACTTTGAAGCATAAGCTCTCGCTTTGCTTTGGGTTTCCTCAAAAGGCCTCCCTTATCAACCCATGATCATTCCCTAAATTAGCCGAGGTGGGACTCCATCATCCAACACCTCCCCTCGAACAAAGTGCGCCTCCCCTTAATCGAGGCTCGACTCCTTTGGAGTCTTAGTCATTTTTTACTACCTTCGAGGAGGGGCTTGGCTCCTTTTCTTTAGGAGTTCTTTGTTCGATATTTACCAATCTATTGGCACGACTAAGTTTAGGGCATGACTCTGATACCATGTTAGACGAACACGACTCTCCACAATGGTATGATATTGTCCACTTTGAGCATAAGCTCTCATGGCTTTGCTTTGGGTTTCCCCAAAAGGCCACGTACCAACGGAGTTAGTATTCTTCACTATCCATGAACATTCCCTAAATTAGCGGATATGAGACTTCCATCATCCAACAGTTTCTACTTGGTATTGAGGAGAGATTTTGATTTTAGGATATTGTGAGATTTTAAAATTTAATTTAAGTTTTGGATTGGGTTTGATTTCGAGAAAATTGGCCTAAGAATTGAACAACCAAATTGGTTGTTTTCCGACTAACATAATTTCAAAGAAATATATGGTTAAATTTACTATATATAACTAACTTTATCAGATATAACTACCCATTATATATACTATCTACTATATATATATATATCTTTGTTATAGGACTATTTTCCACATATAAATTTAGTTCGTCACTTGTCACGATAGCACTTTGAAGGCAGCGGATTTGCGATTGTGCGGCACTTACTTCCCAACAACAAGTGAGTTAAGCCTATTCGTTCTTACGTCGTCTACGACCCAACAACGTATGCTCGAGCCTCTAGCCCTGGTTCAAGAAGAAATTTTTTGAAAACGAGGGCAGAGAGATTTCAAAAGAGAGTTTTGAGAGCAAGATTTGAGAGAAAACGGGGCAGAGAGATTTCGAAAGAGTTTTGAGAGCAAGATTTGAGAGAAAACGAGGGTAGAGAGATTTTGAAAGAGAGTTTTGAAAGCAAAATTTGAGAGAAAACGGTGCAAAGAGATTTTGAAAGAGAGTTTTGAAAGCAAGATTGGAGAGTAAACGGGAGCGGAGAGAGATTTCGAGGAAGAGTTTTGAAAGCAAGATTTGAGAAATTGAAAATTAAGTAAAAAACAACACGGGTAGGAAGAAGTTAACAACTATCATATCCCACAGGTCATTATCCTTACGGAAGCTAAGTAATATAAGAGAAATTGGATAAAATTTATAGATTATATATATTTAGAAAGGTAAAGATGGATTAAGGGATAACGAAGATTAATTAAGAAATGTTATGTGATTTAGTTTAAAATTTAGAATAATGATTGTAATTGGGCCATTGGCGAATGGAATTTTGTTTTGGGCCTTCAAAGTGGTCGGCCCATTAAGATTCTTCCAGTTCCCACATCGGTAAAGTCGGGAAGTAGGACACGAGTTTGAGGTATAAATAGGTGTCTCGTGGTGTCGTTAGAGGCACGGAGCCGGGCGGTGAGCACAGAGCGAACTATTCTTTCGCCTTTTACTAAAGAATACCGTGTGCTCGCCGCATTCACCGGCATACGCCTATTTTTGGAGGAGTTTCTTTTACTAAGAGACTCCCACAATTCTGAATTAAAATTTTCTTTTATTTGTTCTTGATTTTACCCAATTGGGAAATTAATCAAATTTTATATTTTCATTTTTTTTCTTTTTAAAAAATATTACAAGACAAAAGATTTGTAAGAGTTAAAGACATTAACTTTGTTCATTTAACCTAAGGCTATATTTTAATTTTATTAAAATCTTGTTTAATGTCGGTAAGTGGATCAGACTACTGGCAACACGTTCGGTGACTACTGGCAACACGTTCAGTAAGTGGATCAGATTACTGGCAACACGTTCGGTAGGTGGATCAGACATCAGTATCAGACTACTGGCAACACGTTCGGTAAGTGGATCAGACTACTGGCAACACGTTCGGTAAGTGGATCAGACTACTGGCAACACGTTCGGTAAGTGATCAGACTACTGGCAACACGTTCGGTAAGTGATCATGGGCATGCGATCATTGACAACAAGTCCGATAAGTGATCATGGGTATGCGACCATTGACAACACGTCCTGAACGAATATGACTACGACACCATTGTTCGGTTCCCTTCTTCCATGTCATTAAACTCTAAGTAGGTAGAACTCTTCACTAGTCTAGATTATGATGATGACTACTCAATGCTAAAAAGATTTTATCATATTTGAATTTTGTTTCAAGGTTCATGGTGATGTTTTAATTTTGAGTGAATCCCACACGACTTACTAGCGCTGTAGTTTCTTCTACTTCAAACTTTTCACACATGAGGGTTTTCTTGTTTTCTCCATTTTGATCGAATCTTAAGATCCTTTAATGCAAATCTTCTCTTCATATTATGGGTGCAATTTATATCCGTTGCCAAGAGAGGAAGAGGTTTAACGTAGATAGAGACGTCCATTTATCTCACATGGCCTCGGAACGAAGTGGAGAATCCCCGTTTGATTTCGTAGTTTTCCTAGCTGTGAAGGATCATCCAGTGGCACAACCTTTGGGAGTACCATTTTGAACGTTTTCCATGTCGAGGTAAGATTCATTTGTGTTTAGATACCAATATACTTCATCATGGAATATTATGAGTTTGAAAACATATTTACTCATGCCATAAACTTTTTGGGTTCATAATACATTTAGGAACATCTTTGTGCTTAGGGCATATTCAGAACATTATTGTGATCTTATACTTCACTTTTTTTGTTCGATACATACGCGAATGAAAATAACAAATAACATTCGGCCTAAGAGACTTAAAGCACTCACTTACGTACTGCTGTCAGACTCACGATTTTAAAACGCATCTGCAAGGGAGAGGTTTCCACTCTTATAAGGAATATTTCATTCCCCTCTCCAACTGAGGTAGGATCTCACAATCCACCCCCTTGAGGGCTCAGCGTTCTCGCTGGTACACAACCCAATGTCTGGTTTTGATACTATTTGTAATAGCTAAAACCATCACTAGCAAATGTTGTCCGCTTTAGCCCGTTACGTATCGCCATCAACCACATGGTTTTAAAAAGCTTTTGTTAGGAAAATGTTTCCACACCCTTATAAAGAATGCTTCGTTTCCCTTCTCCAATCGATGTGGACATTCATAACTAACACATAAATCAGAAAGTTAGACTAGGTTGTACAAAAAGAAAGTGTTAATAACCCTACTAGTCATAACATCTTAGAAAGGGCAATGGATCATCCAGAAGTTCAGCTGTTTTAATCATCTGCACTACTAGTTACATTCATCAGCTTGAGCTAGGAAACTTACTATTTCATCAAAATGAGCCAAGTAAATAACATATATTGTTTGGTTCTTCTTTATTCTACCCCGATCGACAATGCTAGTTCTATATGGGGGAGATATACAAATTCTATGTAGGAACATGAGAAAAAATAGATAGATGAAAGAATATACTGTCAAAAATTCAAAATGCAATACAAAACAACCACAGCATCACCAAAAGTGGAACATCCCTCCCATCAATCTCTTTTAAATTAATGAGATATCCTTGAAGGATGCATAAATTCATGGTAAGATGAGTATAACTAAGTCAAAAATGGAAGTAAAAAGCCAAAAAAAAAAGAGAAAAGGGGAAGAAGTTTTACACATTATGTACGTCTTGTTTGAGGCATCCTATTTGAATTATCGTCCAGTATGTTGACTGTGTGTTACGCCGCCACTTTGTCCCTTAAAAGCTCGAGTTTCTGATTCACCACTTGAGTTATTTTGGCTTCTCCATGATTCCCGAGTTGCATTCATTTCTCTGGAATTGTGTTCGCTACTGTAACCATCGTAGTCGGGGCTGTCTTCGAACGCCAGTTTCCTGAAGTTAGAAATGTCTTCACTGTATTGTTCAGAATCATAGGTAGTGCTCTGTCCAAATTTGACACCATTGGTGAGGTCGGACATGTCACTTTCAATGTCCAGAGCTCTCACCACCTGTAAACCCAAGTGCCATTAGAATTGCAGCTCAAGAACAAGCTTGTTGAAATGGAGTTTTGAATGGGATTAATTAAGATAACCTGAACCATGCAAGGCCTTTTGGGAGCTGAATGACGAACGCAGGCAGCTGCAACTTCGATCATTCTGAACATTTGACTTTCCACATAACGTTTTCCAAGGCGAAGGTCTATTAATCCGTCGAACTTCCCAGTTTCAATGGCGTGAAGGAGAAGAGGTCGAGCCTGCAACATTCATAAAGCAGAACATTGCTGAATCCGTTCGAGGAAATCTTGAAGAAGATGAAATGTTTGTTAATTTATTTACATACCCATTCGACCAAACTCTCGTCCCCTAGAGGCTGAGAGGGATCAACAGGCTTACGACCAGTAATAAGCTCAAGAAGAACAACCCCAAATGAGAAAACATCTGATCTGTCTGTTAATTTCCCACTTGATGCGTACTCGGGCGCCATGTATCTGCAAGTCATTGAAACAGAAACGTTATAAGGAATGAGGATGGCTCAAAGAATTGTTATCCGATGAGTAAAGGTTGAGTTAACCCACCCAAATGTTCCCATGACACGAGTTGAAACGTGGGTGTTTGCATCATTTGTCAGTTTTGCAAGTCCAAAATCTGCAACCTGTGATTGAAGTTGGAATCAGAGACTGGAAACAAGAACATTGCATGTATGGTCTCGAAATTATATGAACAAAAGATGGGTCTGGATGAACCTGCGCCTCGAAAGCATCATCCAGCAAAATGTTGGCTGACTTGATGTCTCTGTGAATAATCTTGGGATGGCCTATGAACAGAGCAGCAAAAGAAGATTTGAAATTAATAGAACAGATCAGTTGAGCAAAACCCTTTGAATTTTCTGATATGTACTCACAATCTTCATGCAGATACGCCAAGCCCTTTGCAGATCCCAAAGCGATTTTGAGTCTTTTGGACCATTCCAACACGGGGACTTCATTGCCTGCAAGGAGAAGTGAAATATTTTCAACACCAACACAACCCATTTGAGCTGTTTTAAAGTAGCGATGGAGATGAAGGATAGGTTGCATACCGCCATGGAGATGATGCTCAAGAGTCCTATTAGGAACAAACTCATAGATGAGCAATTTATGATTCTCAGAGCCGCAGTAGCCCACTAAAGACACCAAATGCCGATGATGAACGCGACTGATAATCTCAACCTCCGCTTTGAATTCCTTTTCCCCCTGCCCACTACCTGCCTTGAGTTGCTTCACAGCCACTGGCTTCCCATCTGGAAGCAAACCCTGGTAAACACATCCAAACCCACCTTCCCCAAGAACGTTTTGACGCGAAAATCCAGAGGTAATCTCCATCAACTCCTCATAGCTAAAGAACTTAGCACTGTTTATCACACCTGAATCCACTCCACTGCCTCTGTCTCCTGTTCCTTTTTGACTCCCAAAGCTATTTCCAACAGGAGTATGCGGGACCTGGGTACAGAAGCCTTCTGCCGAGCCAGAGTTCCCACTATGTTGATCCGGATTGTAATTTCCATCTAACACACAAGAAAACAGCATCATCCCATCAGAACCATGGTTTCTAAATTGAAGAACAGAAAGCTAGATTGGGATAATTACAGATTTCCAATACCTGATTTCTCACAGACGTTGTTAGGAGGCAAGTATGGGCCACTCTCCAAGTCTCCCCGTCTTTTCTTCTTCCTTGTGAATATAAAAATTACGGCAACCATAACAATTACAATAACTCCAACTACTACAACGCCTACTGCAACTTTTGTTTGACTACTTGAAGGTGACGATGGTGCATTGGATTGCCTTAATGGAGTTTCCACCGGCGTTGAGTCGGAGGACTGAGGTAAGTTGTCTAGAGTACTATTGGATGTGGATGGTGTTGAGGGAGGTTGAAAGATGTTAGAGTCTGATGTGGGAGAAGTCGCCTCTTGAGGTGGACTCGGATTTCGTTTCCCCCTCGCCGGATTTGCACCTGGTGAAGGAATCACGACTGTATTTTCTGATTGAGGAGGAGAATCGGTCGATTCAGATGGTGGAAGCTCCTTGGCTGTATTAGAACCCGAAGCTGCACCGTTATTCGTCGGAGTAGAGGGATTATTCCCCGGTATTGGAGAAGATGGATTTCCTGGAGATGCCGGAGAGCCTTTTGTTGGAACAGAGGAAGGTGGAGGATTATCACTGCCGCTCTCAGACGGCAGTTGTGGTGGCGGTGGCGAAGGTATCAAAAGAGGAGAAGGAGGAGGAAAAGTAGGAGATGGCGGTGGGGAAGCGGAAGCGGAAGGTACAGGAGGTGGCGATGGATTCTCTTTGGATGAACCTGAATTAGAGGAATCAATCGGGGGCGGCGTTGAAGATCCAACGTTTGGTTTCGGTGTGGAAGACGGTGAACCTCCGTCGTCGGCAGGCGGAGATTTAATTTTCGATGAAACAATAGGCGATTCAGAAACATCTTCATTCGACATCAACGATAAACCATCTGACTGCGGCGAAGGAGGAGGAGAAGAATCCAAATCAGAATGTGATGAAGAAATAGAAGTATCGTTTGAAGAAGACATTGTTCTTCCTCTCTGATTCTTCCTCATACTGGATTTCTTTCCCCCTATCTCATATCTTAAATCCCTACTTCTATTTCCGCCATGATTTCAATCCATGAAGAACAAACAAACGAGTTGTTTCGAAATCACATAAACATGAGAAACAGAAAACCACAAGATAATTCAAACAACAACAGCAGGTGATTGGGAAAGAGCATGTTCAGAAACTGGGGAAGAATACTTTCCCGAAATGTTAGAGAAAACGATCAGAACCTGAAAATCGCCATGAGAACCATCGATCGAGCTCCAAAACTTCTCGGAATCCGAATTTTCGGGTTTTTTCGTTTAAATCATAAACAAAATTAGAAGCGAGCAAAAGAATCTGGAGAAGGATAATTATGGCGGGTTGTTACAATCGGACGGTGAGCGAGTTGTTGGAAGAGAGAAATGCCGCAGTGCTTTAATTCCTTCCCATTCGGGTTTACCGCCAAACTTTTAAAATCAAACCACCACCAGTATACACCGGTTGGGTTGGGTTGGGTTCGGTTGGGTTGGTGACTCAGATGGCCCGTATGAGTTCACAAGCCTATTCGGGTTAGGTCAAGTCGTCTGATATTCATTTTTCTTTTTAATTATTTATAAAAATATATTTTTATATATCATTCATGTTACATTAATAATTAAAATATTGAATATTCAACGATCACAGTGAAAAGAGTTGTCTCATGCTCCTAGGTATTCTTTACCTACCTACCTACCTGTGTTGGTTTCAGTTACAGGTACTATTTTGTTGAAGGTCGTTCGAGCTTTTTCTGGGAGTATGGTATGGGTTACTTCATCGTTGTAGCGCCTGATACTCGAACATTGGTTCAAGGTATTTTTTTCTACCCCTTCTTACCCTGAAAAAAATAGGGACACCTTGCGTCCTTGAACCGATAACCATCTTTCGGCTAACCTAGTCTCCTCTGTCCCTCGGGACCAATAAGGGTTAAATATTCTTAATCTTCGTAACCATCTTACAAGTTGAGTAAGGTTGTGAACGGTATATTTTGCGTTGGTCGGGGTTACTTCAGTGTCGTAGCACGTGGTACTCGAACATTGCCTCGAGGTATTTTCCCTACCCTTCTTACCCTGAAAAAATAGGGGCACCTTGCATTCTTGAACCGATAACCATCTTTCGGCTAACCTAGCCTCCTCCGTCCCTCAAGACCAACAAGGGTTAAATATTCGTAATCTTCGTAACCATCTTACAAGTTGAGTTAGGTTGTGAACGGTATATTTTGCGTTGGTCGGGGTTACTTCAGTGCCGTAGCGCGTGGTACTCGAACATTGCCTCGAGGTATTTTCCCTACCCTTCTTACCCTGAAAAAATAGGGGCACCTTGCGTTCTTGAACCGATAACCATCTTTCGGCTAACCTAGCCTCCTCCGTCCCTCAAGACCAACAAGGGTTAAATATTCTTAATCTCCGTAACCATCTTACAAGTTGAGTTAGGTTGTGAACGGTATATTTTGCGTTGGTCGGGGTTACTTCAGTGCCGTAGCGCGTGGTACTCGAACATTGGTTCAAGGTATTTTTTTCTACCCCTTCTTACCCTGAAAAAAATAGGGACACCTTGCGTCCTTGAACCGATAACCATCTTTCGGCTAACCTAGTCTCCTCTGTCCCTCGGGACCAATAAGGGTTAAATATTCTTAATCTTCGTAACCATCTTACAAGTTGAGTTAGGTTGTGAACGGTATATTTTGCGTTGGTCGGGGTTACTTCAGTGTCGTAGCACGTGGTACTCGAACATTGCCTCGAGGTATTTTCCCTACCCTTCTTACCCTGAAAAAATAGGGGCACCTTGCATTCTTGAACCGATAACCATCTTTCGGCTAACCTAGCCTCCTCCGTCCCTCAAGACCAACAAGGGTTAAATATTCGTAATCTTCGTAACCATCTTACAAGTTGAGTTAGGTTGTGAACGGTATATTTTGCGTTGGTCGGGGTTACTTCAGTGCCGTAGCGCGTAGTACTCGAACATTGCCTCGAGGTATTTTCCGTACCCTTCTTACCCTGAAAAAATAGGGGCACCTTGCGTTCTTGCCGATAACCATCTTTCGGCTAACCTAGCCTCCTCCGTCCCTCAAGACCAACAAGGGTTAAATATTCTTAATCTTCGTAACCATCTTACAAGTTGAGTTAGGTCGTGAACTGTATATTTTGGGTTAGTCGGGTTTACCAGATCAATTTTCAAAAACTTTAACCAAATTCTTTCTTAAATATATTTTTGATAAAATACTCCAACTATTTTGTACGATTTTATTAAAGGGCTAAATTCTAATTTTTCAAAAATATAAGGACTCATTTTGTAATTAACTTTTAAAAAACAATGAAAATTAAATTAATAGGATAATTTTAAATATTTCACTTTAGTCCTTCATTTATATTCAATTTTTATAATTAACCATTAATTTAGAAGATATTATTTTAGTCTTAATAATTTATATTTATATTTATATTTTTTTGGGAGACTCGAACCACAGATCGTTACTCACTGACGTAGAAATAAGTAAAAAAATGCGTAAAATTTAGAATATTTAAACACGTGCATGCATTTTAAAATTAACGTTTATTATTGAAATCCGTTCCATCGGCTAGTTCCAGTCGTAGAGCAAAACATTGATCTTATAAGTTTATACCGAAGTTCAACTTGGGTAGAAATTTGACGGTTGTCTCTTGTAATCATTTCTTATAGTTATAAAACAAATTTGTTCTACTATGCACCTCCGGTAAGTTTCTAACGATCAGTCTAGGTTCACGTTCTCTTTTCATGGACAACTAGTCATCTAGCGCCTCCTCGTGTTACTCCCTTGTCTGGTTGTCCCTTCCTAGCTGTTGTTTCTTAATCACTCCCGACATGTCGATGTCAACTATCGACATTTCAAACAACACTACCTTAAAATTCCTAAATTCAGTAGTTGATCAAAAGAGAGAGACAGCCAGTTATACTATTAACTTGGTCCTTCTTCTTACCCTATTTTAATCCCTTTCAAATAATTATAATATCAGAAATAAAGATAAAGATTAATTTTAAGTTTTATTCGGGGCTAAATTTGAATATTGAAAGTGTAGGGACTAAAATGAAATAAAATTAAAGGACAACGAATCTAATTGTTTGATTATATTAATGAAACGTCATCGTAGACATCCTGTCGAAATTTCTCATTTTATTTATTTTCAAAACGTTACCATTGAATTGGTCTCGAAAGAAAGGTACAAAGTCAATCTTTCCAAAAGTCAAAGTCAAAGGTCAAATCTAACTCAATACAATGAGTTTGGTGTATATGCACTAAAGACATTGAAATTAAAATTTAACAAATTTATTAAATGTAGTGTAAAAATTTATTACATACAATTAAGTTAAATTAATAAAAATAATATTAAAATAATACTTTTAAACTTTCAATAAAATTTCAAAAATATTAACATATAATTTATTTTTTTTTTTTTCAAAATTTAAAAGTATTTTTTACATCAAATATAAAATTCAAAGTTATTTTTATTTAAAGCTAAAAGCTAAAATTTAAAAATTTTAATAATATTCTTAAACTTTAAAACAAAAAAACTCAAAATACATTCACCGTTAATTTTGAATTGAAACTGTCAATACATTGTCTAAAAAATACCTTTTATTATTACCGTTCAACTTTTACTATTAATATTATGTTTAAAAAATATCCCTAAAATTTTAAAAACTAACATTAACACTCTTTTATTTATTTATTTATATATATAATAAAAAAATAAAAAAATCTTCAATTATAATCCGTTGTTAGTGCTATGTTTTAAAAATACTCAGGAATTTTTTAAAATAATATTATTTAATAATAATCGATGAAATGTTGATAAATATTATGAAATACTATTAAATTTTTTAAGTATATATTTTAAATAAATATTAACTATATATATAAATAAAAAATAAAAAAATCTTTAAGTTATCCGTGGTTTGTTTTAAAAATACTCTTGAACTTTTTAAAATAACATTATTTAATAATAATTTATGAAATATTAATAAATATTATGTGTTTAAAAAATACTATTAAAGTTTTTAAATATATATTTTAAATAAATATTAACTATTTCCATCTAAAAAAATTTATTTATTTATTTATTTTTATAGATAAAGTTAAAAAAAGTGAAAGGTAGAGCAAGGCGTATGAACAAAGCCAAAATAGTATGGTTGGAAATTGATTTAAATAGCTTAGACTACGCGGCTTCCTCTCCCTTTCTCGATTTCCCCGTCCCCTCCCTCTGCTTTATCCCATCTTCAAATAAATCCGCCATTAATTCTCTCTGCTCCGACCTCCATATCTCTGGAACAATGCAAGAACTCCAACAACAAACCCTAACAGACCGAATCCAAGACAACGAACTCGACGATTTCTCTTTTCTTTCTTTGAATCCAGATCGCTCTCCGATCAGCGCCGAAGACGCCTTCCTTAATGGCCAGATTCGCTCTGTTTTCCCCCTGGCGATTGAGGCGAAGACGAAGGAACCGCAGGCCGTACGTCCGCCGTTGAAGAACCTTTTCATGGAGGAATTGATTTCTCCGACTGAGAATCGGAGTAATGTTTCGCCGGATGAGTGGTCGGCTTCGGCGGCGCCGACGACGCTGGGGAAGAAGAGCCACTCGACGGGATTCTCGAAGCTGTGGAGGTTTGGAGAGAAGATTCGGCGGAGTAGCAGCGATGGGAAGGAGGCGTTTGTGTTTCTGAGAAGCGATTCTTCGGGGAGCGGCGGAGAGAAGGCGGCGGAGAATCGGAAGGGAGGGAAGCGGACGAAAGGGGAAACGGCGTCGTGTTATCACGAGCGGTTGTACACGAGAAATAGAGCGGAGAAAGAAATTAATAAACGGAAATCGTTTCTGCCGTATAGAAGCAATCTCATGGGGTTTTTTGCCGGTCCAAACGCCGGTTCGAATAGAAATTTTTAGGCATTTGTTTATTTATTTATTCTTTTTATTTTAAAATATTTACACTTCTTTATTCTTAATTAATTTTATTAGTGAATTATTATTTTGGATCATGTAAAGTTTTTTTTTTTTTTTTTTTTTTAATTCAGAAATGTACAATGTTGTTCGATTTATGATGTTTTATCGAACGTAAATACATTTGAAGATTACGATAAACATTATTAAACTGGTTGAAATATAGGAATCCGCTCGGGTTTTCTCAAATCGGCCTTCCAACTTATTGATCTTATTGGTTATGTCCTTTGGGTGTCATAGTGTTTGCATAGCTGATAACTCGTGAGGGCTAGAAAGATTTTAGTGCACGAGTCAGAGGACGTAAAGGACATAACCAATAAGATCCAACTTCTCGAAGTATCTCGTGTCAAGCTAGTGTTTATTGTTGCACCGAGTCAGGGCCTTTCTCGTTGGGCGAGGGTCTTATCGAAAAAATTTCCATTTATCTCAGTTTTAGGCATCAGCTCGTGAAGACTAGAAAGATTTTGGTTTGTCAATCTTGTTAGATTGGCTCGTTTTGTTGATCGTGGGAGGATTTGAGTCTAACCATTTGTACTTCTCAATAAGATAGTCGCTCCAGATGTCGTGTAGCAGCTTCCGACTTCGCCCGCGAATCCTAACGGTTCATGAGGTCGTCCAAACCCTATCTAACCACATCCATCCTTTTCCCTTTCTCTATCCCCAACTTGTCTTGTCTCCCTTTCATTTTTGCTCCATTATTATGTGTTCAAAGCTAGCTGAGAAGAATTCCCTTAGGAGGAAGGCACTGCCATGGCTCCCACTCTTAAGAATTGTATGCCGAACGTTTTGGTACGAACGTTCAAACTTTTCTTCAAACGGTTATAGCATTCAAAGAGTTCGATTCTGTTGATCTTTAAACCATCTTTCGATCTCGGTAATATTTTTAGTCTTTGAAAAGAGAGTTTTCTGACTGAATTCTCTATATTTTATGTGTGTTTCACTTAAGTGCTAGAGTGCTCGTTCTTGTAAAAAAATAAGTACGTGGGACGAGAGATTCAAACTAGAGGTATACACGAGTTGGGTTGGGCTGGTTGAGTTGGTGACCCGAACAACTCAAATAGAATTCTCGATCTACCTTTTTATTTTCAGGTTGTGTTGAGTTGGGTTATCGAGTTATTTTTTTTAATTATTTAAAAAAAAATCAACTTATCAATAAGTATCAAACATTTACAAGTTATCACGCATCACTAACATCGGTTACAAACGTTAAATATTCTTAATCTTTATAATAATCTTAAAAATATTGTAGGATTAGACTACGACTGTAATCTTATTTTCGGGTTGGTCTAGCTAGTCCGACCAAAATAACCCACAAATTGACCCGAATCTTCACCTTTCCAAAAATTTATCCCAACCCAAATTAAAAAAAAATTACCCGACTCAATTTTTATGGTTTGGGTTAGGTAATTCAAGTTGATCGGGTCATATGAACACCCTTATTTCAAACTTTATGAGTTTGACATCTTGGTCATGATACACGTCCGTAACCAGTCGAGTTATGCATAATATTTTTGAAAATTGAATCGTTAGTCTTAGAGATCAACGAGCTTCACATTTACGTAATTTTCCTAATATATTGAATTTAATTAGTTTTAAGTATCTATCGTCTTGAATTTGTGAATTTTTTTAAAAATATTATGATCGTCGAAGGTCGAAAAATAATTCTAAATGGTCCCCACGTAAATCGAATTAGTAGAACACATTTTTAGTATTATAGACGATTGATAGAAATCTCTCCCGATAAAGCATGCATGAAAGAACTCAATTAAGATTAAGACTTTACTGTTAATGCCGTTTACGTGTTGACCCGAGACAATACGCTTGTGAATAAGCAAAAAATTTTAAAATAATTACAAAAACAAAACTAAAGAAACGACCCGATCCAACCTAACCTGATAATAGAGAGTCGGGTTGGGTTCAGTAGGGTTGTGAGTTATTCCTTCGAGTAGCTAATCTGACCAACTCGAGATTTTAGATTGGTCCAAAAAATTTCAAATTTAATTGACAATAAAAATATTAAAATAAATTTGATATTGTCAAACCTACCCATTAGTTTTCTTAATTTCTAAAAGTTTCCAATTCCATGACCCAAAAGTAAGTTTGCTAAATTCAAAAAATGGCCCTATTGTTTGACAAATTCATAAATTCACCTACTCCATTTTAATTAATTAACAAAATTACTGTTCTTCTCACGTGGTTTTAAAATTTCTAAACATAAATTTTATATATTTGTTTAATACCTCAAATATACGTAAAGTTAAAGATGTCTCGAATATGTCAAAAGATCGATCTGATCCGACCTTAAAAGGTAAAAATCGCTTCGTTCAAATCTAAATCTAACGACTCGAAAACATTGTTTAGATCTGCATCGAAGTATATATTGGATCAAAGTTTGACTCGATATTGATTTTAATTATTTAATTAATTTATTTTAAAAATTTTATTTCGTTTGTTATTTTTACTTGATATATAATTTTTTAAATTTTTTTTTATTAATTTTGAACATTTTAAAAATTTTACATTACGAGACATTTAAATTATACAAATATATTTCAAAAAATATTAACATAATATCGATGAACTATATGAAATTTAATGAATATGGCCGGAGATAAGTTGGGTGAGGTAAAATCTAATTTTGGACCGAGCTTAGATCGAGTCTGGACCAAACTTTGGTAAAATTTCATCTCCTTTTCCCACGTTTCTTGTACCAAACACCGTCGTCTAATTACCAGATATCTTATTCTCAGACCTAAACACAATTATCTAATTTCTAGATATCTGATTTTCTACATTCTTGTTGCACCAAACACAAACACAGTTATGTAATTATCACTATCCTATATTATCTGCAGGTTCAAACACAGTTATTTAATTACCATATATCATATTTCCATGTTCTTGTATCAAACACAGTTATCTAATTACCAGATATCTTATTCTCATGTTTTTGCACCAAATACTGTTATCTAATTACCAGATATCCTAGTCTCTAACCCTAAATATAGTTATCTAATTAGTAGATATCTTATTCTCTGATCCAAACACAGTTTATCTAATTACCAGATATCATATTAATTATCAGTTATCATATGCTCTGACCCAAATACAGTTATCCAATTACCAGATTTCTCTAACCATAAATACAGTTATCTAATGAGTAGATATCCTATTCTCTGACCCAAACACAGTTTATCTAATTACCAGATACAGTTATTTAAGGAGTAGATATCTTATTCTCTAACTCAAACAATGCTCTCTGACCCATGTACAGTTATCTAATTATCAGATATCATATTCTCTAACCCAAATACAGTTATAATTACTAGATATCTTATTCTCATGTTTTTTCACCAAACACAGTTATCTAATTATCATATATTCTCTTCTCTAATCCTAAATACAGTTATTTAATGAGTAGATATCCTATTCTCTGACCCAAACACAGTTTATCTAATTACTAGATATCATACCCACTGACCCATATACAGTTATCTAATTACCAGATATCATATTTTCTGACCCAAACACAGTTTATCTAATTACCAGACCCATATACAGTTATCTAATGACTAGATATCATATTTTCTAACCCAAACACAGTTTATCTAATTACCAGACCCATATACAGTTATCTAATTATCAGATATCATATTCTCTGACTCAAATACAGTTATCTAATTACCAGATATCATATTCTCTAACCCTTATACAGTTATCTAATTACCAGATATCATATTCTATGACTCAAATACTATTTAATTATCAGATATCCTATTCCCGTTAAGTAATTAATTAATTTTTATTTATAATTCTGTTACTATATATATTGGACTGCATTGAACAACATGGCATATAGTTTTTCCTTCCAACAACGTTAAAAATTCTGATTTATACACACAATTTCAAAGGTCTGTTCATCAAATTCATCATTTTTCTCATTATATTTTTTGTTTTCAAAAGAATTATCTAAAAATTATCATCTGAAATCCACCGACGTCGTTTTGAAATCCTTTGTTGGGACTGATTTGGAATTTTAACAGGAAGACATGGCGGAAGCGTCGTACGAGGAAGCCATTGCTGGTCTCAAAAAGCTTCTAAGGTATCCAATCCCTGAGCCACCGCTAATCCCGGCGGCGCCGACAACGTAAGCCCGACCCGGTTATCATCCATCTGACATGATGTGTGTTATCTGCAGTGAGAAAGCTGAATTTCAGGAATCCGCCGCCGCAAAGATCCGGCAAATCACCGCCGAGCTGGCTGCCACCACTGCCGGTTCAACTCACTTCGATCCGGTCGATAGGATCCGAACCGGGTTCACCCATTTCAAGAAATCTAAATTCGAGTACCTATTTTTCACGTTTTTTTTTATATATATATTTATATCTAAATTTTTCGAACACCAATAATATTTATTAAATAATAAATTCAATCAATATATATTTTAAGTTAATTTTTATAAAAAAAATATATTTAAAATTTTTCGAATTTTAAATTTTAAGAGTAATTAGAGAATAAATAATTGAAAACTCAATTCATACAATTTTTCATTTATTTAAAATTATTTTAAATAAATAAATTAACAATTTAACTCGAATTGAATCTATTAAATTAAAATTTTATAAACTAATTCGATCCATAATTATTATATTTTAAATAAATAAGTCGATAACTCAAATTAAAATAAAAATATATAAATTACTTTTAATCTATAATTTTTATTATTTGAACTTATTTCAACTGGGTTAATAATTTAAATGAGATTATTTCACTTATTATAATTTATTTTAAATAATAGTTAATTAATAATTAATAATGAATAATAATTTTTGAAGTTAGTAATTTATTATTATTTTATTTTTTATTCCCCAGGACGGATCCTGAATTGTATGGTCAATTAGCGAAGGGCCAAAGCCCGAAGGTAAGAAATTCGCAATTTCAAAAAATTAATGTGGGGGAAATGTAATTTCAAGTTTCTTGAAGGACTAGAATGATAAGGGCATCACTGCAATTAAAAGCAGCCACTAAAAAACGCCCACGTGTAATTTGGCAGTTTCTGGTATTTGCGTGCTCGGATTCCCGAGTTTGCCCCTCACATATACTGAATTTTCAACCTGGGGAAGCCTTTGTGGTCCGTAACATCGCCAACATGGTCCCACCATTTGACAAGGTTAGTTTTGGAAAATTTGTGATTAAAATTTAAATTTTTTTTAATTAAAAAATATATATAGTATTTTTAAAAAATATATTCTTGAATTTTAATTTTAAAAGTTTACTCGTATTTCTATATATTTTTATTTTTTAAAAAAAAATTAAAAGTAATATTGAAACTATTTTTATTAATTTAGTTTTAAATTATTTTATTGTTCATATTGTTTGTAGACCAAATATTCAGGAGTGGGGGCAGCCATTGAATATGCGGTATTGCATTTAAAAGTAGGTAATTATATATATATATATATAATCTCCTATTTTCTTGGTTTGTGTTAAATAAAATTATAATTATATTATAATTATTTTAGGTGGAGAATATTGTGGTAATTTCACATAGTTGCTGTGGTGGAATTAAAGGCCTCATGTCTATCCCAGAGGATGGAACCAATTCCAGGCAATTTTTTTTTAATTTTATTTATTTATTTATTATGTTGTTCATATTTAATGCTTATATATATATATAATTTTTTAATTTTTTTTTATTTATTTATTATGTTGTTCATATTTAATGATTGCTATATAATAAAACCGACACTTAATTTTAATAATATTTTAAATTTTGATACTAAATTGTTATTATTCTAAAAATTGAATATATATATATATGCATGCTATAGTTCAACTTAAAATACAATTTATTCGAATCTCTCGAAGATATATGTCTTGTAGCTTATAATAGCCTAAGCTCACAGCTAGCAGGTATTATCTTTTTTGAGCTTTCTCTTAAGGTTTTTAACCCGTCTGCTATGGAGCGGTCTCCACACCCTTATAAAGAGTGTTTCGTTCTCTTTTCCGATGTGGGATCTCACATAGCTTAACCTCTTAGTCAAAGATATAGGTAAAAACTCAAGCCCACCGTTAGTAGATATTGCCCGCTTTAGCCCATTATGTATCATCATCAATCTCACAGTTTTCTACCTCCTTAAAGGTCAAACGTCCTCGCTAGCACACCGCTCGGTTTCAAGCTCTACTTTCATTTGAAACATTCCAAACCAACTACTAGCAGATATTGTCCATTTTAGCCCATTACGTATCACTATCAACCTCACGGTTTTGAAACGCGTCTTCTAGGGAGAGGTTTTCACACCCTTGTGAAAAAATGTTTTATTCTCCTCTCCAACCGACGTGGGATCTAACAATATATGTCTTATATCATAACCTAGAATATAATTTTTCCGAACTCAGACCTCTTAGTCAAAGATATCTTTATACCTTAACCTCGAACGTTTTAGTCAAAGATAAACCGTTGCTTGAATTTACAGTGATTTCATTGAAAATTGGGTGAAAATATGCACACCAGCCAAAACGAAGACGCAATCAAATTGTAAAGATCTGAGTTTCGAGGAAAAATGCACGAACTGCGAGAAGGTAAACAAACAAACCCATTGATTTACACATAAAAACCATATGAATTTCACGGTTTATTTAATTCATATTGCAGGAGGCTGTGAACGTTTCCCTTGGAAACTTGTTATCATATCCTTTTGTACGAGAAAGTGTTGCCAACAACGAACTGTTCATACGGGGTGCACACTATGACTTTGTCTCGGGAGCTTTTGAGCTATGGAATCTTGACTTCAATCTCACACCTTCTCTAGCTGTATGAACAAACCACCATATCATACGGCGGTGGCGGTTCTCGAACTCGACTGACGGGTTATATTCGAGTTTCTATGAATGCTCTTGTAATACTATAAAGAATAAGTACAATGAATGGCTTGGTTCATTCTGTTTAAGGTGAGTATGATATGACGTTTATGATATCAATCTATGCTGAGATGCTTCCTATAGTTACGGATGAAAAGTTTTCTTACCTATTATTACTTATGGGATTGAATAAATAAGTAGTTTTCTAATCGAACGAGTAACTAATAGTCCTGTTAAAAGGTTCGAGTGGCTCGAAAAGTCTCTATGACCTGTGTGGCTCAACCGGTTTCGACTCGTTGTCTACTCCCTCAACCTTTGCAAACCCACATACACGTTGAGGAAAAGAGAATCCCAATCGATCCGAGAACGTTTAGATCTGTCCCAAACATCATCGACGTATCACGATTTCGTTCGAGAGATTGTCGGTTAGTACAAGAGACAATGGTAAACCCTAAGTAGATAGGTGTTCCTCGTTCAATTCTCGTTTAAATTTTTAAAATTTTCAATAATACTCTTACACTTACAAAAAAAAAATATCTAAAAATACCGTATTAAAATTTTTTAAAAAAATTAAAAAAAATATTCCTAAATTTTTAAATGTAACGTTTAAAAATTGAGATAATTTATGAAATGTCGATAAATTATTTTTATTTATATATTGACGGAAAATTTTTTAAAAAAATTGTAATAAAGTTAAAAGGGTATTAATATTATTTTTAAAATTTCATAAATATTTTTTTTAAGTAAGAAAAAATATATATTTTTAATATTTTTAAGGGTATTAGGGAATTTTTATTAAAAAAAAAATAAAATGTCGTATGAGTTTAATAATATTTTATAAGAAGATAATACAATGATAAAAATAATTTTTAAAATTTTAAATTTCATATAGTTTATGTAAGAAAAAAAAAAAAAAATCTCTTTCCTTTACCTTAATAGATATTAAATCGAGTGCCGGAAGATTTGAGTTGCAAGATTATTGTGGATTAAGCTCAAATCTAATTTGCCATTTTGTTTGGGGTTAATTTCGATTCGGCTGCTTGATTTGATATGATCCGATCTTGCAAACCCTAGCATGAGGTAATTGAATATCTTCGTGTTCATTCTCCCTCTCTTTTTCTGATTCATCGTTTGTTTAATCTGTTTTTCGGTTAAGTTTCGGCCATTGAATCTCTTCCTTAGCTTCAGAAGCGGGGGGAAGAGGTTTTATTTGGTTGGGAAGAATTGTGGAACCGTGTGTAATTGGATCTTGACGGAAGAGTAGTCTAGATTTTTGTTGATTCAGTTCCAGGAAGATTCGGTCTGAGCTGTGGAAGGGTGTAAATCAGGGGGTTTTCTGTGTTTCTCTGTTCTCTCTAGCTTTGGGGAATTGTACTTATGGATCTTCTCCAGTCGTACACAGATCAAAACGACGATGATGGAAGCCCTAAACAGCTTACATCTTCACCGGAAGCCTCTCCGCCGCGGCTCCTCCCCTCCAAAACCTCGGCGCCCAAGGTTGATGATACAATGTTGGCTCTTACGGTGGCCAACGCCAACAGGACATTATCTAAGCCGATAGACCCAACTCAACATCTAGTTGCCTTCAACCCTACCTACGACCAGCTCTGGGCGCCCATTCTCGGGCCATCTCATCCCTATGCCAAGGATGGCATTGCACAGGGCATGAGAAACCATAAGCTTGGCTTTGTTGAGGATGCGTCCATTGAGCCATTTGTATTTGATGAGCAGTACAACACTTTCCACAAATATGGATATGCTGCTGACCCTTCAGCTTCTGCTGGAAACAATTTCATTGGGGATATGGAGGCTTTGCAGAAGAATGATGCCATATCCGTGTATAACATTCCTCAGCATGAGCAAAAGAAGCGAAAGATTGAGAAGAAGAAAGAAATGAGTGAGAGTGAGGATGTGGAAATGGAGTTGAACCCGGCTGAAGTTGATAACCCGGCGAGTGATGTGTGGTTGATGAAGAATAGGAAGAGCCCTTGGTCTGGAAAGAAGGAAGGTCTGCAAACTGAGCTAACTGAGGAGCAGAAGAAATACGCAGAAGAGTATGCAAAGAAGAAAGGTGAAGAGAAAGGTGGTGAGAAGGGAGAAGTTACAGCAGATAAGAGTACTTTTCATGGTAAAGAGGAGAGGGACTATCAGGGTAGATCTTGGATTGCACCACCGAAGGACGCCAAGGCCACGAATGATCATTGTTATATACCAAAAAGATTGGTGCATACATGGAGTGGGCACACAAAGGGTGTATCTGCTATTAGATTCTTCCCTAAACATGGTCATTTGATTCTTTCAGCAGGTATGGATACCAAGGTGAAAATATGGGATGTGTTCAATTCTGGGAAATGTATGAGAACCTACATGGGTCACTCTCAGGCGGTTCGGGATATTTCGTTTTGTAACGATGGGTCCAAGTTCTTGACTGCTGGGTATGATAAAAAGATTAAGTATTGGGATACAGAAACAGGGCAAGTGATATCAACCTTCTCCACCGGGAAAATTCCTTATGTAGTTAAGCTCAATCCTGATGATGATAAGCAGAATATTTTGCTGGCAGGGATGAGTGATAAGAAGATCGTTCAGTGGGATATGAACACAGGGCAGATTACTCAAGAGTACGATCAACATTTAGGAGCAGTGAATACCATTACATTTGTAGACAATAATAGGAGGTTTGTCACGTCAAGTGACGACAAGTCGCTCCGTGTTTGGGAATATGGGATTCCTGTTGTTATTAAGTATATTAGTGAGCCTCATATGCATTCCATGCCCTCCATATCGGTACACCCCAATACGAATTGGCTTGCAGCACAGAGTTTAGACAATCAAATTCTTATCTATAGCACTAGGGAGAGATTTCAGCTAAACAAGAAGAAGAGGTTTGCTGGCCACATTGTGGCAGGATACGCTTGTCAGGTCAATTTTTCACCAGATGGACGCTTTGTTATGTCTGGTGATGGTGAGGGTAAATGCTGGTTTTGGGACTGGAAAACCTGCAAGGTATTCAGAACTCTCAAGTGTCACGAAGGAGTATGCATTGGCTGTGAGTGGCATCCATTAGAACAGAGTAAAGTAGCAACGTGTGGCTGGGATGGACTGATAAAGTATTGGTAAGTAAATCCCTTTATTCTTATAAATGTTTAATGGAGGTTATGCTAATTCATCTTTCTTTGATCCTTCACTATGTCATATTTCTTTTCAATGGCTCTGCAGTATGATGGTCAAATGTTCATTAAATTTCGATTTCTCTGCTGCCTTAGGTGTTTTTTTTTATTGAGATCTTCCTATTGGCCTAGCTTTTTAGTATTTGAATGCAACTTTATTACCCGATGGCCTCGTTATCCACACCTCTGGTAGGATGAATGGAGGACCGACCCGGGTTTTCACGAGGCACCAAAACAACTGGCTTCAATATTTGAAGTCATTTTCTGTTGTTTTGGGAACTAGCTTTAGTTGTCAAAGGACTTGATAGGAACTAAACTTTGGAGTTTGGGTATTATTTTCTGCTAGTGAATCCATTGTTTCACAGTTATTGTGGAATATCCATATTTTGGTAAAGATTTTCATGCCTTCCGTAATTGTCACGGCTAGGACCAAATGGTTTTTGCCTGTGGTAGCAACTGAAGTTTTGATTTGATAGAAAAGCCTAAGTAGTTTTGACCAAATCTTTTTGTTTTAAGGCTTAACTGATTTGTATTGGTTATTCTACACCTCCTGCCTTTGTCATGTGATTCTTAGATTTTGTTATGCTGCTAAATTTTTAGATTCCTCGATGATAAAATTTGTTCTACCATTCATATTCTTGAACTTGTAACGTACGGTAAGTATGGATCGTTCTGAATGGTTTTCTTCCTCAAGTGAAGTAGCCATTAGTCATTAGTCATTCCTGTTCTTCTGCTACAATAAAATTTGTTCTACCATTCACCTTATCCGACTCTAGCTTTCAGCGAGTATGAATCATTCTGGATGATTTTCTTATTCATGAAAAAAAGGTAGCCGGTTTGCAACGGTTCAAGCCCACCACCAGTAGATGTTGTCCTCTTTGAGTTTTCCCTTTCGGGCTTCCCTTCAAAGTTTTTAAGATGCATATGCTAGGGAGAGATTTCTACACCCTTATAAAGGGTGTTCCTTTCTCCTCCCCAACCGACGTGGGATCTCATGGCTATTACTATTTTTCGAGCTTCCCTTCAAGGTTTTTAAAACGCGTATGCTAGGAGGAGGTTTCCACACCCTTATAAATGGTGTTTGTTTTATTCTCCTCCCCAACAGACTGGGATCTTATGGCTATCACTATTTTTCAAGCTTCCCTTCAAGGTTTTTAAAATGCGTATGCTAGGAGGAGGTTTTCACACTCTTATAAAGGGTGTTTGTTTCATTCTCCTCCCCAACCAATTGGGATCTCATGGCTATTACTATTTTTCGAGCTTCCCTTCAAGGTTTTTAAAACGCGTATGCTAGGAAGAGGTTTCCACACCCTTATATAGTGTTTCGTTCTCCTCCCCAACCGACGTGGGATCTCATGGTTATTACCATTTTTCGAGCTTCCCTTCAAGGTTTTTAAAACGCGTATGCTAGGAAGAGGTTTTCACACCCTTATAAAGTGTGCTCCGTTCTCCGTTCTCCTCCCAACCAATGTGGGATCTCGTGGCCATTACTATTTTTCATATACTTGTCATATCAGCTTGTAATTCATCTTTCTTTTACTGTTTGATTGACACATGATTGAATGAGACATTGGGAAAGAGTTCATCATTGGGAATAGTTGTGGAATGATCTCTGCTCCGCTCTTGCTATTTTTTGTTCCTATAGAAGATTAATATCCATATTTGTGGAATGCAGGGACTAGATTAGAGCTCTTGACATATTAGCGCTGTGATTGACTGAGAAAGTTATGCGCCTGAGACGTTTGGCCTCTGAAGTGTACACTTTACCTTGAATTTTGTGTTGCATCATCTTAGTTTTAGTTATCATCCCAAGTTCATTGTACTCTTAGTTTCTTACATTTTTGTATACTGAATTAATACAAAATTACTTCTTTCACTCTTATGGTGCAGTAGTACACTTTATGTTGCCTGCTTTTGCGTAGAACTGAACAATTCACTTGTATACTTACATACAGGCACACTAAGGTCATTAAGTTATTGATTGCGGGACAAATGAGTTTTTAGTCCCTAAGAAGTTGATGTCTATTACTACTTGGTACTTGATGTTTCAGAAGAGATGCTCTAGATTTGCAAAAAGACTTTTAAAATAGACCTCGAGTTAACCTTAGCCTAATAGAGCGGTTATCTATGAACGTGGGTTGGTGACACGTTATTTTGTTTTAATTACATGGAAATTAAGTTAAAATTGAAACTTTCGGTAAAATTTTATAGTCTCAAATGTTAGAAAAAAAAAAAAAGAAATACGTTGGGATTGTTTCTTAATAACTATTCGATTTAAATAAAAAAAAACTTCGCTCTATAACAATCAATAACTATTCGATGTAAATAAAAAAAAAAATTGCTCTATAATAATCATCGGATATAAAAGACTGAAATAAATTTACAAATTCTCTCGTAGTTTCAATGGACAGCATTATCTCGTTCAATGTTCAATGTCTTTCTGTAGATTCAATGAATTATCTCGTTTAATGTCTTTCTGTAGATTTAATGGACAATATTATCTCGTTCAATGTCTTTCGGTAGATTCAATGGATACAAATTCTCTCGTAAATTTACAAATTCTTTCGTAGATTCAACGGACAGCATTATCTCGTTCAATGTCTTTCTGTAGATTCAATGGATACAAATTCTCTCGTAAATTTACAAATTCTTTCGTAGATTTAATGGACAGCATCATCTCGTTCAGAGACTCCATTTTTTCCATGTTTGAATTAAAATTGAGATACTTCTCCTCTAAATTAGATAGATTCATATCGAAAAAAGTTTACAATAAATTCCTTCCAAATTGATTATTTGTCCCTCAGAAACGTTCCAAAAATATATGTGATCGAGTAAATAGCTCGACAACGGATCAAATTGAAAATGGAAAGATTTGTACAACCTTTCGTCACTTAAGGAAAAATTGTTCGTCACTGGCATGGGAGAACCCTGAGAAAAAGGAAGTGAGCTGACCTACTAGCAAAATAGAGGAATCACTTCATAAATTTCCATCATTTTCACTTTAGTTTTTACTCAAAAATAAAATAAAAAATGTCAACTTATTCGACATGTAATAAAACAAATCGACCTGTCACCAATCCGCAACAACAAACAACAATTTAGTCATTACTCCGTTCCGTTCTATTAAGTCAAGTCATCGACTAGTTAGAACTATGCTACGAACTTTAAAGACTTTAAATTTGATTCGATAAGGTGTCTATAGATGTTAATAAAGTATTTTCAGAATAATATCGTTAAGAATCATAGATTACAGGTTTGATTTTTGTATGCATCAAGCAAGGAGGAGGGTAGGAGCCGTCACTCACAATAGAAACACAACGATCCTATGAACAAATTTACTCCCCAAGTCCACTCCACAAAATGGTCTAAAGCCAAAGGTTTAGGTATATGTTCACTGGGAATTCCAGCCAAGTGATAGCCTTTCCTAGCTCGTCTAACTCGATTTCTTAGTGTTGTGATGCGACCCTAACAACCCACGACATAATTTCAACCTATTGCAAACACTTATTGAGGATTTAAATTTCTGAGTTTTTTCGAATATCATACCTAAGATCAGTTGGCTGCTAGACGAGAACGGTAAGATGGCTTTAGCTTCACTAGCCAAGCGCGATCGACGATAGCACAGCCCGAGTGAATCCCAAGTGAACTACTACTTGTAACAATGTGCACCATTTTGCGTAAAACGACCTGCTAATTCATTGTTTTGGAGCATGATCTGAGGAGGAGCTATCAACAGAACCTGCAAGGCATTGCCTTTTCAAAATTTGGAACTCTATTTTGAGCAGACATTTTATCCTCGTCCTCAAGCTGGAAGCTTCCTGGGGTTTGAACCACCTCTTGCCAAACTGAGATTTCATGAGCAAAACACCACATCGTGTCATGTAACGTCAATCGTGCATTCGAGGAGCATGGTTCGGATTATAAAAGTCAGTTCATAAGCATAAATACCATATCCAAGTCCTTCCTTTTTAGCCTATCAGGAGCCTCTTCAATGAAGCGCTCAATGAAGTATAGAACAAAGAGACCACAGTCATAGTCGTTCTTTTGCTGCGGAACCTGGTGACGGGATCCAAGATACAAAAGAATGATTTAAAATTATTGAGTTCATGAAGGAAAACATAACTAATAAGAGCATGGAGACTACCTGGATTATTTTCTCTTCAATTCTCCGAGAGATATTTTTCCATATTCTATATGGCATTGGAAGATCTAAACAAGCAACTTCTCGATCCAAGTAGCACCATTCCTCTTTTATAAAGCTACAGATCACAATTTATTCAATTAGATCTTAATCATTTTTAAGAACATTTTAACATTATATCTAAAAGAAGGTCCAGAAAACAAATCAGACAATAATATAAATTTCACCAACGTGGGTGGTGATCAAAAAATTTCCAGAAATGGTTAGGGGCTTACATACCTTTTAATGTTATCAAAAACGGATCGGCTAGAGTGAAGTCCCAGGGAATCCAAATGAAGTATAATGGGTCCGGATTCATCTTCCTTCTGTGGAAAACATATAATCACCAAACTCCAGTGGAGACTGACACATCACAAACCAAAAGATCAAATCAAAATTCTGGGCACCATACAGGATTCTTTTTAAAACCGACCAGCCCAACACTGACACGTAGGACATAATATCCTAGATGATCAAGGCAGCTGATTTGAAGCTCGCCCTTTGGCCATGGGACCAGCCCAACGTGGCCAGTAACAGGAATAATTGAAAAGTTACAGACAATGTCTACAGGAAATAAATAGCACAATCGTTGATCAATGTGATGAGATTCAACACATTCACGGGGAACGAGAATAGCTAAATAAATAATAGCATGCACTGATAGCGCCATTAACTCAGAGAGAAGTTATTGCACATCTAGATATAAAAGAGTTGATTATAGAAACTTACTCCTCATGGATTGGAATCAGTACATATGCCTTTTGAAATATATTAACGCCCTTCCACCACCTTCTGAACTTGACGAAAAAATTCTCTCTATCCTTCCCCTAAACATGTCAAAATATTCAAAATCAAGAATAACTGCATTAACCATGAAAAGATAAGGACGACTTATGAAGGAAGATGAGGCATGATATTGCTCCCAAACAAAAATCCTAAGGTGCTATTTTGGGTGTGGGTTTGACATCTTTGTTATATGTTTCAGCTTTTCTTCATATGATATAACATCATATATGTTACAGGTCATGTAACCGTAACATTTTGCATCACATGCCATCACATGCCGATGTGCGTTTCCATATCTACTAAATAAAGTGTATAAAAGCAATAAAAATAGGTCATTGATTAAAACCATACACCTAGGTGTGTCAGCCAGATGCATGCCTCATGTCTGACAAGGTAGTCTAGCTTGGGTGTGAGCCTCCTTAGTGCATCACAATAAAGTTCACATATTTCTTTACACACTAATATTTTGCCCCTCATTCTCTAAATGCAAGTATAATTTTTACCTCCTTTTCTTATAAATGACTTATATAAGACGCAATAATTTTCTATATTTATACTCCTAAAGGTACTATTTTCTACGGATGTGTTATTTGATCCTTAAATTGTGCATCCAGGCAGGCTCTGGCCTCACCTTGGGGGTATGTTAACAGAAACTGTGGCACCATAGTATTATAGATTCCTCTCGAGAAAAAATGAAACAATCACTAAGAAGTTAAGGAATTGAAACACCCTTGATAATAGTGTGTAGGAATTAGGACTACCTTGTTTGATACAGCCTCCTTTAGCTTTTCGTAAAAATAGGTATTGAAAAAGTGATAATTGCATATCACCTTCTTTGTTGAAAATGCTTGCTGCTGTAAATACCTACATAAGGAGGGAAGTCGCACATAGAACACAAACTGCATCAATACCAAAAATTTCAACTAAAAGAAAAAAAGAAAAAAAAAATGTAACAGTAAAGACAAACAGACTATAGCAATGATATCCAGCATATATAGCATGTGCGGCCCTTAAGGAGGAGTGTCTCTCAGTTAAGGCTGAGTTTGTGGAGGTGGTTAGAAGGGAAACGGTGAGCTGGAGGCAGAAAGCTAAAGTGAGATGGGCCAAGGATGAGGATGGTAATGCTGCCTACTTTCATAGAGTCGCTAATGGGAGAACAAAAAAGAAATTTTATTGGTTTTCTGGAAAACAATGCGGGTGCACTTCTGCAGAGGACAAAGAGATTGAGGAGACCCAATTTTTTTATTCTTTGCTTTATGGCTGGTGGATTGGTCCTAAGCCGTTCTTGGAGGGGTTGGATTGGTATCCCATATCTCTCTCGGACAGGTCAGAGTTGGAAGCCCGGTTCACCCTAAAAGGAATCAGAAAAGTGGTTCACCTTTTACAGAAACAAAGCTCCAGGTCCTATTAGTTTTTCTACGGCATTTTTCCAGGATGGTTCAGATCATATAAAGGGTGACCTGTGGAAATTTTTTTGTGATCTTTTTACAGGGTCGTCTTGGGGAGTTCTATAACGAAACCTTTGGGGATAGAGCAAATAAGGTGGAGGATTTAAGACATACTAGCCTTATAGTGTTTACAAAATAATTACTTTTAAATGTTTGTTATCAGGTTACTCAAGGTCCTCCCCTCGACAACGGCAGAGATGCATGGGGTGTTTATCACAGAGATACAAATCTTCGATCAAGCTCTTATTGCCAACAAAGCTATAGAAGATTATAGAATTTGCAATCAAGAGGTTGTCATGTTTAAGATTGATTTTTGAGAAAGTGTATGATCATGTAGACAGGATTTTATTAGATAGAGTTCTTGCAAAGGGTTTGGGCTCAAGTGGAGATTGTGATTTGGAGATGTGTGAGATCGGTCAGGTATTCTATCCTCGTCAACAGAAGGCCTAAGGGTAGATTCATGCTTTGAGAGGCCTTAGACAGGGTCCTCTCTTTTCCTTCCTCTTCTTATTGGCTGTGGACATTTTCAGTAGAAGGGTATCGAGAGGGGTTGAGTGTACTAGGTTTTAAGGTTGGGAGCGATGATTTCTCTCTTTCTCATTAGTTTTTTGATGATACAATACTCTTTTGTTTTTGCAATGAAGAATCTTTCATAAATCTGAACAAATTTTGGCTTCCTTTGAAGCTATGTTAGGGCTGATATCAATAGAATCAAATGTCAACTCTGGGGTCTAAACTGCGATGAAGTTAAGTTAAGTTGGCTGGGTTGTTTCCTTTTGTCTTAATTAAGTTTGACTTTGGGTCATTGTTCTGGAAACAATTTATTTTGGGATCCGATGGTGAGCAAGATTTGCAACGATCTCTTTTGTGGAAGAAGAGTTATTTTTGAAAGGGGGTAGACTTACTCTTATTCAAGTTGTGTACAGTGGTTTCTCGAGCTATGTCCCTTTTTAGGGTTCTGGTGACTATGAGTAAGTCTATTGAAAAGCTCATGAGAGTTTTTCCTTAAGAAGGGTTTGAAGAAGGAAAAGTGTCATACTTTGTAAAATGGGTGGTAGTAACTAAACCTAGGTCCCCAACAGAGCGTTTTTGGCTAAATGGCTATGATTTTTCCATCTCAAGTCTAATTCCCTTTGCAAAAGATCATTGTGAGTAAATATGGGTCATTCCTTTCGATTGGACTAGGAAAGGGGTTCAAGGCACTTCTAGACGTTGAATAGGTGGGTCTAATACCTTCTTGACACTATCAAACCTAAAATCCACTCTCAATCGCTTTTTTTTAGTGGGAATGAAGGAAGGAAAAAAGTCCCCAATTTTCTTTTAAATCACCGTTGACAAACATTACATATTGAAAAGGTGCATCCCAAACTTGAAATTCAAAATAAAACAAGATAAAAGAAAACCAGAAAAAGAAAGGTAAGTCAAGTTATGCCTCGAGAGGAGGGAAAACCCCTTCTAAACATAGAAAACAGCTAAAGTTCCAGCGAAACAACAAGAACTTATTTCAAAGTATAAGAAAAAGAAAAGTAAACCCCATGAGTTTTTGTGATATCAAAGTTCATTGAGGACAAGAAAAAAATGTGGAGTTCAATTTGTCACACGTCAAGTTAATCACTTCCACAAGTCCAAATAGAGCTCTACTAACCGAATATAAAAGTTCATGATCGTGGATGTCAAATAACCCTCTGGATCAAGACAATTTATGTCCTCAAAACAAATTTCAACGGATTCTGGATCATCCCTGCAAATAGTCAATAGAATATATGATAAAAGACCTCTTGCATAGAATCACAAACTCAAAGAAAAGACACTTAAAACATTAATAATATGGATAAGTGTTGTATACCGCGATGGGTAGTAGATCTTGGCCTCTTTCATGCTGAAAATCCAGAAAATGAAAATCAAAGCTAGAATCATAAAATTGTCCAAGCAGATCTGCATGTCAATGGCCTAAAGAACAAGCACGTTAAGTTTACCGTTTGTCATCATGCTCTGGTATTTTCATTGCCAAAGCTTCCTCCTCGTCTACAACTACAATGGTCTGCCCCTGTAGAGAGAAATCACATCAACTGGATGAAGTATCATAAAGAACATCCAACATAAGGGCAACACAAATGCCATCTTGAAATGATTTTTCAGTTTCTACTTAGAAAAAAGACCTTCTAAGAGAGCCATTTTCCATAAAACATAGAGATAAAAACCACCCACAACACTCTATACCAAACTACTAGGTTGAATGATAAGAATATTATAACAACAGGGTTCATCTTTCCTTATGCATCAAAGCCACAAGGATGAAAGAAAATAAACCCAACAAATGGTAGCATTCAAAATGTACCTTTCTGGGCATTGAATTATCTGAATCCTGAACTTGAGAAGCATCCTTCCTGCAAAGAAAGGGCCAAAATAATGTGAGCACATGAACCAAGGAAAGGCTAGTGCAATCTGAAAAACTGAGAGAAGTTCAAACTGTTACTGATTATTTAGGTCAACTGTGACATCACGGACTTTTAAGAATGACAATAGATGGGCTAACATTTTACATTTTCTAGTTCAACTGGATACTTAATTTTATTCATTTTATTTTTTGGCCTTCCCTTTTAAGAGAAATGCTAAAATGATGTGGCTCGGCTCAATGGTGTAAGGGCTTCTTTGTAGGAAATTTGGTTGGAGAGAAAAAACTATAAAGAAAAAATCAGGGTGTGAAAAAGACTGGATAATGGGATTTGGATGGTCTAAATAGTTGATTCAAGTTAGTTGCATGCAAGAGGTCACTTTAACTCATCTAAATGCATGGATAGAGTACTGAAACATACAACGAATGTAACTAATATTCATGTCCAACCATCTCTAATGCTATAGTAGTAGATTCTTGTATTGCATAAAGTTCTATATTTTACTAGGACAAAAATGTAAACTGCCCTCTCAAACCAGCTTCCAGTTCTACATCTGCTCAGCATTAAGATTCCAGTGGGGAAAACCCAAAAAAGTAGTCAAAGAAGGATGGTTAAAGTACTTACTTCCGTAAACAGCCAGGCAGCCTTTCACTAACGTGAGAATCTAAATCATCGGGAATTTTACAATTTTGAGCGGTAACTGAAGAAACTTTTTCGTGTACATCAGTAGAAAGATTAATGGCACATTTGAATGGCTGCTGTCTTGCTGATGCTTGACCCTTGTGTTTTACTTTTGGAGATAATCTACCATTACATCTTTGTCTCTGATTATCACAATGTCCCAAAATTGATAGATCTTGACTGAAGGCACTACTATTGCATTCTGTCTGCTCAAAAAAGTTAAAATGCACAAAAAAATTACATCAAGGACTGAAGTAAATAGAAAAGTAACAGGTATTTATTTTATGTAGAAGACTGAAGGAAATTGAAAAGTTACAGATATTTATATGGCACAGCAAGTACTTTTTCTTCCAACTTCTGGTAAAAACAAGAAGTGAATGTGGACAATGAATCAGCTGAAGATGAAGCAGTCTTTTCACTAGCTACATAAGACGAACCTACAAAAAGATGTAAGCCCTTGGGCATGATTAATTGACAAATTTTGAATTATGATCCTGTTTCTTTGTAGTGGATCATATAACCTAACTGTAACCTTTTACATTTTGGATTTTTTTATAAGAAACTTCTGTGATGATAAAACAATTAGAAAATTCGAGAAAATGTCTCTTATGACTTATCATTCTCGTCAATCAGACCAAAGATCAGAATTTAATATTTATGCACACAATCTACCACCACAATTAATGTTTTAAAAAAACAAGGCATGAAACTTTTTATTATGAAAATGAAAGAAGACTAACGCTTGAAAATACAAAATATATATGGAAAAAATAAAACAGAACAGCTTATAGAGAAAGATTAAAAAAAAAACATCCCAAAGTAAATAGATATCTAATAAAGAAAAATTAACAAAATACATGGAAAGAACACACCAAGAAGAGGCTTTGAACCGAGCTGAATCAAGCTGATGAACATGAGGAAGATCTTTATTCTCAATAACCATTGAATTTCTCACCATCCCAAGCTCCGAAAGACGAGCTTTTATTGTATTAATCCATAGAAGACATGACCTAGCCGGCAATGACATACCAAGAAGTAGCTGCTCCAAATTATCCATTAAAAGACTACAAAAAAGCCTCAAGTAACCTTGAAAACTTCGAACAATTTGAAAAATTCAGCTAATACCAATCAAAAAGACAGACGGTTGAGAAAATCTCCATTCTCAAAACAAAGTGAGCACACCAATGGCATCAGAACAAAATGAGGCAAATTCTGCTGTAAGACTCTGAAGTGTTGAGATTGCCATCGAAGGATGTTAATCTTCTTAGCATTTCTAAATTTCCAAATAACCATGAAGATGTCCTTTTCAAACGGAGAAGAGGAACATAACTTTCTTACCAAAGATTTACCAAAAACAAACTCGATGGCTCCAAAGACCAAATTCTAGAATCAGCTGAAGAATAACCTTCTCAGAGGAAAGAATACCCAAAAGAGAATTAAAATCCTAAATATCTTCTTTTCAAACTCCTGGAAACCAGGCTCCAAGGAGAAACATTCATATCCCACAAATCAGCCACAGCTGCATTAGGTGATGAGAAGATGAGGAAAAGCCGTGGATAAATGTCCTTCAAAGGGGTATCACAAGCCCAAATATTATCCAGAAAAGAGACCGAATTACTCAAACCTAATTAGCCTGCTTCCAAATCTATGAGATACTGATCCACGGGCTTCTTAGGCTCATAACATATCTATCAGCAATGTGCCTTCCAAAAAGTGAATGCCAATGTATGTTCTCAATCACCTTCCTCCAGAAAGCATGTGTTTCCATCATAAATCTCCACCCCCATTTAGCTAAAAGAGCTTCATATTGATGCTTCAAGACTCAAATACATAGCCCTACATCCATCTGTTCTTAGATGCTGACCTCCACCTAACCAAATGTGTGGGCTTTCCTCCTTCATTGCCTTACCAAAAGAAATTTCTCAATATTCTTTCAAGGATAAAGCTTACTTGAGAAGGCAGTAGGAATAAAAAGAAAATACAATGGAATACTTGAAAGCATGGAATTACAAAGAGCAAGTTCGCCCACCTTGAGAGAGATTAAAACATTTCCAACGGTCCAACTTCTTCAATAACTTATCCAACAACGGTTGCCAGAAAACTACTCCTTTTTAGGTAACCACCAAGAGCTAATTAAAAGGAAGATATTCCACTTTGCACCTCAAACGCGAAGCCACATGAGAAGCTTGGAATCCTCCATATTCACCCCACAAATTGCTGACTTGTCCCAATTAATCTTCAAACCAGAACTCCACACGAACAAAGCAATAGTGTGAATCAGAATATCAAGCATCTCACCATCAAATTTACAAAATAGCAATGCACCACCAGCAAATTAAAGTAAAGAGACATGAATGTTATATACTAGAGAGAAAACTATATTGAGCATCACATAAATGAAAACATTCTACATCACAATTCGAACATTCAACCATTCCAGATCCATCAAAGTGTTATTCAGGATATGATTTGGAGTTTTAAAAGCAAGTATACAAAGCAAAAAGAATAAATCAAAAGAGAACTACAATGCCAGATTCAGAACCTTACCAACTGTACTTGAGGTAGTTGGCTGTGAGCAATTTTCGCATGCAGCAGCTTCCTGATAAATAATAAAAACAGAAGAATCTTAAATGAGGACCATGTTAGTGAGTAAAACCTCATATGAAATAATATGCTTCCTCACCAAGAACTTGGCCTTAGTCTTTTGAGATAAAAAAACTGAACTTTCATCGAGGAAAAATCAAAGAATAGAAGGCAATACAAAAAAATCAAGCCCACAAAAGGAACTCAGGTAAAGCAAAGGGTTCCAATCAAGTAAAATAAGACCTACCAGATCATTACGAAGGCCTTCATCATCAAAACCCAAAGAGGAACATAGAACGTGATAAGGGAAAAAATATCACAATGAGGGAACTTTTGTTCCTTCAAAAGATTCTATTATTACTCTCACACCATAAATCCCACCAAAGTGCACAAAGCTCTGCAGTCCATAAGAAACGCCCCTTCTAGCGAAAAGGAGGATGGAGAACTCCTCGATGTGTCTGACAAACTAAATATTGAACACAACGAAAAAGGAGATCCAAACAACTTGAGCAATATCACAGCTCCATAGCAAATGATCAAGATCTTCTTCCGCCTTCTAACAAAGTATGCAACAAAAAGACCTATCCACTGAAACAAAAATCTTCGAGTCTATCTAAGGTGTTAGCCCTTCCATGGATAACCAGCCAAACAAAGAATCGAACCTTCTTAGGAACTTTCACCTTCCAAATACTCTAGCCGGAAGGGATCTGCCAAAAACTGAAATAAAAAAAAAACAAACTATAAGAGAAACCCCAGAGGAGTTTAGACTCCAAAAGCGAACGTCCCTTCTATCTATTTTGTAAAGATAAATGGCCAAAAGCCACCTCTTTTGATAATTCCTTCCTTGTTATGAAAATGATCAAACTTAAATTCAATACCAAATCTCAAAGTTGGAATTTAGAATTGAGATGCAAAACTCAAGGGTCTACACGGATCTCAATGACTTGGAATTTGAGGAGTGGTTCAAATGAATTTCAAGGTGGATATGCTCCTTGCTAATGTTGCAGACATGAGGTCGTGAACTAGTGGCCAAAAGTGGGACTTCTGCACAAATGACCCTTTGGATCATTTGGTCATCTAACTCCTCCTAACTTGAAGAGGTAGATAATGTGATGGAACTGAGGAAACAATATAGAGTACTCTCCCTGGATACTATGTGCTGGGGTAGGAAAGATTTGAAGACTTTTTGACCCTTTAGACAATCATTTTATGTTCCTGAGCAGTAATATGAGCTTCCAGATAAATGCCTTTGTGGGTTCTTGAAAGTAAAGGTTACATCGTGGTGGCTCAAGGCAGGTGGTGCAATCTTGCGGAAGAACAAGGTCAGAGAGGAACAAGACTTCTCAAATTTTTAGAACGCTAATGGACTAGAAGTTGGGCTATGATACATTTTTTATGAAGCTTCTTCAGTCGAGTTCTTGCTCAAAAGATACCTCATCAGTTTCCCTCTTATATCTCTTCCAATTGGTGAGCTTTTCGTAACTCGTCAGAAGTTGTTGGGAGGCTTCCCCTCCTTTGATTATATCATGCGATTTAAATAATTAATTGTCGTTCCTTATAAAAAGGATAACTAAATAAATCGAGTTTAACTGATATGTAGCATCGAAGTATGTTGAATGAAAATCTCGATGATCGAACTCCAAACAAAGTTCAAACGATTCATTAAAAAGAAGAAGAACAATAAAAATAATTGATAAGAGATTCTGAATCAAAACATGACAGGAAAACCTTTTCAACTCGACGGAGCTTTCTGGATTCCCTCTCTTCCATGGAAAGGTCCAGATTGCGAAGATACTTATGCCCGTTATCTGGCAAATAGCGAGCCTTAGTCTCGTAGAATTGCTTCATTCGGCGAATCTTTTCATCCAATTCCGCATCATTAAGCTTCTGGCATTCATCCCTTAACAAATGTTGGCGATCGGAGTCCATTTCAAAGTGCTTCGAGATCGTAATTGAGGGCTGAACGATTATTTCCAGTGGAGGCTCCGTTTCCTTGCCGCCGAACAGCTTGTCCCAGTCAATATTCAGAGGCTTGTTCTTCGTCGTTTCATCCTGCTCCATCATCGCCATGAATAGGCATCTGGTGCAGCAGAGAATTCAGCTATGGCTTCGATTCTCCTTGTCTCTCAGTCTCAGTTTACCCTCGTTCAGAGCCGAACAAATTTTCTTTGACCTTTTGGTCTTTTTTTTCTCTTTTTTCATTCCAATTTTCTTTCTCCATGCATTTAGTATGACCATGGATTTTTTTTTTTTTTAAAGCAAAAAAAAAAAAAAAAAAAAAAAAAAAATTCTATTTTTTCCTTCAATATTGAACGGTGGTTTATTAAAATTAGGGCTAATAAAAATTTTATTTTTGTTTCGAGAAAAAGAGAGTTCGAACAAATATATATATATAAAAAGTATGTTGCAGACGTTGTTGTACGTTGTGGGTGTCATCCTAATGTAAGGTCGTGATCGTGTGCCTGAATGGAGAAAGTTAGGTCATATTTTAGGGGATTTAGGGGTCGTCGAGGTGGGTAAATCGAGTGATGATCGAGTGCCCGAACGGAGAAAGTTAGGCCATATTTCAAGGGATTTAGGGGTCGTGGAGGTGGGTAAATCGAGTGATGATCGTGTGGTCGAACGGAGAAAGTTAGGCCATATTTCAGGGGATTTAGGGGTCGTGGAGGTGGGTAAATCGAGTGATGATCGTGTGCTCGAACAGAGAAAGTTAGGCCATATTTTAGGGAATTTAGGGGTCGTGGAGGTGGTTAACTTGATTGATGATCGTGTGTCTGAACGGAAAAAGTTAGGTCATATTTTCAGGGGATTTAGGGGTCGTGGAGGTGGTTAAATCGAGTGATGATCGAGTGCCCGAGCGGAGAAAGTTAGGCCATATTTCAGGAGATTTAGGGGTCGTGGAGGTGGTTAAATCGAGTGATGATCGTGTGCCCGAATGGAGAAAGTTAGGTCATATTTTCAGGGGATTTAGGGGTCGTGGAGGTGGTTAAATCGAGTGATGATTGAGTGCCCGAGCGGAGAAAGTTAGGCCATATTTCAGGAGATTTAGGGGTCGTGGAGGTGGTTAAATCGAGTGATGATCGTGTGCCCGAATGGAGAAAGTTAGGTCATATTTTCAGGGGATTTAGGGGTCGTGGAGGTGGTTAAATCGAGTGATGATCGAGTGCCCGAGCGGAGAAAGTTAGGCCATATTTCAGGAGATTTAGGGGTCGTGGAGGTGGTTAAATCGAGTGATGATCGTGTGCCCGAATGGAGAAAGTTAGGTCATATTTTCAGGGGATTTAGGGGTCGTGGAGGTGGTTAAATCGAGTGATGATCGAGTGCCCGAGCGGAGAAAGTTAGGCCATATTTCAGGAGATTTAGGGGTCGTGGAGGTGGTTAAATCGAGTGATGATCGTGTGCCCGAATGGAGAAAGTTAGGTCATATTTTCAGGGGATTTAGGGGTCGTGGAGGTGGTTAAATCGAGTGATGATCGAGTGCCCGAGCGGAGAAAGTTAGGCCATATTTCAGGAGATTTAGGGGTCGTGGAGGTGGTTAAATCGAGTGATGATCGTGTGCCCGAATGGAGAAAGTTAGGTCATATTTTCAGGGGATTTAGGGGTCGTGGAGGTGGTTAAATCGAGTGATGATTGAGTGCCCGAGCGGAGAAAGTTAGGCCATATTTCAGGAGATTTAGGGGTCGTGGAGGTGGTTAAATCGAGTGATGATCGTGTGCCCGAATGGAGAAAGTTAGGTCATATTTTCAGGGGATTTAGGGGTCGTGGAGGTGGTTAAATCGAGTGATGATCGAGTGCCCGAGCGGAGAAAGTTAGGCCATATTTCAGGAGATTTAGGGGTCGTGGAGGTGGTTAAATCGAGTGATGATCGTGTGCCCGAATGGAGAAAGTTAGGTCATATTTTCAGGGGATTTAGGGGTCGTGGAGGTGGTTAAATCGAGTGATGATCGAGTGCCCGAGCGGAGAAAGTTAGGCCATATTTCAGGAGATTTAGGGGTCGTGGAGGTGGTTAAATCGAGTGATGATCGTGTGCCCGAATGGAGAAAGTTAGGTCATATTTTCAGGGAATTTAGGGGTCGTGGAGGTGGTTAAATCGAGTGATGATCGAGTGCCCGAGCGGAGAAAGTTAGGCCATATTTCAGGAGATTTAGGGGTCGTGGAGGTGGTTAAATCGAGTGATGATCGTGTGCCCGAATGGAGAAAGTTAGGTCATATTTTCAGGGAATTTAGGGGTCGTGGAGGTGGTTAAATCGAGTGATGATCGAGTGCCCGAGCGGAGAAAGTTAGGCCATATTTCAGGAGATTTAGGGGTCGTGGAGGTGGTTAAATCGAGTGATGATCGTGTGCCCGAATGGAGAAAGTTAGGTCATATTTTCAGGGGATTTAGGGGTCGTGAAGGTGGTTAAATCGAGTGATGATCGAGTGCCCGAGCGGAGAAAGTTAGGCCATATTTCAGGAGATTTAGGGGTCGTGGAGGTGGTTAAATCGAGTGATGATCGTGTCCCCGAACGGAGAAAGTTAGATCATATTTCAAGGGATTTAAGGGTCGTGGAGGTGGTTAAATCGAGTGATGATCGTGTGCCCGAACGAAGAAAGTTAGGCGATATTTCAAGGGATTTAGGGGTCATGGAGGTGGTTAAGTCAAGTGGAAGGATATGGGAGAAGAGATGCGTTGAGATTTGAGTATATACTCGCTGAAACTGCGGCATAAATACTCACCCTAGCTAGAGTTCATTCGCGAGGAAACAAATGGTCATTCGACAAAAGCTTACGAGTAGGTTGGTGACTGTTAATTTTTATACTCATTCTGCTACTATTTATTTATTGCATGAAGTGTTACAGGAGTGTATGGAGCTGTGTAGCTGCAGGAATGACTCTTGGATCGAGTATTTTCCATCTATGTTGTTTTTAACCTTATTTACATCAAAACTCATGTTTTTTTGTAACCGCTCTTGATGTTGACTCCACATAAGACTGTACTTTATGTCAGTTTTAAATGTAGGTTTGTTACTTATGTCTATATATTTTACATTTACATGCATATTAAGTACGTACCTGTGCGTATATATATATATATATAGTTATTTAATTTGTTTTGATTTTTTATAAATTATGTTTAATAAAACGATATTATATTTTTTAATTATAAAATATAATTAGGTTTATTAAGTTGTTTAACATATTTTTTAATTTATGCGTATATATTTTACATTTACATACATGTCACGTACGTGTGTATGTATATATATATTTATTTGTTTGTTTATTTACTTATTTAATTTGTTTTGATTTTTTTATAAATTATGTTTAATACAATATTATATTTTTAAATTATAAAATAATGATTAGGTTTATTAAGTTTTTTTACATATTTTTTAACTTATGCACATGCATATTACGTACGTGTGTGTATGTATATGCGTATATATATATATATATATGTATATATATATATTTATTTATTTACTTCTTTACTCTTTTTTAAATTTTTTAATACGATATTATATAATTTTTTTTTATAAAATATGATTAGGTTTATTAAGATGTTTTATATTTTTTTTTAATAAAAATTATATTCAAAAGTAAATTTATCTATTAAAAATGATTTAAAACTAATATTCTTTTTAAAAAATATATTAAATAACAGAATTTTTTTTTTTTTTTTTTATCACAATTCTTACAAATATAAATAAAAAAATGATGGAGACGTCTTAGTAAGCTTATTGGGCCTCGAGGCCCAAACGAGTCCAAATACAACGGGCTTCCTCACTATAAAGCCCAATCTAATGCTGGACTCAAATCTACTAAAGTAACCATGTAGGTGACGCAAGTCGCCACGTGGACCAATGATACGTCACCTGCTAGACTCACCCGCTGAAAGAGAAACAGGCAATTTCATCTCCCTCGCCTCGTGCTTCTGTAGGGGTTCCGAGATCGTTTCTACGGTTCCTTCCTTCCTTCCTTCCCTCCTCCACCTTCACTCTCTAGGGCACAGCAATCTGAAGGATTGGTCTGGAAGCCTTCGACTTCCTCCCGATCTTTTCTCTTCTTCCATGGCGGACTCTTCTTCTTCCTCTGCAACCCTCGATTCAAATCCTCAAGCTGCCGAGCCTGAAAACCCCAATCCACAGGGCAAGAAACCTGAATCTGCCGCTTCTTCTTTTCCTCCTACGCAATCGTTACCACCAGCAACGATTTCTGTTGGAATAAACCCTACCTTGCATTCACCGTTGGTGTCCACGCCGCAACCGCCTCCTTCTTTATCGTATGGCCCGCCGCCCGGTACTGTGGCTGTTCCTCCGACGGCTCCGTCTTTTCGGCCGGTGCCTCTCGGAGTTCATCAGTTCTCGCCTATGCCTGGCACTGGCATGCTGAACCCAAGCTATCCAAACCCTGGGGTTCAGCCTCCCGGTGTTAGTTCGGTTCCGGCGCCTGCTCCTGGTATGGCAAGTGGCGTTACGGGAGCTGTTCCAGTTCCAGCGCCTCAACAGATGATGGCTTATCAAGTTCCACCGGGTCAGGTTCCAAATCCGGCGATGAGGCCGTACGCCACTATGCCTAATGGTTTCGCAGCTGCTACTCCTCAAGGAGCATTTCTTCCCCCTGGTGGGTTTTCTTTATCCCTATTGTTCGAACACTTCAATTGGCAATGTGATTGCGTAATAATCTTGACTAGTTTCTTTAATCTATATGATTGTCGCTGTGTTATATGTAATTTTGTTTAGCATTCTCTTTGTTGATGCTGTCAATTGCCCGCTGCATTCATTTTAAGTTCGTTATCAACTGGAACACAGTCTGACTTCGAACAAAAATTTACCTTCATTTCCGTGTGATTTTGACTAGAAAGTACATAATTTTAAAGTGTTTACACAAAGTAAGAGTTCAGGGCATGTTATGATGCCTGGGAAAGAGTTCGAAAAAATAAGTTCGGAGTCTATTAAAAATTTTCGTGTTGGTTAGATTAAGGGTATCGATGACAGGATGTTTTCTCCTACAGCGTCTTGTCTCTTGATTGAATACGGTGAAAAAGGTTGGAAGGCTTCATATTGCTTAGAGAACTCCCAACTACAACTCCTTTTTTGGGTATGCTCATTCATATTTGCCTGTTATTCTTGTTTGCTTTCAGCATGGTTTTTTTCTTTATTTTTTAAATGGGGTTCTGGTTCTAAGCCCATAAGAGAACTTGGTATACAATACAAGCAGTATAGTATTCAAGAGCCTTTCCGTTTGCCCTGCTACATAATATACGGCTGGTCCTGTTTATTTACTAGGATTTTACTGGTAGTTATATTGGATACTGTCCCTGGATTTTGAATTGCCAGAAGCAGACCATGTTAACCAACTGAGTGCTCGTTCTCCTTGTTTCTAAGGTATCAAATTCTCTTAATTATTATATTGTTTTTGACATTTTCTTTGGTTCTTTATGCTACACAGTCGGATCTCTTGGAAATTTGAGAGTGAGTTTTGAGAAAATATTAACCTATTCCCTTTTCAATCGATTATCTGTGTGTATGAATTGCTCGAAGTGTTGTGCTTCTTAAATCATAAAATTCTGCTTTTGATGGACGGGATATTTGATAAGGCTGCAAGAGTAAGGTAAGACAATTTTACGTAACAGTTCAAGGAATTTGGTGCTATTATTTGAACGTTTTCATTAGGTTAGATAATGTATTCAGCTGGTGATAGCTTCATTCATTTGCTGCCATCTTTTATTTACTTGGGACTTTGGTAATGGGATTCATGAATCCTAATAAAATATTATTCTATGTACTTTTAGCACCGCTTTGAGTAGTCCGACAACATTTTCTGATGCATTGGCAAGATATTTTTTTTTTCTTTTGTGCAGGAGTTCCTCGTTTTGCTTCTCCATTTCCCGGTATGATTCGGACACCTTTTCCTCCACGCCCACCTGGTGCTATGGGCATGATGCCAGGAATGCCACGGCCTCCTGTTCCAGGGATTCCTGGTGTTCGTCCAATCATCCCTCCTGTGGTTAGACCTGCTATTCTCCCAAGTGTCACACCTGCTGAAAAACCACAAACTACAATTTATATTGGCCGAATTGCTCAATCAGTGGAAAATGATTTCATGCTGTCCCTTCTTCAGGTAGGTTAATCACTCTCCATGTTACATTTCTTCTGTTATTTTTCATTATCTTCAATTTAGTGGCTATAATCAATATCCATCTGTTTCTTTTAGCTATGTGGACCAGTGAAGAGTTGGAAACGGGCCCAAGATCCTTCAGATGGAACTCCTAGAACCTTTGGATTCTGTGAGTTTGAGTCTGCTGAAGGTGTTCTTCGTGCACTACGATTACTGACGAAGTTAAACATTGATGGACAAGAGCTAGTGGTATGATGGAATTTGTTACTATTGCCTAGATATCCTATTTGATTTTATTAATATTAAAAAATTTGATCTTTATAAATCTACTACGTAAGTTACTGGTTTTGTTTGAATTAACATCTTCCATATCACAGTAATTTGAATCTCTAAGATGTGTCACGGCCTTTCCATTGTTGATCAATAAATTTAAAATTTTCTGTTTTTGAATGTTCATCTTCTTCCAAATCCTTACCTTATTAACAATTATTACAAAACATCTGGGTACACTCTTGCTCTACCATTTAAGATGCTTGTTTGAAAATTTATTTGATCTTGACATTCCTTCTTAAAAACAGACATTACAGTTATCTGTTTGTTTGTTTTTTCTTATCCTACTGCTTCCTTACTGCGACTTTCAGATTAAACTTTCATGGATTCTGTTTATTTTTTATTTTTATTGATCTATCTTGTTGTTGTAATGTTATTGTATGAGCTGAAAATTCAGTCATAATCAAGGTTGTCCTCTATATTTCCTTTTTCCCCTCCCTACCAAGTAATATTATTATGGATTGATGATTTTCATTCTTGATAATAGCATTATTTTTTTTTTCAACCTAAAAATGGTATGGATATTTATTTTGTTTGGTATCATTAAATTAAAAGTTAAACTTGTTTCTGATGGGTAGTAAAACAAATAGTAAGTTAAGCTGGTCTGTTTTTCTTTCTTTCTTTCTTATGGTGTCAAATGTTAACTCTATATACAACTTTCAAGTTTCAACTTATTTTTAATATAATTTTATCACAATTTTTTAATGAACAGCTAAAAGGTACTCAAGCAACAAGAGATTATCTGAAGCGATATGTTGAAAAGAAAGCAGAGAATTCAAAAAAACTGAAAGAAACACAAGTTTCAGAGACTAAGGAAGATGAAGCTGATACAGCGAATGTGGCAAAAAATGAAACTTCAAAGCCCCCTGCAGAGGATTCAAAAGAGGACCGTGATTCAGGGGAAAAGGAAGATCATGAGATTGCCTGTTCTGCAGTTTTAAGTGATGAAGATAGAGAGGCTGATCGAGAGGCATCAGAAAAGCTTACAAATTCTCTGGAGGAGAGGTTGAAGTCTAGACCTCTGCCACCACCTCCTCTACTGACAACTGCTGATGTTTCTGGAAATTCAAGTGCAGAGCCATCTGCTAAACTGAAAGATGGTGAATATGACGTTGATATTTTGAAAAGTGGTGAGTGTTCATAAGTTGGTTGTTCAAATCTTCTCTTTGTAGTATGAGAATAACTAACGAAGTTTGCACAATAGATATACAATATTTGTTTATAGCGTGGTCCTTCATTCATTACAAATAGTTTATGTTTCTTTCTTAAATTTAAAGAGTGTCGGTGCTGGGTTGCTTAATTTTCATAACCTCTTACAGATGTAGCTGATGATAGAAATGATGACGATTCAACTAGCGACAATAAACAAACTAGTGAGCAGTACGACAAGCCTGAAACAAGCTCACCTGATAGAAGTAGAAGGTATGACAGGAGAAGTCGAGAAAGAGACAGGGAGCGAGATTTAAAAAGGGACAAGGAGCGGGAAATTGAGAGATATGAAAGGGAGACAGAGCGGGAACGAGCTAGGAAAGAGAGGGAACAAAGAAGAAAGATTGAGGAGATTGAGCGACAGTATGAAGAATGTCTTAAAGAGTGGGAATATCGAGAAAGAGAGAGAGAAAAGCAGAGGCAGTATGAGAAGGAGAGAGAGAAAGAGAAAGAGCGTAAAAGGAAGAAAGAGATTATGTATGATGAAGATGATGACGATGATGATTCAAGAAGAAAATGGCGCAGAGGTGCTCTGGAGGAAAAGAGGAAGAAGAGGTCTAGAGAAAAGGAAGATGATTCAGTTGATAGACAGAGAGAGGAAGAAGAAATTGCCGAGGCCAAAAGAAAGGCCGAGGAGGAACAGCTGCAAAAACAGAGAGATCCACCCAAACCTCTACCTGGTCAGATGATGAATATCGACGAGAAAATTGTTCTTCCTGAAGAACCTGCTAACGAGATTAAATTTTTGACTTCAGAACGTGATTCTGAGCTTGACTCGGGCCGTGAGAACCACATAGGTAATTGTCTTACATGTAAACTTTAAGAAGTCTTTTTATTTTTTTAATCCACATGTCTATTACCTTGTACCTGCCTATTGTATTATTTGAATGACACATCTGGTATGTGACAGGTGATGGGTTTTTACAAAATGGTAGTGGTGATGAATTAAATATAATATCATCAGAGACCCGTCAGAGTGAAGGCTTGCCTGCAAAAAGGTTAGGATTTGGTATAGTAGGTTCTGGAAAACGGACTACTGTACCTTCAGTTTTTCACGAGGAGGATGATGAAGCACAGAAAGAGAAGAAAATGAGGCCACTGGTTCCAATTGATTACTCAGCTGAGGAACTCCAAGCTGTGCAGCCTTCTAGTACTGGGGCTCTGCCACCAAATTTAGCTGCAGCAGCCGAATTTGCAAAACGTATATCAAATGTTAATTCTAAAGAAGAGAAGCCTGACAGTGAAAGGGAGCGAGGAAGGCGTCCCAGTGAAAGATCTAGTCAGCGGGATAGAGACCGAAATGATGACGATACCTATCGCAGCAAAGATGAGAACAAGACAACAGACAGAGATAGGGAGCGAGACCGTGTTTTGGATAAAGTAAAAACGCCAGACAACAAAAAGCTGTTGGATGCGAAACAGTTGATTGATATGATTCCCAAGACAAAGGAGGAATTATTCTCATACGACATAAATTGGGCAATTTATGAAAAGGTATGGAGTTTCATTGATTCTCTTTTTCTTAATATTTATGGTCATTGAAATGTGAAACTGTGTTACATGAATAACTTGGGTGTCATATGTTTTAAAGATTATGTGGGCGTGGAATTTCAATTGCAAAGTCGACACGTTTGTAGTTGTGCATAGCATTAATAATACTGTCAATCTAGGGTGTTGGCATGTCTTTTCTCATTTCATTCTCTTTACTTGAGTTTTCTATGTTAGAACATGGTCAAAACTTATATTCTGATTCCTGCTGGTTCTGTCTAATTAATTTTTTCGTTCATCTTTAGGTAGATATTTCTGAAAATTTAATGCATTGTTATGCTTATTTGCAGCATGCATTACATGAGAGAATGAGACCGTGGATTTCGAAAAAGATAACAGAGTTTTTGGGGGAAGAGGAAACCACTCTTGTCGATTACATAGTTTCGAGTACTCAGGAACACGTAAAAGCATCTCAAATGCTGGAGCTGCTTCAGTCAATTTTGGATGAAGAAGCTGAAATGTTCGTTCTGAAGATGTGGAGAATGCTTATCTTCGAAATAAAAAAGGTAGAAACTGGTCTAGCTTTCAGATCAAAAGCATGAGTTAAGTTTACAATGCATGTCGGCTCCCATTGGTGCTTTCTCTGTACCAATATTTTTCACGGCTCTGAACTTTCAGGCCATTTCTTGAGGTAATAGGATCACATCTCTGTTGGGATTTTACTCAATTGTATGCTTTAGATTCATTCTTTTTAGTATTTATAGTCGAACTTTTGTCTCCATGAGAGGTTGCACTTGTAGCTTAACAAAACAAGAAAGAAAACTTTCCTTTTCAAACCTAGAGAATGTTAGGAAAGCGACCGAAAAATTTGTTTCGTAAGAACCTTATTTGAAAAGATCTGTTCTATAGGTTGTACATCTGTGTCCTTGGATTCTAAGAAAAAGGTTTTGAAAGTTGTTTATGGTACACAGTTATAGTTTTGCAAGGCTAAATGTTCACAAAACATATGGTTACGCTTCGTTACGAAGCATCCATAGTTCGTTCGAGAAGTCGTTGTGTAAAGGATCAAAAGATTCAAAACCAAGCTACACTAGAGCCAATAGCCAAACCCAAAGCAAGAAGAAAACCATTATAACCCTAATTGGAGTCATCACTGCACGAAGTGTTTGGAATAGTTCACACATGGGAAGAACTAATGTGTTACTTTCTCCTTTTCGTCTCCATCGACGTCAAAGTGTAGTCGATTAAGTCGATTATTAGGGAGTGTCAAGTAGCAAGCTGAAGTGACTTGGAAATGGAGAATTTGAGCACCGGTTTAATGTTGTGTCCAATACACTTCGATGCTTAAGTTACATACATAGTCTAAGTAGTTAAGAGCCGAGCACAAGTAGGATTGTACCTTTTACATAAGGGAAGACTATCAAAATTAAACCAAACCCAAGAGTAAGACGAAAACCATAGTAAACTCAGCAACTCTGCCTATTGAAAAGGCACCAATTTTGGCGCCAAGATCATCGTAACAGCCGATAAATATCCACGACTGAACCCGAGTAAGGCGAGTAAGAGTTGCCACAGGAACTTGGGTCAAAGGAACTGAGGACCATGCAAGCAACCCAGAAAGAGTGGATAAAACAACAACAGCCTCCCCACCCAGCTCCCAAGAACAACCTGGTTCTTGGAAATATGGGATACCAGTAAAAAAACCGAGTGAAAATCCTCAGTAACGGATCCTGATAATATCGTCTATGCTTGAATGAATATATATATATATATTTTTTTCATTTAGTTTTAATATTGATATAAAATTTACATTTAAAAATTATTTTAATCTTTTTATCTTTATATTTTCAGTTTTGATTCATTTTGGCTTCTATATCTTAAAGTTTTCACTTTATTAGATGATTATGCACTTAGTGATCATTTTACCTACCAAATAAGTTGGTAGGGGTGAATTAAATCCCTAAATTTTAATGGGTTTGAATTTCTTCTCCTTCGTGTTTTGAATGGGACCATGTTCTTTCATGTTGAAAATTTTGAAATTTTTAAGTAGCTGAAAAATTAGGTTCGTTTTAGTATGCACAGTTGAAATGTATTACAAGAACTTATAAGTTAGAGTTGATAATTTCAACTCAGGAACGTTTGATATTTGAGTTTTATAATATTTTAGTTATTAATATGAACTTAATACGAATAAGTAATGATATTTTAGTATTAATATGAACTTAATACGAATAAGTAAGAGCTTTTAAAATAATTTATGAAAAATTGAACTATTAAGTTGAGTTGAATTGAGTTAGATTAGTCGTTTGAGTAGCAAATACAACTGACTCTAAATTTTTTAAATTTTTAGGGGTCGCTGCATGGACATGAACAGAAAATAAATATGCACAAATTTCAAGGAAGTGTTTGGTTCATAAATTTATGTAACTAAAGTTAAAAGAAGCCATACCAAAATTGCTTACCTAAGAATGCTAGCTACATAAATTCAAACCTAACAAATTCTTTAAAATTGTGAATCAAAGCCAACTAAAAACTTCAATTATAATTAGAAGAGTCTAATAAAAAATTATCATTTTTCTATTTCAAATAAAAAAAATATTTTATATCGTGTAAAAAAATTATAAACATCTAAAAAGATATGGATTTAGATATTTAGCCGAAGAGACTTAGACCAGATGAACTGACTTGGATAAGGTCTCACACTAGTACGTTATTATGAGTATCAAGTGCACTATGATGCTTTACATTAACAATGTAGATCTTAATTAAGTTTTGTTCAATCTATTTATAGTAATATCAATGTCAAAGTCTTTATTCGTACTGTTAACTACATTTCTAAGAAAGGAGATTTCATGTATTGACTCGATTGATCCTCCCTCCTCTATAAGAAATCAACTAAAAGTACTTGATTTAGTAAAGTATTTGAGTTAGCCCGTGTCCGTCTCAACACTTCGGGTGTTTCTTGCACTAACGACTCGAGTTGACCTTAATGGACTTCGAGCTTCAATACATTTTTCCTACAACAAAAGATAAAAACAATTTCGAGAGATTTAATCCTACAAGCTGAATTACAATTATGAATAATTTGCTACACTCTAGGTATATAGGGGAATGAACATCATAGCCTTGTTTTGTTGCACAACTTGCAATAGGCTATATGTCAGATGTCGTATTCAAATCACATCAAACTCCCTCTTTTTCAAAGCCAGCTATGGCATCTCTGGCGAATGAAGAAACACCAAAATAGCAATTTCGATCTTTTACGATCTCAGGTGGTTCGTCTCGACCCAGATATAAACAACTTCTTACCTGCAATAAGAAGTGGAAAAAGCTAAATCAATCAACGGCTAGAATCAAAGACCCCTTCTTTAAAAAAGTTGAATAATTATATGTTTGAATTTGTTTAATCAAATGATTGGTTTGATGCAGTTTCAACCTCCAAATCGCACAACTCATGATCCCAGCTACAAAATCAGTGGCAAAAGCACGTTATTATGTCTACTAAAAGTCTAATCAGTTCTAATCACCTCCAATTTGACACTAATAAGAATAAAGAATTGGTTAGGTAGGCTTACTTCTTGTGGCCCATAACAGTGTCCAATACTAAAACCAGTAGTGAACCAATATTGGTTCATGAACTGTTCTTTCTGGCAGGAAATCAAATCAGAATAGTTTAGTAAATGTCCTCCTCAATCGCCCCACCTTTCAGACAGCCCCACAAGCAGTGCCAAGGTTCTTAAAATCAGATGAACATGACAATTTTGATCCTTGTAGCATACAAATCCCTGAACTTTTTGCTCAAAAACAGATATTAAACAAGGGACGAGCCATCAGCCAGCTATTAAACAACTAAGAAAGTTTCTTCTCTTAGAAAAACTTACAGTATAAAGCTGAATTGTTGACATCTCTTTGCTCATCTGGGTTGTTTAACGATGGAGATTTCCAGAGGAGTAATGGAATTGCGCCTTTTGAGCTTCATCTTTTTGTGTATGTTGTTTGTTGTCCCTTCACGTGGTAGATTTACTAGATATTACACGCCTCCAAACGTCCCACGTTTGACAGATCTCGTTCCTCGTGTCTCGATTGATCAATGCTTTGCTAAATTGTTTGGGGCCTCAAATATGCGGCTGATGAACAATGGGTCCTCTGTCAATCTCACTCTCGACAAAGTTTCTGGTAAATCACCTTTGGATCTTAACTTTTCTTTTAGTCTGACTTTCACTTTCATTTCTAACTTTTTCTCTCTTCATCTTTGGAGGTGCTGGTCTGGTCTCCAGAAACAAATATCATTATGGATTCTTCAGTGCTTCAATTAAGCTTCCATCAGGTCTCACTTCAGGGGTTGTGGTGGCTTTTTATGTAAGTTCTTTTTTTCTCTCTACTGTTCTCAGTTTGGCTTACCAGTTTGATGCATAGCTAACGAGATGAACACCGCGTTCAGTTGTCGAATGCAGATGTTTATCCCCATTCTCACGATGAGATAGACATCGAGCTGCTTGGACATGACAAGAGAAAAGATTGGGTTATTCAAACAAATATCTATGCCAATGGAAGTGTCAAGACTGGAAGAGAAGAGAAATTTTACCTGTGGTTTGATCCCAGCTTGAAGTACCATGATTACACCATCATTTGGAACAATTATCATACAGTGTAAGTGCATGAAATTCAGTCACAAAAATAAACCCAAAAATGGGTCTTTGCTTTTCTTATTGGATCAATCACAATGTTTCTTAAAAAGTGCCTCGAAATGCAAGCAGGTTTCTGGTGGATAATATTCCAGTAAGAGAGCTAAGAAATTCTGAAGCTTTCTACCCATCAAAGCCAATGTCAGTTTTTGTCACAATATGGGATGGTTCAGAATGGGCAACTCATGGAGGCAAATACCCAGTTGACTACAAGTATGCACCCTATGTAGCTTCTTTTGAAGAAATGGAAATCAATGGCAGTATGACAACTTCGACACCCACTTCTCCTTCAGGTTCTAAAACCAATGTCTCCAGCCCAGATACTCTGGAGCGGCCAGAATTTATCAAGCTATCACAGCAGCAAATAGAGGCAATGGATTGGGCAAGGAGGAAGCTCATGTTCTACTCCTATTGTAAAGATACATCTAGATACAAAGTTCTACCACCAGAGTGCAAATAAATGTATTTTTGCTATTTCCTACTTATCACTAGGATTCTTTCAACAAAAATTTGAAGTTACAAAAAAAAGGGTATTGTAGCCTTGTATACCATAATGATTAGTGAGGTACACCTACGTAAGACATGGGACGGAAAGAGAAGGAAGATGTTTGTCTTTGTGCCTCTATCTTGTTTTTTATAATTTTTTTGAAAAAAAGAAAAGAAATGAAAGATCCTTTCCCTTTCAGTGTATATGAAAATAAATGTGCTGGCTTATTTGGTTTATGTGGCAAGTAAAAAAATCACCGTCAGTGATGCACTAACTGGATCCCACTAGACAAATCAAAGAGGGCAATTACTTTATCTAGAAAGATGTGCCAATGACAATGCAAGAAACATCTCACGTGGGGATGGCGATGCGAATATGGTTTCAAGTTTTGAACATCAAAGACAAAGATGCTGGTCGATAGTTAAATAGAGAAGCAAAACTCCAACGTGAATACATACTGAAATAAAGGAGAGCTTTATCCGAGCCGTCTAAAATGAAGGATTCTCTGGCTATGAGATCCTAGCACAGCTTTGAATTTGACTTCCTAGAATCTTCTTGAAGGATGCCAAATTCTCAAAGGCTACTCACTCCCATGAGCTTACCAACTGCATGGAGATGAAATATCAGTTTTATAATATTGTAAGAATGAAACTTTTGTAAGTTACAACATTTATAAGCATCATAAAGAAGTTGAATTGATCTGCAACTACCAGATCGGTGTTGTCAAAGAAAATTTAAAAATAATAAATTACACAAGGCCAGAAGCTTCTGTTGCAATAGAACCTACCACCTTTTTAAACCACCCAAAAATCAATGCGATCTGACAGCTACGGAGGAATCAAAGCACCCTGTCCTTCCTTGATGAAATGAAAAATACATTAAGAGACGGTCATATCTTGGATGCTTGATGTGGGCTTCTAATAAAAAACTACAGTCTATGAACTTTTAACTTAAACTTTGTACAAAGTCAATATCTTAAACTTCCTCAGGGGTGTAGTGGGATGTGCAAGTTTTGATGATTTTCACCTCGAGGAAATCAGAAGATTTTGATGTAGTACCAACTATAATTTGATGGCAATAATTAAGAGACTAACTTCTTAAAGTGTAAGGCGGGCCACTAAAAGACAAAACCACCAGGTAAAGTGTAAGGCGGACCACTATAATATCAAGTCCTGCCAAAAGACTAACACTTTTAAGTGGTCATTTAAATCCCAAAAATGATGAAAGATAATCAAAACAAGGGGAAATAATAACCTTCGTCTTATAGAAACAAAAAAAAAAATCCTGTGGCTTTCGCTTAACAGGGCACTACAAAGCGTCATCCTAAGGCATATATCTATGTAGGGTTACAGCACGACCATGAAACAGGGTGCATGATTGTATAATGACTTAGTTTTTCCTGATCTTTGAAAATGTTCCCGTTTCAGAAAAGTAGGTGCTTTGAGTTCCACCGCCTAGTTGATTCAAATGAGCCTGAGGATTTGACAGCTCAATCCCCTGCAGCAAAAACATGAAATTCTCACAACCTCGACATTAAGTATCCAGGCAGTATCATGAAAAAAAAAAACAATTACTTTCAAGGAGAACATAGATAACATAGGAGGAAATGGTGAGGAAGGCAAGAAATACTGACTTGTACAGGTGTAAATGCTAAACTGGACGTCAGGCCGGACGTAGCACCACTGCTTCCATAACGTTTTTCCTTGAACCTATAAGTAAATTGAGAAAATAAGTCAACAAAAACAGATAAACGGGTAGATTTTAGGCTGCAAGTATCTTCTCTTTCTCATCTACTTCTATTTTTCATTTTCTATTTTCCAGGGGTATGAAAATATTAATATCAGCTCAATGACTTGACTTACTTCTTAACAACTTTTGCGGCAAGCTTGCTCTGAGCAGCTGACACACGCAGCTTGCCACTCCCAGCCTGACCAAGCATTCCATACCCTTCCCCTAATCCATCTCCTGTTGTATGAAAGGATGAAAAGAGTGAAATCTTTATTCAGAATCTTATTGGAGAATGCTTCAAATAATACTTATTCCATCCAGAACAAATTTCTAAATACAGATGAAAATACAACTACTTCTGGCATGCCAATATTCCTGAGAGAGGAAAGACGCAAGATGATTATGGTAGTATTGCTTGCAATTACGACTGTTTTCTGGTTCACAAGACAAACAACTTGGCAATTCAAGCATATCGAACAGCACAGCATTGCATCTCATACTAAGGTAAATGGAATGAAGCAGACGCAAGAATACGAATTTAACCAATCCAGATTATTATAAAACTGAAAGAAAGCCTTGCCTAAAGAACTCTCTTCAGGCACCCCAAACTGCATCCTGTTGGCTAGCTTCCTCATCTCTGTTGTTGCATATCTAACAAGGGAAGTCATATTGATCCATGATCAACCGAAAAGTGAAAAATTAAACCTTTGATTGTTAGAGAGATGGAAAACATATCAGTACCTTTCCTTCATCTTCCTTAGTCGACGGCCACCTCTCTTCTTTTTGGGTTCGGAATCAGGGACCGGAAGAGGTTTTGGTTGTTTAGCTGGTGGAGGTTCTTGCCACTTCTCAATTTTCTTAAGGATCTCATCTTTAAAAACTCTTCCAGTCTTCCCAGTAGGATCGCCCCTGGTGGAGTCAACTCGTGCTGCAAGTGTTGATTTTGCAGATACAAGTCGACAAGCACGCATCTTCAAAGGGGGAGGTGTTGATTGGAATATCTCTGTTTGCTCAATGTAACCTACCCGAAACTGTGAAGTTGCTGTGGAAAACCCAGCAAGGTTCTTTTTCTTCGCACCAAGAAGCTGGACATTGCAAGCAGGCATCTTAGCTAAAGAACCAAGACCACCAGCAGTTCCCATTAGTTTTGCTGCAACAGCACTTCCAACTATGGCTGAAAGATTTGGTGCAATATATCCCATTCTACTTTCAACAAAGTTAAGAACCATTTTCTTTGCTGAATCTAAAGCAAGAGCCCGGTCAGATGCATCAATTGTTTTCTGGAGAATTTCCTCTGGAAGTGGCTTGCCACTTGTGGTAGATGCTGTAACTGAGACAACCATAATGACAGCAGAAGGTAAAAGCCCTTCTAAGTCTACAAGAGTCAAATCCATTTCATTGCCAATCTTCTTAACAACTCGAGCATAATCGATTGGGTGGTGCACAAGTGATTCAAGCTCTGGAAATTTCAATCAATATTTATCACGTATAAAATTGTGAATAATAATAATTTCATTCTCAATATCCACCGACAAAGCATTACACTCCACAATCAGTTGGTACTCAGGATCATCTTCCAATACTAATCCTTGATTTGAAATATTAGAATCCTTCTGTAATGCATCTTCCACTTTCTGTAAAATCCAAATTATTATATGATAACCTATAACTTATCAGTCTGCAGAAACTTAATGATTTGGAGATAAAGCATCATGAAATACAACATGTAATGAGCAATAAAAATTAACCTTTCAAGGAGACGAGTTGTGGTTCAAGTAACAACATGGTTTTCAATAGTAAATTAGAAAATGCATCAAAACTCCAATAGCATTATTTAAAAGCAACGAATTATCACAGAGAAAAAAGTCCAATGATTAAATAGTAACCCATAACTTATCAGTCAACAAAAGGTAAGAATAATAGACAAAACAGAGTTCCAATGTATTTACTGGCCTTTTACCAAACCCTTTCCGTTAAAGCCACTAGGTATGCCGAAGTGATAAGGGAAACTTTCATGTGAACTAACCTGCATTATATCACTGTATCTCTGTGATTTCTGCAATTTTGAGACATTATCAAGATCATCATAATTAAGGCTTTCTAGGTCGGCAAGGTCCCCATCAATATCCTCTTCCATATTTTCAGCATCAACATCTTCCTCATCCTGTAATCATTCAGTAACTATTGATTGGTTCACACTACTACTAACATGATTATGGAATTTACTTTCCGATAGGAAGGTAAAATGTATTTGCTCACCGGAAAATTGTCTTCATCAGAGAGTTCATCAAGATCTGCTAGAAAAGAATCGGCCAAAGTAGCCTACAAAACCCAGAAAAAATATGATCATCAATAAGCAAGATAATTCACGTTTTCAAGATAAACTCTAACATACAGTTGAAGGAAGAAGCATCATAGCAAAATGAATAAAAAGATAACAACAATAGCATTTCAAGAAGTAGAAACAAATACAGCGATTCACAACTTGTTCATTCCAAAGAATTACATGCAAGAGAGAAAAAAGATCAAGTTCCCCTACACCAATAATGAATTATAAGCTGATCAAGAAAATTCTTGAATACAAGATATCCTTTCAGCAACTTTAAAATTCGAAAACGAACGAATAGCAACACAGAATTAGCAGCTGATAAAGAATTGAGCTACATATTTAATAGAATATTCTCAAATTCATAATGTCAACATAAGTCAATTTGAATTACATGAAAAACATAGAGACTAAACTAAATCAGCGTACAAAAGAAAGTGCTGAAACCCTAACATTTCATGGATGCAAGCAGAACAAAAAAAAAAGTTACTGACCATTTTCTAAGCTTCTCCACAAGATTATAAAGCCTCCCTGGTTGCCTTGGTCGTAAGCAATTCAGCACCAAGTTGAAGAATAGCTGAATTTTATAGTTTCAATATCAAGAGCTAGGAACATTCAAATATAAACCTAAACTGATAAAATCACACTCAGATGCTTTTACACACAAGGAAATCCCTAACCTCGGATGAAATATACTCTCCAAGTGTTGCAGCAAGGTAACCGACGAGATAAATTTCACACTCAGAACGACCAGAAAGAACGCCGACGGAAGAAAGAGGAGAAACCGGCAATGGCTTGTGATCGACGGAAATACTCAGAAACAGAGGAAGAGATAACAATTGAATTTTACGACCGCCGTTCGCCGATCCAGCCACCGATCAACTGCAAGATAACCAATTATGTATGGGCCTACAAGCCCAACCCACTGTTATGTATGGGCCCACAAAGCCCAGCCCAGAATCAATAATCAAGCCCAAATTCCTCTTATACGTGGGCCTATGAGCCCAAAACTAACCATACTTTCTTGGGCCAATGGATTCACCCTTGGTCAAATTATAAAACTATTATTTATTGAAATAATTTGTCGTAAATTATATACGCCCTGTGTCAACTTGAACGTAGCTCAACCATTAAAAAAATATATCTTTTTTTATTTAATTCGAAACTTATAGAAGTAGTAGGAGGTCGAACCACCAACCCCAAGATACTAATAGGTCAACTAGAGTGGAAGCCAAACAACAGGGGTCAGGAATCTGTGGTCAGTTCAAAAAAACCCTACCCAACACAATTATGTGGTCAGACAAGTTGAGAGATTTGAGCATTTGGGTTTTTTTAGCTAGGTTTGTGTTCGTCAATAAACTATGATAAAACATGCAATATTTGTGTAACAGCTCAGGTCTAACGTCAGTATATATTGTCTTTTCTGGGCTTTCCCTTTCTGGGTTTCTCTCAAGGTTTTTAATACGTGTCTACTATGAAGAGTTTTCACATCCTTATAAAAATTGTTTTGTTCCCATTTCCAACCGACGTGGGACCTCACAATCCACTCTCTTTCAGAGCTCAGCGTCCTCACTAAAACTCATTTATCTCTCTAATTGACGTGGGATTTCACAACTTGACGCTCGAACCGAGCTAGCAAAATTGACCATATTGGTTGAGAAATCAAAATGGGCTTGATATTGCACAAAGATTTGGAAAAAAAAAAAAAAAAAGTGTTTTTTAGTGATTATTTCTCCAAAAGCAACACAAAATTTCAAGTGATTTGGTCAAAAAGTTTGACCAGAACAGCAAATCTTTGACTTATTTGGACCAAAGAGAAAGAGTCCCTTTGCTTTTTCCACACCCAAAAATAGAATCAAAATATAGTACCGCCCACATCTGCTGACGTCCCAAATTCAATAATTATCTAATAATGGGGACTGTTTTTTTTTCTTTAATTTTTATTTTACAAAACAATAATTAATAATAATAATAATAATAATAATAATAATAATAATAATACGAAGACGTCACAATGTGTCTAAACACTCTAAGACGTTTAACGTAGACTTTAAAATTTATTTTTTTTCTTATCTAAAAATAAGGGTATTCGAAAAACTCGATCAACCCGAACCAACCCTTGTAGTTTAGGGTTGGGTTATTAACTTATTTGAATTGATCGAGTTTAAATAAATAAAAATTTCATGAGCCAATATTTATCGAATTAATTTAAGTTGAATATAACCAACCAAAATATATTACGACACAATTATGTATATATATTTATTTTAAATTTATTTAATTTTCATAATTAATTTTTTATTTTTTATTATTTAACCACGGTTCAAAATAATATCATAAAGGTAATTTTTTATTATATTTATATATTTAATAAATGATTCAAACCATTCGAACTAAATCGATCCAAATATTTTAGAGATTCATTATTTAATAAGAGTTTTTTAAATTAAAATAATTTAACAAATAATATCTAAAAATACTATGTTATATATTAATTTTTATTATTTATTTGAAAATACTAATTAAATATTTGATTATAGTTTTTTTTTTTTTTTACTCGTATTTTTGTAAGGGTATCGACTACTTTTGTCTTCGAGTATCAGTGATATACGAGAATACATTACTCCCGTGACCAACCCATTAAATCTGATACCAATTAAGGTATTACAGACTTTTCACGGTTTTCATATCTCGATCTCGTGTACCAACTTGTCTCTTTCGAGCCATGTGAAGAACCATATTTTCGATCATTATACCTTTTCGTTTTAGCATATGAATATATGCGTTTTTATTTAATTTTTTAATTATAAGAATAAAAGTACAAATAAGAATACAATTTATTTTAGTCAACTATAACCTTTAGTATCAAATAAAGTGGAGAAATTCAGAAAAAGTTTGATAATTTATTTTATATTATATGCTTTAAGGAAAGGGAATATCTTGTCACAAATGGAAAATGATAAATTAAATTATATTATATAGTTTTGATTAAATTTGAGATTTGTTATCTTTTAATTTGGTTTAATTTTAGAATATTTATTTTAATTTAAATTGTGATTTTCTAAATTTGTTTTCCAACCGTTTTAATAATTATAAAATTAATTTTTAAAAAAATATTTGCCAATTATCATTTAGGTTAAATATTTCAGGTTATTCCGTTAAAACGTCCCTTCTCAATTTTTAATAAAAAGAGCTAGTAGGTCATTGCTCGTTTCACGACCTTTACCATCGAGTACTAGAGGACGACCGCCTTGTTGTCTATGGCCTACGTCTGACTGGTCAAGGGTAATGGTTTTTCGAGGCTTGTACTTTTTCAGTGGAGGCACCTGCTCGAGATCTTTGGTATGGCCGCTAGTTGCACTGACTAGCGCATTGTCTCCTCACTCCTTATCGGAGTCTTGACCGTGCAAAAGTAGATACAGTGTTTGCATTTTGTTCGCACAAACGATGCCAAATGTTGGCACTAGATTCTAGCCAGTGAACCTAGTCGATCTCGGGATAGTGTTGAGTGATGATTTGTGAACTAACAAGAGAATAATTTGAGCATTGATACGGTGCTACGTCCAACACACTATAACGCCTTAGTCAGTACAAGTAAAGGATTAAGTACCTCTGTTTCGAGGTTGACCCTCATATTTATACCACTTTCTCTCGATACATATCTCATATCTTACGTGATAGGACATGTAGGTTTGTTCGATCGGATAGGCTCCCACCTTCAATCATCTTCAGTTATCGTGCATTGTTCGGTCAAGTGATGATTGAGGTGTTCCATATATTTTAAACAAGTCCAAATTGATTCGAGCATTCGAGCCGTCGTGTTTGATGGGCTCGAGGCATTCCACGATATTTTTTTGCAATGTAAAAAAAAAAAAAAAAAAAAAAAAAAAACCAAAAAAATATGATAGGTCCTTGTCATACCAATTTTTTAAAATAGGGCTGACGTGTCATTGTATATGAGAGAGAAAAAAAAATTTGCAATTTATATTTTTATGAAGATTATTTCACAATCTTTTTTAAATAATTTTCTTTTTTTAAAAATCAACTAAAAATTAAATAATAATTTTAATTTTAATTTTTTTTCGTAATTAAGTCTTTAACTTATTAAATTATTTAAAAAAATAATCGAATTTATCTATAAATTTTAATTTTGTAGGTAAAAATTTAAACTTTTGGACGTACGGGTCAACATTTACATTGACAATATTACGCGTTAACGAGCTCGTAATTTCTTAAAAACATCTATTTTTAATATATAATTAAAAATACAAAATACATGAGTTCATATCATGTCAATCGACCTCTTAAATATTTCTCAAAGCTCGAGAATTTATTCGATATAATTTATTGGGTTCGGGTTCAGAAAAATGAACCCAAACCAACCCGAGAAGCTAATCCAACCGAACCCAGGTTGGATTATGTTGGCCCGGATTGTCGGGTTGAATGTACACCCTACCAAACGATAATTGGGTTAATATCCATATATTTTTTAGGGTTTAAAAAGGATATAATATTCGGTAGCCATACAAAAACATGATGAAAAATCAAGAACATAAATCGAGGCAAGAATTTGTTCTTATCTTTAAAGCGAATCCTTTCACGGAACTTTTTTGCAATTATATAAATGGAGAAAGAATCGGCTCGTTTCGCTTAGTGCTCGCATCCAAACGCCTCATAGCGAGAAGCACTCACTTCCCCTTCAAAGCGGATTTGGGGTTTTGGGATTCGAAAGAGGGGTTGTTATGGCGGCGGCGGCGGCGGCGAAGAAACAGGAAAATGGGGTCTCCGCCTCAGAGTCCGATGGTATTTCCTCTGTGATTCCTGGATGGTTTTCTGAAATCAGCCAAATGTGGCCGGGTGAGTTTTTTTTTTCTTCTCTTTTTTCGTGTCGTTAATCCCTAATTCGCATCATTTCGATCGTGTTTGGCTGATGGATTTTGTTAGATGATGAACATAGAATCCGGTAGTGAAAATCATGTTATTTGATGTCTTGTAGGAGAGGCGCACTCCTTGAAGGTGGAAAAGATTCTGTTCCAAGGGAAATCTGATTACCAGAATGTTATGGTTTTTCAGGTGTTCTTATTTTAGGGTTGATTTTGTGTTGTATTGTGTCTTTGTACTGTGGATTTTGATCTTGATGGAGTTTATGTGCCCTGCAGTCATCAACTTATGGGAAGGTTCTGGTCTTGGATGGAGTGATTCAGTTAACAGAGAGAGATGAATGTGCTTACCAAGAGATGATCACTCACCTTCCACTTTGCTCAATTCCAAACCCCAAAAAGGTTAATCTCTTAGTGCATTTGGAGTCCTAAGTTATAGAATTAGGCTCATTAGGCTCGTTGAACTGGAATGTGTGTTATCCATATAGGAGATCTTTCAATGGAGAAGATCCGTCGACTAAAGAGAAGGGTCTACCTGTTTTATTTAGTTATTCAGTTATACCAACCATTCGTTATTGTAACAGATAGCAATTAACATTTCATCTAGCATGGGTTATAACTCTAAGATATCAATTCTTCCATGTTTCAAAAGTAGTATATTGTTTCATGGAGCTAAGGTCCAAAATATGGAAGAAACTGGTGTTGTCACGACTCTACCACTTAATCCCTATTTCATGGCCACCTTTATCTTGTTACATGAATCCAAAAGCCATCTTTTTCTCAATAATGTCTTTGTCATTTGATCCAATCGTGTTCTGTTAGGTAGGAATAGATTTGATAAATACTGATAACTCTTGGATGGAGTACTAGAACGGAAAAATCCATTAGATAATGTGTTTTAGCCGTTAAACTATGTTCATGTTGGCTATGTTTGAACATAGTTTTTTGTTCGAACACTCACATGAGATTAGGATTTTTGAGTATCATGTTGGTTGGTGTTTTCTTGTTTTCTCACTGAGTTGCTGTTATCAGGTTCTAGTTATCGGTGGAGGAGATGGCGGTGTCTTGCGAGAGGTAGCTCGCCATTCGTCTGTTGAGAAGATAGACATCTGTGAAATCGACAAGATGGTAGTTGACGTAAGTAGTAGCTTTCTAGGACTATCGGTTATTTGGCTTTTACGAGTATGAACATGACATAATGATACTCGAGGTGTTAGTCTCTTAGGAACCTCTTCTGATTTATGATTGAATACTATTGCCTGCCTCTACTTTTGCAGGTTTCCAAAGAATTTTTCCCTCGCGTAGCTATTGGATACGAGGATCCTCGTGTCACACTTCACGTTGGTGATGGTATATGATCGATCATTTTCTCATCAGCTCCCTCACGACCTCCTCTTTCCGTTTAATAGCTCAATTGCATTTGTCGGTGTGCTTCGTGTGTTGCAGGTGTTGCATTTCTGAAGGCTGTTCCTGAAGGCACTTATGATGCTGTTATAGTGGATTCTTCTGATCCTATTGGTAATTACATCTCTCTTTCACTTGAAGTGAAACATGGAATTATAAGTTGGTTTTCTTGAGAAAATGAAAATCATTTGTAATTTTTCAGGTCCTGCACAAGAGCTTTTCGAGAAGCCTTTTTTTGCCTCGGTCGCCAAAGCTCTTCGACCGGGAGGTGTCGTGTGTACTCAGGCAGAGAGTATTTGGCTTCACATGAAAATCATTGAAGACATTGTTACAAACTGCCGCCAAGTATTCAAAGGCTCTGTCAACTATGCTTGGACTACAGTTCCTACATATCCAAGGTACACACACTTAACGATTTGATATTCCCTCACTCGAGCTATCAACCGTCGAGTGCGATAGACACCTTGCTTGGCCTACCAACCGTCGAGTGTGATAGACAGTCACTCTTGTTTGATACTCCCTCGGTGTTGGCCTACCAACTGTCGAGCGTGATAGACAGTCACTCTTGTTTGATACTCCCTCGCTCGGCCTATCAAGCGTCGAGTGTGATAGACTGTCACTCTTGTTTGATATTGCCTCGCTCGGCCTATTAACCGTTGAGTGTGATAGACAGTCACTCTTGTTTGATATTCCTTCGCTTGGCCTAGCAACTGTTGAGTGTGATAGACAGGCACACTTGTTTGATATTCCCTCGCTCGGCCTATCAACTGTTGAGTGTGATAGACAGTCACTCTTGTTTGATACTCCCTCACTTGGCCTATCAACCGTCGAGTGCGATAGACAGTCACTCTAGTTTGATACTCCCTCGCTTGGCCTATCAACCATCGAGTGTGATAGACACTCACTCTTGTTTGATACTCCCTCGCTCGGCCTATCAACCGTCAAGTGCGATAGACACTCACTCTTGGTTTCTATTCAATCAGTCCTCATAGAACTTACACTAAAAGAGAACAATTTGTGTGATTTCTAATGCGTTTGTTCTTCGTCTTGAATGTTGCTTTCTCTAAACACAAATCTGGTTGATGTTTCAGCGGAGTGATCGGGTTTATGCTCTGCTCGACCGAGGGACCTCCTGTTGATTTCAAGCATCCAGTCAACCCAGTAGAGGTGAACGGCATCGATACCCAAAACAATCCGCTTAAGTTTTACAACTCCGAGGTGGGCTCCGTTATCACCCTTCAAACTTGCTTATATTCACAGTGACCTTCCATTTAACTTGAACTAAAGCTTCTCTTGTTTACATCTTCAGATTCATTCAGCAGCTTTCTGCTTGCCTTCTTTTGCAAAGAAGATCATCGATTCAAAAGCTAATTGAGCACCATCGATCTTTCATCCTGAACCATCTGGCTTAAATTAGAGTCACGTGATGATGTCGTCTGAGTTAGAATTATAGCTGCCTTTTGTTATGATCAGCATCATAAAGTTTATTATTCAAGTTTTATGAATGGTAGAAATAGCTCTTGTTTTCCCCACAATTTTCCACCTGTTTTTCATTGTAAGGACATTGGATGTTCTAGGTTGAATGAACAGCCTAAATGCCTAAATAATTATATTTATCTCTTTCTATGTTTGAGCTGGTTTCTTTCCCTAAATAGGGCAGTTCCCATTTCATTTTCGACTAATGTCTTCGAATCGATGAACTATATGAAGCATGTGTTGCACGCCCGATTGTGGTGTGCTATGACTTAACTCTAGATCATCATCAACATTAAGTAGAACTCAAGTCTCAAGTTTCAATATACTTATTTGTTCTTCCTTATGACTTCTCTTCCTTGTGACTTCTTTGAACCTTAAGGAAAGCGTAGAGCTAGGACAGTTTGAGGTCTACCCAATGCTAGATACAGAGGCGCATAATAGATCCATCTTGAGCTGTCCCGTAATAAAACTTGTTGCTGATACTTTCTTCTCGGTTCCTTCTTCCCTAATCCGAGCTCGGAGAAGCAAGAGATAAGAAGGCCTATGGAGAATGTGGTCAGAAATCCATTATAGAGTTCGACTTCTTCTATCCTCAATCAAACTTCATTTCATGTTCAATGCAACTTTACCAGTCATCCCCTTCCGCTCTCCTCTCTAACATCGATGCATAACTTGCCAAGATACGTTCAAACCTTTCGTTGGTCAAAATAGCTTAAAATTCTACAAGTGATTTTAGCACTTATTAACACTATAACGCTTCCCAGGAGCATAAACTGTACAAATTGGATCTTATCAAACATTTATAATGCTTACCAAGACATATCGAGCAAATACTAGTAGGAACGAACGCTTCAGATCATCTTTGAATTTTCTATTAACTCCAGAAAATGTGCAATGTTCAGACTCAAAATTTGAGTTATTCAAGATAATGTTAACAGATATTCAAGTTCTTACAAACTGATTTCACTCTTTTTCAGAACAAAATTTGGGTTGTTGAACTCCCAATGATGTAAACAACAATACATACAAGAACATCAAGAACAAATTAAAATTAAAACTTACACGATACCCAAAACCAAACAGATAAATGATCCAAAATAACAATGTTTCTTATGTCTGCTTTGTTTATGTCAGTTTGGCAAGTTTATCTACGCAAAGAACAAAGAACAAACAGTCAAAGAATATGAATAAGCATTCCAATTCCCACCTCGACCTTCTAACCAAGAACAACTGAGGGTTAAACATACAACAGAGCCGGGAACCAAGAAGATAGCTGCCTCACCATCTAAAAGCAAATCACTGGAGGTTGGTCTCTAACTTATGAAGTGCAATTGAAGGAGCAAGGCAGAAGTTGTGGAAGCAAGAAACAAGTTGAAGCTCACAAGATGCCAATGTTATAAAACGAGTAGAATCGCTCACGATAGCTACGTGCATGCAATAGAAGACGAGAAGATGATGAGCAGAAAATCACAAGAAAACAGCTTCATCTTCTTCAACCAGCTAAAAAGGATTAACTATATAGGCAGCCTTCTTGCAGTAAGAGTGCAATACAAACAGCATGCAACCAGTTGCAGTAACAAGAAGATGATTGAGGAGCAGAGCAGATATTGAGAACCGTGATGCACAAAGATGCAGGTAGCTGAGTAACAATGCGATTTATAGCCGAAAATCACACCTCAAAAAAAAAAAAAAAAAACAGCCAACAGATGAATCTTTAGGGACATCCAATGAAAAAGAAACACTAATAAACATATAGAGAGAGGTATATATAAAATTCTGGGGAATAGATATCATTTTGAAAGCAAGAACGCGACCTCCGAGTTTCAGCGGGTAGAAGAGAGCCAACACAAAACGGTTCCAGACAGAATGCCATTTGGTGGCTTAAAACACTTGGTAGACACCCATCCAAATCCAGGTTTCAAAGAGAACCAATTGTCAAAGACGAACTTAACTACATGATTCCGCTTCATTCCACAATTCCTAATAGAACTACAGTATAGCAGAAACACCATCATCTAATCTCTACAAGCACAGCATCAGCCTTGATTCCGGGATCAATCTCTGCAATAATGATAATCATGCAACTCTAAGATGGATGCATTTGTATCTAAAGAAGAAGTTATGGAATATATTGCTCAATCAAGTATGTATTGACATTAATTAGTAGTAGAGAATCATTTCTCACTTAATTTTGGGAGGCGTAATAGGCCCCAAAGATAGCTTTGGTCTACTGCACTAATTCCCAGTAATTACCGAAGGTTAATGTGACCAAAAACACCCAATTAAGGCAATTAAGTCCTCCCTACAGGAACTACCTAACTAGTTTTAGAGAATAGTTTTCATTTATTAGGAATAAGGCATACCCGTTAGCATAAGGTGAGGCATGGCGAGCATGACGGAGTGGAGGAGATCTGCTGTAGCTCCGACCACGCTTAGGAGGTGTAATGCTGCGACGTCGTGGAGATCTTTTACCACGAGGACTGTTACTCCTACATGGAAAAGGGAAAAGGTAAAAGTGTGATAAAACATCAAAACCTAAACTTTAGATGAAACCACTTGTTGGTTTAGAATCGATTAGATAACTCGGTGTGTTTAAAAACACAAACACAGCTTTGATGCACCTGCGACCATATCTTTCATAACTTGGACTCCTGCGGCGTCGAGGAGAAGGACTACGACGCAAGCCACCTCCAATGCCTCGTGAGCCCCCACGGGAACGACACTCTCGAGCAAAATGACCAGGTTCACCACATTCATAACATTTCAAATCATCACCACCACCACCACCACCACGGCCACGACGAGCACCACCACCACCTCCACCGCCTTTAGAGTTGTGAGAAAGCTCCACACGCCAACCATTTTTCCCTATTACAAGAACCCAAAAAAATCACACAAAAGATAAGATAAGACTTAACTCAAGGAAATAAAAATAAGAACGGAGGATAAGGGGTCACCCTATAAGCCCTAGGAACTTTTGTGTTGAGTTAAGTCCTAGGAACTTTTTGCCTAGGAACTTTTTGCCTTGGACAATTATAGTCATCACATTTGACTTGGATTAAGGATAGACTATAATTGCAATGCAAAAATATTTCAACTAGAGCACCACAGAGGAGAAAAATCTAACAAGGTCCTACAAGACCACCGTAGAGAAAGCATCTTGAAAATTCATTTGACTTCTCTTAAACCATGCTTCACTACAAGGCAATATCTGAATTATTCCTAGCAATTTATCTTCTCCTTTGAAAAGATGACCACCAACGAGTTGAAAGACTATACTGCCAACTTGTAACGCTTGGGGAAGGACCAAGAGATGACGAAAATAGTGCACAAATTGCATAATGAAAGTAGATTGATAATACAAGAAAAGGCTGCATACATATACATATGAAAACAAATATCTATTGGGAAAGAAAGGCACAACTTGATATCTACAAGTACAAAAAATAAATCTTAAAACTGACCATCCAATGCCTGTATTGCATCTAGAGCATCCCTGCGATCATCAAACTCAATAAATGCATATCCCGGAGGCCTTCTAGCAACCCACACACTGTATTATTTTATTCAAAGACCAATAATTCAGAATGCAGCTTAAGACAAAGAAACAAGGGAACATATATATTCTTTCAAATTAAAGCTAGCTCATATTAATAGTTTATATGCAATTAAGAAATAAAAGTCCATGAAGCATATCTGAATGAGTGGTCTCAACTCGGAAGGAAGAACAGGTAACAAACATAAAACCATCCATTTAGGTTCTATGTTTGTTCGAATAAAATGCTTAGCTAATTCCATACGTCTAACCAAAAATTCCTTTCTTCTTCCAACTTTTCGATCTTCCCATTCATTACCAGCTAGTCCCTCTTCGTCTAATTCTTTCCATTCTACCAACGAAATAGACCATAGAACATCTGGCATTCTATCGAGGTAATATATGAGGCATGCACATTGGTTCCACCGATCTCAAGGATAGCCATCAGCAAACTTTAGAGGACATATCTCAAAGAGTCTATGTCTCAGTTTCATAAACAAATAGTACTGACGAGAAGGAAGATAAGGGTCCTAAGTAAAAAGCAAAGCCCAACTATTGAACTCCCATTGCTGTCAGGCTGAAACCAGCCAACTTCAATAGTACTCAGATTAAGAACAGACATTAGGAAATTCAAAGAGAGTAAGGCTTTCTTCATACCCTGCCCAGTGCCAGAATATCTAACTTTGGCCATGTGAAAACGCCATGGATAGATAGCTTAGCGCCATAAAAAAAAACTATGTACAACCATTTCAACCGATTCGGTAAATATCTCGTCCAAAATGTTTCAATTTAAGACATATATATGAAGGCTGCCTCTAATTTCAAACGGAAATCACCTCCTAAGAACACCGAACATTCGAAATTCATCTTCAAGATCCCTCTCTGAAACGCGTGGATCCAGATTACCAATGTAAACTCGAGTCATGGTAATGTATAAGTTAAAAACCACCTGAAAATAGTACGAGTAAGCAATCCCAGGAAAACATTCAAGTCCTAAAAAAACAAGAAAACAGACCGGAATCAGAGTTCACATACAATGGAGGAAGAAAAACAAAATCAAAGCGCTAATTAAGGGTTACAATAATCGTTGAAGAAATGGAGAAGAATTAGGGTTGTGTTGATGTTGATCGCAAAGCTAAAGCCTACCTAGAAAAAAAAAATCTCCCCGGATCGTCGTAGATTACGAACAGATCAGCCGGTGATAATGTAGGAAAACGGCACTGCCCGTAGTCGCAGAGCTCCGATGCGCGGAAGTCTGCAGAAGGGAGTCTGTCCGGTGATGAGAGCTCGATCTACTAATTGTCGCCATATTGGGCCAAGTCATTACTAAATTGGGCCCAACAAACATATAACGGCCCAATGGGCCGAGTTTATTTAATGTAATTTGTGTGCTTTTTAAAAATAAATTAATTTTAAAATATTAAAAAATAGTAAGAATACATGTGGTTTTGAGGCTATATAAAGTCAGATTTTAAAAAATTAGTAAAAATAACATTTTTTTTTTATTTTTTTTCTAATTTTATATAGTTTAGATTGCATGGTTAGAATCATTCAAGACATGATCGATCTTGTTTATGGAGTGATTCGAATCTCAATCCAGTGTTATTGTCTTACGACATCTGATAAACAAGATAATCGGGATTTTCTTACTTTTTTCTTTAGCCAACCGCTAGTTTCTTTGCAATTATAGGTAGTTTAAATTATATTTTTCGAATCATTCGAGTTAGACATGATCGATCTTGCTTGTTGAGTTATTCAAATCTCAAATAAGTATTTTTGTCTTAAGATATTCGATGAGCACGTAATCTGAATCTTACTTTTCATGCCGTGATTACTTATTATTTAGTATCAGAATTTTTCTTTGGATTGATTTCATATCATTTGGTTCAGAGTTAAAAAAAGAGAGAAAGAAGCACGTGGTTATAAATCTAATGGTGTACGACATGTCGGACCTTTGTACGACGTGGGAATGGAGCTGTCGGTTGTCGTAATTTCAAATTTAAAGACGCCAGTCTCTGTGTGTTTGTTGGATGTCAGATCAAACTCCCTTGCTTAATCACAAATAATTGCAATTACGTTTTTGCCCCACTCAACAAAATAAATTACCTATTTCCAAATTTACAAAAATAATTAGAAAATTATTAAAATACCTTTAAAAATTTTCCTTCATTTAAAAAAAAGAATCAAAATTATTCTTGAAATATAAAAAAAAAAAACAATAAAACGTTGAACGAAAAGTCTAACATGTCGAAATTATGTGTGTTCGTATGACCTAATAACCTAACCTATGATGTCCCATATTGGTTGGGGAAGAGAACAAAACACCTCTTGTAAGGGTGTGGAAACCTTCCCCTACCAGACGCGTTTTAAAGTATTGAGGGGAAGTCCGAAAGGAAAATTTCAAAGAGGACTATATTTACTAGCGGTGGGCTTTGGGCATTACAAATGGCATTTGGGCAAGCCCAAAGAGGACAATATCTACTAGTGGTGGGTTTGGGCCGTTACAAATGGCATCAAAGCCAGACACCGGACAATGTGTCAGCCTTTTCACTCTTCCCCGACGATGTGTCAGCCTTCTCACTGTTCACTGTGTCAGCCTTTTCACTCTTCCTCGACGAGGCCCGGACGATGTGTCAGCCTTCTCACTGTTCCCTGAAGGGGGTAGACACGAGGCGGTGTGCTAGTAAGAATGTTGAGTCCCAAAGGGGGTGGACGGACAATGTGTCAGCCATTTCACTGTTCCTCGAAAGGGGGTAGACACGAGGGTCGGACGATGTGTCAGCCTTCTCACTATTCCCTGAAGGGGGTAGACACGAGGCAGTGTGCTAGTAAGAATGTTGGGCTCCAAAGGGGGTGGACGGACAATGTGTCAGCCTTCTCACTGTTCCCTGAAGGGAGTAGCCTTTTTACTATTCCCCGAAAGGGGGTAGACACGAGGGACGGACGATGTGCCAGCCTTCTCACTGTTCCCTAAAGGGGGTAGACACGAGGCGGTGTACTAGTAAGAATGTTGGGCCCCAAAGGAGGTGGATGGACAATGTGTCAACTTTTCACTATTCTCCGAAAGGGGGTGGACACGACCCGGACGATGTGTCAACCTTTTCACTGTTCCCCGAAAGGGGGTAGACACAAGGGAATGCGATGTGTCAGCCTTCTCACTGTTCCCTGAAGGGGGTAGACACGAGGCGGTGTGCTAGTAAAAATCTTGGACCCCAAAGGGCGTGGATTTGGTGGGACCGGTGAGGTCCCACATCGATTAGAGAAAGGAACGAGTGCCAACTAGACCGATGAGGTTCCACATTGATTAGAGAAAGGAACGAGTGCCAGCGAGGACGCTGACCCCGAAGAGGTGGATGAAAATTGACTCGAGGAATGTTCCAAAAAAAAAAAAGACGATTAAAAGAAAATACACATTTTTTAAATTTAAAAAAGAAAGGTACAAAAGTATGAACAATAGAATCCTCAAAAAATCGCCGTGTGACATTAAAATAATAGAATAAATATATTGTAGTGGTTAATAAAAAAACAAAATATTAATCAATTATTAATCAATTATTAATCATTAATTAATCCAAAAAGAGACTAAGCCACGACATTAATTTATTTATTAAAAATTATTTCAAGACTTGGAATTCCCTTTACACCCCGCGTTACACGGGATTTTGTTGCCCCAAGTACCATCGGTTTTCCGGGCAATGATGACAAAATTTTATTTCCTAATTTTTCTTCAAACCCCTCCAAAACCTCCTTATTTGCTTTCTCCCCCCATCTTTTGGGGCCAATATGCAAATAACGATTCTAAATTTTAAATATTTAATATTATTTTCAATTTTTAAATTAGGTCATATGAAAATAAACGGTTTGATCATTTGTGTTATTTTGTATTAATTAATTTAATTATTATAAATTAATTATAACTAAAATTTATCACTGATACCTTTATTAAAAAAAATTATATATCATAATATTTAAATTAATTAACAAAAAGGAAACATCATGGAAAACAACAGTAAAAAATGTAGAGTAAAAATAAAAATTTTGAAAATCGACCAAATCAAAATTACATTCGAAGGTCTGAACTATATTGTAATATTTTGAATATGGTATTTTCCAATTCTAATCCCGAGCGCCCCTACAAGCCTCCCCAGGTCATTCGTTTTAAAAAACGAGAACCCGTTTTCAATTTTTTGTTTTTTTTTTTTTTTTTTGTGTGTTTTCATGATTTATTCATAAATTACCAAATAAATGTATATACGTATATATATATATATATATATTCTGAAATTATTATTATTTTTATTTATTTTTCAAAAATAAAATTTCTTTAATTACTTGTTTTATATATTAGGTTTTCTTAATAAATTGCTATCTTATCCACATGATGATTAGCTGGTGAATTTACAATTTTGCCCTTTAGTTAGAACTAACATATAAATTATTAAATTTTATTGACTTTATTCCTTTTTTTATTTTTATTTTAAAATTTCACTTTATCCTTTTGAAAACGCTGGAATTAAACTGTAAAGTTCAATTCTTATTTTGAGCTGTAATTTTATTTTTATTTATTTTTAATTGTTGAAAAAACCTGGGAATTGAAAAATTACCAAAACAGCGCGCCACGTGTCGGTTTTTACGATGGCGCGTGGACTCCACTCGCTGACTGCGTAATAAAGTCAAGAAGAAACATCCACGTGCCTACAACCACAACCTAGGAAGCTCACCCCAACGCGTGAACTATATCTTTGAATTTCATCGAACTTTAGTTTCTCAGATCCTCAAGTGATCGCGGCAATAACAAAATTCTACGACTCGGAGAAAGATGACATCTAAATCAATGCTTTAATTTCATTTATAGATTGAACGATCTCTGCATCAAATACACTTTGTTCATAGCTGACAATTTTTCGTACTTATTCGATTAGGTATGACGTTGTCTTTTCCTTGATTATGTTGAATGTCACGATTGTGAACAGCGTCAACTGGATCAACACTAAGACTTGTCGATCCTTGAGCTTCCATTGTTCGGTGGTCGTGGTCGTGGTATATCTTTCATAAAGAGTTATGTCTAAAAACGCCGCAACCTAACTCGATCGAACCAATCCATCCCATGTGAATTTACGAATTTAACCTAACATATTAAGCGCGTGAGGGTAAAGCGCCGAATAAAGAGAGTGGGGGTATTTGCAAGAGACAGAGAGAGAGAGTGTGTGTGAGCTGTGGGGATATGAAGAGTGGACCCCACCACCCATGTGCCCTCCTCCTGTCTCCACCAGCTCCTGCTTCTCTCAATCATTAGTTCCCTTCTCTTCCCAAATTACCCCTCTCCTCTTCCTTCCTTCCTCTCTGCCATCAGCCATGGCCGCCATTACCGCCATTAACGCCTCCTTCTAAGCTCTACACCCTCTTCTTCTTCTTCTTCATGTCAAATTCTGAAACTGCCGACAGCTCTAATGGCGCCGCCATCGACACCCACAAAAACCAGCCCTCTTCCAACGGAGCCCTCGCCGTTAAAAAGCCCCCTTCCAAGGACCGCCACAGCAAGGTGGACGGCCGTGGCCGTCGTATCCGTATGCCCATAATCTGCGCCGCTCGTGTCTTCCAGCTGACGCGTGAACTTGGTCATAAATCCGATGGCCAAACCATCGAGTGGCTCCTCCGTCAAGCAGAGCCTTCAATTATTGCTGCCACCGGCACCGGCACCACTCCCGCTAATTTCTCTTCCATCTCTCTCTCCGTCAGAGGAAATGCCAGCTCCGCCTCTCTCTCTTCCACTACTTCCACTCTCTCCCTCTCTCGCCCCCAGCCGTTCATTCTTGGCAAACGTGTCAGAGCCGACGATGACGGCGGTACTGACGATGGGTTGGGAGTGGGTCCGAGTGGGTACTGGGCGATTCCGGCCAGACCGGATTACGGGCAGGTGTGGAGTTTCGCGGCTGCCGCCGCCGCGGAACAGGGGATTTCTCAGCCGGCGTCGTTGTTTGCTCAACAGCAGCAGCCGATTAGAGAATCGTCGGCCGCGAGAGTTGGGAATTACCTTCCGGGTCATCTGAATTTACTGGCGTCCTTGTCCGGTGGCGGCGGTGCCGGCCGGCGGGAAGACGACCGTCGTTGAGATAATCCTAGAAACTATCCGAATTCATCGTATTTTGTATAAATATCTGTGTGTCAATCACTTTCTTGTGTGCAGCTATAACGTAATCTTAGTCGGAATTTACTCGGAATCCCAATTCTTAGGTCGAATTTCATTTTAGAATTTGAATTTTCTAGAGTTCTTTTGGTCGGATGAGAAAACAGAACAAGAAGAACAGAACAGAGCTGGAATCGGAGCTCTGGTTTTTGGTCGGGATGAGCTTGTTTGAAGCAGTGGCGGCCATTGGAGACGTTTCTGAACCTTGATCTTCATCCATGGAATTTCAAATTAGAGTTTATTTGGTCGGATGAGAAAACAGAAAAAGAAGAACAGGAACAGAGCTGGGATGAGCTGGAATCGGAGCTCTGGTTTTTTGGTCGGAATGAGCTTGTTTAAAGCGGTGGCCGCCATTGGAGGTGATTCAGAACCTTGATCTTCATCCATGGAAGCTGCAATCTGGGTCTGTAAGACCTCTGTTTTTTCCGAAGAATTTGAATTGTATTCTTAGAATTTGTTGGGTGTGACAATAATGGTGTTTTTATTGTGGATTGTTTCTGGGGTTGATCATATGAATAAGAATTCCATTGTTATGGCTAAAAGCAGAGTTCTAAGCTATGAATTCAAGAACATTGACACAAATGTTTGATGTTTTTGTTGGTGACATGGCTTTGCCTCCTTACCTTAAAACAAACTGAGCTGGTGTTCTTCTCTCTTTCTCTCTCTCTAGAATGAAGAGGGAGATAAGTGCTTGTAGGATTGTTAACCAATCAGAGTTCGACATATGTTTTACAAAAAAAGGGATAAAAAAAATGCCCCCATGCAGGATCGAACTACAGACCTTCAGTTTACAAGACTGACGCTCTACCACTGAGCTATAGGGGCTGCTGTTTATATCTTTTGAGTAACTGGATTAAGATTTAATGCTAAGGAGACTTTTTGGACACGATGAGGGATGGATTAATGCCTGATGAGTAAGACTAGACTCTCTCCATAGTAGACGTGTTTTAAAATCGTGAGACTGACGGTGATACGTAATGGGTCAAAGCGAACAATATCTATTAGCGGTGGGCTTGTACTGTTACAAATGGTATTAGAGTCGGACACTAGGTGGTGTGCTAGCGAGGACGCTAGGCACCCAAAGGGGGTGGATTGTTAGATCTCACATCAGTTGGATAGGGAAAACTAAGTATTCATTATAAGGGTGTGAAAACCTCTTCCTCGTAGACGCGTTTTAAAATCGTGATACTGACAGCGATACGTAACAGTATCTACTAGCAGTAGACTTAGATTGTTACTACCGCCATTGTTAGTGCTCTCAAAGCATGCTCTGATCATTCATAAATGGCGTGAAGAGCTATACGGGTTGATGGGTTGTTGATTGAGAATCCCTCTTTTGGACCTTGAATTTTTGGGCCGATTTGGATTGGGCCCGATATGGGCCAGATCACGGCCGGTGGGCCCGAACCGTTAACTTGTTAATAAAATATTACGTAAATAAAAAAATAAATATTATTATTATAATTATTATATAAAAAAACCCACCAAATTGGACATACAATTTAGGTAAGTTGTCTTCCTTAAATAATGCTATGTTTTACTTTAATACATATAATTTTTTTAATTTAAAAAACATTAAAATACACTTTAAATATATAATTTAATTTTGTTTTTAATTTAAAATGCACTTTAAATATATAATTTATTTTGTTTTTAATTTAAAATGCACTTTTAAACATATGGGTATTTTTTTATTCTTGAATATAATCACTTCAATTTAATTCCATATCACATATAATTATTACTCTAATTAATAAAAATATTCATGAATTTTAATTTTTTTAATATTAATTTTAACTTTTTAATTTTAAAAAATATTCTTAAACCTTTTTAAAAATTTTAAAATATCAACCATTCATTTTTTCTTTTATGGAAATTGTTTAAATAATTTAAACGATTTAAAAACCTTTCAAAAATACTAATTTTCAAAAGTTTAATTAATAAACTTAATTTTACAACGTTTCAAAAATATTCATAAACTTTAAAAAAAATAATACTAATATCCTTAAATTTTTAATTAAAAAATACTCATAAACTTCAAAAAAAAAAATAGTACTGATACCCTTAAATTTTTAGTTAAAAAATTGGAGATAATATATATATTATTAATTTTGTTTAGTTTCTTAATTTGCGTGTTAATAAACCGACTTATATGTACATTATTAAGTATGGGTCGGTGGACCATAACACAAATTTCGATAATAGAAACTTATGCTTGTTGAATATTTGTGGGGTCGAGAAAGTCAACGACTCTCGGGAGCTTGTTCTCCCTACAAAACAACAATTGTTCATCGTATGTTGTTCGATAGATATTTAGTTTGATATGAACACTTTCAATTTCTATCGTTACTATAACAAGTTATAGTATTTTTAAGTTAGAGGTGTTCATATAACTTGACAACCCGACTAATTTTGATAGGTTGGCTAGATTAGATTGTGTTGTGAACTCTATCGAGGTGGAAACCTCTTATGGCGATGCGTAACGGGCAAAAACGAACAATATCTACTAGTAATGGGTTTAGGCTGTTATAATAGTATCAAAGCCAAACATCAGACGGTGTGCTAGTGAGGACGCTGGGGCCCAGGGGGTGGATTATGAGATCTCACATCGATTGGAGAGGGAAACAAAACATTTGTTGTAAAGGTGTAGAAAATTTTCTGTAGTAGACTCGTTTTAAAATCGTGAGGCTGATGGCGATTTAGAACGACCAAAACAGATAATATCTACTAGTAGTGATTGTACAACTATAGATGATATTAGAGCCAGACATCGAGCGGTGTACCAACGAAGACGCTGGTCTATAATCTTTTTCTAACAGACACGTTTTAAAATTATGAGGCTGACGATACTACAAAACACTTTGAAACGGACAATATCTGCTAGCCATAGATGTCAAAATATAAAAACAAACAGAATCATAAATTTAAAAAGACTACTTTATTTAAAATAATAATTTAATAATCTCCACCCAATGGGAGGAAGAGTATAAATAGTGGAAGAATGTGGGACCTACAAGAGTGGAATTGGAGGCTATAATAGTCGGTGAAGAGGACACGTCAGCGTGACATGTGGGAAACTGACAATTTAAACAAAAAAAGGAAAAAAAACAGAATATGGTTGGTTGCCCGCCTGTCGGAGGTATAATCGTCTGCACCCACTTTCACGATAAGCTTTGTGTACCCGGATCTTGTCCTTAACTTTTAACCATCTGCCGCCCTTCATTAAACGCTGACATTTTTGTCGTCGATTTCTGCTTCCTTCTCACAACGGCCGGTTGGTTTTTGTTATACAAAATGACCATTTTGCCCCTCCACTTACTCAGCCAATCCCAAATTATTTATTTATTTTTCTTTCATATATATATATATATATATATAATAATTGCAATACTATATAATAATAAAATTATATAATCAAGTTTGACTTAAAATTAACGTTGACGTTGACGGGTACCTGATGTACTTAGAGACATCTACAAAGAGGGGACGAAGAAGCCTTCCCGTCTCCGTTCTCGCTTCCTATTTCAGTTTTCATTTCCGTTAAATTCTCCATTAATTTTTGTGGGAATTCCCAACTTCCACAAATTATATATATATATATATATAAATTTTTATTTTTCAATAAATTCTATTGAAAATATCGCTCGGAGAACATCATAATAAATAATAAATTCAATAATATGTTATAAGTAAAAATATGATATAACGTTGAATAGACACAAATTTCGATATTAATGCAGCTTTTCAAACTTAAAAAAATATTATTTTCTAAGTGAAACGAAATGAGGTAAGACAGGATTTTGAGCGGAGCGGAGAATCCCTATTCCAACCCGTTTAACTAACGAAAAAATGTAGATCGAAATAATAATTTAAACTTTCTTTAATATTTAATTAATATCCACAGACGAATAATTTAGTAGCTAATGGCTTATCGTTGACTCATAACATTAAAGACAAATTAAGAAATTTTAAATTTACAATAAAAAAAATAAGGTGTAAGCTTAATCATTATTATTATTTTTTTCCTAAAAAGTAAACCATTTATTAATTATTTAAAATATCATATTAGGGAATTTAGTTTAAATTACTATTAATGCAAATTGATTTGATAAAATCTCATTATTATAATTTTGGTTAAATTAATAAAAATACACTTAAAAAGTTTTAACAATATTATTAAATTTACTTAATTTTAAAAAAATACCACGAAAAATCATTAATATTTTATTTAAAAAATACCCTTTCAACCTTCTAAAAATTAAAAAAATTCCATTTAAATTCCACAAGGGTTTAAAAAATACCCTTAATTTTTAAATTTTTTTATTAATACTTTTAAATATTTTAAAAAATTTCAAAACAGAATAAAAAAAATCCTTATAGTTAGTACATGTTTAAAAAATACTCACATTAAAAAAATTTGGAGATAATTTATGAGATGTCATGGACAATAATAATTTTTCGAACTTATTTTTTATGGGTATTTTTTTTAAAGATCGAAGAATATTAATAATTTTTGTTTTAATTCAAAAATATTTTTTAAATACGGTCGAAAGTTTTAAGGGTATTTTCGAAATAAAATACTAATTATTTTTCTCCAAAATTAACGTGAAATAAATAAATAAATAAATAAATATATATATATATATATATATATATATATATATATATATATATATATATATATATATATATAAATAAATAAATAAAATAAACAATGTGAATAACAAGAAACACTATATTTAATTTTAAAATGTAGTTTGGAACATTAAAATTCCAAATTAAAAATTCTAAAATAGTTTTAAAAAACAAATTGAAAATTTGAAAAATTAAATATTAAATTAATTTTTATGATTTGACAAAAAAAAAAAAAAAAAAAGAAGAGGTTTTATTAAACTATAAATACCGAATTCAATTTTTTAAAATTATAACAACAAACTAAATTCTTAATTTTGGAAAATAATAAGGACCAATTGATAATTTAAAGAAAAAAAAAAAACCATAATGCATAAATTATATATATATATATATATATATATATATTTTTTTTTTTTTTTTTTTTTAAAAAAAGTTATTTATTAACAGAGCTTGAGCCATAGGACACAAAGGGCAGTTCGTAAGAGTTCGGAGGGTAAAATCGTCAATAGGACAAAATTTTTCTCCGGCAGAGAAAAACAGCAAAGCAAGGCAGAGAAGGCTGCTCCTTCTTCTCTACACGCTTTGGATTTTCCTTTTCAATTTTTTCTGTTCAAATTTTCTCGCAATCCAAACAGCCTCTCATCGACCTTCATCTTTCTCTTCCGCGAACCCTACCTGTATGTGGCTATGGCTTCTAGGTTTTCATGAAGCCGAATTGGACTCCATCTTTCTTCACTGACACAACTCTTCCGGAGCTTCTATTGGTTGAATTTTGAATTCTTTCAGGCTCTGAGAAGATTTCTCGTTTCTTAGTTCTTGGAACTCGATCTTGCCTCCAATTTGATCGGGGTAATTACTCGTGTTTTTGCCTTTTCATTTCTTTGATGGTGAGAGGATGAATTTTGGATTAATGCGTTAGTATTGACTTCACCTTCGTGGATTTTCTGGGGATATGGATGTTTCTTAATTTTATTTTGGATTGCTCGTGTTATTCGTTTTGATTATGTTGATAGTTTTGGAAGACTGGTGAAGCTTGGTTGAACTCGAGTTTAATGTTTTCCTTTTCCTAATTTGGTGTCGTTAGTTATGTTCTTAATTCAGCTTTACTTTTTTCGATTCTAGACTACAAGATCTATTGAAGAAGCAGTTCTAGCTCTGATTGGTAATTAGCTTTTAAGGAATTTAAGCATCATACAGATCGAGGAGATTTCATTTCAGGGGTTTTGGGTTAAATCCGAGTCAATGTATCCGTATAATTGATTCGAACCAACTTTATTGCTTTCTGTATTAGCTTCGGATGTTTCGAAATTGAGACATCTTTTGGTGTTCAACTTGTCAATGGTGACCTACTAACCAGGATTAGATGAGTAGTTCACGTGGGACCTTATTAAAGTTTGTTTGTACATTTTTTTGTTGAAAAGTAGTCTCTTTATCTCAATATTGATTGCTTTTCCACCTGCCAATGCTCAGTTTGCTGTCATGTATACATTTGTAGGAACATGTCTCGAAAATCCCAGGGGATGATTTCATTACAATCCATTAAATCCATGCCAGCTAATTCTCGGTTCATGATTCCGCAAGAAGCTGAAGCTTTGGAAGAGCCTTATAATCGGAATGTGAAAAACATGGAAGCTAGTTCGTTAGTTGATGGCGAAAATGGTGCTTCTGGAGTTGATCGACTTCGATCCAGTACGAACAATAGTGACGTGGTGAATGAGGATTCACCGTATAATTTCAATATTAAAACAGTGGAAGAAAGACCAGCGCTGGAAGATGGAGAAGATGGTTCTATGTCTTTACCTTCACCTTCAAATTCGGCTTCACATAGTGAAAGCAGGTGGGGTGACACATCCTCCTACACGCCAAGGAAGGTATTTTGGGTCATTTATTGACACTTTGACATCAAATCTATTATAATCAGAGGATAATGGTAGCTGAGATTTTATTTTTAGTTCATCATTACAGGAAAGCTACAGTCTAATTTCTGCATACTTAATCTCATCACAATCTTGGTCATTATGGTTTCAACTTAAGTTATCCTTCATTCTTTCCTCTGCTTCTAGTGTTAATTATTTATTTCCCTTTCCTCATTTAATTTATTACTAACAGTCAGCCTTTCCATTTTGAGCCTCACGATTGCAATTGACAGGAGTTATTTCCCTTTCCTTGTTTATGCTTCTCAACCAGAATGATTAAAATAGGATAAATATGTTGTGGTATTAACTTAAGAATTGCGTTAGTACCATAGAAGTTGTGGTATTAACTTAAGAATTGCGTTAGTACAATAGAAGAAGTAGTCATTTATGTTAAAATAGTCACTATTTCCCAATGGATGCATGTGATCTAGGAATAGCTTGCACGAGAGTTGCCGTATCATCCCAGTGTGCAACATGCTAGATCTTTGTTCTTGCAAGTAATTTCGTCCAGTTATCTACTAAAATATTTTTCAAGTTGGATCTAGACATCTGGAAATGTTAGAATTTCATAATCCTTTTATTTTGACTTTTTAATCTTTGAATCTCTCTTGTTGAACTCGTGTGTTGTATATCAATTTTCTCTTGCTGACTATGGAGAAGAGAATATCTGTAACAGCCCAAGCCCACTGCTAGCAGATATTGTACACTTTGACTTGTTACGTATTGCCACTAGCCTCACGGTTTTTAAAATGTGCCTGTTAGAAAAAGTTTTCCACACCCTTATAAGGAATTCTTCATTCTCTCCAACCGATGTGGAACCTCACAATTCACCCCCTTGGTGCCCAACGTCCTCGCTGACACACTGCTTGGTGTCTGGCTCTGATACCATTTGAAACAACCCAAACCCACCGCTAGCAGATATTGTCTATTTTGGCCCATTACGTATTATCGTTTGCCTCACGATTTTTAAAACGTGTCTGTTAGGGAGAGGTTTCCACATCCTTATAAGGAATGCTTCATTCTTCTCTCCAATTGATGTGGGATCTCACAATATCAAATAAAAAAACAACGGGAGGCAGTTGAAAACAGTGAATAATTGAAACGTAACGACTTTCAGTTTCCTTTTTGGATTATGTTCTTTTAAATCTGTTGGACTAATCTCAATTAGAGCTGATTATCGCTACAACCTATTTCTATTACCTATGGGTCCCTTGCACATACAACAAAGCTGTTTCAAGCAATAATGGTTACATTGCGTATCTTGGCACCTCTTTTAGTTTTCTATTGTCCATGCCCAATTTAGATCTTTCTTTCTGAAAATGCACTTAAAAGATTCATCCGTTGGTAGTTCAGGCATTATTAGCTTCTGTTTTCTTCATACATTTCATATAAACGTTTTCACTGTGTTTCTGACATTTTATTTCATAAATTTGCATGGGTACGTAAACAAATCTCCCACTTGCATATATGATCTTGTATATGTTGTTATTTTCTAAGCTAATGTGAACCAACATGTTTCTCAGTTGATCATAATCTTGTGAACAAATATTATATTCAGTTGGCCCCCCTACTGAAGTATCTAGTGTTTGATTTAAGAGCCTATTTGCTGAACTTGTCTATTTCAGATGCATCAATCTTGGTTTAAACTTCCAAATGGCGATTGGGATCTTGTAAATATACTGTCAACTACAGGAACAGAATCAGTAGTTTCACTGACTGAAGGAAAGGTAGCAAATTGAAATTATAAGAAACTTTAGCTGTATGAAGCTTATTGATATCTGATTGCGTTACCATATGAATGGTGCAGGTGTTAAAGGTGAAAGCTGAAAATTTAATTTCTGCAAATCCAGATATCCTTGATGGCGTTGATGATCTTATGCAACTTAGCTATCTAAATGAACCTTCAGTGTTGTATGATCTTGAGTACAGATATAATCAGGATCTTATATATGTGAGTGTCTGAAAATTTTAATACAGTTAGTCATGGGTCTGCTTAAAAGCTATTCTAATAGTAATGACATGGGTATGATTTTGGGAACTTCAGACAAAAGCAGGGCCAGTTCTGGTTGCTATCAATCCTTTTAAGAAAGTTGACTTGTATGGAAGTGATTACATTGAAGCATACAAGCGCAAAACGGCTCAGAGCCCGCATGTTTATGCCATTACAGATACAGCCATCAGAGAGATGATTCGAGGTTTCCTGTTGTCCTTGATATTTTATCAGGCTCAATTTATGCTTAGGCTGTTATTTTGTCTGCTTCTTACCGACTTTTTCCCCCCCTTTCAGATGAAGTAAATCAATCAATTGTAATAAGGTAATGCTGGTCCATGTTTTCAACTTTTTGCTCAGATTTTTAATTTATTCTATAATCCTCGCTGTTCTTTTCAAGTGTTACCTTTTTGCTTGAGCATATAAGCATAGCATTCATCTAAAAGAGCCAAGGAAGTTATTTTATACGTTATTCTAGCTGGCTCATGACCCAATGGATCGAAGTTCTAGTATAATAATATCTTCATTCTTTTCAATCTACACCATTCAGTTATTCAGATAAATCACATAAACAATACACAACCAACCATATGGTATGTCTCTTAGAGCTAGCAGTTGCTTGGTATTCATGTTTTCCATATGACCATTAGTTTGTATCATAAAATAACATGCGGGGTGGTGTGAATAGCATAAAGGCAATTTTATATTTTCCATATTATTCATGTCCTTTTAATGCCTCAATTCAGCGGTGAAAGTGGAGCTGGAAAAACTGAAACAGCAAAGATAGCAATGCAATATTTGGCAGCCCTTGGCGGTGGAAGTGGAATAGAGTTTGAGATATTGAAGACCAATCCTATCTTAGAAGCTTTTGGAAATGCAAAAACTTCGAGAAATGATAACTCAAGCCGCTTCGTAAGCTCCTATATCATGCCATTGATTTCCTTTACATGGATGTGTTGTATTAAAGTGCTTTTTACTTGCAATTTTAGGTTCTACAGCCTTTTTAAAGTGGAATTTAACATTTGCAGGGAAAATTGATTGAAATCCATTTTAGTGAAACTGGGAGAATCACTGGTGCAAATATTCAAACTTGTAAGCTTTCTTGTATTTAGGACTCTGCATTGGTTTTCAATGGAAATTTAATTTGAGATGGTTCATCTGACTTTGATTGTGCTGCTCATTATGAACCCCGGACAGTTTTGCTGGAAAAGGTAAATCTGTTAGTCTACCCTTTGAAATGTGCCTGTATTGATTTTTTTTTTTTTTTTTAATTTTTTAAAAAAGACCTGAGAATAATATATTTCTCCAACAGTCGAGAGTTGTTCAATGCACGGAGGGAGAAAGGTCATACCACATCTTTTATCAACTTTGTAGTGGGGCTCCTCCTGAACTTAAAGGTAACTCCTCTCTTTCGATTTGCAGATACTTGTGGGCATTATTTTTGGCTTATTAGTGGGGAAGTTCTTTTATATCTTATGAATAAATTTGGAAATGATGTGTGAAGTATTAGATAATGTTACTCATTATCTAATAGTTTACACGTGCCTAACATTTATTCATGTTGATATGGATTGCATTGGACCTCTTGTTTTCTTAGCTTCTTTTTAGTGGTATTGTCTTGAGTTTCATGTGCTAGCTAGCATTTTGGAGAAGTGCCACTGTTAGTGCTTGCTGGTCTTATTGCATTTGTGATTATATATATATTACTCTTTTAAAATTTAAGTGGCTTTTCCCACCCCAAGGACGGCAGAGTGGTTAAGGCTTGGAATGCTACGTGGGCATTGGATTGGATAGTGGTCCTAATTTTGGAACATTTGGTAGAAAATTTAGTAAATAAAAATCTCCTGCTGTTCCCTTGAATTGGGTCGATATGTGTTTCCCTATAGATCAATCGGGTGGGGTGGGGGTGTCGTACCATTGGAGGAGGTTAATTTTTTTTTTTTTTTTTTTTTTTTTTTTTTTTTTTTAATGAAAAATATTAATATTACATTTAAATAATTATGTTTATCTTTAATGAAATTATAATGTTTTCTTAAATTTAAAACAACTTTATGCAAAACATTCAAGCAATGTGAAAAGTTTCTTAAATTATAATACTTGTTCTATCCTTACTACAATTTCACGTCTGATATTTACTCTGGTGTGGTTGCATAAAAGATCTAATTTTTATTCCGTTGCAGAAATTTCCTGCACAATGAAAAATTAGTTGGGTTCTGTTGTCCTTTGTTGAACTCTTGAAGTTCTCTCATCTACTAGTAATTATAAATTGCCTTGTCTGATTGTTTTATGGATTGATAATAAATGCCGCCTAGGGTTTGCTCACCCCAAGTATAGACTTTGTGTCCAAGTTTCAGCTAGATGTCTTGTTCTCATTCTATGGCACCATATCTCAACTAGTTTTAACTTTGATGTGCAGAGAGGCTGAACTTGAGAAGAGCGGAAGAGTACAAATATCTCAGCCAGAGCAATTGTTTTTCAATAAATAGAGTAAATGATGCTGAAGAGTTTCGTATTGTCACGGTAATTTCTTTAATTTATAATTAAATTAATCCTGGCGAACTATCTATTTTGATGCGTTCTACTCAGTCTTTATGTGTTTGAATCAGAAACTTTGCTGTAACGTGCTTATCATTACTTCTCAGGAAGCATTAAATGTCGTCCATATCAGCAAAGAAGATCAGCACAGCGTATTTGCAATGCTTGCTGCTGTGCTGTGGCTGGGAAATGTTTCCTTTAGCGTGATAGACAATGAGAATCATGTGGAAGTCGTGGAAGATGAAGGTTAGAATTTCTAAGAGTGAAAGATGCTTGTACCTTGTTTGTGGCAGGGATTTGAACATGAAATACAGACTTAGGATAATTTCATCATGCTCTATGTCAAATTTTATTTTTTTGTTAGGACTACCCTGAGGTTTAAATTGTCGCGAACATAATATGGATGCTAGTAATAATGACATAGCGATGCTTTTGTAGCAATTGAATAACTGCGTGAACTAGCCTTTAAAAGAGTTAAGTATCAGATCAACCTAAATGAACAAATGGTAATGCAGTTTTAAATGTTATCATTCTTTCTAGTGTTTACGGAGGAAGGGTGCATTTTCCTTGCACTCATTATAGGAACTAAAATCAATTTAGCCTCCCATTTCTTTAAGTAATAAAGGCGGGATAAAAATTGTGCCATCTTAGACTTTCAACAAAGAAGTAATTCTCATCCGTGGTATAATAATTTCTAGAAGTACATCTATGGCTTTCTTTATTCCATGTTTCTTCCATTCTAGTGATTTACAATATTATTCATCTACTTGTAATGTAACTACAGTTTTTATTTGATGTTATATAACTATGTAATTGATTTCTTTTTCATTAGTCATGTTCTGTCATAAAGTTTATCATATGCTTTATGCTATTATTGGATTACCGTTTTCAGGTTTACAGACTGTTGCTAAACTGATTGAGTGTGATATTGAGGAGCTTAAACTAGCTTTATCAACTCGAAAAATGAGAGTTGGGAATGACAGCATTGTCCAAAAGCTTACTTTACCTCAGGCAAGAAACTTGTTCAGATAAGCTCCTAATTTATATTGTGTAGGGACATAGATAAGTAAGGGAGGAACTAATTCTATCGGCAAACTACACGTTAGTCACCTTCAAGTGATAACTTAGTAACTATTTATAAGTAACAATTTTAGTTTGAATTTAATTGTAATAGAACTCCAAATTGCAAACTGTTAAATTCCTATTTGTCCACATATTTTTGTCTGACAAAACAATTCTAGGCCTTTGCCAAAGATGAGTGATTTTTGTGGAAGGGTTATGCTGAAAAATTGCGGTGGAATGATCAGACCATTTGGCCGAAATCTATTGAGGCCCATTACCATACACAGAGCATTGTGCAATTAAGAACATTACCAGTGCTTATGTATTTTTTTTTTTTTTTTTTTTTTTGGCTTGGTTACTTGAGTATGGACTCACATTTGGATCAACATTTGTATCAGCAAGTGTGGATTAGGAACCAAAATTAGCTTGAACCTTATTAAGTAATTTAAAAATGCACTTGGCTTTTATCTTTGTAAAAACTCTCGCATCAAATTACATCTGTCTTTCTTGTTATTTGCAGGCAATTGACACTCGAGATGCTTTGGCGAAGTCAATTTATGCTTGTTTGTTTGAGTGGTTGGTTGAACAAATTAACAAATCTCTTGCTGTAGGCAAAAGGCGAACTGGAAGATCCATCAGCATTCTTGATATCTATGGCTTTGAATCATTTGATGTATGCCTCATTTAAGCTTTTAATTGCTCTCTCTAATCACTTAATGTGTATGTATGTATCTTTCTCTAATATTTCCCCCTATTCCTGGCTTTTGTAGAGGAATAGTTTGGAACAATTCTGCATTAACTATGCAAATGAGAGGTTACAGCAGCATTTCAATCGTCATTTATTTAAGCTCGAGCAGGAGGTAACTTTCCAGTTGATTATGCTCTAATTAAGCTGAAATGACCTCAAGTGATTACTTTTCATTGAAATCTAACAGCCATTTCTCCTCTTTCTTGCTCCTAATTCAGAAAATATTAAGGGTTGATATGTGTTGAAGTTTTAACGAATAAGTAGGTATTGTCTGAATGTAATAGTTCGGTGTAGATTAGGAATGTATATTGGGAAGAATATCATAGGTTTTATTCACTTATCATTCACCCAAAATTGTTTGCACCATATTTCTTTAGATGACCAAATGTAGGTCATGGAACTCAGAATTAAAATTTACTAAATTGTGGATTTGTCCGGGGAACAAGTCATAACAATAGCAAGATGGAACCTGTAACATGATTAGTTCTGAAATTTGGGTTATTGATCGGTATTATATTATATCATGTCCAAAGTTGAAGTGTATGTGTCAGCTAATAGAAAGGGAAAAGGAACTATAACAAATTTTTCGTCTCATTTATTAGTTTCTCATGCTGTATGTTGAAGTTTACAATATCATATCAGGAATATATTCAAGATGGTATCGACTGGGCAAAAGTTGATTTTGACGACAACCAAGATTGTCTCAGTCTGTTTGAAAAGGTAGCCTTTAATTTGTCAACTTGATTCTTTGCGCTACCATCTCTTGGTCTTTCTAGTATGTATGATGATTTTTCCTTCATCTTCTTATCTTTCTATTTACTTGTATGCCACCAATTTTTTATCACCTTTTGGCTGATATATTTTGTGACATACTATAGGACGAGTTCACTAATTTAGTTTGATGTTTCAAAGCATGGCTACTTTAAATTAGCATACCATGTCTGCTTATAACTGCCATTTGTAAAGCCTCGACCATCAACACATATATTAGGAGGGTTAAAAGTGGAATATATCCCTGACACTCGGTGGGAAGGGGTGCAAATATTTTGTAGGGGCATTGTGAGACAGGATCTTTAGGGTTGTTATTAGAGAAGTAGTGAGTGCAGAGAGATTACTGGCCCTCTCGAATTGGCTGGAAGCTTGTGTGCCTGGTTTATTGTTTGCTCATTCTCGCCCAACTGGTGTGTCACGTGTAGATAGAATGGGGAAAATTAGTTTCACCTCTTCTTCTCTTGTCCTCTGGCTAGCTCTATTTGGGATAATATGTTATCGATCTTTGGCTTGAGTTGGTGCTTCCCTAATAGATTAGATGAGATGGGGTTTCATTTGTTTTTTGTAATCCCCTTCAAAGGAAAAGGCTAGAATTTTGTGGATGAATACCATAATGGTACTTTGTGGAAGTTGTGGAGTGAAGGAAACCAGGTCTTCAAAGAGCAAACGTGCTGTCTCCATGAGTTTTGGGATTCTATTAAGCTCTTTGCATCCATCTGGAGTTCTCTCTGTAATTCTTTTTGATATTGTTCATATTTTGGCCAATTGAGAATCCTTTTTGTAACCCTGCCCTGTGGTGATTTCTCATCTTCACTTTTGTAAGCTCTTCTTAGTAATATATTCTTTTATTTCTTATAAAAATGGAAAAAGTGAAATACCTTACACAATTCCATGCCACTTATGTATCACATGTTTTTCTATTGCTATTGTGTATTCTTTCATATTTCTTACTGAAAATTGGGGTTTGAATTAAAAAAACTTATATATGCCATCTAGGCCCTCCCTGGTACATTCTCTGACAAAGAAGTCATATGTTGAGTTACCCTAAATCTTTTATCTAACTATTTAAGTTACCAACGTCTGATATAATCATTACAAATGTGATGCTCTAACCTCTTAATTGAGTGATGTCACATCATGGGTTCCTTGATGTATTTTTTAATTTCTACGCAGAAACCTTTGGGATTGTTGTCCCTGTTAGACGAGGAGTCTACTTTCCCAAATGCCACAGATATGACCTTTGCAAACAAGCTGAAGCAGCATTTGCGTCGTTCTTCTTCTTTTAGAGGAGAACGAGGGAAAGCCTTTACTGTCTGTCATTATGCAGGAGAGGTATTTACATGTCATTGGCAGATAAAATTTATTTATTTTCTACTCCTATTGCAGTTTACTTATTATCTTTTTATTATTTATGGAGACATTCATCACTTAGTAAGAGGGATGTTGCCTGGCACCTCACTTGATTCAATTAGCTTTCTCTAAGTTCTTTCCGTTTATCAAGTTGTTGGTAGTCATTTGTGAAATTTCTCTTCCTCAGTTAATTTCACCTGACTTTTTGATAGTTGCATCTGGGTCTTCATTCAGGTCACTTATGATACAACTGGTTTTCTGGAGAAAAACCGGGACTTGCTACATTTAGATTCTATTCAACTCCTATCCTCGTGCTCGTGCCATCTCCCTCAGGCTTTTGCATCCAACATGCTAACTCAATCGGAAAAGTCCATTGGTGGCACTTCACATAAGTCTGGTGGTGCAGAATCCCAAAAACTGAGTGTTGCCAGAAAGTTTAAGGTAATCTATCTGTTGTAATTAATTTATGATTAAATTGCATAATGTGAGTTTTTGTCATTAATTATGAGAGACATTGTTATTCTTAAGCGCGTGTCAATATTCTGTCAACGACCGATTCAGGAAAAAAGAAGACAGTAGCTCAAACCGTAGCGAGGATAAAACATAATCTTGTTTGTTTTCTTCCGATGTTTGTCTGATTCTCATTCTTGCAAGTTGAAGCTATTTGCTCTTGATGAGTTTGGTAATATGACAGCATCTCAAATGGTCATTTGTTTGTTTAATTGAATTTAAAGACGGTAAAATACAAAACAGTAGGATGCAGACTCTTTGGGTTTGAGCTTTTCTCAGGACTAGGCAGATGCATGAACGAGGGTCTCTTCAGTATTAAGTCTTAGGCACTGAATTGTCATATATTGAACCTTTTGCCTTTATTAATAATTTGGATTTTGTATAGGATCAATTATTCCAATTGATACTCCGTCTTGAAAATACGACACCTCATTTCATCCGTTGCATCAAGCCCAACAAACTTCAGTCTCCTGGATTGTATGAGCAAGGACTTGTATTACAACAGTTGAAATGTTGTGGGGTCCTAGAAGTGGTACGAATATCACGAGCTGGATTTCCTACTCGGATGTCGCATCAGAAATTTTCTCGAAGGTATTGCTGGTTATTGCATACATCATTATGCTTTTAAAATTTTCCTTTCTAACATCTACTGATGTAATAACTTGTGCATGATTCTTTTATTCTGGTATGGCTCATCAGGTATGGTTTCCTTCTACAAGAAAGCCTTTCATCGCAGGATCCACTAAGCGTCTCAGTCGCAATTCTTCATCAATTCAATATATTGCCTGAAATGTACCAAGTTGGCTATACAAAATTGTTTTTCCGAACTGGGCAGGTAAAATGCTTGTGTTTTCTGTGAACATTAATTGCTCTATTAAGGAAAGGAATCTTTCCTTTATTTATTATCTTTTTTTTTCCAAATTGGCAACGGCTGAAAACATCCTAAAAAAGAGCTACAGAAGTGCACTATAAGAGTGATTTATTAATAAATGTAGACAATGTTCAATAATTTTCATTTTCTCACCGAGAGGTGTGCTTAGCAAGTTATATGGCTGTTTGATCCCGATTTCTTAGTCGTATTATATACTGCTTATGTTGTGCAGTTGCTACTTTCCTCTGGTTTCGACTGGGTTAGAAATCAGTGGTAAAAAGAACTTAGGATAGCGGTTTAGAAGTCAAAATTATAACTTATTCTCTATTATTCTTAGTTGAATTTTATTGTGTGGAAGTATATTCTTAGCATGAAATACTAACTATTGTGAGTAATCAAATTTTTATAAAAACAATCTGGCAGATTGGAGTGCTTGAAGATACAAGAAACCGCACCCTTCACGGAATTCTCTTTGTTCAAAGCTGTTTTAGAGGGCACCTGGCTCGATGCCACATCAAAGAACTGAAAAAAGGGATTTCCACTCTTCAGTCATGTATTAACCTCCCTCATCAACATAGAACCAACCACCTTCTAGTTCTTGGGATACAGATTTGAACTATTCTAATTTCTCATGCAGTTGTACGTGGGGAGAAAACCAGAAAAGAGTATGCTATCTTGTTACGAAGGCATAGGGCTGCTATTTCTATTCAGAAGTATCAGAAAGCCAGAATTGCTAGAAAACGTTCGAAGGAGGTTTGTGATGCATCAGTCGTGATACAATCAGGTAATCAGATGTTCTACTGGATTTATGATTTCACAAGGAAGCAACTAAAAACAGTTCATATTCTGTAGAGTTTGATGCAAGCATGCCCACTCTAAGCCCTTGAATTTAATTACAATGCTTTGTGCACTTTTTGCTAGGGAGGTTATGGAACTGGAGTTGTGAGATCCCACGTTTGTTGGAGAGGGGAACGAAGCATTCCTTATAAGGGTGTGGAAACCTCTCTCTAGCATACGCGTTTTAAAAACCTTGAGGGGAAGCCCGAAAGGGAAAGCCCAAAGAGGACAATATATGCTAGCGGTGGACTTGGCCTGTTACAAATGGTATCAGAGCTAGACATCGGGCGATATGCCAGTGAGGACGCTGGGCCCCCAAGAGGGTGGATTGTCAGATCCCACATCGGTTAGAGAGGTGAACGAATTATTCCTTATAAGGGAGTGAAACCTCTCTCCCTAGCAGACACGTTTTAAAAACTTTGGGAGAAGCCCGAAATAGGACAATATCTGCTAGCAGCGAGCTTAGGCTGTTACAAGAGTTTCGTGTACCAACCTGGATACATAAAACCAGCTGAGTTTATAACAAGTAAAGGACGTATAGAACTACAGAGTCTAGTAAAATAAAATAAAAAAATTGACCAGCTTCTTACTAGAATGTGGATTACTCTGCCAGGTCCGGACATCTCTGGCCGTATTTCTGCTTTTCATGAGTTCTGATTGCATTTACTAATTTGGTCTAACGTATGCTACCTTTCAGTTATCCGTGGTTGGTTGGTAAGAGGATGCTCCGGAAATATAGGATTAATGAGTCCTGGTGGTCTTTCGGTAAACTTTCACCATTTTGATATTTATCTGTTCATTCTCTGATTATCATTGTTTTCTTTCAAATCTTCTGGTTGCCTAAACTTTCAAGCATCTTTCCATATTGGTCCTACTTCAACTTTGTATAATTTACTATGGTTAGGAATCACCACTCTCCATAATGGTATGATATTGTCCACTTTGAGCATAAGCTCTCGTGGCTGTGCTTTTGATTTCCTTACTTATAAACCCATGATCATCTCCTTAATGAGCCAATTGGGACTCCCTCCCAACAATCCTTCCCTCGAACAAAGTACACTATAGAGCCTCCCCTGAGACCCATGTAGCCTTTGAACAATCTCTCCTTTAATTTAATCGAGGCTCGACTTCTTTTTCTGAAACTCTCGAACAAAGTACACCTTTTGTTTGACATTTGAGTCACTTTTTGACTACACGTTCGAGGCTAGCAACTTCTTTGTTCGACATTTGAGGATTCTATTAGTATGGCTAAGTTAAGGACATGACTCTGATACCATGTTAGTAATCATGACTCTCCACAATGGTATGATATTCTCCGCTTTGAGCATAGACTCTCTTGACTTTGCTTTTGGTTTTCCAAAAGGCCTCATACCAATGGAGATATATTCCTTACTTATAAACCCACGATTATCCCCTTAATTAGCCAATGTGAGACTATTATGACTGACAATTCGTCTCTGCTAGTAATAACATTTCATTTATAGAATTTCAATTCATAGGTTTTTCGAATATGATTACTCATCTTGAATTTCCAACAGGAAAATGGATCAGGGGATGTGCTTGTCAAGTCATCATTCCTTGCAGAATTACAACGCCGTGTCATGAAGGCCGAGGCTACTTTGAGAGATAAAGAAGAAGAAAACGACATCCTCCATCAACGCGTTCAACAGTACGAAAACCGATGGTCAGAGTATGAACTGAAAATGAAGTCAATGGAAGAGATGTGGCAGAAACAAATGAGATCCCTGCAATCTAGCCTCTCCATTGCAAAGAAAAGCTTATCAGTTGATGATTCAGATAGAAATTACGACGCATCAATCAATGCAAGCCACGAAAGAGGATACAGTTGGGAATTGGGTACCAACAACACAACTAATGAAATCAATGGAGTAAGACCAATGAATGCAGGTCTCAGTGTCATTAGCCGATTAGCCGAAGAATTCGACCAACGAAGTCAAGTCTTCGGCGATGATGCAAAGTTCTTAGTAGAGGTAAAATCCGGTCAAGTTGAGGCAAGTATCGACCCTGATAGGGAATTCAGAAGGTTGAAACAAATGTTTGATGCATGGAAGAAAGATTACGGGGGACGACTGCGCGAAACGAAAGTGATTTTAAATAAGATCGGGAATGACGGTGCCATGGATAGAGTGAAAAGGAAATGGTGGGGAAGGAGGAACAGCACAAGGATATAGCTAATAATAATAAAAAAAAAAAAACAACAAAAAAACAAAGAATATGAAATAAAGTTAATAGTACACAATATACTGTTTGATCTGAGAGATTGGTGATTTTTAGGGAACATGTAAATGATGGGTTGAATCAAGAAAGAAAGGCTTTTTTGAAGCACAAATATGGTCTGTGATGCCAAAACCATATTTGCAAGGAGAAACTGCTGCAGGAGCTCTGTTCTAACCTTTTTTCATTACAAAATTTTTGAGGGGGCTTCAAGTGATTTATTACCTGTGAAGTCCACTCTCTAATATGTATATCTTTTTCCCTACTTGTCAATCTCTCACTATATATAAAAGTGTTATTACGAGTTTATGAATATATTATCTATTACGGGATTCAATTTTTGTACCATATACTATTGTTTATTACTAGTTATGCAGCTCTACTTAATCGTGAGGTGGGACCTGGTCATGTTATTACGAGTTTGTGAATATATTATCTATCTCGAGATTGAATTTTTGTACCATGTACTACTCTCGCTTATTATCAGTTATGTCGCTTAACTTAATCGTGACGTGTGTCCTGGCCATGTTATTACGAGTCTATGAGTCTACTATCTATCACGAGATTTAATTTTTGTACTTGTAATACTCTCATTTATTACTAGTTATGTTAGTTTGACTTAATTGTGATGTGCGTCTTGGTCATGTTATTATGAGTCTATGAATATATTATCAATCACGAGATTGAATTCTTGCACCAAATATGTAACAACTTAAGTCCAGTATATGGGTTTTACATTTCAGGCTGTTACAATATACCAGTTATCGGTTAGCAGGCGTCCTCCCTAGCTTATCGGTTAGCAGATGCATTTCAGGTTGTTACAACTTCCCTAGCAAACGCATTTCGTTACAACTTCCCTTGCAAACGCATTTCAGGCTGTTACAACATGCATTTCAGGTTGTTACAACTTCCCTTTCAGGTTGTTACAACTTCCCTAGCAGACTCATTTTGTTACAACTTAAATCTCTGCGCATTTCAGGCGGTTGCAACTTGAACCTCTCCCTATAGATGCATTTCAGGCTGTTATAACTTAAACATCTCCCTAACAGACACATTTCAGACTGTTACAACTTAAACCTCTCCATAACAGACACATTTTATACGGATTCAACCAATTCAAAGGAGCAAGGACAAGTGTCGTCTACTCGGGTTTGCTATGCCCTTTCGATAGGTGATATGAAATACATCTCCGAGCTTTTAGGTCGTAGACATCGTCTAGTTTTGATGGCGAAAGACGTAGAGGGATTAAGTTATAGCAATAGTAGAGTGTCAGTTCCAAGATCATGTTCATTAAACTTAGCACCAAAAGAAGGTTTATATGATAAGTGCTTTGTCTGTTCGTTTGATCAGAACTTGATTTCATGTCGGGTCGTTATTGACTCGAGTCATGTTCATATCGAGTTAGATGAGTTAGCTACGTGTCGTCCTGTAGGAACCGATGACAACATAAGTGTTGAGTTTGACGATGAAGGAGTATGATTATGTTTGATTCACCTTCGCTTACTTGTTCCTATACATACATCGGTGAGATCCATCGTTGTTTTTCCAACAGAGGTATGTTGCTTTATTTGATGATTCAATTTCAGGGTGTTCTGGCCGTTAGTAGATATTGTCCTTTTTAGGTTTTCCCATTCGGTTTCCCCTCAAGGTTTTTAAAACATGTTTGTTAGGGAGAGATTTTCACACGCTTATAAAAAACTGTTTTGTTCCTCTCTCCAACCGAGCGGAGATTTCACAATTCACCCCCTTCGAGGCCTAGTGTCCTCGCCGACACTCATTCCTCTCTCCAATCGACGTGAAATCTCACAATCCACCCCCCTTTGTGGCTCAACATTCTCGCTGGCACTCCACCTAGTGTTCACCCCCTTCGGTGTGCCAGCAAGAACGCTTGGTGTCACGGTCATGCTTGAAAGGCGATTGTGACACTAGGGGTCCAGAACGGGGGTGGATTGTGAGATCCCACGTTGATTTGGGAGGGGAACGAGTGCCAACGAGGATGCTGGACCCTAAAGGGGGTGGATTATGAGATCCCACATCCGTTGGAGAGGAGAACAAAACATTCTTTATAAGGGTATGGAAACCTCTCCCTAGCCGTCGCGTTTTAAAACCTTGAGGGGAAACCCAAAAAGGAAAGCTCAAAGCGGACAATATCTGCTAACGGTGGGCTTGGTTTGTTACAAATGGTATCAAAGCCAACCATTAGGCAGTGTGCGAGCGAGAATACTGGGCCCTGAAGAGGGGTTGACTCTAAGATCCCACATCCGTTGAGGAGGAGAACGAAACATTCTTTATAAGGGTGTAGAAACCTCTCCCTAGGAGTCGCGTTTTAAAACCTCTCCCTAGGAGTCGCGTTTTAAAACCTCTCCCTAGGAGTCGCGTTTTAAAACCTCTCCCTAGGAGTCGCGTTTTAAAACCTCTCCCTAGGAGTCGCCTTTTAAAACCTCAAGGGGAATCCCAGGAGAGAAAGCCTAACGAAGACAATATCTGCTGGGCTTGCTTTGTTACAAATGGTATCAAAGTCAAACATTAGGCAGTGTGCGAGCGAGGACGTTGGGCCCTGAATGAGTGTAAATTGTGAGATCCCACATCTATTGGAGAGAGGAACGAGTGCCAACAAGGACGCTAGGCCCCAAAGGGGGGTGAATTGTGAGATCCCACATCGATTAGAGAGGAAAACGAGTGCCAGCGAGGACTCTCAGCTCTGAAAGGGGGAAGACTCTAAGATCCCACATCCGTTGGGGAGGAAAACGAAACATTCTTCCTAGTAGACGCGTTTTAAAACCTTGAGGGGAAACCCGAAAGGGAAAGCCCAAACAGGACAATATCTATTAGCAGTGGGGTCGAGTTCTTACATTAAAGATCTTTCCTACGTCGAAAAGAAAAGGCGTCCGTACCATTCGAGACCTTTATTTCAATCCTTAGAAAGCCCGTTCTCGAGGAACTTAAAAGCCATCTTATAACTCAAAAACCCCGTAAACCAGAACTCGAACCCATCAACAGTCACCACTTGAATGTACTTTTTTGATGGATTGTTTACATTTTCACTTTGGTTAACTCTCTTCATCTTCTTCATTGGGATCATAACCTATAAACATTGCAGGAAACATGTTAGAACCCACACAAACAAACAGACAGACAGGGTGACAGAAAGTCAATACATACTTTGTAATTCATTCTGCCCTGTTCTTCATGTGGAGAAGAGAATATGATTGGTCTGTCACTGCAGAAGGCGACCACATGGGTGGAGACAAAGAGGAGGCCTGCTATTGGACCTGCTGTTGTTGACAAATAACAGTGTGAAGAGCTCAGCAACTTGTCATCTTGTCTGAGTTTGAACATTTTCTTAAAGATCTTCTCACTTCTACCAATCTGAACTAGCTTTGCTCCCAACCATAGCTTCCGTTTCACGGTTTTGGTGACGCTCGGTGATAGTTTAACTGCACGGCGTCGTTCCAATGGAACTGTCAAGCAATTTGTTCGAGGGGAATATGTTCGTTTGTATGATTACAAAAAGGTTAACTAGTTGAGTTATGTTCAGGTTGACCTACAAAAGTTGTCGTAGTAGATTTTGTGATTGTGCGGTACTCACTTCCTAATACTAAGTGAGTTAAGTCGATTTGTATTTGTGTTGCCTACGGTTGGGTAATGTATGCTCAAGCATTTGGCCCCGTTTTGAGAATAAGGTTTTAGAAAACGGGGACGGAGAGATTTTGTGATGTCCCACATTGGTTGGGGAGGAGAACAAAACGCCCTTTATAAGGGTGGGGAAACCTTCCCCTAGCATACGCGTTTTAAAGCCTTGAAGGGAAGCCCGAAAGGGAAAGCTCAAAGAGGACAATATCTACTAGCGGTAGATCTGGGTCGTTACAGATTTTGAGAGAGAGATTGACCTAAAATAGCCATTCAAGTTCGTTATCGATTAGGTATCAGTGGGAACATCAACATCAAAGAGTTAACTAAGTATCAGATCGGAAGTGAAAGTTGGACGTCTTACATATCCTAATCAGACTTGTAAGCAGGTTTAGGGAGACACCGAGAACCCTACATTTGAAGAAAGCAAAGAGGTCGGCCAGGCGGGAGAAAACCCCCCCGAGGCGGGAGAAAACCCCCCTGAAACAGGACGAGACCCGTCTAAGATCCTGTGTGCTAGCTTAGTAGGGTCCAAAACCTAAAGCTAACGTTTCAATCGGAAATCCACGTCGGGTTGCGACGAGACGAAAAAGGCAATGACCAACTTGATTGAAAATAACGATTTAAATGTAATGACTCGGGAAAAGAGAGAACAAGCAGAATCCTCAACGGCTTAAGTAGCATATAACTTTATGGATAGGAATTTTGACGGAACCCGAGTCGAGAAATGGAAGTTTCTAGACAAACAAAGAGAATCATGTAAGAAATAAAGTTTACCATGTTGAAAGACTCCGTTAACAAATCTTGCAGCTTTGCTTCCAATATTTCTGATCATTGAACTTCAGCTACAGACAACAAGCTTGTTTCTACTTCATGCAATCACGTAGACAATGACAGACATGTAATTAGATTGAGACCAAACATGTTTTTGTTTGGTTTCATTACGTGGATTACAGTCATGAAGATGTTGCCATTCTCTGTCTATTTTGGAACATTCAAACATTTCATTTAATGAGGTGTTAGTGACTAGGATTGCAAACAACACAAATATTTAACTAAAATCATTGTTTCAAAGTCAAAGGTCGTTTTAGACCAAAACATGAAAGTTTAGGGACGAAACTGACAATTCTAGATAGTACGTACGCACTTGACTTTTAGGTGATAATAATAAAAAAAATTTTTTGGAGGAGAAGAACGGTGAGATCTCCTATTGGTTGGAGAGAGAAACGAAACATTTCTTATAAGGGTGTGAAAAACTCTCCGTAGCAAACACGTATTAAAACTGTGAGGCTGACGGCGATACGTAATGGGCTAAAACGGTCAATGTTTGCTAGCAATGGCCTCGAGCTCTTACAAATGGTATCAGAGTCAGACACTAACCAGTGTGTCAGTGAAAACGTTGGGCCTTCAAGGAAGGTGGATTGAGAGATTCCACATCGGTTGGAGAGAGGAACGAAACATTTCTTATAAGGGTGTGGAAACCTCTCCCTAGCAAACGCGTATTAAAATCGTGAGACTTACAGCGATACGTAACGGGCTAAAACGGACAATGTCTGCTAGAAATGACCTCGAGCTGTTACAAATGGTATCAAGGCCAGACACCGAGCAGTGTGCCAGTGAGAACGTTGGGCCTCAAAGGAGGGTGGATTCTGAGATTTCACATCAGTTGGAGAGAGAAACGAAATATTTTTTATAAACGCGTGAAAACTTTTCCCTAGTAGATGCGTATTAAAACTATGAGGCATACGTAACAGGCTAAAGCAGACAATATCTGCTATTGCAATTTACAAAATAGAAAAAACTTCACACCGGTGTGGTGCTTGTTACATAGATTCTAATGCTTAGTTAGCAACATGGTAGAAGAACGCTCCGAACTTCTTTGACCTAATACATTTTTTGGATTGCACCGGATTAATGGTTTGAATCAAATCATTTGTAACAGTTATACTGTCAACCATATTAACCGTGTTTTCATAGTAAAATATCTAACTTTATCTATATACTATAGAACCTTTACGTTATTTTTTAAACATGATCTTCCCGTAACTCTGTTTACGATAATTACCCTTTTAATTAAAGACTTACGAGATCGCTATATAATATCATACGCACGCATTAATATGTAAATATAATTTTTTAAACTAAAGTCTCATACTTATCCTAAATTAAACCTTAAACTTTAGGGTGGGTCAGGTCATAATCCAATAAACGTCATTCATAAAATGCATACAAAGCTTGCAGCTGCCTTAAGGCATAAGCAAAGAAACTCAAATGAGAAGGCTTATTTGGATGAAGTTTATGCTTATTGGATTTCCACGTGGAACCCACGTCAGCTCCCATTACTTCAAACCTTTTATACTTAAATTGGAAAGGAAACTTCTTGTTTTCGTAAAAGTGACGTTTGAGATATGATTGACGAGTAGGTCGTTCGATGCAAGAACAGACGACTCGAGTACATGAAAAGCTTTTGGTACACCTATTACAATTTTGACTGCCGGCCAATAATCAATTCACGAGGTTAATACAACCAGAACCATTCCTGTAACCCTAGTCAATTCACGAGGGTTTTTAAACCCATTAGTAAGATACATGCGAAAGACGAGGGGTGTAAACGAAAAACAAAAAAAGTAACGACATTGATGGAATCGAGTTGATCGGTTCATTTAGTTTACGTAATGTTAGCTTCAAAATCAAGAGTTTTTGTAACAGCTCAAACGCACCACTAGTAGATATTGTCCGTTTCAACCCATTATGTTAAAATATCATCACTAGCCCAATAGGGTTAAGCGCAACGACTATATTTATGTTAAGAAAATGATTTAGGATTTTAGGAATCAATTTAAGAAAATGATTCAGATACTTCATTAAAAACCAATAAATTTTAGGAATTGATTACCTATCATCGAGTATAATACAAAGTAGTAGTTTCTACCGAATGTCTTGTAAATCTCTTTTCGATTGGTCTTAATAGAGTGTGCGAGTGTTTCCCACAGAGAGTTGTGTTCAACACATAACGTATCGGGAGAGGGTCTAGCCCTACTTAGACCAGTGTCTTGCACCGTTCAGTGACTGACTCTAATATCATTTATAACAATTCAAGCCCACCACTAGTAGATATTGTCCACTTTGACTCGTTACATATTGTCATCAGCCTCACGATTTTTAAAACGCGTCTGTTAGGAAAAAGTTTCCACACCTTATAAGAAATGCTTCGTTCTCCTCTCCAACCGATGTGGGATTTCACAGATTTTCAATTTGTTTGGTTTAAAAGATTCGGTATTCGAGCATCTCATCGTTCTCGTCATCATCGAACTTGGTTCAATCATGAATACAACAATTTATTTTAATTTCCCTTCATTCATAAGAAACTATGATATTAAGAATAAAAAAAAAATAAGAACAAAATACAAAATTTCTCATTGAACTTTGAATTTGTACAAAAATTTGAACTTTTGTTGATATCTCTTGTTATTCATTGTTTGTAAGCTTGAGAAAGTGCTTCTTCAAGACACTTGAAAGTCTTGTGATAATTGAAGAACCCCATGAACCAAAACTCAAAATCATCCATTGTCACTATCTCTATGTACTTTTCTGATGGATTCTTCACATTATTGCTCTCAAAATGTCTTCTTATTTGCCCTAGTGGAATGGTAACCTGCAAAATACATGGGTTTTGGAATCGTTAGCTAAGGAAGAGACCGATGCACGAGAATGTGAGTTAATCAGCTCGACTTGTTCAAACCCTAACATTAAGCATCAGGTTGTAATCACGGGATTTGGTAGACATGCATTGAGAAGTTATTAATCATTGAGGATTTCTAGAAACAGTTCGGTTAGTGTAGAAAGTGTAGTGTGATTAAAGTATTTTAGTAGAAAGTGTAGTGTTTCATTCTGGTTCGGTTATTCATTTCGGTGTGCTTTGATCGTGTAATGGTCCAAGCCCACCGCTAGCAAATATTGTCCCTTTTAGGTTTCCCATCAAGGCTTTAAAACGCGTATGCTAGGGAAAGGTTTCCACAACTTTATAAAAGGGTGTTTCGTTCTCCTCCCCAACCAATGTGGGATTCTCACAATCCACCCCCCTTCGGGGTCCAGCATCCTTACTAGCACACCACCTCATGTTTACCCCCTTCATGGAACAATCTCCTCGCTAGCACATAGTCCGGTGTCTGGCTCTGATACCATTTGTAACGACTCAAGCCCACCGCTAGCAGATATTGTCCTCTTTCTCTTTCGGGCTTTCTCTCAAGGTTTTTAAAACGCGTTTGATAGGGAAAGGTTTCCACACCCTTATAAAGGGTGTTTCGTTCTCCTCCCCAACTAAAGTGAGATTCTCACAATCTACCCCCCTTCGGGGCCCAGTGTCCTTACTGGTACACCGCCTCGTGTCTACCCCCTTCGGGGAACAGCCCAAGCCCACCACTCGCAGATATTGTTCTCTTTGGGCTTCCCATCAAGGCTTTAAAATACGTATGTTAGGGAAAGGTTTCCACACCCTTATAAAGGTTGTTTCGTTCTCCTCTCCAACCAATATGGGATTCTCACCGATCGAGAGTCGAGAAATAAGGAAGAAACTTACTTTATAGTGAATTCTAAGATGATCTCCATTTGAAGAAGGAACTTTGAGGGGTTTGTCACTACAAAAAGCAATCCTATGAGTGGAGATGAAGAGAAGGCCAGCCAAAGGCCCAGTTGTTGTTGACAAATAGCATTGTGAAGCCTTCAAAAGCTTCTCTTCTTCCTTCACTGAAAATAGCTTCTTGTAAATTTTTATGAGTCCACCAACTCTCAAAATTCGAGCTCCTAGACTCAACTTTCCCTTTAAAGTTTCCGAGATTTTCGCTCCTAATTTCACTGCAAAGTTAGGTCAAACGATCAGAAATCGAGAAACTGAACCAAACCCAGATATTGTTTAGCGATTCATGTCTAAGATTTGAATTTAGATTTAAAAAGGACCCAAAAATTGAGTTTTTTTAAGAATGAAAACCCGTCAAATATCGTATCTACAGAGGAGAGGTTATAGGTCATTACCCTTAATTTAGTTTAGACGCAAATCAAATGTCTTTATACTATAACCTTTGTTATGCATGAAAACAAACTCTTTTTTCCATGACAATAGGGTCGGAGCGAGAAGCTCTCTGTCTATCAAAATTAGGGTTTGTTCTCTTTTGTTAATGCTACTAAGGACTAGGACGAGCGGAATTCTGTAGAGGCTCGAAGATGAGCTTACTAAGTGAAAGGCCGAAGGCAACTTTGATATTGAGACTACTATACCACTAAAGGGTGGCAAACAAATCAAAGATCTCGTTCTTCGATTTTGAGATCTTTAGATTCATATGATCATCTTGGAAGTACCTCAAATCAATTAACAAGTGTCGGGTTTTGATCGTAATTCTAAACCCTGATTCAAATTCTTACCATGTTCTCGGAGCGCATGAATGATATTATCCGTCATTCTTCCATTTTTGTTGGCTCTATTCAACATCCAATCCTTCCCATTATCTGCACCAATTTAAGCAACCAAATTAGCAAATTAGATCAAGAACAAACAGCTAGCTCATGACACAATCCTTCTTCTTTGTTCTTCTTACATTTCTTTATTGTTTGATATCCATCGTCTGATGAAGAAGATATGTGGAGATGCTTTGAAGGATCAGGCAAGAATCTAGCTCGTGGGACAGCCAATGATTTGAGCTGAATTCCGACCAGCTGTTCTTGAACTGTCGTTTTCATTTTGGATAAGATAGAGAGAGAAATAGAGATTTAGAGAGAGAAAATATGAAGTTGGTGGAATGAATGAATGAATGAATTGAGTTGATCATGAATTTAAAGGGATGTTTGGAGGAGGAGGTGGTGGATGAAGCTGACTCATCTCTTGCTCATCGTCAACTATTCAAGATAAGGGAACCTTTCAAGAAAAAGATTACAAAACCAACTAAACATCAACTTTCTATGGCTATTTCACAAAGCTATGTTCCATTTTTTAAAGAAAACTTAAAAGCATCCGATATGGCGTCCCTTCTCGGTTGTCGTAGCCACCCACCGCTAGTAGATATTGTCCGTTTTGGCCCGTTACATATCGCTGTCAGTCACACGATCTTAAAACACGTGTACTAGAGAGAAGTTTTCATACCCTTACGAGGAATGTTTCGTTCTCCTCTCCAACTGATGTGGGATCTTACAAACCTCCCCCTTTTGGTGCTCAACGTTCTTAATGGCACAACGCCCAGTGTCTTGCTCTGATACCATTTATAACAGCTCAAACCAACCACTAGCAAATATTGTCCGCTTTGGCCTGTTACATATCGTTGTCAGTCTCACAGTTTTAAAATGCATCTACTAGAGAGAGGTTTCCACACCTTTATGAGTTCGTTCCACTCTCCAACCAATGTGGGATCTCACAATCCACTCCCTTTGGGGGCCAGTGTCCTTGCTGGCACACCACTCAGTGTCTGGCTTTGATACCATTTGTAACAGCTCAAGCTCACCGCTAACAGATATTGTCTGTTTTGGCCCGTTACGTATCGTTGTCAGCCTCATGGTTTAAAACGCGTCTACTAGGGAGAGGTTTTCACACCCTTATGAGGAATGCTTCGTTCTCATCTCCAACTAACATGGGATCTTACAATCCTCCCCCTTTTGGGGTTCAACGTCCTTGATGGCACACCGCCCGATGTTTGGCTCTGATACCATTTATAACAGCTCAAGCCCACCGCTAGCAGATATTGTCCGTTTTGGCTTGTTACATATCGTTGTTAGTCTCACAGTTTTAAAATGCGTCTACTAAGGAGAGGTTTCCACACCCTTATGAGTTCGTTCCGCTCTCCAACCAATGTGGGATCTCACAATCCACCCCCTTTGAGGGCCAGTGTCCTTGCTGGCACACCACTCGGTGTCTGGCTTTGATACCATTTGTAATAGCCCAACCTCACCGCTAGCAGAAATTGTCCACTTTAGCCTATTACGTATCGCTGTCAGCCTCGTGATTCTAAAATGCATCTACTGGGGAAAATTTTCCACACCCTTTTAAAAAATGCTTCGTTCTCCTCCCCGACATGAACAAAGTAGTTAAACTTCCCTTATCAAAGCCTATCCAAATTAGCCATAAAATGTTAAGCTCTTATCATGGATTCCTTTCCCTTTTCCTTAATCATAAGGAAAGTTTGGTCGTGTTTGTAGCTTTGTGATGTCACCCAAAATATTTTATTAGAAAGAGAGGAGAGAAAAAGTCAATTGAGAGAGTCAAATGAACCACCAATCACATGCTTTCTTAACTTTTTTCTCGATATTGGTGTGCCATGTGACGTGACTTAGAAATAGAAACGCTCATTTAACTCGTGAGTTATAAATTTTTTGGTTGAACCGGAAATGGAAAAGGGAGCGGGAAGAGATCTCTCTTCATTAGCTAAATGGGACTGAGGATGGAGATTATATTTCCCGTCCTCTCCCAACTCCACTCAGACCTATATATTATTTATTTATTTAATAAATAAATGAATATTTTTTAAAACTCGTTAAGATATTTTAAATTTTGTATAGAAATTATATTGATAAATGGAAATTGTTAAGATATTTCCGTCCTTGTCCGGTCCTGTAGACATCTTTAGTTGGAAACGTAGTAGACTTCCACAATACACCTCAAGAGATAAAAGAAAACGTCGTCTTCGAGACGAGAAGACGGAAACCACCTTTTTCAAAAGTTTCTTCATGTGAGTCCAAGATGGTCGAGTCAGAAAGTCTTAGTAAGATGCATAGTTTAACGCATGTAGATGGTTGACCGTCGTCCCCCAAAAAAGTTATACCCCATTTGTTGATGGAGCGAACAACGGGGATCTGATTGTCGGTATGTTTCAGAAAGCAAAAATAAGGTGATATCACGGATGTTCGTCCACCTTATTCATTGAGTTCAAGCAAATGAAGTACTTTTGTGCATGACTTGCCACTCGAGTGGGTGTTCTTACACCACGAAGTTTCGGGATATCCAAACCGAACCGAAAAGAAATAGCCTGTTTGGTAACAAATAGTAGAAATTCGTGTATTGTAAGAATATGATATTCTAAACCGGAATAGTGAGCTAAACTCAAGCCCATGATGGTCTCCCTTCTTTCCAGCTCCAAAGCCCATTAGAAAGAAAAAGAATAACAGCCCAAGCCCAAGCCCAAGCCCAAGCCCAAGCCCAAGCCCAAGCCCAAGCCCAAGCCCAAGCCTAAGCCCAAGTATTAAAACGTGTCCACTAGAGAGAAGTTTCCACATCCTCATAAATAGTGCTTCGTTCATCTCTCCAACCGACGTGGGATCTCACAATCCACCCTCCTTGAGGTCCAGCATCCTCGCTAGCACACCGCTCGGTGTCTGGCTCTAATATCATTTATAGTAGCCCAAGTCCACCGCTAGCAACTCTCCAACCGATGTGGGATCTCACAATTCACCCTCCAACCAACGTAGGATAAATGAAGAACTTAGCTTAGATAGAGATTGAAAACAAATGAAGAATCTAGGCACTATCTCGAAGAAAGGCTCGGGAAACAGACATGACTACCTGCACCTGAACATAAAAACCCTATGAAGCTTCACCGTCCTCTCGAATTGGCTTTGGGCCTTTCCTATGCACCTAACCATACATGTCCCCGAGCTTCATCTTCCATATCGTCCATTTAAACCTTGTGGACATCTTTATTTCGAACACCTACCATCGATGAGTCATCTCGATCTTTTTTTCGTACTTATTGTAATAATTTAATAATTCTAGTCTTCTAGAAAATCTTATGCTTCCTTTTTGTTATTTGGTTAGATATAGGAATAAAATATTATTAATTTTTAAATAATTAAAATTATTAATATTTGCAACTTTAATTAAGGCCATAATATATATTTCAAAAAAATAATTGAGTCACACCCCAATAATATATTTTTAATAAAATTAAAACTTTCAAATGGCAATTATCGTCCAATTATTAATATTAATTTATTAATATCCACTCGGATATTTCCAATGTTCCACTTAGATTATTATTTAAATAAAATAATTATAATACGACCAAAATTGTTTGGTCTTGTCGTATTTAGTTAATTTATTAAAATGCCCTCATGGCTAATTACATTAGTGGGCTTAACACAAAGAATTTTATAGCTTTTAATTGGTTAAAAAAGTAATTATACCTTTTTCCTTTTTTTAAATTATTAAAAAATTATTAAAAAAATATGCATGCACTGAATTTCATGTAAATGGCGGTATTAGTTAAAAATAATGCCTTTTATTTTTAATATTTATATAGCTGCCTTTAAGAATATTATTAGTTACATTTAGAAAATATAATATAGTTTAAGAAAATATTAAATAATGATTAAATTATTTCATTTGTTTGTATAAATTAACCTAATAATTTTCCTATCTATGAGATCATTCATTTAATTCATATATATATATATATATATACATATGATAAAAAAGGTTTGTTAAAAGTCATAGTTGGCAAGTGGCGATAGTTGATTTATTGACCTTCGGGTTTCTTGATGACTAAGTATCGACCCTCGAGTTTCTTGATAATTAAGTATTGTCGAGTAAGATAGGATCGGGTAATTGGTAGCTCGAATTCTCACGATATCCAAAAAAATAAGAATAAAATAATCCATACATAACCTAAATTTATACATGCTCGTGGATCAAGTACGGAAAAGTAAGAAACCCCTTTGATAACGTTCTTATTTGTTGAGAATTATTGTGAGTGGGTCCCACATTGGTTAATTTAGTGGAAGATTATGGGTTTATAAGTGGGGAAGTCCAAAGCAAAGTCATGAGAGTTTATGCTCAAAGTGGACAATATCATATCATCGTGGAGTATCGTGAATCATAACCTTATTTCTTGGTACCTATTTCTTATTTATTAGTTTAAATAATTTTTTATTTTTTATTTTATATTTTTCCAAGAATAAATAATTATATATATATATATATATATATATATTTTTTGTTTTGAATCTCTTAATTATAAGCATACCAATAAATAAATAAATCAATTATAATATGAAATTATGAGAAAAAAAATAATTTTAATAAACTAAACAATATTTTCCATTAATGCATTTTCTTTATAAATAAAAAAAACAAATAATTAATTAAAGTAAATTTGTTTCTTTAAAATTTTAAAATATATATATATATATATATTACAATAATCTAAGTGATTACGTCACAAATCACGGTTTGAAATGGAATGCAATACAACCACTCCCACAACACAATTTGACCTAAATTTCTCAATCAGTCCAAAACTTTTTAGAATTAAATTAATGAGGGCCCACATTTTTCTTTCTTTTTCATTTTCCTCTCTAATTTTTTCAAATATTGCATATTTAACCCAACCTAAATAAATGCCTTGTGGTTCCATATTCTCCCTTCGTATAAGCTAATCATGCTCCTAAAACTTCACTTTTCTCTTCTTCTCTTCTTCTCGGTCTCCGTCGTCTTTGGCAGCCGATCTTCTCCGGTCGAGTTTCAATATCTAAATGTCAAATCGAGCAAGTTCGATGTCGACGATAGTCAAATTCTTCGTACTCTTAATTTCTCCAACGGTCACCGGTTGGTGACAGGTCGAAAATCTAACCATACTAAATTTAAGCTCAAACTTGTCCATCGAGACGAGCTCCCTCACATCCATGGTCAACATCAGGGTTTTGACGAGCGTATCAAAAGAGACGTCAAACGAGTTGCCACCCTTGTCCGCCGTCTATCTCGTGATGACACCGACAGCTCCGCTGTACAAGATAATAGTTACAAGGTGGCAAATTTTGGGACGGGTGTCATTTCAGGTGACAAATTTTTTTTTCCAATAATACCCTTTAAAATCCAATATTTATATTTGTGATTTTTTTTTCTCCGAATGATTTGGAATTAGGGATGGAAGAGGGGAGTGGAGAGTATTTTGTTCGGATAGGAGTTGGGAGCCCGCCGAGGAGTCAATACATGGTGATTGATTCCGGTAGTGACATTGTGTGGGTTCAATGTCAACCTTGTAGGCAATGCTATCAACAGTCCGATCCCGTCTTCAACCCGGCCGAGTCCACTTCGTATACCGGTGTCTCATGTGGCTCGGCTGTTTGCGACCGACTCGAGAACGCTGGCTGCCATGCTGGACGGTGTAGGTATGAGGTATCGTATGGTGATGGGTCTTACACTAAAGGCACTCTCGCCCTCGAAACTCTCACTATCGGCCAGGTTAGTACTATTAATTCAAAATTTTAAGTATACGGAACGGTCAATTTTGTATTTAATAGATTATTATGAATTTGAAAAAAAGTAAGGTAAATAAGGTTTATAAGCTTAATTTTAAAAATAAAATAATTATTAAATTTGATATTTTTAACTAGGTCACGGTTCGTGACATGGCTATCGGGTGCGGTCATACCAACCAAGGAATGTTCATTGGAGCTGCTGGGCTACTCGGTCTCGGTGGTGGTTCAATGTCATTTGTTGGCCAACTTGGCGGTCAGACCGGTGGCGCATTTAGCTATTGTTTGGTGAGTCGAGGTATCGGCTCGACCGGGACATTAGACTTCGGCCGCGGAGCAATGCCGGTTGGTGCCACGTGGATCTCCTTGGTTCGAAACCCCAATGCCCCAAGCTTCTACTACATCGGACTAGCCGGCGTCGGTGTCGGAGGCATCAAAGTTCCAATACCAGAAGAAACTTTCCAGCTCACCGAGTACGGAACCAACGGCGTCGTAATGGACACCGGCACCGCCGTAACACGGTTACCAACAGCAGCCTACGTGGCATTCCGTGATTCGTTCACAGCCCAAACCAGCAACCTACCACGAGCGCCCGGAGTTTCGATTTTCGACACGTGTTACAATCTCAACGGCTTCGAGTCCGTACGAGTGCCAACGGTGTCGTTTTACTTCTCCGACGGCCCGGTGCTGACGCTTCCAGCGAATAACTTTCTTATTCCGGTCGACGGCGCCGGAACTTTCTGCTTCGCTTTTGCTCCGTCGCCGTCGGGACTTTCCATAATCGGAAACATCCAACAGGGAGGGATTCAAATTTCATTTGATGGGGCTAATGGGTTTGTTGGATTTGGCCCAAATATTTGCTAAATATTGCAAAACTATATATTAAATTTTGGAATATAGTTTTTAATCATATTATTATTTTTATTTCAAAGCTAATAAATGAATCATATGTTAAATGAAATATATATTTCCATATTGTAATGTAATTTAATTAATCAATTACTTTTCCAAAGTTCAAGGGTAAAATGGGAATAACAAAAATCTTAATAATCATATTTTAAAAAAAGAAAATACAATCTTTATTACCTTTTATAATCCACAAATATAGAAACTAAATCAGCAGTTCATTAAATTACTAAAATAGCCCGCCAATTAACGTTTAATTGGGCTTTTTTGGTCAAGGCCCAAGACCATTGGCCCAACAATAAGGCCTGTCTTAAGCTTCCATGGCCCAAATTCAACTCCAAAATAAATCTCTTCATATTAGTGCATTTTTAGCCTAATTTTATTTTTTTAAAATTCAAAACTTTACATATATATATATATATATATATATATATATATATATATATATATATATATATATATATATATATATATAATTGGTCAATATTAAATTTTAACCTAAATTTTTAATTTTATAAATTAAATCTAAATCTGAAATAAATAAATAGAATAAATTTGTTTTTTTTTTTCATATACTTTAAATGGGAATAAATATTAATAAATTTTTTGAGTGAATTGATTAAATTATTAAATTTTCTCTTTCATAAATTTAATAAGGTAAAAAAAAAAAATAATTAATGTAATTATTTTCTTTGTCTCTGTATTTATTACCCATAGAATTTATTCAAAATATTTTGAATCAACAAAATTTAATATTTTTTTCAAACCCAACAAAAAAAAAATTAAATTCAAATAATGGATTTTCTTATAACTAAATTATTATTAAATTTAAAGTATAAACTTTATCTTGCAATATAATTATTTATACATATTTTTATTTAATTTCATAATTATTTTTTAATTTTTTACTTCCCAAGTTTTAAAAATAATTTTTAACTATTTAAAATGTAATTTTTCAAAAATATATTTTAAAATTGAGTTGGAGATATTAATTAAACGTTTGAAAATAAATAAATAAATGTTTAAAAAATTAAAGTTTTATTCTTATAAAATAATAATTTAAATAAATGACTTAAACAACTCGAACCAACTCAATTTAAAAAAAATTATAATTGGGTTAAATTGGATCTATTATTTTATAAATTAAAAAAATTTATAATAGTTCGGTCTTTATCATAAATTTTTCTCAAATTAAAATAAATATTACCTTTTATTATCCAAATTTATTAAATATATATATATATATATATATATATATATATATATAGATTAACCAGATTTTACATAATAAGAATTAAATTTTTATATAAACTAAATAAATAGTTAATTTAATAAAAAAAAAATATAATACCAAAAAATTATAATGAAAGTATAAAAAAAAAAATTAAAAAAAAAAAAAAACAATATTTCTCTTTTATGTTTATCAAATATTAAGCAAACAAGATAAGTTCACTGTAAAATCAAATCAAGAACAACGAACAAGAAATGGAACTTTAAAGGAGCGGAGCTAAAATGTGTGGATTCATAGCTCCTCGACGCCATGGGAGCTCATTTGAGATGATGAGCGACAATAAACAAGCCATTCTCGTAATGGGCAGTCTTTGATTCTTCTTCGTTTTCACAATTTCCATTCTTCTGCTTTTCTACAGGGCGGCAATGGCGTCCCACAAAGACACAGATTATGGGCATAAGCGGCGGCTGGAAACACATTAAGCGGCCTCCCTTGTGGGATTTTCCCGCACAATCTGTTCGCTCTGAAGTTCGCATGTCGAAGCCGCGGGATTGCCAACAAGGTGTTTGATAATTTGCCTGTGAGAGAATTAACGGATAAATCCAACCATTGGAGCTTCTTTAAAGCTCCAATACTCGTTGGGATTGTTCCTTGTATTTGATTTCTTGAGATATCTAACCTTATTAGCTCTCCCAGGTTCGAGATTGAGCTGGGAATGTGACCGGAAATCTTGTTTGATCCAATGTTGAGGACCTTCAAACCCAAGCCAGAGGTGAACTCTGGAATAGCGCCTGTGATTTGGTTGTTTGATACATCAATTACCTCTAAAAAGCCACTGGTTTCTCTGTTTAATATGTTTGAGAGTGACCCATAAATTTGATTTGAGTGAAGATCAAGAGAGGAGAAAACATCTGGTAATATGAGTTCTGAGAGGCTGAATCTCAGCTGGTTGTTTGAGAGCTTGAGTTTCTGCAAACTTGACATGTTTTTCATGAAATTTGATATCCCACCTGTGAAATGATTGTCTGAGAGGTCTATAGAGGTTATAGAATCTGATACTCTGAACATGGGGAGGGCTCCCCTGAGTCCACACCCAGCTAGATGAACCTCTGAGAGCTGCTTGTTTCTGATCCAACCAGGAACTGTCCCAAAAACAAACCTGTTATAGGATAGATCTATTGTCAAAAGTGAAGGAATGCTGCTTACAAGAATGGTTGGCAATGGATTTGAGAGCCCATTTCTTGATAGATTAAGGTTCCATAGATTCTGAAGCTTAGAAATGGAAGCTGGAATTTGACCTCTTAGCTGATTGCCACTTAGTGAAAGAGTTGTAATGGATTTCAGGCCTTCAATTTGGACAGGAATGGTTCCTGTGAGCCTGTTGTTGCTTAATAACAAGTCCAAAAGCTTGGGCAAGCTGAAAATGGCAGTGGGGATAGGCCCGGAAAGCTGGTTGTTCGAGACGTCGAGGTAAGTGAGATTCTTGAACTGACCCACATGAGCTGGGAGGGCACCAGAGAGCTCGTTGAAGCTTAGATCAAAGTACTGCAAGCTAGGAAAGGCTTTGAATGTTTGTGGGATTGGCCCAGAAAGTGAATTCTTGGCTAAGTTTAGCTGGAGAAGGTTCACAAGGTTGCCTATATTGGGTGGAATTTGGCCTCTCAAATGGTTGCCACTTAAAGAGAGGATCTGGAGAGAGGACAGGTGACCTAAACTTGAAGGGATGGTTCCTCCAAGGCCATTGTCCTCTAAGACCAATTGGGTCAAACGAGATAGAGCAGAGAAGCTCTCAGGAATGGAGCCACTAATATGCTTCATTCCACTTATCACAATTACCTCAAGAAACTGCATATTACCAAGAGCAGCAGAGAGTGTTCCTTTCATGAACATCTCACTGTTCTTCTCTGGTCTTTGCAGCTGCAACTTCGTCACTCGTCCCGTCGTCCCACACGACACGCCTTCCCAATCGCCATTGCAGCAGTCCCGGCCAGTCCACGACGCTAGAATATCCGTCGTGTCCTGCACAATTCTTGCTTTGAAACTCATCAATGAAGCTCTATCTTCCTCTACACAGACAGGCGCCACCGTCGTCGTCGTCGTCGACACCTCCGCAACCGACACAGCTAGCAACACGCCGAACAAGACCCATTTCAGAATGTGCATTTTGGGGAGAGGAGGGGTAATCAGATCCGAGAATTGTGCAGAAATTGAAGAGGGGAAGGAAGGAAAAGGTGAAAAAAGTGGAATTTTGTTGTGTTGTTTCACGTAGAGAAGAAGGAATAATGATGAAATAAAGGCTTCAAGAAGAGGAAAGAATGGAGAAAGTATTTATAGAGAACGAAGAAGAAGAGTTTGAATATGATAAGGTTAAAGAGATTCACATGCAGAGTTTTTATCAGTTTATAGCCGTTGGATCACAAGGATCCCAATTTCATTTCAAACTTGGAGCGCACTGTATTCAAATTTCACATTTACTTCCCAACTCCAAAAAAAAAAAAAAAACCATTATGGATTAGTTCGTTAATTAACGTTTACTTTTTCTTTGTCACGGTGAGATCTCGTCTTATTTGGTAGTGGAAATTCGTACTAGTAGTAGCAAGACGTCGCCTTTGCTGGATTGGAATAGTAGGTCTCTCGAGCCTGATTCTCCATGGTCATTCTTGCAACCCGTGCTTACTGTCCTAAATTTTACTGGGTTAGTGTTTTTCGGTAAAAATATCAACGAAGTATTAGTGTTTTTTTTTTTAATATCGGAGATTTGAATATATGATCTCAAAATTAAGTAAAATACTAGTAGTAGCAAGACGTCGCCTTTGCTAGATTGGAATAGTAGGTCTCTCGAGCCTGATTCTCCATGGTCATTCTTGTAACCCGTGCTTACTGTCCTAAATTTTACTGGGTTAGTGTTTTTCGATAAAAATATCAACGAAGTATTAGTGTTTTTTTTTTAATATCGGAGATTTGAATATATGATCTCAAAATTAAGTAAAATACTCATTTATTAATTTTAATAAATTTTATATTAAAATTTTATTGTAATCTCCCAACTTTCAAATATTTAGTTTTATTATCTTAAGTTTGCATTTAAATTATTTGAGCGTTTATAGTTTAATTTTAGTTAATAATTTGATCATTTTTGCGAAAAAATATAAAATAAAATTTGGTTTTTTTTTTTTAATTAAAATTTAAAAATATGTATTAGCATTAATATTTTCATAATAATATGTTTTGTAAAAAATATTTTTACCCTAAAGTTTGATACATTTATTCATCAAATTGTCACAATCATGATATCATTTATTAAAGTATATATCAAAGTGTAAATAATAGCTTTGGTATTGATTTAAAATAATAATAATAATATTATTATTATTCATATTCATTATTTGAATAAACATAATAATTATATTTACATATTTAATCACATAAGGTATGAATTATAAAAATAAGTACCAAATGATCGTTGGATGGGAAGTAATTTTATTAAGTTAGATTATTAAAATAATTTTAATTAATTAAAATTTAATTTAATTTTCATTATATTGGTAAATTTTGTTAATTATCTTTTATATAAATAAATTTAATTAAATTATATAAAACTTTAATTATAAATATTTAGTGGGTAGGATGGAATCAATTATATATAAAAAAAAAATTAAAATCATTTAAAAAATAACTATGATAGATTCGATGTATTGAAGAAAATCATGATCGTATAGAAAAATTAGAGCTATGTTAAGTTTAGGACGATTTGAAATACCGAACTCGTATAGCTTCGAGGAAAAATCTGATCAATTTTCGATAATTGAATCTAAATGAGTAAATTACTAAAAATTCAATTACAAATTTAAGATTCATTTGCATTCAATTTAACTTTTTTTTTTCTATTAAAAAGTGTGAAAATTAATAAACTAAAAAATTAAAAAGAAAAAAAAATAATTTAGAATGCGCTGATTGCGGATAACTAAAAGAAATTGGTCCAATCAAAATTTGAAATTAAAAAAAGATCTTTGTAATTGATAATTTGTCAACTGAAGTTTTTTTTTTTTTTTTTTTTTTTTTTTTTTTTTTTTAATAATTTATTTATTTATTTATTTATTGTAACTTTATGTCTTTTCATTCATCAATTAAATAAAAGTTTTTTTTTTTTGTTTTTTTTATGATTTTTAGATCCCGAAGATAATCTTCTTAGAAATAGAGAACCCCATGTTTCGACTTTTCTAGTCTCTCCGTCTTGCTTGCTTACCTAACTCTAGTCGTAGTAACTGTCATCTTTTATAAGTTTTTGTTTTTTTATGGATAAAACCGTCAATTTTTCATTTGACAATAAATTGGATGCATGGGTTAATAATGGGATTCTTGGTTAGAAGAAAGATTTTGTGACATCACCTTATGCAATTAACTCAGTTAATTGGCCCAACTATTCGATGTTGAGTTACCATATGTTTCTATTATTTTAAAAAATTTAATGTCATTACTTATACACGAAAGTTTGTTTTTCAATTAACGGCGAAATAATTATGTACGTCAAAATATATTTTATCAACTAAATTAAAATTTTCATAGTTTTTAATGGGATGAATTATGCCCGTAATTCATAAAATCAAAAACCTACCCGCTTCATATAAATTAAGGGTTAATAATCAACCTGACTCAAAATAATACCTTCAAAGAAAGTAGACCGATAAACATGCTACTTACTAAAATTTGGAACCCACGTCAAAAATGCCCATGAGAATGATTCTCAACGAAAATAGAAACTATTTTTATAGTTATATATATATATATATATATATATATATATATATATATATATATATTAGTCAAAAGTTAGATCGTTTTACAATATATCAATTAATTGTAAAGTTTATAGTCCTTTTTTCCCTCTTTTTCTCCATTAAAAAGAGGTCATATGAAGCAAACAACTGTAAGCATGAAACCCGCTATTACACACGTGAGGTCGGTTTATTTTTGAATCAAAGTCCCACATCGGCTAATTTAGGAAATGATCATGGATTTATAATCAATGAATACTATCTCTATCAGTATGAGGCCTCTTGGAGAACCCCAAAGCAAAGTCATAAGAGTTTATGTTCAAAGTAGACAATATCATACCATTACAAAGATTCGTGATTCCTCATCTCAATTTTACATTTTTTTTTTTCCTTCTAATTTATTAGTTTTTTATTATAAGTAAAATTTCTCAATATAACAAGCAAATAATCAATGAAAAATTGACACTTCATTTAACATAACAAATTTCAATAACAAGTATGATTAATTCTAATAGAGAAGAAGCAAAGTAAAGCATATCTTATAATTTAATTTCATTCATAATCTTATTCTCTTTTATAAAGTCTTTGCTTCATTTCCTAACAAAGCATATTCAATAATTTAGCTACATTTATTACTCTAAGTATAAAGTTTATTTTCTTAATAAAAGGGAAGGTATCCTTTAATAAGGTAAGATTATTCTAACAACCTCCCTTTAGCTTGGGGTTTTTTTCATTTAATTAAAATAATATGTAACAACTTATATTACCTAATGTGCCATTATTAAAGTATCAAAGAACTAAACCCACCAAAAGGTCATGGGCTAAGACAAGTTCTAAGTTAAACCAAAGCATCTAAGTACAGATATTAGTTATAGATATGGTAAACCAAGCTATTAATATGTTCTATACACATAATAATTGCATGCTAGAAAATAAGTTTTGGGACCCAAATTATGCTCTAAAATATAATAAAAATAAAGAGTAATCGACTAGTCAACATTAAGAACTTAATTTAAATAATGTTAATAGACCCTCATGTTAGGATTGCACAACAACGCACACACTCAATCTAGATGAACACAAAGAACATGAGAGAGAAAATGCAAAGAGAACTCTGGCCAAATGACTTCACATGTACAGTAAGAGAGAATACAGAGAATAAAACAGAGAATAAAGGAGGTACATTTTCAGACAATACAGAGAGTAGAACTCTATATATGGTTTAGCTTACTATATATAGCTTTATCATATATAATCATCTACTATATATATAACTATCTACCGCTTCACATATAACTTTTTACTATACATAGCTATTTTCTATTCATCCATTTAGTTTTAGGTCATTTACACATACCATATATAGCTTCACATATAACTTTTTACTCTACATAGTTATTTACTATTGATCCATTTATTTTTATATGTGATAAGGAATTAACCCAAGGCATGATAAGGAATCACTACAAGGGAAGTAAGATTCGAATTATCTTGTTGATCGAATATCTCAAGGCAAGAACACTTGTTTGAGATTCGAATCACTCCACAAACAAGATTGATCTTGTCTAGCTTGAATGATTCTAAACATGAATCTAAACTACATAGAATCGCAAAAGAAAGGTAAGAACATTTAGAGCTAATGATAAAGAATCACTCAAAGGTAATTAAAATTCAGATTACCTTGTTGATCAAATATCTCAAGGCAAGAACACTTATTTGAAAATTAAATCACTTCACAAGCAAGATTGATCATGTCAAGCTGGAATGATTCTACATGCAACCTAAACTACATAGAATTGCAAAGAAATTTAGTCATTGGCGAAAGGAAAACACAAATATTCTTTATACTACATTTTCGAAGTCTCCTTACAAAGACAACATACATGTCTTTATATAGCCTCAAAATTAAAACTCTTGACCTTCCATAAAGTATTTCAAGAGTTGTAACTTTTATATTTTATGACCATAAGTAGTCACTAGGTAAATAAACCTTAAAATACATTAAACAAACACCATAAGTCTAAATTATTATACACCCAAAATTTATAACCATCTAAAATAAATTAAGCTTGATTATTCTTTAACGTGGCATGATTTGTTTGTGATAATTTGAACAACATTTTCTTCACATCTTCGTTGAAATTTATATGGCATGATTGATGTCTTAGTTCATGAGTCCTAACTAGTTATATTTATAGCTTAATGGTAATGAAGATCAGTACAAAGGACCTCTCACTCTCGTAAATAAAGATTCACTAAAAGGGCATCTTTTTCAATAGAGAATGAAAGAGTTTAAAGATGGTACTTGTTTACCATCAAGGGCAGCTTTCATGCTCAGTTTCCAAGTGCTGGAATCATGTTAAGAGACTTCAGTATAAAAGCGTATGTGAAAGCATCCTCCTGTAGCTTCTCAAATCTGCACGGTAGCAAAAATAAATAAATAAATAAACATCTAGAAATTAATAAATAAAAAACAATAAAATCTATGTGTCTTGTTAGTGCCCAAAGAAAATACACAATGATTTGAATATTATATTGAGATCCCACTCCGGAGGAGAACAAAACATTTATATATTCTATATAAAGGTGTGGAAACCTCTCCCTAGCATACGCGTTTTAAAAACCTCTAAGTTCGAAAGGGAAAGTCCAAAGAGGATAATATCTACTAGCAGTGGGCTTCGGCTGTTACAAATGGTACCAGAGCCAAACATCTAGCAATGTGCCAGCGAGGAGGCTGAGCCCCAAAGGGGGTGGACACGAGGCGGTGTGCAGCAAGGACGCTGGGCCCCGAAGGGGATGGATTGGGGAGTCCCACATTGATTGGAGAAGGGAACGAGTGTCATTGAGGACGCTGGGCCCTAAAGGGGGTGGATCGTGAGAGCCCACGTAGGTTGGGGAGGAGAACGAAACATTCTTTATAAAGATGTGGAAACCTCTACCTAACAGACGCGTTTCCAAAATTTTGAGGGAAAACTTAAAAGGAAAAGTCTAAAGAAGACAATATCGGGTGGTGAGCTTGGGCTATTGCATTATAAGTCTACGAAAAATAATAGGCAGTCAGAAATCCAAACAGAGTTCAACATAATGTTTCTCCTCCAAATCTACAGCAGAGTTGCAACAAATAGTAGAGGCAGCGGTTAATGAAACCAATTTAATAAGAAATAGCGTCATTATCATATTAAAGAAGGAAGAAAGGCACAAGCAACAAAAAGAGATGAGAAAAACACAGATCACAAGGTAAAGCCTACAAAAGATATCAACTACAGAATTATTACCTTCCTGACTTTGAAAAATGTCCGGCACCAAGTTCACATTTGAAAAGCAGAAGATTATGATCAGTCTTCATATCCCTTAATTTTGCCACAAACTTGGCGGGTTCTGAATATAAAACACGTGGATCTGCCACATGGACAAAAAAGAATTGACACTTCGAAGGTATGTCTCTAAATATATATTATATATATATATTCATCAAACTCCTTGTCCATTCTGAGTATGAAGGGAAATTATATGCACAGGATGAAGAAACAGGGAAATTGGTCAACTCTAATTGGATTGAAGTTTTAAGCATTCACTCTTACCGTTTAAGCCGGCAGTAACAAGTATGTCTGGATAATTTTGAGCCTTAACCTAAAAAATGCAGATAAAGTCATGTCCAATGAAACCAAAAGTTTGAAGATATTGTATGAAACACATAAACACGGATATATTCAAATGACCCAAAATCAAGTTGAGATCAATTCGATGATTAGGTGGAAATGGCCGAAATAACATGTTGGTCAAGAAATTGTGAGGTGCTTACATTGTCCACCGGAGAATATGATTTCATGTAAAAGTAGAATTCCTCCTTACGTGGGTCACCCCATTCCTACAGAATTCAAAAGAAGGTACGAGGCAAGTCAAAAAGAAAGGCGCTCCGCTAACGTATCTAGAAATTGTTGAGGATTGTTGGGAGACGAGTCTCAACTCGACTAATTAAGGGAATTACTAGCACTAGTTGTCATCACACCACTAACACACCACTAACAGCATTACTAGGGAAGAGATTTACCTCCCACTCCGAAGTTGTAAGGGGAATTGTCGGATCAAGCATGGTCGTTAAAACATCAACAAAAGGTACCCCAGCTACTGCAGCTTTGAACAAATCAGGCCTCATATTTAAAACAGCACCAATAAGCAAACCACCAGCACTTCTTCCATTAATGCACAATTTTTCCTTTGAACAGTATTTATTCTCGATCAAGTATTCAGCAGAAGCAATAAAGTCCGTGAATGTATTTTTTTTCTTCAATAACTTTCCATTTTCATACCACTGTCTCCCCATTTCACCACCCCCACGAATGTGAGCAATTACATAAATAAAACCTCTGTCTAGTAAAGATATCCTTGATCCCTTGAAACTGGGGTCTACGCATGCCTGTTCAAAAGATGAAATTCACATTCAAAACAATGTTCATGTACAATAATTGTTACAATTCATAACTCAGTGACGTGACAAGAAGAAGTAGACTGAAAGATTCAGGTACAAGGTCATGTTCTATGCAAATAATTATGAACAGTAAATTGGCACATGGCAGACATCATAGCTGTAGCAAAAAACGAGGCCATCAAAATGCAACATAGATCATCAAAGAACAATATGTTACAATGCAGAAACAATTTTTCTGAATTGGAAATTTTGATAAATTGATTAAAACAGGAAATTAACTTGTAATTACATTAAGTAAAGCTCCATTAACAAAACTATAATCCATTCGGAGTGGCTGCCCCATAAAACAAGAACACTCTTTCACTTTAAAATAACTTCTACAACCTGAAATCGGTCTAGAGTCTAATTAACATTGGATTTTTTACCTCATAAGAGCCATAGCCGTAAAGTAGAAGTGGGTCTGAACCATCAAGTTTCACAAGATCCTTTCGATAAGCAATTGATAGGGGAACTTTAGTGCCATCTAGAGCAGTTGCCCATTTCCTCTCCGTGACATATTTGGTAATATCAAAACCTCCCAAAACCTGAGATAAGTAGTTAGATTCATTACAGTTCAGAAAAATAAATTAATTTGAATCCCCCTGGGAGGAAGGAAAGATAAATAGGAGATTTTTGGATGGAATAAAGAAAACGAAATAGAACAGGAATCCTCATGTATAAAGAAGTGGACGATGAGAAGGCATGAAATCAATAAAGAATAGAGAAGAATTTTGTAAGATATCGGAAAAGATATAAACACAAGGGAATAAAAACTCTTAAGCACGAAAATTAAAAAATGTAACAGATGAACTCAAAAATGGAAGAAACTAGCACTGATTTTAGAAAAACAAGATAAATGAGGAAATGAAATATTTTCCTTGCCCCTCGTGGGTAGTAGGTTGAAAAACTAGACGGTTGAAATGCATATCTGGTCAATATTTTTTAACAAAACCAGGAAGCTTGAAAATATTTCTACGTGTAAAGATAGACAATTATTCATTTACACCTAGAGGCAATCCTGGTCAAAAAAGAAAACAACATAACCATGTTAGCAGAACTACTCACTGCTTCAACTTTCTTTAGAATGGAAACTCCTGTTTTCATATCGTAGTCATAAGTAGAGGGGGGTGTCTTCATTGAGCTGTAACAAAACCGTAAAATGCTGGAAGAGAATTCTGAGTCTGATAAATACACTGAATAAGTGGCATCAGTAAAATCCACAGCTCGTCCACCTTCAAGGCTTCTAAGTGGTTCCCCAATATCGGGAAGGCTATAGACAACAATTTTTGGTAGACCATCTTCACGTTCAAATACAACGATGTGATTAAGAAATAGTTGTATATCCTGGATTTTCACGCTGGACAAGATTCAAACAACTTAATAACATTAACTAATTAAGAAGCCTTCAACAAACAATATTAGATTCACAGAATAATAGGAAGTTTACCGAGTGTCAGACCAAGTGAACATGAGAATCCTAATAATAGTTCAGCCTTTCTTTTACTCCTAGATATAGATCAGTCAGGTCTTTCCTTTTACAAAAATAGCTAGCGAAACAAATTTCCAACAAATAAAATAAGTAGACAGCAAGTTCCAACAAAGATCTCTTTTCTCCTAAAGCTTGTTGATTCAAGTAATCAACTCTCAGCTTTTCAATTCCAATTTTGTGTCAACTCCACATTATACCATTATCAATTATCACAAGAGAATACCCACTGATTATGGCATATTCTCATTCTCTTTCTCTTGAAGTCAAAGATTCAAATCCCCGTTCCTATATTTTGTTAGGAAAAGGCCTCGACTCCTTTCTCTAGAGCCCTCGAACAAAGTACATCCTTTGTTCGACACATGAGTTACTTTTGACTACACCTTTGAAGCTTGCAATTTCTTTGTTCGACACTTGAGGATTCTATTGACATGGTTAGGTTAAGGACATGGCTCTGATACCATGTTAGGAATCACAAACCCTCCACAATGGTATGATATTGTCCACTTTGAACATAAGCTCTAAGGCCTTTACTTTGGGCTTCCTCAAAAGGCCTCGTACCAATGGAGATGTATTCCTTACTTATAAACCCATGATGATCCTCTATCCTCTAAATTAGTCAAGGTGGGACTCCCTCCCGACCATCCTAACAACTCAACAAAAAAAAAAAAAAAAAAATTATGATGCGAGAATACAAATCACTACCTTTCCCTGTGTGGAAGAATAACTTCCGTTGCAGATGTATTATCAAGTGGGCAAGCTACTACTTCTGAATTGAAAATCTCTGCACTTCGTCTCCGGATAAAAAAATGATTTCCACGATGACTGGGAAAAGTGTCAACTCCATCCACTCGAGGTGTCAAAACAACAATTCCATCTTGGGGCCTTGAAACATCAAGATAAAAGTTGAACCTAGTAAATTTACTTTCAGATGCAATAAACAAGTATTTCTTGCTCTCGGTAGCTTGAAGATCAAGAGAGAACATATCATCCTTTTCATGATAAAGGCAGGTGTCAGTTGACTGCTCTGTTCCCAGTTTATGTAACCATGCCTATTGAAAAAGGGAAAATTTTACTAGATCAACATCTGAATACGTTGACAAAGAAAATTTTAATTTGAAGTCTGACCATAATATTTATGTGAACGTCATAATGCAAATATTGAATGCAATTATATCGGAATTAACAAAAAAAATCACCATATAGGTACTCCAAGCAGCGCCCTTTACAACTATAAAAACTCCTCTGGGTCCAATGTGACATAAACTTATTAGGATACTATAATCTACATCCTTATCACAAACGAGAAATTAAAGGAAATCCAAACTGTTCTATTTCAGTGAATGGACCAACAAATATATCATTAGAAAGCGATTCTGAATATACAGAACGATCAACAGGTATCTTGAATATGATAGATCTCAGGAAATAAAAGACTTGTTAGTTCTATTCCAATGAGACAGGCAGAGTAGGACCCATTGAAGAACAAATAAAGGATGTGGTCATATGGGGTAGAAAAACACCTTATCGGGCCGAAGAATCTCATCCATTGTGATGTAAACTAGAGCGTCATCGCCAGCCCAATTGAGATACGATGTGACACCTACAAGAGGCTTCCCTACAGAAGCTCCAGTCTCGGCATCAATTATATAAACCGTGTAGATTTCATCTCCTTTGGTGTCTTCTGCATACGCCACTAGCTTGTTGTTTGGACTAACCTGCAGAAGAAATGACCGTGAAGATGATTCTTAAATCTAAATTATGTCTAAGAGAAACAGGATCAAATTCTAAAGCAGTTCCTCCTTACAATACCTCAAAGGCACCAATTGAGTAGTAGGATTGGTTCTGTGCCTTAACATTTTCATCCAATATAACATGCTCCGGAGGAGCACCAGGTCCAGTGGGCATGGTATCGTGCACAGAGAGAGATTCTTCACCACGAGGTACAAAACGCCTGCAATATTGAACATATTCTTTCCCCTGTAGAGTCCTCTCGTAGTAATAATAAGAACCTTTCCGCTCAGGCACAGATATATCATCCTCCTTGATTCGTCCTCTAATCTCAGCATAAATCTGTTCTTCCACTTGCTTTGTTCCTAGATCGATGAATAAAGAAAAAAAAAAACGCACACATTACTCGAAAGATCCTCATGACTCAAAAATCATCAGAAATCAATAAATCAAACGACGCTATTCTCATCCATCACTGATCCATAAATTTCTCATAATCTTCAAGTACAAAATCAAAAACCGAAACAAAATGTAAACTATAGTTCACCAGACATGACGAGATCGGTATACGCATTCTCTTGCTGCAGATACGAAATGACATCGGAGTTTTTGCGAGAATCGTCACGCAACCAGTAATAATTGTCGATCCTGACGTCTCCAAACAGCTCCATTTTGTGCTCCACCTTCTTAGCCACCGGAGGCGAGTGAGAGTTGCTCATTGTAGCGGCCGCCGATCGGAAGTGACGGAGGGAAGCTACCGACGGCGGAGGCGGCGAAAGTAACACTACAGGAAGAAACAGAACAAGGCTTCTCCTAACTAAGCCAAATATGCCGTTTTGTTGCAATGGCTTCATTGCAGTCAACGATTTTCCTTCAACGGTTCAAGATAGGCAATTTTCTCTACTATCTCGGAATATGATAACTTTAAATATTATTTTATTTTAAATATTTATTTCATTTAAATATTATTTATTTTGAATATTATTGGTCTATTTTTAGTCTTATATTCGTCTAATTTGGTCTCTTCATTTTCATTTCTAATCACATTTTTGACATGACATTTTACCTACTAATTTTTTTTTAAATATAATTATAAATTTATATAAAAGGGTTTTAATTGTCGGTAAAAAGTATAATAACTACTAAAATGTGTTAGATGAACACGACTTTCCACAATGGTATATTCCTTGATTATAAACCTATGATCATTTCTTAAATTAGTCGATGTGGGAACCTTCCCTTGTATAAAGTACGTCTCCCCTTAATCGAGGCTCGACTCCTTTTTCAGCCGATGTGGGAACTTTCCCTCGTACAAAGTACGCCTCCCCTTAATCGAGTTTCGACTCCTTTTTCAGCCGATGTGGGAACTTTCCCTCGTACAAAGTACGCCTCCCCTTAATCGAGACTCGACTCCTTTTTCAGTCAATGTGGGAACCTTCCCTCGTACAAAGTATGTCTCCCCTTAATCGAGGCTCGACTCCTTTTTCAGCCGATGTGGGAACTTTCCCTCGTACAAAGTACGCCTCCCCTTAATCGAGGCTCGACTCCTTTTTCAACCGATGTGGGAACCTTCTCTCGTACAAAGTACGCCTCCCCTTAATCGAAGCTCGACTCCTTTTTCAACCGATGTGGAAACCTTCCCTCGTACAAAGTACGCCTCCCATTAATCGAAGCTCGACTTCTTTTTCAACCGATGTGGGAACCTTCCCTCGTACAAAGTATGTCTCCCCTTAATCGAAACTCGACTCCTTTTTCTTTTGGAGTTCTTTGTTCGACATTTGAGGATTCTATCGACATGACTAACTTTAGGGCATAGCTCTGATACCATGTTAGATAAACACGACGCTCCACAATGGTATGATCGATACCATATTAGATAAACACGACTCTCCACAATAGTATGATTGATATCATGTTAGATAAACACGACTCTCCATAATGGTATGATATTGTTCAACATTTTACTTTGAGAGAGTATTCCTAGATTATAAACAAACGATCATTCCCTAAATTAGCTAACACTTTCATCCAACAAAATGAACCAAAATCGAAATTATATGACTAAAATATACGAGAGATCAAAATAAACCGAACCCAAAAGTACAAGGGTCATATTTAACTTTTTTTTTTTTTTTGTTATTAATATCGAATATTATATAATTAAAAACGTAATTTCAGACGATAATGATAAGGAGTACATATCAAAATCGAGCGATAATTAGCATATACTTATCTTCCTATTCTCGGTTTTTGTAATTTATATTAAAAAAATAATTTTTATATTCCATGAAGATTATTTTAATTATTTTAATTATTTTAATAATTAAAATTTGATGGAATTTCATATATAGAATTCAAATAGATAAAATATAGAAATATATATATAATATTCTAAAATTGAGAGATTAAATTATGTATATATATTTGTGTTAAGATATTAAAAAAAATTATATAAATAATAATTATGATATTGTATAATATTTTGCATGATTCATTCTCAAAAAGTACTCCAATAATTGGATATAGGTTATCCACAATATTGAAACGTGTGCGGCTCACAAATTTCCTTTTTTTTTATTTTATTAAAATAAATAAATGACATTCTTCATTATTTAGTTCCTTGATTGTGAATATATATATATATATATATATATATATTGTGAAATTTTCCTTTAAATTTTCACATTAAAACAACCCTAATAAAAGTTACTTTTAAAAAATTTTAATTTAATTAGATTTTAATAAAGCTTAATAAAAGTTGTATCAAATTAATAAATATTTGTAAAAAATTAAAAAAAAATTACTCGGTCCACATTGGTTCTTTTGCATCGAGGTGTTCATATGATCTGAGAATACATCTAACTTGGACTATACGACTCAAACTATAAATGTTGGATTGAGTTATATTTTTTTTTTAATTTGGGTTAGGGTTGAATTTTCTTAAACCTAAAAAATCAGGTCAATTCGTGAGTAGACATTTTTTTTTTTTTTGTTAGGTCAACTCGAGGAGACGTACCAAAACTTAAAATTATTATGAAAATTAAAAATTAGATAATTATGATTTTTTCAAACAACCAGATAATTTTACCGGATCCGAAAATAGAATATTGGGTTGGGTTGAGAACTCGAATTGCTCCGGTCACCAACCCAACCATTCGGAAATTTTGAATTTATCCTCTTTTGGCAAAAAAAATTATCATTTTTATTTAACAAAAAATCAACCTCAATTTATTGAAAATTAGAAGACTAAGAGAGTTTAAAATATTATTTTAAGGAATCAAATATTTTATAGTATTTTTAGAAAATATCAAATCGTGGATAAATAATAGGGCATTGGGGCAGGGTATTACGTAAGCGGATTCCCTGACCGGACATGGGCAGCCATGCTTCTCAATCTCATTGGTTAAACAAAAATATCTCAAAGCCCTATGACCCAATCAACAACTATACACTAGGCTGTTTGGGGGTAAGGGTTTTGAGATATTATGTTTCTAGATACTACCCGAACACATCACTAGCTATAACGATTCTACTTTTTTAAACTATTACTACGTACATGTCATGACTATTTCTTTAAAAAACAATCTTATAAAAAAATCATTTGTACATGAAACTCTCGTCTTTACTGAAAAATATAATAGACAGAAGATGAGTATTTAAAAATACTCGGTATGTGTCCTCATTGTCGAGGTTGTAAAATGCAACAATATGCAACATGTTAGATGACGGGTGAGATTTTCTTTTCATAATTATTATTTGAGTTTTCTTTTTTTTTTCTTTTTTTTTTTTCTTTTTTGTTTTTTTTTTTTGGCTTGTATGCATATCATTAGACCTTACTATGTGCTACACGGGTTAACGTTGTTAAAAATCAATGAAAAGACAGGAGCGGTGGAGAAGCAATCCATACTTGTGTGACATACAACATGCATCAAGTCAAGTCGAGATGATATACATTATTTTCTTACTTATCACAATATAATTTTCCTATGGCAAGAATATAAAGCACTAAAGCACGTAAAATAAGGATGAAGTTATGTAGTTTTATTTATGACGGTAGAGATTGTTGTCTTCCTACACGACCTCTCTTAGAATAAGATACTAAGAGAGTCACCCAACACCTCGTCTAATGGAATTTCTCATAAATCCATATGTTTATTGGTTCCATGTACCGTAGTCAAATTAGAGATACCATATAAACAAGACTCTCACTCCGAGACATCATCCAACGTAAGTAACCCGATACAACATTCAGCTACTACGAAAAGAATGATGCTACACATGCCCTTCTCTCCATGGGGCTTTAGGACATTCAATAAAACCTATCAATAATATAAATATGCACATTACAAAAGGAAGGCAAATTCGATGACACGAGTCAACGTGAGCAAATCTTAACTAGTTCAAACATTACATCTTCGATCAAAAGGTTTAAGCTCAAACGAAAAATACGATGCCAGTCGAAGAAAATTATGGCGTTTCCAGAAGTGAGTAACACAAATATAGTAATCCCATGGCTACATACTTTCTACATTGATTAATGTCAGAAATTGAGTTGTAAAAACATGCTGAACAGGCAGTATATAATGCACAGGCGTGGCTGGCTGAGATTTTCTTTCTTTCAATAGTAATACACAAATGGATTTAAAGATGTCCCAACAACAAAAACCATACTATGAATGCAAACTGCTGAATAAAATAAATTACCTACTGCCAACGTAATTCACAGCCCAAAATATCTATCTTATCAGCCTAGGAGGAAACAACCACCAAAGCTGAACAATGATCTACCTGCAAACAACAAGTTTAAGGTATCGTCGTTTAAGAGATGTATCGCCCGAACATGATATAGCTTGATACTTTCACAATTATGGTCAACCATCAACACCCCTTTTTCCTTTATCATAAGAAATATGGAACTCCTGTTCTTGGGCCTCTCATCTGATTATTCTCCTCTGTCTCAGTGAAGAACTTCACTTCTCTTTCCTGTTTGAAGTTAACAAACGGTTTGTTGAGTAAGAAACTTGCATATAATTCCCATGAAAGCATATTCTAAAACCATTGTTTAGAAGGAAAAAGATAATTTAAAAAACGTTTATTTCATCCCGGGGTTCAAACCTCTAAAGATGGAGAAAATATTCAATGGGCTACCCCCTACTTTGACCATAAAAATGTGGGGGAGAGATCGAAAAATGTTGAAAAAATCAACGTCAAAATCATAAGTTCAACGGATTAAGACATTGACAGAACAATATGTTCTTTTTAAAATATAAAAAATAATGACTACAATGGGCAAGTGACTACTCACCATATTCTCATTAAAGCTCAATATAGAAGCTACATTCCCACAACGATAACAATAATTTGGAGCAGACCATACCTGCAAATTCAAGGACAAAATAACTCAATCAACTAGATAAAGTCTATCATTATAGAGAGAGATAATAGCTTATGCTCTAAATCTTACAGTTACAAGGCCTTTATCCTGAAACATGTACTTGAGACCTTCTTGTACAAGTTGATGTGCTCGGCAAACCAAATCAAGATTATTAATGTGATTGAACTGCAATAGTTAGTATCTGCATCAGCTCTGTAGAAAGTTATATGGTTGAACTTTAAAACAGATAAAATTACCTCAGAAGTAACTCTGGAACCAAAAAGCCAACCGGCTCCTCGTGGACTAACTGCCCATGTTTCAATATCTTCTGGATCACTCCACATAAGATCACAAAAAGGTCCCTCATGTGGAATTTCACAATTTCTATCAATCACCCGTATCTGTCGCGGAAGAAAAATGGTGGAAAAAAGGCCTCAAGCTAGTAAAATTTCAAACAGATCCATTGGCGAACAGGATTAACAAACATTATTCAACAGTTCAGAGATGAAATCATATCACATCAGGCATTATAGAATTTCAAAGGTGGATTTGTAAGGTGTGTGGAAGTGTTCGTAGGCAAGTGCCACGCTGCAATTATATAACCTTTTTCCATTCATTCCTTTCAAGGAATCTGCACAGATCTAAATGCCAATAAGAGGACTCTGTATTAATATTAGCAGATCATGCAGAAAGTCTCAATCAGCAATGGTAAAATGAAATCTTCTGAATGAGCGTGCACATAAACAAACAATAAGTCATGATAAACTGCTTTTTGGAGCCTTCCTACCGTAAGAAAGTACTGACCTCTTAAACAGGTTTGCTCCTATGGAAAAAGTTATGGTCAAAGTTCCAAGACTAGCATATGCTATCTTTCCTAACCAATTGCTTTCTACGTGATGAAATCAAATTAATTGTTGCAACTAATTAATTTCTGAAATGCTTCCCAAGCACATATGAAAGGTTGGACAATTCATAATACATTGTCTATGGATAAGGCATAGGTAAACGCATATTCATACATTTTATCCCTCTTCATATGAAGAATTTGATACATACATATTATAAAGTGAGTGTCATAAGAAAAGGTATGGACAAGAGAAAGACAGATCATCAATTGAAAGAATATAAGAAAACCTGATCTATGGTTCGAACATCAGGAGAGAGTCCTCCATGGACACAGAGAACCTGAGATGGCAAAAAAAAAAAAAAAAAAAAAAAAAGCAATACATAAGGGCACCCACTACCAATAAACAGTCGAGGAAAACTCACGCAATAATGAAATCAATCGCATATATCCATGCACACTGAATCACACATCATGAATGGGGGTTTTGAAGGGGAACAAAGGAGAGAGAGGTTACAGTTCCGTCTATAATTGCTGAGAGTGTCAAGTAGTCAAAAACATCTGTACAGTACCGCCACACATTCGCGTTTCCATACTTTCTCTGGCACTCGTCATAAAAACCATAAACCTAGCAAGAAAGTCACAGCACCATGCATATTACAATGAAGTTCAAACCTTCATATAACATTCATGTTATCAACGAAGTATGAAGATGGAAGTTTTCAATAAACTAAGGAGCAATAAAATCATCTCGACTCAGCAAGTTCAATGTTAAGAGGAAAGAAAGTACAAAAAGGACTGGAACTATGGCTGTCGAAAATGAGTATAAACAGGATTTTAGAACTAGAGCGCAACAGAATGCCAAAGACTTTATAGCTGTTTCCAAACAGAGTTAAAGATCAATTAATTCTTGTTCCCAAACTCCAAAATCCTCCAAGCTTCTATTCACTAAATTCATATCTAGGACTACAGTCCGTCTCCTAATATATGATTATCCCAATTTCATGACCTCAACGGATTTTAAACCCATCTCCTTACCGAATTGAACTTGAATTCAAGGTGTTTGCTACCATATTAAAAGTTAACATTAATTACAAAAACTACATAAGAAGGAAAGTTTTTATTGCACAATTTTACTAACTATCAATGCTTCAGCCAAAAAAAGGCAGATATGTGGATAGAATTGAGGTGCCAGTGAGTTGATGCAGAATACAAGCAAATGCAAGGATGACCATAGTATTTGTTGATTGTAAGGACTTTCAGAATACTTGTGTCCTTCTGTTAAGGCATTTTCTCGACTCTGTTTTCAGAAGGAAAGGGAACATTGGACGGAGATGGAAACATAGATTGTTGAATGCCTAAATTCTCCCATGCTTGTTACTATTTATAAGGGCTTTCAGCATGTTTGTGCACTTGAGAAAAGGCATTTTCTCAACTGTTTTCAGGAGGGAAAAAGAAATTGATGAGATGGAAACATGTATTGTTGAAGGCCTAAATTCTCCAACTCATCCATCATTGCAAATCTAGGGTCAAAGCAAATATTCATCTCCCTCCTTTTCTTAAAAGCAGAGATTCATCTCCTTTCTTTTCCATTGAAGATATGGAGGTTTAAAATATGTTACTTTATAAGAGAGAGAGAGAGAGAGAGAGAGAGAGATAGCATCGTGACCTCAATAATAACCTAAACAGAAAATTCAAACCTGAGTAAGCTGTCTGCTCTCATGGTTTCCTCGTAAGAGTGTGATGTTAGCCGGATATCTAAGAAGACAAATAAATTTTGTTATAAAAGGAAATTGTTGGTTTTCCCAAAGAACGTCATAGCAAATAACAGAATAGAAAACCCAATCCAGCCAAATCATTTTTAGGACGTCTTTTGTACTTATAGGTGACAAATAAGTGCAACCCAAACAAAAGGCCAAGTGATCAAATGAGCAAGACCCTCTTCTCGCAAAAATTGCAAAGAAATAAATAAAATACAACATATATCTTGGAATATGTGCATGTAATGTTTAATACAAACTGAAATACGATACTATAAATTCAAATAAAATATTTAGGCTGCTAATCACATAAATCCTCCTTTTGAATTGCCATTAATAAGAAATAGAAAAAAAATTGCCCATGAACTTTACATACAACAAGATGACCGTCATAGAAATGATCCATTTAATCACCCATGTGCATGAAACTGACACCTAAACTTTATGTGCATGTGTTAAGTATAAATGATACACTTTCTTTTAATCCTCGTTTTTGCTAATGATACACTTCCTTTTAATCCTTGTTTTTGGTAACCAATTGATATATTTCAGAGTTATTTATTTCATTGACCTTAATTTGCTTCGCGATGGACAACCTTGCTGATTCTATGAGCTCAAAATTATGCAAATACCCCACCCCCCCACCCCAAAAAAAATTGTAAAGAAAGAAACTGAGAATTTATATGATCTTACAAAAATGGAAAGCATTTTCAAACCCAGAAGCATGCATGAAACATTACCTGGCTTTAAGAAGCAAAAGAATAGTAAAAACTTCGAGACTGTTATAACCTCGATCAACAAAATCACCCTGCCAATGAATGAATAATGATAATGTTAACCACCGCATAGAATCAGCAAGTGACTGCGTCATAAATTGTCCAAAAAGTATAAAAAATACCATGAAGATATAATTTGTCTCTGGTACATGACCTCCAGTCTGAAAAAGTTTCATCAGGTCATGGAACTGACCGTGAATGTCACCACAGACCGTTACAGGACTGTTGACAGGTTGCACATTAGATTCCTCAATGAGGATCTCTTTTACCTGTTATGCAGAAAGTAAGCAGCCATAACAGACAAACCTTATAAGATTATCGAAAATTGCTAACACGAATGCACACACTCATACAGATATTGCCAATGAGGATCCTGTAGAAATACATAATAAGGCAGAAAACGTGCAATCAAAATCTTTCAAGATTCAACCGACAAAATCGTTTATAATACAAAGCGAGTGAACGTATCACACATCCTCGTCGATATACACGAAGCACAAACACCATGTCACAAATTTCCAATCAGAATTTCACGTCTGAACCTCCAACTGATCTCTGAGAATACAACCAACAACCTCGACATCCATTTCTCCAAAACTTCATTGAAGTACAAACCGGTGAGCTACGCGAGAGATTCAAACTAAAAGCTATATAAACTTAAAATTCCGTCAACAGAACACGAAGCATAACCCCCGGTAGTAGAAGCAAAAGCCGCAGCATCAATGAAGATACGCAAGGGGTTTACTACACACACGAGGTTCCAAAATGTATAAACCCTAACTATCCTCAAATACATAAGGTTTTCAAGATTAATCGCAAACAAAAAGAAAACCAGGTTGTGGTTAGGATTAAGAACAAGAAAACCTTACATATTCGCAAAGAAGTTGAAGTTCGTCTTCAAGAAGATGCTGGCCTTCCTTGACCTTAACGATCCACTGGTCCAAATCCATGTCCCTGTTCCTCGGATTGCCAGCAACAGAAGAGTGAAAATGGCGCGAGAAGAACAAAACAATCCAAGAGAGAGAAGAAGAACAACAACAACAAGAACAAGAACTCCGATTGAAATTGAAAATTTCAGTGGAACGAGCCGACGCTGACCAGACAGATCTATCCCACTCTCCGTCCGCGCCCTTCGGTTAATTTCTGAACAAAATAACTTTGTTCTATAAATAAAATTTTTAAAATATATATTAACAAATAAATAAATATTATTATTATTATTATTATTCAATCAGCATCGTATATTATATAGTCGTATGACTTTTTAACATCTTTATTACAATTTAACGTAATTTAATATAATATTTATTCAATAATTAATTTTATTATTATTATTATTTAAATTTAGTATTATTTATGTCACGCAGACATTATATTATATTTTTTTATTTTGAATTACATGCTCGTTCGACTCGAGCAAGCAGTAATTTAACCTGCTAACCCTAGTCTTGTTCAATAAGAGCTTGTCGGGTTGTATCGTCGTTTACTTTCAATCAATATTTTTTTGTTTGCGCATGATCTTTTGTTACAGCGTTTTCTTTAACTGTCATTGAATAAATACGTTACACAATGTCATGTGTACGTGTCGATACATGCACGTACCACCAACAATTATAGTCGAAGAATATCGAGTTAGTATTTTACTATTTTTACTATTTTTCCTATTCTCGTTCTGAGAGCTCGGAATAATCACCAAAAATCAAACGAGCATAAATAATTATTGATCGAGACCAGCACGAAGTGGTCGTGCACAAATTTATTTACAAAAATTATTCTCTAATACAAATATTAAATTTTTTTAAATAATTCTCATATATTTGTAAATAATTTATTTATAAAATAAGTTGCAAACTAATGGTTAAAATGTAAATATATATATATATATATATATTTTTTTTATTAATAATAAATTTACAACTCACATTTATATTTTTATTTTCTCCATCCTGCAAAAATATTATTGGAAAATCTTTCAACCGTTCCCGGTTTTTTTAAAAGCCGGTTGTTCGATCCAGTTGGACCGGGCTTAACGGGAACCGACCCGTTGGATTATCTGAAATTCATGATCGCCGAGGCAGAGTGAGAGCGCGCGAGAAATTTTAGTTGAGAAGCTTCACGGCGTTCTCCGTTCAGCAGGAAAAGGGGCGAAGGCTTGAAACGCTAGGGTTTGGAGGAAGTGCGAAAGTTCTACATGATTTGAATTCGATTAGGGTTTGGAGGAAGTGCGAAAGTTCTACATGTTTTGAATTCGATTAGGGTTTGGAGGAAGTGAGGAAGTTCTGCAAGTTTTGAATTCGATTAGGGTTTGGAGGAAGTGCGAAAGTTCTACAGGTTTTGAATTCGATTAGGGTTTGGAGGAAGTGCGAAAGTTCTACAAGTTTTAAATTCAATTAGGGTTTGGCAACGTATCAGTCTTTTAAGAATTTACCTTCTGTTTTTTTTTTTTTTCCCCACTGGGCATCAAGATCATCCAAAAGTTCTGTCCAGGTTAGCCTCTTCTTAAATTTTCACTTTTGTTCTCGAAGAATTACGTATTACGCGATGATTGTATTTTGAATTTGGTTTATTTCGCGATACATGCCAAAACTTTGGCGTTAATATGAACAACTCTGAGATGCAAAGTTAATCAGATAGTGGAGCTAATCGATGCCACGGCAATGGCAGTCCTGGTGTTGATGAAGGAGCTAATCGATGAGGCGTCGGTGATTTTGTGGGACATGAGCAAGCCAATTGTCATGCCACCGCATTGGAACGACGTGGTTTGGACAAGCAGAATGCAGCCTTTGGCAGAGTCGGAGGATGCGATGGAGAAAGAGAGGAATTGGTTGAGTGAGTCGACGTTGAGTTGATTGAGGACGTCGGAGAGAAGGCAGTTGACTTGGGCTTCCACATAGATGGCTCCCTCGTCGTTGCAATGGATTGAAACATTATTGCCTTGAACTCGGCCAGCGAATGGATAGATTGGGCTAATGCCTTGGATAAGGAAGCTTTCAGGCGGTGGGACTTGGATGTTTGATTGTCATCGCTGCCTGGAGCGTAGAAAAGAAGGACGGGTACATAAACAGGCAGAGCTAGCTGATCTAAGAAGGAGAATTTCAGATGTTTTTGGGTTTCCGGCGTTGGAGAGGAAGGTCTAATCTTTTCCTCGCTAATGATCTTCACGCTCACTGCCATCTCTCCTAGCTGCACTATCTGATTAACTTCGCATCTCAGAGTTGTTCATATTAAAGCCAAAGTTTTGGCATGTATCACGTGTGTGGTTGTATTGTATTGATTGATTTCGAAGTATGGCTAAAGAACAGGAGTTTTGAATTTATAGACTCGTCTATTTGGTAGGATTGTGCACGGACTACTTCTGACTAGATATTTGATTAATTCAGGAGCTAGTCCATTTTCAAAAACATATTATGAGTTTTTGATAAGTAACATTTCTATCTATCTCATCGAAGTGGTGCTCTATATTGGGGAAGACATACAACTCAGACACATAGTCAATAGTTAAATATCATTATTACACTGGGAGGTTTTTTGTCGACTACAAATTCACGTGCTCATGATTTCTGATTTTTTTGGTTCTGTTGGATTTAAGAACATTACAATGTATGTGGGCGAGGGAATTCGACTGGATGGCCTCTTAAAAGATTGATTTAATTGTTGGGCCATGCCCCACGTTGGAACTTCTGTTACATTTAATGTTGGTACGAGGTTTAACAAATGTACTCAGCTCTTTTATGGGAACATTGATCTAAGGAATTTATGAACCATCGTAGGGCCAAGGTTGGCCTAGTGGTCACACGGGCAAAATAAGATGGAATGAGTTCAATCTACGGTGGCCACCTACCTAGGATTTAATATCCTATGAGTTTTCATGTCAACCAAATGTAGTTAGGTAGACAATTGTTTGGTGAAATCTGTCGAGGTGCACACAAACTAACTCGGACAAGGAATTTATAATTACAGTACGTCCTTTATTCTTGCAAATTGGGATACATGTGCTTTTTTTGTAATCTTTGGCTTTTAGGGAGATTACTCTTTTTTCTCCTCATTCAAACATTTGTTAACGTGAAACTTTTTCATTTTGGATATCACAATGCACTAGAAAATAAATACAACTAATTTGTTCTCAGGAAGACCCTAAATTTTTACATGCCATCATTTTACTTTGGGATGATGATGTCTTTGATCATGGTGTCACAGGAGGAAGGATGGATTTGGAGTCAGGCTCAGGGGGATCTGTTTCTGCTACAGCCATCGATTCCTCGAACATAGGGTTTCAGGTTTTCTCTCTCTTCGACTCACTGTTACGTATATGAATTTCTAAATCATGCTTAGATTCTATTCCCCATTTTATACCTCTTCATTTTTCTATTGATGTTATTCCGTCGAATCTTTGAGCTTCATTTTGTATACTGACTTCTCTTTGTGTTGTTTTTGTTGTCTTTCTTGAAGCTTTTGAAGAAGCATGGTTGGAGGGAAGGAACAGGCCTTGGAATTTCTGAGCAGGTTGTTTCGCTTAAAATTAGTCATTTGTTCAATAATTTTAAAACTGGTTGTACTGCAATTGTTTGATTAGAAACAATACTTAACCCGTACACTTGCGATATACAATTTTCACTACATACTTAACGAAACTGGAAATTAGACCTTTGATGTTCTGTCGCAACATAACTTTATACAACTAACAAAATTTTAATGCTTAATATGGGCATATCTAAGCTAATGATGAGTAGGCTTTTATAAATATCCATGCTAGCTTGTGTGTACATCAACTGTTCTTCATAGGACAACCGTCTCACCCTATTACTTTTGGTTGCTAAGATAACTCATAGGATATCAAATCTTTGGTGGGCGGCTACCATGACTTAGCTCATTCTCTCTATGTCCTTTACTAGACTTCGAAAAAATTATAACATGAGAATTTGATGCAGTGTAGCAAGTAAGTTTACGTTTGATAATTGAAGATGATGTTTAGGCAGTGGCAACCTCTGCTTCACTTTTGCTATTAGGGAATGGTCGAGGTGGGAAATCCCCGATTTGACTAGGATATGGTTGACCAGGGAATTTTTCCATTGGGAAAACCGGTATCGTCTGGGAAATTCTTGAACCTGTCAGTTTCTTAAAAAAATGTTGATTACTGAAATCTGTCTGCTGAAATTTCATGTGTGTATGTGTATATATATGAATATATGTTTGCTGATTATAAAAGAATTTAATCTGAAAACCTACTAGAGAACTCTCATGGCAGAAAAATTTGATCCCCATGTGGGAAGTCCATGAACCTCCTCCATTTCTCAATATTGGATAAAGGGGTGGGGATACAAAACTTAAATTTTCTAGAGTCGGCCACGATCTCCTGATAGAGTCGGTCGGGATGATTGATTCATGATTGATTCATGCTCATCCTATGCAAGGGCAGGGAAGAAGCAGCAGATTATTGCTGGCATTGGTGCCTTATCATTTCAGAATTTTCGAATTATTCATTCGATTTTTTGCATGCTTTAGAGAAGTTAAGGAGTTTTTACACGTAGCCTTTGTGATCACCGCGCAAAAAAAAAGGGTAAAATTTAGAGCGTTAGCGCAATCTCGTGGGAAGAAAGAATACAAGAACTTTCCTAGAGAGTAGCATTATATGGATATCATATTGGAGATTAGAGTCCTTGAATCTTCCTCTTGAAGTACACTCCACGCCATCAAGAATTTACCGAGTATAGTCTTTTCGTCTACGTCCTAGATTTATTATTTGAATTCCCTCGTTTTTATCGTCCTAAGAAATTCGTTTTATATGTTTATTTATTTGTAAAGGGGTTCTTATTTCCTCTTATCATGTAACTGGGTCATTGTAGTACCCTACTGTTTACTCTTGGAAATTAACTGTTTGACCTCTCATGCAAGCAGGGTAGGTTGGAACCTGTACAGACATCTGTAAAGAATAATAAACGTGGCCTGGGAGCAGATAAAGTGAAGAAGAAGCTTAAAGAAACTACTGATATTGCAGCCTCTGATACGAAAAACCAGGTAAAACATCTGTTATATGAAGTTCTCTGCAAGTTCGTGATCACCATCGTCGATTTCCTAGGTCGGTGTAGTTTAGACGGGAAAGGATCTCGAAAAAATAGGAGCTTACGAAAATACCTTCCAATTAGATTTAATTTCAAGAGTCTAATTACGAAAAGAGTTATGTAGGGAGCACCATGAAGAACTGTAGCAGTTAGTCTTCTTTACAATTGGTCCGACTTTTGGTTACTCGTCTCGTAATTCCTCTCCAATCGAATCCCTTAAGCCAAGACTCTATTTATAGGTAGTGTTTTTTTGCCTTCTCTAAACATTGACCACATAACAGCTTAGAATATTGGTGTGAGATCCCACATCGGTTGATTTGGGGAACGAAACATTCTTTATAAGTGTGTGGAAACCTCTCCCTAGCAGACGCGTTTTAAAAACCTTGAGGGAAACCCCGAAAGGGAAAACCCAAAGAGGACAATATCTGCTAACGGTGGGCTTGGGCTGTTACATTATTTGGTAGCCCCCAACAAAGTTTAACTGGTTGGCTTCGATATCATGAATACATATTTTTGGTTAGCACAAACATTTCAGAATTATATTGGATCACATTAATCGCTTGCTTAGCATAAGTTCACGAATGGGTTAACGACACGAACGTTTGATCAAGTTTGAATGTGCTCGATGTGCGAAATTGCATTATTTTGACATCGTCATCATTTTTGCATACATAATTTGTTCACTCTACTCGCACCAAATAAAAGGAAAAGAATCATAGCTAACAAGTAATACTAATATTTTTGCTCATCAGGAACGTCCTCCGTCGAAGAAACCGAAGGCGATGTCGAAAAAGATGAGGAAGATGCTCGAGGAAGAAAGGTTATTTCGAGAGAAGGAATTCGAGAGGGCATTTTTCAGGGAATTTTGGCCAGATAATGTGTGATGTTATACATGAACTAGCACTTCCCAAATCATCATGTAAGCAAATTCAATTTCTTTGCCAAAAATCTTGTTTTAATTAGGGTTTATAGCAGTTAGCATTCACCATGTAGTCTGTAGTTTGTAAATGTTTATGATTGTTGAATTTAATTTTATAATTATCATAATGTATTATTATCGATATATATATATATATACATTCATACATACATAAAATATTCATCTTTTAAATTTTGTTTACAAACTCTACATCGCTATAGATATCATATTCGAGTTTAGTTATTAACATGTGGGGGTGAGACGTATAAACCGTTGACTTTTTTTATCATGTATAGTTACGGTTTTGACTTAATTTTTTATTTCAGTCATTTCACACTTAGAATTGAATTGTTTGTTTGAGCAACTTTCCTAAAGTCTCCTCACCAAGAGCTCCCCGGCAAGCGACGATGGAGGAACCAACCCAACCAACTCGCCTGTTGCAGCGGGTTGACTTTTTTCTTTCACAATAAGAGACCTGGATGATTATCCCTACCCTGTGTCGCCTACGAGTTTACTTTTAAATTTGTGAAATAGATATAAATATAATGGAACACAGTAATGAAGGGAGAGAACATCTCTTTATTCGGGATCATCATACGAAAAATCTTTCTCTAATTTCGAGAAATCGAGTGAGGAGCTATATAACACAATAATGAAGGGAAAGAACGTCTCTTTACTCGGGATCTCAGATGAGAAATCTTTCTCTAATTTCGAGAAATCGAGTGAGGAGTTACGCAAAATTTCAAACACTATTCTATTTGTTGGTGTTTGGGTAAAAAAAATAATAATAATAAAATTTAACATTCATAATTATAAAATAAAAAGTCAGAATTTTACTTGGACTTCATTTCAATGGAGAGAGTATTCTTCACTTATAAATCTATGATGTTTCACTAAATTAATCAACGCGGGTCTTACTACTAAATTAACGAATGAATGTGAGATTTACTCCTAATAATTATCCACGTAGAATTAAATTATAATTATAATTTGTAATTTATTTATGTATTATTAAAATTGGGAAAAAATAAAGAAGCCGCGTCAGAAACCTAGAAGGCATGTCCAAAATTGTCTGCACCTTGAGGTGCGGTTGAAGACGATAAAGCCCAGAGAACGAGCGCTTCCCTCCCTCCTTCACCAATGGCTTCCCTCACTTCCTCTTGCTGTTGCTGTTCCTATGCTTCTCAATTGCTTCCTCGCTCTTCCAAATCTCCATTATCACCATTTCCTTCTCCTTTCTCTCCATTCAACTTCTCGAAGCGCGCAAAACTTCTCTTAGCAGCGGCGAAGAAGAAGGAATCCGATGCAGTTCCTGTAGTGAAGAAAGAATCTACGGATTCCAAGGAAGAGGAATTCGTAGAGGTGGAAGAAGAGCTGCCATGGTATCAGGAGAAGGCTTTGGACCTCGTGGAATTCACTGGCTCTGTCACTCAGGCACTTCCTGGCCCTAGGGTTGGCCAGAGCTCGTTGCCTTGGCTCCTTGCTGTTCCTCTTGCTTATTTGGGCGTCACTTTTGTTATCGCTTTCGTTAAGACTGTTCGGAAATTCAATTCCCCTAAAGAAAAACGCCGGAGACAGGTCTTCTTCCTCTCACTTGCTTTACAAATTACTACTTCCCTGTGCAACTTTGTGTTAAGAAAGACATTAGGTTCTTGCTTGAAATAGCAATTTAGTTCTTGTAGTATGAAATTTGGGATGATCATAATTTGAATTTATTAATGATTTAGCATATACTATGAAAAGTTCCATCAAAAGTGAAGTATTGGATCTCTGTATTTATTGATATAGTCCATAAATTTTTTCAGCACATTTGGTCCTTCTTTCAGTAAAACTCTCTGTTCTAGTTAAATCACTTCCATCATATGAAATGGGTAGAACTCTTCGTTCTAGTTAAATGACTTCCTATCATATGAAATGGGTTCAATGTCCAATTATGAAATCCTTGGAAAAAGAGGATGAATCGAAATATAACTGCTACACCAAAACTAGGCGCAAAGAACCAACCAGACTCACTAGTGGATAAATCAGGAATACATAAACAAAAACAGCAATTGGGACCGAGAATGCGATTGCATTATAAGGTCGCAATTGAACAGATCGAGCAAGTTCAAATTGACGTAACATGAAACCCAAGCAATTTATCAATGTGCCTACATCTACATCACACAGATTTTTCATATAGAATTTCATGGTAGGAACTAAATTATAAAAATTTTGAAGGATAGGAGGTAAATTTACTTAAATTTAAGAACTAAATTGTTACGAACTTGAAGCTAAAAAGCTAAATCGTTATGAAGGATAGGATAGGATGTGTACCTGAAGATAGTTATACCGGAGTTGTTCGACCGAGACTGAGATAGAGATGGGTGAGATCGGGGTTTAGTTCTAGTGGCTAGTGGAAGCTATTAGCTATATTTGAATTACAGTTTACACTGATCGTGGTTGATATTTCTCAGGTCTCAAAAAATGCCATTCTCTGCTTGTCAGTAGATGAGCTGCTTGAGAAAGGAAGGGATGAAATAAAGCCGGAGGCTCTTGCTGAAATTGTGCAAAAGGTTAGATAAGTTATATTTTTTTAATTCTTTTATAGAGTTGAAGCTGTCCTTCTTAATGGGAAGTGATGATTCTTGTCATCAACTGAATCTGATGCTAATATCTTGAGTTCTTCAAATAACGTCGCAATTTCAGTTAAACGTATTATATTCTTCCAACAAAGTGAGGCGGAATCCTTGAACTAAAGAAACTTACAAAAACTTTGTTAGACCTGAGTAAGGCCAAAAGGGAAGTATGTTTGAATGGAGCCAACAAGAACTACCATATGAAAAATAATTTACACAAGCTCTATGAGTATTTATCGAAAGTTATTCTATTCTGTTCTTCCCTATTGTCTCACAGATCCAATTGAGCCAGATTTTACCGAAGGATCTAAGTCAGCTTATGAGTAACGATTAAAAATAGTTTTTAGCAGACCACATCATGCTAGACAATTCACATTATGAGTTGTAATAACTTCTAATTTCCTCTCCAGACAGGTTTCAGTGTGGGCGAAATTTTGCGAAAGTATATACGTTATGCATTGAATGAGAAACCTTTCAACCCTGAATTAGTTGCCAACCTAATTCAGCTGAGAAAAGCTTCTGCATTGGAGGACACTCAGGTTGCAGAAATTCTGAATGAGGTATCAAGAAGGATTGAGAGAGATAAAGGTAACAGGATATTCTATGCCACTTGTACTTTTAGTTTATTGTAAGCAAGGGGGACTTTGGAAAGCACATTATACGTCCCAAAAAACAAACAAAATTAGGGAATGAAAATTTGTTTGAACATGACGAAATCAACGAAATAATCGAGGTTCCTATCATGCTTCATGCTTCCCTACGTCTTCACTCGACAAAGATTTGAGAGAAAGGACTTGGTGGTAATGTAAAAGTAGTCAACTTTCTTTATATATCAGAAAGTAGTGAAACTGCCTTAAAAAAACTGAGTGATTTCGCTAGGTGTCACGGTCGTAGTTATGCCTCAGCTTGGCTTCAATGCACATCTCTTTGATGTGTTAGATGATGCGTCGTCCTCCTCGGTCGCATCATGGCACTCGTCTGTCTTGGTGCTATGGCGAGGATGGGTGCCACTTGAGGGTTGCTGTTTTATTGTTTCAATGTGACCCCTTTTATTTAAAACTCTATTGAATTGCAGCCAAGTTCTCTGATTCACTATGAGCTAGCATTCCGACTGTTACTCAATAGACTGAACTATTCTACGGTAAAGTCAGCCAGTGAAGGGTTATTCTTAAAATTTTAATAAGAAAGTACATGATCAACTATATAGATAGGTTGTCTCTTTGTGCGAGTGTCTTTTAAATTGTTTGTTCATTATTGTTTCTTTACCACAGTTGCTTCTTCAACTATATTTTTAGCAAAGATTGACAGGTAGGTGTAAGAAGAACATTCAAGCTATTCATCTTTCTGATAATTGTTCTTTATTTTTCAGGTCCAGTTGTTATGAATATGTCAGGCTATACTGAGAAGGGTTTCAAGAGAAAATTAGCCGTACAGGCCCTTTTCGGCAAAATCTTCTATCTATCTGAGGTTGGTAGGATGAACAGTAGATTGTGCAAAACTCCTGAATTTCAATTTCGTTTTCACCATTCTTCTCTTCATGTTTCAATTATGCATGATACACTTTCTCTTGATCTCTCTATCTATTTTGATTTTTCTTTAAAAGAAAAAGGTTTTAAAACCATTTTGGTCTCTAAACTTTTAAGTTTTTTTTTCTGTTTTGGTCCCTAAACTTTCAAAAGGTTCATTATGGTCCTTTAACTTTTAAGTTTGTTGCATTTTTATTCCTTACACATTCAAAGTGTCTATTTTTTTACCCTGATTTAAAAAAATAATTTTGGTCCTTACTATCTCAAACTTATATGACTTGAAATCATGCTCGTATTAATATGCTAGCACCCTACACTAAAACAAAATAAAGGTAAGAACTAAAATGGTGTTCTGAGCTCTTTTAACACTGGATATCATTAAAAGTAAAACATGTTTACATAGTATGGCAGTTGAAGTCAATAGAAGACTCCTATCTGTTGCATTATAATGCAATGGATAGGATTAGTATACTGTATACTTGATTAATAGTATAGGCGGTCGTGTTTGTTCGTGTCCTTTGCATTACTACACACGATTAGCGTGACAAGAGATGATTTGATGAGGCCAGAACATACTTTTCAGAGCTTTTGGTGTAAGTCATGACATTAGAATGTTCCGGATACGTCCCAAAACAATCCAACAAAAAATGTTTGAGAGTTATTGCTCACGGTTCTCTAATTTAAACAAGTATACATCTTGCAGTGTTCCTCCCAAGTTTAACTGGTTTAATAATTTGCCTTACTGTCCAACAGCTTCCGGAGTTCTGTTCGAGAGATAGCTCGCTAACTGTCAAACAAATATTTGGCGTTACAGAGTAAGTTCCTGTCTTTAAATTCTTATTTTCAATTAGATTCTTGGGTCTCATTGCACATATGAGACCCCACATTAAAACCATGAGGATGACGACGATATGTAATGGGCTAATGCGGACAATACCAGCTAGCGGTGAGCTTGAGTTGTTACAAATGGTATGAAAGCCAGACACTGAGCGGTGTGTCAACGAAGACGTTGGGTCCCCAAAGGGGATAGATTTTGAGATCTCATATCGGTTAGAGAGGGGAACGAAACATTCCTGATAAAAGTGTGGAAACCTTTCTCTAGTAGACACATTTTTAAACTTTGAGGCTTACGGCGATACATAACGAGCCAAAGCGAACAATATATGTTAGCGGTGGGCTTGAGCTGTTGCAATGTTTTTTTTTTTTTCCGATGTTTGATTTATATACGGGTCTTGTTGTTTGTTGTTTACAGTGAAGATGCTGAAAAACTAAGATTACACACTCTCTCAGAAGCTGGGGACATGGATTCTCTTCAAAAAATGGCTGACATTTCAGATTCTGAGGATTTAAAAGATGCCTCATCTGATGAACAAAAGGATTAAAAGAATGTACTTTTTTGGGAGGTGAGACTAATAACTATATAACTCAAACCAAGAGGCCCGTTTTTCTTCTTTTTGTTTTTCTAAGCAATTTGAGGTTGGATTCTGAGTTTTTTAGCATCGTATATGAAATTACTAACTTTTGGTTTTAGCACCTTTCTGTTTTGATTCGTTAAAAACGTCTCCCGAGCTCGATTAAGATAAATGGTGTTACTTAGAACCCAGAAAGACGTGGTACGATCGATCTTGTTCCAGTAGAAGGTTGTGTTAATTTATATTCTAGTTCAAAAACTTTTCAATGCAAAAAGTTTGCTTTTGTAGTTTCTTTTTTATATGATAATTTATTGTTAAATTACAAATTTGTTTCGTTCTAAAAAAGTTAAAATTTTGTCCACGCGATTTTAAAAAGGTTAGAAATCTCCCTAATGATTTGATCAAATTCTTATGAATTGTTCATATGATTTGATAAAATCTTCGTAAGTAGTTGTTTGATCAAGTTCTCGATTCGATAAAACTTTCATAAATAGTCACAATTGGGCCCAGTGGGAGGCTTGCACGATGGGCTATTAGTTCAGCAGTAGAGCACGTCCTTGATAATTGCGTCGTTGTGCCTGGGATGTGAGGGCTCTCAGCGCACCCTTGATAATTGCGTCGTTGTGTCTGGGATGTAAGGGCTCTCAGTCACATGGATAGTTCAATGTGCTCATCCGCGCCTGACCCGCATGACGTATTTCTCCGAGGTTTGAAACTTGATGGGTCGACAAAAATTCTAAATTCTAAATTTTATATAGTAATTTAACTATGAAGATATTATTATTTAAACCTATATATATATATATATATATATATATATATCCATAATCATCCTCCACACCTTCATAGTTTTCCTTTAAATTTAATAATTATACTAAAAATGTTCATATAATTGTAACTTTATGTGGTAGCATAGAAACATATTAACCCGTTTAATTATTATAAGTTTTCATTATAAATTATTAATATTTAAAAAAAAAACTTATTTTAATCTATAAATCCATAAAAATCCGACATTTTTGATGTTTTTCTTTTAAAATTCCATTTTTTCATTTAGATTAAATTATTTTTTTTATAAAATTAGATGGAGAATTTGAATTTCTAATTTCACATCTATATATAATAATAATAATAATAATAATAATAATAATAATAATAAAAGAAATTGACGTTTTTTTTTATAATGTAACACTTCGGTTTCCATAGTTTATAAACATAGCGGTCGATCATAATATATCGATTAATTCATGTATTTATTTATTTATTGTTATATATATATATATATATATATATATATGAAAGAAAAGAATATATTTTTAGTTTGTAAATATCAATTGGGTAACCAAACAAAAGAAAAATGGGAAACAGAAGGCAGTGGGAAGTCGGGTGGAGAAACCGAGGCATACCAATTGCTTCAAATTCTTCACTATAATCGCTTCTCTCCTTCGATTCATAGCTGTTCATCCCATTTTTCCCACGAATTTCTCTCACAATGATTCATTATTCATTCTCGATTTCCAATCCTTCTTCTTCTTCTACTTCATCTCATTCCCCTTTCCAATTCGTTAAACCGCGCAGATTCTCCAATTATTTCGGGCGTTCTTGTCCTGTGATTCGATGTGATGCTGTGGATTCTTCTTCTTCTTCTTCGAAGGTGGCGGTGGAATCTTCTTCTTCATCTTCATTTCCGGTATCGAAGGTGAGTAAGGTTATGGAATCGCAAGAGATTTCTTCCAAGGCTGGTCCGTATCCTGGAGGAATGGGGCCTTACACTGGCAGAGATCCGACTGTGAAGAAGCCTGGTTGGTTGAGGCAACGAGCTCCTCAGGGAGAGAAGTTTCAGGAGGTTAAGGACTCGTTGTCTCGATTGAAGCTCAATACTGTTTGTGAAGAGGCCCAATGCCCCAACATTGGAGAGGTTTTTCTCTCTCTCTCTCTCTCTCTCTCTCTCTCTCTCTTAGAACATAGAAAAGGTTGTTATTGTTAACTTCATATCAGTGATTCCAAGAACTGTTCTCTGAAGCTTGAATTCACTAGGGAAATTTTGATCTGAACTCCATTTGGTTTTCTGTTTGTAATAGGTGGAATTGGGTTTATGTCAATGTGGGTAGCTTATAATTGAACAAATATGTAGGATAGTGAAGTTTCAGGGATGAATATTATCCTCATGATTCTTATGTTCTTGGGCAGTGTTGGAATGGTGGAGGGGATGGCATTGCAACTGCTACAATTATGCTTCTTGGGGATACATGTACTCGGGGATGTAGATTTTGTGCTGTAAAGACTAGCAGAAACCCTGCACCTCCTGATCCTATGGAGCCTGTTAACACTGCTAAAGCTATTGCCAGTTGGGGGTATGAGATAATTAACCCGTATCTTTTTGCCTTAAAGAGTGAATCTGGATGGGTGTTTCTTGTACTTAAAGAGTGTTTTTGCTTATTGTATTTGAGTTTGATATAGATTATACTTGTGAGATCCCACGTCGGTTGGAGAGGGGAACGAAACATTCCTTATAAGAGTGCAGAAAAACGAAGCATTCCTTATAGGGGTGTGAAAAAAACGAAGCCTTCCATGTAAGGATGTGGAAAAAACGAAGCATTCCTCATAAGGGTGTGGAAAAAAACGAAGCATTCCCTATAAGGGTGTGGAAAAAAACGAAGCATTCCCTATAAGGGTGTGGAAAAAAAACGAAGCCTTCCCTATAAGGGTGTGGAAAAAATGAAGCATTCCTCATAAGGGTGTGGAAAAAAACGAAGTATTCCCTATAAGGGTGTGGAAAAAAATGAAGCATTCCTCGTAAGGGTGTGGAAAAAAATTAAGCAGTCCCTATAAGGGTGTGGAAAAAACAAAGCATTCCTCGTAAGAGTGTGGAAAAAAACGAAGCATTCCTTACAAGGGTGTGGAAAAAACGAAGCATTCCTTACAAGGGTGTGGAAAAAACGAACCTCTCCCTAACAGACGCTTTTTAAAAAATCTTGAGGAGAAGTTGAAAGGGAAAGCCCAAAGAGGACAATATCTGCTAGTTGTGGGTTTGGACCGTTACAAAAGAAAATTGGACCATTTCTCGATTTGTGCGTGTGAAAATACATATATATTTTATGCTGTATATGTATATACTTCTTGTTGATATCTAAATTTTTCGGTATCCTGCTATCGATGCAAGATGAAAGAGTTGTTATGGAATGGTTGAATGACTTTAACATCTCAACATGAGAGGAAGTCGAATGAAATAGTGTTGCTTGGCTTGTATTAGCTGTTTTCATGTACTTGTTTTAAATTAATGATATTGAATTCTTTTTCTATATTCCTTATCAGTGTAGATTACATAGTCCTTACAAGTGTAGATCGTGACGATATTCCTGATGGAGGAAGCGGACATTTTGCTCAGACGGTCAAAGCTATGAAGGTCGAACAGATTTTGCTACAATAATTTTGATCTCCTTATCTATACCCTGTAATTGTTGAAGTGTTTTTTATAAAAATTACTAGAAGTTTGATTTATGTTAATGAATCTATTCTGCAGGAACTTAAGCCCGAGATCATGGTCGAGTGTTTAACTTCTGATTTTCGAGGTGACTTGAAGGCTGTAGAGACTCTAGTGCACTCAGGATTAGATGTATTTGCTCATAATGTTGAGACTGTGAAACGTCTTCAACGAATCGTTAGAGATCCTCGAGCCGGGTAAGTTGCATCATCAATAAACTTGCTTTGCAAACATGTCCCCAAGGTTGAATATAGTATTGCCTTAAGGTTCCTAAATCTTAAATCATTTGGTTAGAGAAATCCTTGAAACTAGGTCCATAGTTTTATGTTTAGTAATGTTTAAGAACATGCTTACTCCTTTCAAGAACTCAGACCCTGTGACATCTGCTTTCTGAAGAACCAACAAGGATTTCTCAAGTCGAATAGGCTGTAATTACGAACGCTATCATGTTTGATGCTCATTCATACTTTAAAGTAGTTTTTTTCTTGCTCCTTCTGGTCTAAATGGCTCGAGTTCTCTCGAAACTCGATGAAAAGCTGCATTGGATCCTGGGTTTGATGGCATGTTTTGTTTTAAACTCGTTATGGTAGAAGTCCTTTTACAAATTACAGCCGAGAACTTTTGGGTGTGATGGAATCTGGTTTTTGTGCTTTCATTCTTTGCAATTGGACTTTGTTTTGAAGAAATAATTATTTCATTAGCCCTTCTGTAGTTTTGTTTCATTCTCTAGCATGTCCACTAAACAAACGCTTCGACCTTGTAATGGCCCAAGTCCACCGCTAACAGATATTGTCCTTTTTGCACTTTTTCTTATGGGTTTCCCCTCAAGGTTTTTAAAACGCATCTACTAGGGAGAGGTTTCTACACATTTATAAAAAATGTTTCGTTCTCCTCTTCAACCGATGTGGGATCTCACAATCCACCTCCTTCAGGGACAGCTTCCTCGCTGGCACTCGTTCCCTTTTCCAATTGATGTGGGACAGGGGCGATCATCCTTGCTGGCACACTGCCTTGTGTCCACCCCCTTTGGGGCTCAGCCTCTTTGTTGGCACATCATCCGGTGCCTGGCTCTAATACCATTTGTAACGGTCCAAGCCCACCGCTAGCAGATATTGTCCTCTTTAGGTTTTCCCGTCTACTAGGGAGAAATTTCCACACCCTTATAAAAAAATGTTTCGTTCTCCTCCCCAACCGATGTGGGATCTCACAATTCACCCCCTTCAGGGCCCAGCGTCTTCGCTGACACTCATTCCCTTCTCCAATCGATGTGGGACCCTCAATCCACCCCCTTCAAGGCCCAGCGTCCTTGATGGCACACTGTCTCGTGTCCACCGCCTTTGGGGCTCAGCCTCTTCACTGGCACATCATCCGGTGTCTGGCTCTGATATCATTTGTAACGGCCCAAGCCCACCACTAGCAGATATTATCCTCTTTGGGCTTTCTCTTCCGGGTTTCTCCTCAAGGTTTTTAAAACGCGTCTACTAGGGAAAGGTTTCCACACCCTTATAAAAAATGCTTCATTCTCCTCCTCAACCGACATGGGATCTCACAGGCCTATTTGGAATCCTTATTTGGAATCCTTATGATTCTTCAGTTTTTTCCTTTTCTTGTAATCCAGCCTTGCCTAGTCAACATTCTTACGATCAGTTTGGTACTGTGCAGATATGACCAGAGCTTAGCCGTTCTAAAACATGCAAAGCACAGTAAGGAGGGAATGATCACCAAATCTTCAATCATGTTGGGCCTCGGAGAAACCGACGATGAATTGAAGGAAGCTCTAGCTGATTTAAGGGCCATCGATGTCGATATTCTTACACTCGGGCAGTATTTGCAGGTTCGTTAATGCTTAACTATCTGACCTGTGCAGAAATACTTATTCCTTGGGTCGAAATAAGTTTTCCTCGACTTACCTGCCACGGAACCGATTTAAACCAAACGAGCCAAATTCGGGCGAGTTCTTAGTTCTTTTTGGTTAGTGCTTATACTGGTTTTAATGTATATCATGGATGTTTGGTCTGCTGAGAGCCTGCATCAGCGTATGAATATAATTTGAGTTTTCCCTCGCTTGTCGACTCTTTCGTTGTTATTCTTAAGACACGGTCGTCCTCTTGCAGCCCACACCATTACACCTGACTGTCAAGGAATACGTCACGCCCGAAAAGTTTGCATTCTGGAAAGAATACGGGGAGTCGATTGGATTCCGATATGTAGCTAGTGGACCTCTGGTAAGTCTTCTCTGTAAACGTTTTATACTCCCAATTGCAGCCATTTCCTACACCAAATTTGCCACCAAACTGAGTTCATTTGGTACTTCTTTCCTTATTTGGTCAGGTTCGATCCTCATATCGAGCAGGCGAGCTCTTCGTCCAAACCATGGTTAGAGAAAGAGTCAAAGATACAACTGTAACTTGAAGGATTGACATTCCAGCTGTGACGTGAGCTCGAGCCATTAGCAGCGACTCGGGATAGAGTATCTGTAACATAGAAAAAAGAAAAAGAAGGAGAGGGATGATCTTAGAGGAGAAGCCATGGTCAGCTAAGGCAAGTTAGAACTGGTATGGCTCTCCTGAGTTGATTTCTTCTCTTTGCAAGTTATTACTCTTTTATTGACATATTTTTGTCTCTTTATTTGAGATCTCATTAATATACTCTTTCAACTTTAGTTTAATCACATATTATGAGTAACCTTACTTTATTTTGTTTCAAGTTTTTGGAATATTGTCCTTTTTTAATAATAAAAATATGACGTTCGGTTGGTTAGTTCTTTGTTCGATTACACTAACGCTTGCTGCAAGCCTTGAACAAGTGGATCTCCTATCTATATACGACAGGTTGAAGAGGGTTGATGGTTGATAGCTTAAGAGTAATTATCATTGAAAGTGATTCCTTCGATTAAGAACTAGACTCAAGCGATTGTGCCTACCAATCAAGACAGGAAGGCGGGACTGTGATGTCCCACATTGGTTGGGGAGGAGAACAAACCACCATTTATAAGGGTGTGGAAACCTTCCCCTAGCAGACGCGTTTTAAATGCTTTGAGGGGAAGCCTGAAAGGGAAAGTCCAAAGAAGACAATATCGGCTAGTGGTGGGCCTGGGCCGTTACAAATGGTATCAGAGCCAGACACCAGACGATGTGTCAGCCTTCTCGCTGTTTCCCGAAAGGGGGTAGACACAAGGCGGTGTGCCAGTAAGGACACTGGGCCCCAAAGGGGGGTGGATTTGGAGGCGGTCCCACATCGATTGGAGGAAGGAAAGAGTGCCAGCGAGGAGCCCCAAAGGGGGTGGATTGTGATGTCTCACATTGATTGGGGAGGAAAACAAACCACCATTTATAAGTGTGTGGAAATCTATCTCTAGCAGACGCGTTTTAAGGCCTTGAGAGGAAGCCTGAAAGGGAAAGCCCAAAGAAGACAATATCTGCTAGCGGTGAGTCTCGGCCGTTACAGGGACGCTATCCCACCTCTTGACCGAAGAGCAAACCCACCTCACACTCTCCCCTCCTCTTACAAGGACGCTATCCCACCTCTCGACCGAAGAGCAAACCCACCTCACACTCTCCCCCTCCTCTATTGAGACTGAGCTTGCATGCATCTAATTTTTCCTATTTTTAAAATCTTTTTTTAGTTATAGATAGCAAAATAAATGAATTATACTCTTTATTTTTAAAATTAATAATTTAAATGGTTATTAAATATGGTAGTTGTTTACTCCTAAATGTAATCAAAATAATATGAATACTAACACGTGTTCGGGTTTGGATTACCGTAACAACTCGTAATAAACTTGTATAAATATAGATATATTTTAACTATTAAAAATCATACATAAATAAATAAATAAATATATATATATATTATAACAAATATGGAAAGTGGAAATTTGAAGAACTATGAAATGAAATTTTTTCAGAAGAAGTTCATTTATGGTAATATGATTAATTCATTTGAACAAAATGTAATAAAAAATAAAATAAACAAATAAAAAGTTAAATACTTTTCAAGAAAACTCCCAACTCCCAAGGAATTGAGAAATGGCACATGGGCTTTTTGGTCATTTGCATGTATCGTCGATTCTAGCTAACGTTTCACACGACTTTCTAAACTCTTCTTTAGTTAACAACCCAATAAAAGCGTCCATATGAATCTAATAACCCGACTAACCTAGATTAACAACCCAAATCATAAAAACTAGGTTGGGTTTGTTGGATGAATACTCTCTCCATTGGTTCGAGGTCTTTTGTGGAAGCCCAAATCAAAGCCACGAGAGCTTACCCTCAAAGTGGACAATATCATACCATTGTGGAGAGTTGTGTTCGGGTTAAATTTTTTTCAGTTTGTGTTGTGTTTAATCTTTTAATAATCAAAATTCAAATTGGTTTGTGGGTTATTTTTTTGTCGGGTCAACTCACCAACCCGAAACTAGGGTTACAACTCAATCCAATCCTACCATACTTTAAAAAAAAATTAAGAATGTTTAACGTTTATAATTAATGTTAGTGATACATTGTAACTTGTAAAATTTGATATTCCGACTTTATGATATTATAGCTATTAATGTAACATTTACGGGGACGTATAAGAATTTTTTTAAATAATTAACAAAAAACACGACGACCTTACTCAACGTGAAAATAGAGGGTTAATTGGGTTGGGTTAAAAACTCTATTCAAGCTATTCGGGTCATTGTTCAACACATAAAATAAAATATATAAATTATAGAAAAGGAATTAATTGATTATAAAAATAACATTAAAAAAAAATATAAATTATTTGTCATGCAATAAAATAAAACCGTCAACGTCATAATCAGACAACAATGGTCTATTTTCAACACATATGGACTAAAAAATAAAATAAAATAATATTAAATTAATTTACAAAATTTAATATTTTTAAATTATAAATTTAAGCTTTAAATTTTCAACTTTTTTACCGTTTCTTAATTTACTAAATACAAAAATATAAATTTTAGGGTTAAATTTATATTTAATAAATCCATTAACATATATTGGTCTGTATTTTCTCAGCCTCATAGTTTTAAAATGTATCTATTAATAGAAATTTAAACGCCTTTATTAAGGAATACTTAGTTCTCCTCTTAAACCGATGTAGGATCTCACAATTCACCTCTCTTTAGAGCTTAGCGTTCTCACTAGCACACCGCCTAGTGTCGGGTTTTGATACCATTAGTAACAGTCTCAAGCTCATCACTAGCAGACATTGTCCACTTTGACTTGTTACGTATCGTCGTCAACTTCACAATTTTAAGACGATCTATCAAAAAGAGATATTTACGTTTCCCGTTATAATTTAACCGTGGTTAAAAGTAATAATTGAAAACCTGGGGAGAGAATTTTTGAAGTCCAAAAATAAGAAAGATGTGAATTAGTTATGGGGAAAAGCGAAGGGCCAAAAACAACCGTCGGCGCTTGGTTTCTTAATTATAAAACAATTGGCTTAACTTCCATTGTTTTTAATTTTTTTAAATATATTTATATAATTATTTTAATAATATATAAAAATAAAAAATACACCAATTTAAATATAGCTCAACTCGTCCCAATGGGGAAGAGAACAAGCCACCATTTATAAGGATATGCAAACATTTTTCTAGGAGACGCGTTTTAAAGCGTTGAGAGAAAGCACGAAACGAAAAGCTCAAAGAGGATAATATCTACTAGCGGTGAACCTGGGTCGTTACATAATCCCTTACATCGACTGTTAGGGTGTATATATGTTATTTTAAACACGATAAATGAAATAATATCGGAGGTTTGAATCATTATCCGCGCACGTTTTTTTAGCTAAAAAATAGTGAAGAATTAAATAAATAAAAAAACTATATGAGAAAAACACATAATTTAAATATTTTACTAGATTTATTGTTTTTTACCGTAGTAAAAATATTATTAGGTTGAAAATTACAGGGGGTAAAAAAGTAAATGCTTAATTAAAATTTTTTTATTGGAAAATGAAAAAGGGAAGAGAGAAACGGGTGGAATATTTAGGGTAATATTCCCTCAATAATCCCTTTTCTTGTCCCACAAGTTACGGCGCGTGAAAGAAGATTCTAGAAGCGCGCGTGGGGGTTTGCAAATCCATGCAGCCCATAGTTAGAGGCTAGATGGCCGTTAGTCCAGAAAGTCCCGCGCCACGCGCTCCCCTCAAGCACACAGCTTTCTACTTTCCCTCCCACATTTTTCATGCGAACCACCAATTAAAAAAAAAGTAATTAATTAATAAATTAATTAATTCCTCCAAAAATAAAATAAATAATTTATTTATTAAATTATTATTTTCCTCCTCCTAATTTCGCAATACTTTCAATAAAATAAAAATTAAAAAGAAAAATATACACAATTTATTAATATTATTTAACTAATAAAATTTATTTATGATTCTTTTATTACAATATTTATTTGAGAATAATTTAAAATATTTTTTTTCTATTTTTTTTAATAATATATATAATTAATTAATTAATTAAGAAAAATAATTTTAATTATTATTTAATTATTTAATTTAATTAAGAAAGTTTCCATATTAAAATTCCATTGTTTAGGTCAAAGAATTTGATATTTGGACAAATATTCTTGGGCTATATGAATAAATAGTTTTACAGAGCGGTATTGGTAAAGAAGCACAAACGGTGGTAGCCGAAGCTTTGTGGTACTTTCTCCCAGCGCACAGAGCTCGAACAGTTCAAATCGATTGAGATTTGAGGAGTAAGAGAACAAGATTCACCGAAGGATCATACGAGTTTGTTGTTCGAGAGGTAAATGAAGCTTTCTATCGATCGTTTTTTTGTTTTTTGTTTTTGTTTTTGTTTTTGTTTTTGTTTCTGTTCGTCTTTTGAATGTTGATTCTAATGTTTTGATGTTTCCCTGTTTTTCTCCTCTTCCGAAATTTCTGTTCTTCGTGTTGTTAGTTAATCTCTTTTGTTCGTGTTCTTCGGATCTCATTCTATTACCTATTCTGGATTGATTTTTATTTTATTTTATTTTATTTTTGTTGTGTTTCTCTCTCTTTTTTTCTTTTGGTTTGTTTGATTTCTGATTTGTTTAACAGAACCCTAGGGGAAGAGGAAGTAGATCAGTGTGAAAGAGAAAAATAGTTGCAGATGGCCAATATTGATATTGAGGGGATTCTTAAGGAACTTCCAAATGATGGGCGTATACCCAAAACGAAAATTGTTTGTACTCTGGGACCTGCTTCCCGATCGGTGGCTATGATTGAGAAGCTTCTTAAGGCTGGCATGAATGTTGCTCGTTTCAATTTCTCTCATGGTACTCATGAGTATCATCAAGAGACCTTGGATAACCTCAGGACCGCCATGCAGAATACTCAAATCCTTTGTGCTGTCATGCTTGATACCAAGGTCTGTCACTTTCTCCTCTGTTATGATCTTGTCTTTAAACTGATTAGCCATGCAATGCTTTCAGGATCTAGTTACTTTATATTCTTGAAAATTATTCGTTGGTTCTGGCTTGGGTGATCTGAAATGGATGGAAGAAATAAGCAGAATCTGATTAATTAACTTGGATTATTGATTTTGGCATATGAAATATTCATGTTTTGTTGCATCTTAATCCAGTTGCTAGGTTAAAGGGCATTGCAAATGACACCTCGTTGAAATCAACAAATCCAATGGCACCCTCTAAATTTAAGAGAACCCACATCTAAATACCATGATGAAACTTGGAACCAATCTTGTATTTCATTTCCTTTTTCTGTCGCCTATATTCCAAAGAAGCAAAATGTGGGTTCTATTTGAAATTTCGAAAATCTTCTAAGCCAATAAAATGCTGTTAACAAAAAGTATTCAATCTAGAACTTTACATGAGAAATAGTTAGGCTTGTTACTTGATTTGAATCTGGTATATTATTATTAACTTGTACAAAGCCTTTAGTTATCTTACAACATTTCCGTAATCCTTTGCATGTCTAATGTGAAGATGCTGTCTATTTAGGTGAATTTTTCTGTTGATATGCCGTGTTTTTGCTACCTTTCATGCACAATTCTTACCACTGGGCTTCTTAAATCTCTATGCTAGTCCATGCATGTTTTCTACTTCTTATACTAATAGAATAATATAAATATACTTATAAAAGGAAGGATCAGATATACACTTCTACTCAATTTTGTGTTCCTTTTAGTACTTCCAAACTGATTTTTTATGAAGCATCTCCTCTTATTCACCATGGTAGGGACCGGAGATTCGGACTGGTTTCTTGAAGGATGGGAAACCAGTTCAACTGAAGGAAGGTGAGGAAGTCACCATAACTACAGATTATAGCATCAAGGGGGATGAGAAAATGATCTCAATGAGTTACCAGAAGCTTGCTGTGGACTTGAAACCAGGAAATAATATATTGTGCTCAGATGGCACCATCACCCTCACAGTCTTGTCTTGTGATACAGAAGCTGGGAAGGTGGTATGTCGTTGTGAAAACACTGCGATGCTGGGAGAAAGAAAGAATGTGAATCTTCCTGGTGTGGTTGTGGATCTTCCCACCCTGACAAAAAAGGATGAAGAGGATATTCTTGGTTGGGGTGTTCCCAACAGTATTGATATGATTGCTCTCTCATTTGTTCGCAAGGGTTCTGATCTAGTGAATGTCCGGAGGGTTCTGGGCCCCCATGCCAAGCATATAAAACTGATGTCAAAGGTATGTATTATGTTTCCAGATCAGGGTTTTATTGCATGCGTTGCTTGACAGCAAATTGGTAATTACTTTAAGTTTGGATATACATTTTCATCAGGGAAATTAGCATTTCATGCCTAAAAGCAAGCATAATAGGAAAGCCAAACTTTGTTTAATCGCTTAAAAATCATCTCTATTAATGAATGTCAGTTCATTTGAAGCTGTTTCGCGAGACTTGCTTTGTTGATTTCTTCCTTTTGAAATCATTGTTGTCATTGCTTCCATATGTACATGGCATGTTCGAAGTTTTGAATTCTTAGTTGCGTTATTTGCAGGCTAGTTGGGTGGGAACGGAGTTGTTACTCGACTTCCAATAGTTTAGTATTTTTTAGGACATACTTTTTATTTGGTCTGTTTCTTTAAAAATAATGTTCATTTCCAATATCATTATATCTGTTGGATCAAATGGTAATTTCTCTTCTAATGTGAATACCCAAGGTTGAGAACCAGGAGGGAGTTATCAATTTTGATGAAATTTTGCGTGAGACTGATGCATTCATGGTTGCTCGAGGTGATCTTGGAATGGAAATTCCAGTCGAGAAGATCTTCTTGGCACAAAAAATGATGATTTACAAGTGTAATCTTGCTGGCAAACCTGTGGTTACAGCCACTCAGATGCTTGAATCAATGATCAAATCTCCACGGCCAACCCGTGCAGAAGCCACAGATGTCGCTAATGCTGTTCTTGATGGCACAGATTGTGTTATGCTTAGTGGTGAGAGTGCAGCTGGGGCTTATCCTGAAATTGCTGTGAAAACCATGGCTCGTATTTGCATCGAAGCCGAGTCATCCTTGGACTATGGTGTCATTTTCAAGGAGATGATAAGGTCCACTCCTCTTCCAATGAGCCCGTTGGAGAGTCTTGCATCCTCAGCTGTTCGAACTGCAAACAAGGCAAAAGCAAAGCTCATCGTGGTGTTGACTCGTGGTGGAACCACAGCCAAGTTGGTTGCTAAGTACAGACCAGCTGTCCCAATCCTCTCAGTCGTCGTTCCAGTTTTAACTACCGATTCTTTTGATTGGGCCTGCAGTGACGAATCCCCAGCCAGACACAGCCTGATCCACAGAGGTTTGATTCCTATACTAGCTGAAGGATCTGCAAAGGCCACTGATGCAGAATCCACTGAAGTGATACTAGAGGCTGCTCTGAAATCAGCCATAGGAAAGGGACTGTGCAAACCCGGTGACGCCATTGTCGCACTTCACCGTATCGGAGCTGCCTCCGTCATCAAGATATGCATTGTGAAATGAATCATCGGGCTCCGTCTTCAAGAAGTTCCCCAGGTGTCTTCCTTTACCTTTCTTTATCATTTTGCTAATTATTATAAGCATAGTTATTAAGTATTTCTCCTAAAGAGGGCTGAACCGGTACTTTGTTTTTCGTGTTGTGTAAGGGGGTGGGTTATATTATATATACACACCCCTTGATTTTCTTGGACTGCTGCTGTGTGTGTAATTTTGAAGAGCGAAGAGTTTATGCTATTAGATCCAATCTTCTCATGTTAGGACGAATAAAGGATTGAATGGACTTTCATAGCTCTTTTGTTCTTGAAATTCCCAAAATTTTGTGTGTTTAGAACTATAAATCATTTGTACTATGTGACTATGGTTTATATCCATTTTAGTTTTCATTTCCCCATTTCTGTTCTTTTCAAGCTTTATATCTTTAGTTCCTTTGTGATTTTAGTATCTGGGTCCGTTTGTGCCCGTCTCGACCAATCTCACGAGACCGAAATACAGGATTTTATTACGTCCATACCGACCTTTTCTTGGCTGGTATTATTTATTTTTTTTTTTTTGGAGTATACTCTTAATTTTTCAGTATATTTCTTTCTAAAACTGTTTTGAATTCTCCTACTGTTATTATTATTATTAGGCTAGGTTAATAAAAATATTTCTAAATTTATATATATATATATATATATATATATATATAGTTTAACAATATATTTGTTTAAAAAATACTTATTATTAATATATAGACTATAGTCGTGTATTAACGTCTTATAAATTATCTATAATTGTTAGTTTAAAAGGTGTTTAAAAAGGGTATTAATGACACCTTTTAACCATTTAAAAGATATTTGTTAAATGATTTATAAAGTTAAAAGAATATTATTGAAAACTTAAAAGATTTTTTAAATGATTTTTAAAGTTAAAGAATATTATTGAAAATTTAAAAGATATTTTTGAAACCTTTTTTTTTAACGTTAAAAGGATATTATTCCAATTTTTTTAAAAGAATATTATTGAAACACTTTTATAAGTATCTTTGAAGTTTTTATTTGATTTTTTTCTAAAATTTTTAAATTTAAAAATATTATAAAAATTAAAAGAGTATTTTTATTAATTTATGGTGACTTAAGTTAATTATGAAAGAAAAAGAAAAGGAAAAAGGGTGGCGTTGAATTATGAGTGCCGAAAAGGAATATAAATAAAATACTTTAAATTTATAAACATCAAATCAAACGAACCTTTTACTTTTCATCATTGTTATTTTACTAAATCAATTTGTTTTTTCAAAATAATATCTATTTCATTTTTTTAAATAATACAAACCATATATATATATATATATATTGGGTTTGAAAAGAAATTAATTGTTTAATTAAAAGAAATTATATATATATATATATATTCTTTCAAATTTTGATTTTTTTTAATTAGTTAAATTTGAACTCAAAAGAATTAACACATTTTTACTCATAAATTAAAAATAATAATAATAATTAAAAATATTACACGTTATATTTTTAGTTTTGGAGTACTATGATTGATTTCATGACCTTTTTTGGTTGATAATTATTGTTTGCTTTTTAGTTTAAAAAATTATTTAATGATTTATTTATATTTTAATAAAAATATTCATTATTAATTAAGTAAAATACAACATAGAGTTGAAGACAAAAAGATTCCATCTCCTTAATTATAATAATTAATTCCATCGATCAATAAAAACAAAACATAAATAAAAAAAAATAAAAAAAAACTCAATAAATTAATAAAAATATTCTTAAACTTTTATATAACGTTTCAAAAATATTCTTAAACTTTCAAAAGTTTTAAATGTACGTTTATCGTTAGTTTTAGATGGGAACCGTCAGTACATTGTTTCAAAAATACCCTTGACGTTTTCAAAAGTTTTATTAATACCGTTAAACTTTTTTTTTTTTTTTTGACGTTAAGAATAGTTTTACCCTATGCATAGTATCACGTTTGAAAAGTAACCATGAAACGTAACGGTAAAAATACCCTTACCTTCAACATAGCTCAACTAGTTAAGACGAATATCAAAAGTATAAGGGTATTAATGTTACTTTTGAGAGTTCATGAGTATTCTTGAAACGTGACATTCAGAGTTCCGTTCATGTGCTAATAGTAAGGGTATTTATGACTTTTTTTAAAAAAAAAATTAAAGGTATTATTGGAATATTTAAAAATTCAAAAGTATTTTTGAAATTTTCAAAAAAGTTAAAGGGTAATAATGACTATTTCGAAAGTTTAAAGATATTTTTGAAACAAAATATTAAACGTTTCTAAGATTGGAAGAGTAAGAGTATTTATGGAATTTTTCGAAAGTTGGAGGGTATTATTGGAATATTTAAAAATTGAAAAAGTATTTTTGAAATAAAATAAAAAATAGAGAAAATATTTTTATTAATTTATTATGTTATTTTAGATTAGAAATCAGTCCCCACTATTCCACAAAACAAACACTCCCAAACAAAAAGAGAAGGAGAAAAACAAGTTTGTGGATAAGATTTTGATTGCAACCAAACAGCCTTCAAACTTCCACTTTAAAAAGTCAACGGTAAGAAGGTTAAAATAATTTTGATGGCTTAATTAATTTTTTTAAATAAGTTGAAATTTTATAGATTAGGTTGAGTCCAGTTTGTTACAAGTTTGACTTCTAAATTTTTAACGGTATTTTAAAAAAAAAATGTAAATTTTTAGGGTAAAAAAGTAAAAAAAAAAACGATAATTTTATAGTCGTTCAATATAAATTTTAGAAGTCAATTTGAACATAACTCAACGAGTTAAGATGTTATACTTTAAATCAAAAGTCGGACAATAAGAGGGTTAAAATAATTTTGATGGCTTAATTAATTTTTTTAAATAAGTTCAAATTTTATAGATTAGGTTAAGTCGGATTTGTTACAAGTTTAACTTCTAAATTTTTAACGGTATTTATTATTTAAATTATTGAACCGTAAATTAATAATGGTAGACATTTTGTTAGTAATTTAATTATTTTCACTTGATTTTTCCCTTTTAAATATGAACGAAATCTATATGAGATCTTATCATAAAAAAATTACCACATAATTTTTCTAAATAAGTAGAGAAAAATAAAGAAATAAAATGAAAAACTCATTATTATCTATTTTATTTCAGTATCTCTAATAATTTATTAATCCTTTCATTTATAGTTTAAAGAACCGTACTCGACGATGGATCGAGCATAAGCCCCCTAAAAGGGTGCGCTAGAGAAGGGCGAGAGCCACTTGGCACTCGGACCTTGTTGCACCACGAGACACTATCAACGAGTCGAGTTGTTTGGGTTAGCCCTGGGGCCTGCGAACGTGGACCTTCCGAGAGAGTGTGGAAACTATACCTTAATAATTTTAATAATTTTCTACCTACATTGTTTAATTAAAAGAAAATTCAAAATCTTAGCTCAATTAATTAAATTAAATATTAAAAACAAAACAGAGGTCAAATAAAACCACACATAATTTAAAATTTTTAACTTAGGAATTAAATTAATCAACATAATGATTAAAAATAAGAATTTGATTACTCACAAATTGACACGATCTGAGCCAATTATAAAATGACACGTGTCCAAATTTAATTGGAAGATATTAACAAATCCTAAAATTATAAAGCCACGTGTTTTCATTATGAATATTTTAACCAAATAATTAAAATTAAATTAGATAAGAAATTAAGGGTGTTTTTTAAAAAAGTTATTTTTTAAATATTTTAAAAAATTTAAACGTATTTTTAAAAAAAATTTAAAAGTCGTATTTTTTTAAAAAAATTATTAATAATTTCCATTAAATATATATATATATATATATATATATATATATATATATATATATAATAAAAAAGAAATTTTTATTTTTATTTTTATTTTTTAATGATAAATTAAAGAGGGAAGAGTCGCATTCAAAGTGATAATGATTTGCAATGCCACTAAAGCAGAACGATCTGACTCTGCGATTCGATCCACACGGGAAGGGCAATTTCGGAATTATATAAACTAAAATCAGTCGGTCCATTCCATTGCACTACAGAAGTCACTATAAATACTGACACTCCCACTAAGTGGCTTATCCACGATCATTAGAACCAGAGCTTCAATTTCTACGCTGCGCATACTGACGAAGACGATATTCTCGGTGAGTGAGAGATCTTTCAAGTGTAGAAATGGAGCTCCGGAGTTACTGCGGAGGAGCGGCAATGGCGGTGTTTGTTTTAGTGTTTTCTTCTGTAATGGTGGTGAGTGTTTTGGCTACTTCCAGATTGGCTGAGATCTCCGCTGCTGGTGAGTTGCTGAGGCGGAATCTGCTTGCAAATGGCCTTGGAGTTACTCCTCCGATGGGGTGAGTGCTTTGATCTTCCGCAATCTGATCGGTTTTTTGTTTTTGTTTGTTGATGTATATTCTCTGTTTTTTATTCAGATGACGCTGGTTACTTGACTGAATTTGTATGTATATATTTTTTTTTAATGTTAATTTGTTGTTCTTTTGGAACCGATTAGATTTTCGACTTTTCGTCTCTCTGTTTCAAACTTTTGATTATTATCCCGTGGAAATTTTAGGTAAACAGTGTTCTAGGAGATTTTCTTAATTTTGCTATTTTGTTATATTCGGAAGACTAGGAGAAAGGTTTGACGTATTTGGCACATACTTCTCTAATTATCTTATTCTTTTCTGTATTTGTCCTTTTCGTTCTGTTAGCGAGATGAATTTGGTCTCTCTCTCTCTGTCTTTCTTTTTGGATTAATTAAGATCATTTGTAATATCCGATTGGAGGAAATGGAATAAAGAACATTGTTGATGAAACTGTTCTTATTTTAATTTGAAAATTCCTTGTTGTTGGACAGATGGAATAGCTGGAATCATTTTGCATGCAATATCAATGAAAACATGATTAAAGATACCGGTAAATTTCATCATCCAACATCTCTCTTACTTCAGCTCTCAAAACACTAAATAATGATTAATAACAAAAAGCCCTGGTTCAACAGCTGATGCTTTGGTCTCCACTGGGCTTTCGAAGCTTGGATATGAATATGTCAATATCGGTATGGGCCGATCTCTTCTCTCTTTCTCTTATAGTTCTAGTTCAAGATTCTAAAGGTAAACTAAATGATATTTGGCTTTTCTTAGATGATTGCTGGGCTGAGATAGCTCGTGACGATAAGGTAATTTGAGATTGCATGAGAACTGTTTGATTTTATGTCTCTGAGAGTTCTGACTTCTCTTTAACATGATTTCAGGGTAATCTGGTGCCGAAGAAATCGACGTTTCCGTCTGGCATGAAGGCTCTTGCAGATTATGTTCACGCCAAGGGTCTTAAGCTTGGAATCTATTCAGATGCTGGGTAACGATAATTTTCAACTGCATAATCTATATTTTATTTTTCCATTTCAAGTCTTAATTTATCTTCTATGTTTATGTACATATTTTTTCAACTTCACTGTTTATTAGGGGCAAGACTATGCAAAGTAGATAGGTTTTACATATTTAGCTTATTGAATTAATATATGGGATAATTCCAACTCTACGGTATCTTAGAGACATTAATGCACATGAAAGATAATTGAAATTTTTTAAATGTTATAGGGAAAAAGAGGACAATTTTAGTATAGATTTTCATTTTTAGCGTTTTCAAATTTCTTTGCATATTCTCTTTATGTAAAGTCGATCTTCCATATTCACGCATTAAATTATCATGCATATGTGCAGGTATTTTACTTGCAGTAAAACCATGCCCGGCTCTCTTGGTCATGAGGAACAAGACGCTAAAACCTTTGCTTCATGGGTATGAACAACAGGGAATACTCCCTACCAAGTTTTTCAAATCATAGCATACTATGTTCACTTCTTGAAGTTCGTTGATGAACATTGCTTTATTTGGCAGGGGATTGACTATTTGAAGTATGATAATTGCAACAATGGTAACATTAAGCCAACCGTTAGGTAATGCAATTGTTACAATCATAAATCAATCAGTTCACTTCTTTTTTCAGTTTGGCCATTTGTGGGAGTTTGAAGGGTGAATCAGCCTGTTGAATATCTTTTCTTTTTCAGATATCCGGTCATGACTCGAGCGCTGATGAAGGCCGGGCGACCCATCTTCTTCTCTCTTTGTGAATGGTATAGCTAATCCTACTTATTCCCAACTCAGTATGTTCATATGAAACTATTTCTTTTCTATTATCATTTATGACAATTCCTCTCTTGCTTTGATCTGCAGGGGAGACCTGCACCCTGCTTTGTGGGGTGATAAGTTAGGAAACAGCTGGAGAACTACCAACGACATTAACGATTCGTGGGAAAGGTATCGATTCAAAGAAGATTTTGCTTAGTTTCTTATACTTTAGCATCTGAAACTCAAGGATTAAAGCATTGGAGATTGCATTTGCAGTATGATTTCTAGAGCAGACCTTAATGAACCATATGCCGATTTCGCACGGCCTGGTGGCTGGAACGGTAGTGTATTCGACATATCAGACCAAATCGTTTCTAGTAGAATATCTTTGGAATATTTTGATTAATCATTCTTTCTAACTGTTATCAGATCCTGATATGCTTGAGGTGGGAAATGGAGGGATGACTAAAGATGAGTACATTGTCCACTTTAGTCTTTGGGCCATTTCCAAGGTATTGGGCAGCCAGCAAAAACTTTAATGTTCTTGAAGATTGAAAAAAACCTGGTTGTTAATATAGTCCTTGTGGGGTGGTGGTGTTGCAGGCTCCCCTTCTTCTTGGTTGTGATTTGAGGAATCTAACAAAAGAAACAAAGGAGATCATTACAAACACGGAAGTCATTGCAGTTAACCAAGGTATAAAATATATCTCGTATGATTGAGGATATTTAGTCTTCCATCACGGTTTCTCGTAGGTATCATATTTGACTGTTTACTATAGGTAAATATCGATTATCGTGTATCCGCTTATTGTTCTCTCCATTTTCTTTGTAATTTATTTGCTTCTTTAAATGATTATAAATAGAGAACTTTCACCACCAATTAAATGATTATAAATAGAGAACTTTCACCACCAAATGGTGGTTTTATAAAATATTCTCATGGTACTAGAACCCCTTCGGTTTAGCAACCCCGATCCTTTTTTCTCCATGGCTTCTGAATCCTCTTCTCATCTTCTTCCTTTCAACACTCTAATCCATATGATCACCATCAAACTTTCCTCGTCCATTTAGGTGCTTTCCTCGTCCATTTAGGTGCTGTGGTTTTAGCAAATATTTTCAAAATACATATAAATGATCATTACACTTTCTCGGGTCATTCATGGTATTGCTCGCTTCTCAATCTCATCAACTTCGCTCGATAATTCCTGAAACAGATCCCCTCGGTATCCAGGCCAAGAAGGTCAGAAGCGAAGGCGACCTAGAGGTAAAATTCCAACACACACTCTTACTATTACCATATCATCATCCATTTTGTTGCACAACAAAGAAGACCTAAACATCCATTTGTTAACTGTCATTCCAGGTCTGGGCAGGACCTCTCTCCGACTACCGAGTAGCACTCGTGTTGCTGAACCGTGGCCCATGGCGCAGTTCGATCACCGCCCAATGGGACGACATCGGAATCCCTCCAAACAGCAACGTTCGAGCAAGAGATCTTTGGGAGGTAAGTTTCTAGCACCCACCCCCAAACAACATCATTCATGTATCCACAAAAATCTCTGATTGTGTATGAAATTTTGCAGCACACTACTTTGAAGACCATCTTTGTAGCGAATTTGACAGCCACTGTGGATTCTCATGCCTGCAAACTCTACATTTTGAACCCAATTTCTTGAGGTTAAAGACATTGTTGGCTCGGCAGAAATAAGGTTTTAAGCTGATTTATGGAACATTCTTATGAACATCTTTGTTCAATGCTTTGTTTTTAAAGCTGGGCTGTTAGTTTGAGGAAAAAGAAATAAAAGGTTCCCAACATTTCATATATTTTTATGGTTAGTACTATCTTGAAAAAAGATTCATTAATTTTCTAAATTTATATTAAACGTTTGTAGATGAGCTATGAGGTGTCGTTACTACGAGGTGTCATTAAATTTATATTAAACATTCGTAGATGATCTACGAGGTGTCGTTATGTAACGACTCTACTGAAACAAAGTTGTAACTAAATGCATGACGTAATTTTATAAAATGATCTTATAAACTTACACATTTGCATAAGAGTCTTCAAATAAAACAAGATAAATATTCCGAGCAAATTAAAATAAATCAAAGAAAAAAAAAAAAGAATAATGGCCAAAATAAATGCAAGTACCGTCGGTCATCTGTACCTAAAATAGAATAGTAACACAATGCTTGAATATGCGATATGAATGAGACCTATAGAGAATGGATATTGACATAAATAATTAATGTCGATACGAATAATTTTCTCGGGTTTTGATTTGCCTTTTGGATCACGTATCTTGTTGTTTATCTTTGTGATGTCAAGCTTCAAAATTAATATTTTATAAATATTATCAAAAATATTATGTGTACTTTTAAATATTTAAATTTAAATTTTATATTTTCAATAAATTTTAAAATTAAAATTAGTTAAAAAAAACAACATTATTATTATTATTTTTTTAAATAGCGCAAACATATTTCAAAATTTATAGAGAAAACTAATCAATAATAACAATTTTTTTAAAATTAATAATAAACTATTAGAATATATATAAATTTTAATATTTGAAAGAAATTCAAAATAAAATATCAAAATAATATATATATATTTTTTAAAAATATATTTTAAACTAAAAAAAAAAAAAAAAAAAAGAGGCATAAATAGCCCAATTAAAACTGCAACGAAGGGGAGCCGAAATCCATAATATCGGTCTGTAAAAGGTTTAGGAAGGTTTTAGCTCGCACGGAGTCGGTTCTTCGAAGGAGTCTCTGAAGCTCAGAAGCCATGGTCGTGAAGCCGTCGGACGACGATTCAAAGTAAATCCAACCGCATTCTCTCAGTAAATCTTTGTTTCTTCGTTTTCATTTGACTGCATCGATGATGAATTGCAGTTTTCCGCCATTACTGATCAGTTACTTTCTACATGCAAAATCTGTAGGAACGGGAAGCAAGTCGACGATCCTAATGCAATCGGTTCGGACATTGACAAGCAATTCCTTGGCCTTCCTATCAAGTCAGCCGTCGACAAGTTTCAACTTCTTCCTGAATTTTTGAAGGTAGAAATCATCACACTGCTTGATTATATGTTTAACCACGAAAGTATCTCTATTACGCTGCTTTTGTTTAAATTTCAGCCTATGATTATTAATGTATGTAGTTTAATAATCATCTGGTTTCAGGTAAGAGGTCTGGTTCGGCAACATTTGGATTCCTTTAACTACTTCGTGAATACAGAAATTAAAAAGATAGTCAAGGCCAATGATCGAATTGAATCCAGCACCGATCCGAGTATTTATCTTAGGTAAACGTTTTTCATTCATGTACCTCAGTATATATAACTGTCTTTCGAGTGATTTATCATTAGGTTATAATCATCTCTATTTACTCCTCTGTTTATTTTTAGCTATTGTGAAATTCTTCCCATTTTTTTTTTTTTTTTTGCAGGTTTCTAGATGTAAGAGTTGGCGAGCCTTCTGTGACCATGAATGCTGTCAGTGAATCTATTAGTCCTCATATGTGCCGCTTATCTGACCTTACGTATGGTTCCTTCGTGAATGTTATTACCATTTAGTTTTGCCTCTGCATTGATTTACAAAAAAACTTATGAGTGATGGCGATGTTCCCCAACTGTTCTATTGTTTCAAAATCTCAATTGCATCTATATTTTTCACTGTGCTAGTTGAACCAAGTTGGCATTGTATTCTTCTTCAGTTAATCTTTTGAATATATTTTTACCATATTGATTCAATGCTAGAACATAGAAGGAATTTAAATCATTGTGATATAATTGCTGATTATTTTAAAAAAAATATATTTGTGCATTAGATATGCCGCTCCGATACTTGTTGATATAGAATACATCGAAGAACATCATGCACAAAAAGCCCCAAGGGAGAAGGTATAAACATTAGTACAAGGTTACGTTCATACCTGGTTTAGAGTATTTATACTGATACGTAAGTTGAATATTGCAGAAAGACGTGGTCATTGGGAGGATGCCTATAATGTTACGAAGCCGTTGCTGTGTTTTATATGGAAAAGACGAGGCTGAACTTGCAAGACTTGGTTTGTGGCAAAAAAATTAGAATTAAACTATTATATGTTGCTTCTTTTCTCAGTTTTGTTATGGGATTGATAGTCATGAATGGTGTCTGTGTTTTTAGGTGAGTGTCCACTTGATCCTGGCGGCTATTTTGTAATCAAGGGCACTGAGAAGGTAATGCTTTTAACTATTTTTGTACTGTTAAAAAAGTAGTAACTAGATGTTCGATTTTCATGTACAGTGTCAAACATTATCATGTACCGGTCAAACTATTGTTAGATTGGTCAAAAGTTAGATAGCACTCTCGGTCTGATATTTGATGTTTGGTTTCTAATATTTATAGGTAGCTTCTAGAAGGTTCAATTACGAGTTTAGTCACTGAACGTACAAGTTTATGGACCTATTTGACACCTTTAAAGTTTTAGGACCAAATGACACAAATTTGAAAATATAGACTTATTATATACTTTTTAAAATTTAAGGATCAAATAGATATGAACTTAGCTTGAGGGTTTAGGAACTAAACTTATAATTTAACCTTTCTAAAAATAGATGACATAAAATGTATTAAAATGAAGAATTGTTACAAAAATGATCTCCAAAATAACTTGAAAGCATAGAAAATTGTCATTTGTTCATTGTGTAGCCAATTTCCTTTGATTTTATCATTTTTCACTTCATTAAGTAATACTTATCATTCCCGTTCTGTTTTATCTATTTCTTAAAATTGCACACAGCTAACACTGTAAAATTCTCCCATCCATGCCAGGTGGTTTTGATTCAAGAACAACTTTCAAAGAACAGGATTATCATTGATACTGACAAAAAGGGGAAGTGAGTAGACTTTTTAAGCATCTTGTTTCGATGTTCTAATTTTTTTTTCTCATTTGCATGATCATTGTTCTCTGTGTAAGTTAGACAAGGGTTACTATTTCTCTTCTATATAATTATGTCTTCTAGGTTCCTAGTTTATTGTGCTTACATAGAATTGGAAATTGATTCTAATGGGCATTGTTTGAGCTTGTACTGGATCGTGGATCCATATGGTTTTGGATGCTTTTTTTGGTTGGTACATAGTTGTTTTTATAATGGATCTCTTCGTGATGTGAGTAACTTGGTCAATTAAAGCACTATCGAAGGGTGCAAGGTGAGGCAACCAAGCATCAAAGGATAAAATCTCCAAGCATTCTCAAAAGAACTTTTATTATGATTCAAAAAGCAAGCTATCACAAGAGATTAGCCTTCTATTTATAGTGGATTAATAGGTTTACCTAATACCTATTATCTAGGTAAATAATTAACTGCAAACCAAAGCAATAACCATTCAAATAAAAATCACAAAACCATTACTAATTATGCTATTACTGCCGTTTATTCTTTGATTTCTTTTTTGAAATACTTGTTTTTCTCTCTTATATATTGGTTAAAAGTTCATACTTGTGTAACTTGAACCTGAGTTGTCCTTATTGCTTCCCAGTATAAATGCATCTGTTACAAGCAGCACAGAGGCAACAAAAAGTAAAACAGTTATTAAAATGGAAAATGAGAAGATCTATCTCCAGCTCAATATATTTACCACACCAAAGGTCTGAATAATTTCTGTATTTTCAGTGATTCACATCTCTCATTTGAATGTTCTTATTCAAGCCTAATTTTTCAATTAATTATTTGATCCTTTCGGTTTGTGGTTTTACTAGATTCCCATTGTGGTGGTCTTGAAGGCTATGGGAATGGAGAGTATTCAAGAAGTTGTGCAAATGGTTGGAAGAGATCCTCGATACGGGGCCCTACTTCTTCCATCGATTGAGGTCGCTAGCCATGCCAAAATTCTCTTTCTTTAGACGCCCATTTTATCCTATTTTGTTTTGGTTTTTTCCCAATGAATTAAGGTTGCCTTATCAAAAGAAATTTCTCTGATTGCCCTCCATGAAGCATGCTAGCATCTTAGTGAATGATATGCAATAAATATCAACTAGTTTTGAATCCGTTTTATGCATTTTTCCATTTATTCTTTGTTTGATCCTCTGTCAGTTTTATAGTTTTTTTTTTCTCTTTGACAATTGCACTATTATTGTAGGAATGTGCGAAGGAAAAAATATATACACAAGAACAAGCATTAGAGTATCTTGAGACAAAGGTTTGTATAATTCATACCACTGATTATTGATATTTAATGTGGTTTTATTTGTTTAGTTAATTTATTGATATTGATAACTCAAGTTTAAGGGAACGTTGCCGTCTTAGGGAATTAATTTGTATAAATAAACGAACTTCAACACTACCTTTGTTAAGTTATAAACCATCATCTCAATATTAGCATTGTAGGAATTATATCTTTCATAGGGGTTTCTTTCATTTGTTACACTTGAGCGTTCCAAGTGTTATTTTCTCTAGTTTGATATTAACCATAATTAGATTAAGTGATGCCTTGTTTATAAACTCAAATTTTTTTTTATATGCCCTAGGTCAATCTCTATGTGGGTGCTCTGTTTTCCCGTTGCTCTAGAACTATTCATATCTGATATTTATACATCTTATTTTCCTTTATACTCGGGCATGTTTGTGCATTGATTTTGTTGACATGCTATATTGTATTTTTTGAATTTTGTTTGTTTTCTGACAGGTGAAGAGGTTTCAATTTTTTAGTGCTCCTCCAGAAAAGGTTTTCTTCTTTCTCATTCATTTTAAGTTTTTGAGTATGAAGTGCAAGTTATAGTAATTTGGGATACATTTTTAGCTGCTGTCTTTCCTTTTTGGGTATAAAAATGACTTTATTGATAAATGAAATGATTTAAAAACTTGATGGGTTAGTTGAGGGTTCTCCAATTATCCAGGATGGAACCTGTACGCCTAGAGGCGGAAGGCATAATAGAATTTCAAAGATTCAAACTCCAACAAGGAAGTTGAATTTTTTTTGTTTTGGTACACTCTTAACCAAACTTTTCATAATAGGGAACCAGAGGTGTTGATCCATAGGAGGATGTACAAAGTGTTTAAAAGAAGCATAGTTTTTGAACAGATTATGCAATTCATATAATTTTTTTGTGTTTTTAGATACTAACCCTATGCTTGCTACATAAATCTGCTTCTTTTGAAGGAAAAATAGTAACTGTGACACTCTTTTGATTCATTTATCAGGAAGGACGGGCTCTAGGGATACTTCGTGATGTTTTTCTTGCCAATGTCCCAGTGAGTGGAGTTTCTCTCATATTAATTTGTTTTGATTCTTATATTTGTTTGCTTTAACCGCTCATGTTCTTCAATTGTGTTCTCTGATTAGGTCCATAAAAATAACTTTCTTCCAAAATGCATATATGTTGGAGTCATGATGAGACGGATGATGGATGCAATTTTAAATAAGGATGCTATGGATGACAAGGTTAAGTTGCAACTTCCCAACCTGAATGTTTTATTATCAGTCTCCTGATTTGCAGATTATAATTAAATTCAACTTGCAGCTGACTAAACTAATATTGTTTTCATAAGTTATTATCTGAAAAAATTATCTTATTTCCTGTAATATTGTAGAATTCTTTTTTATCAGAGAACTTAGTATGTGTAATTTTTTCCATTATCAAAGAGGGAGGGTACAAAAGAAGGAGACAAGAGGTCCCCACAAGGCAAGGGAATTATAAAAAAGCTTTTAAATTGTCAAAAGCTTTTGCAAAGGAATAATGATAGAAATTGCTTGAGATAGCACAACAGCTAGAGGCAAACATTCTACAATTATTAGTCTTTTGAAACAAACATCCAAAGTGATGCATAAAAACTAGCAATGACTAAACTTCCTCTAGCATAAGACAATCATCTCTTTTACAGGGGAAATAAAGTTAATTCAGCTAATACTCTTATGCCTAAAGCTCTTTTACTGCCAAGTAACGATATTCTATATAAGCAGAAGCATCTTTGCAACCTTGATTTGTTCTTGTGTCCAATAATTATTTGTTAAATGTTCACGAGTGTCTAGCAAGTGTTTATTGTGATAATAAGTGTTTGATACGTGACAATTGTTAGTTCTATTCAATTTTCTCAATTAGTGTTTGATGTATTTAATGTGCTTAACAAGTGTTCAACACATGATATAATTTTAAAGGGTAGTTTCTTGTTGAAGTATAGGATTATGTGGGCAACAAACGTTTGGAGCTATCTGGTCAGTTGATCTCTTTACTTTTTGAGGTATATGCTATTTACTTCTACCTGTGGACTTCTCATTTGCTGTTTGTTATTTAATTGTGTTCTTTAAAGATTAAAAAAAAAAAAAAAAACTGAAGTGTTTACTTGTAATTTTTCTTTGTAGGATTTATTCAAGACAATGGTTAGTGAAGTGAAGAAGACAGTTGATAAGCTTCTTGGAAAGCACAGTAGGTCAAGTCGGTTTGACTTCTCTCAGGTTAGAATCTATTTTCAAATTGCTAAGTGATCTGCCGCAGAATTTTTGAGGATTGTTGGGTCATAATTATATTTAACAAGCTATATAGATTTTGAGCTGGTGGAAGAATAAAGGGGTGAGGTGTACCCTCTTGGCATCTTATATTAACTCCTTTTAAATTATAGAAGGAAAGGTAGCAGATTCCCCCATCTATAATGGCAAGCTTGGGTGGTAACAATTTTTAGTGTCAACTGGAAGAGTACAACAATTTATTGAAAAACACATTTTTTTCCTTTTACTCTAGAGATGTCATTAAATAAATATCTGTCTTTTGCAGCATCTGAATTCAAACATTATTTCTTTTGGGCTAGAAAGGACCCTTTCAACTGGTAATTGGGATGTTAAAAGGTTCAGGATGCACCGGAAGGGGATGAGTCAGGTCATTGTTCTCCTCTTTGTCTATTATCATTCAATTCAGTTGGCGTATGCTATCTTGTATAACACAAAACTTGAAAACTTGGCGAGGAAGATTTCTGAGCTTTTTCCCTGACCAAAATTGTTATTTCTTGGTCTATCATTGGATAAAGGTAACATCAGTTGAGTAAGGGCTTATTATTGCTGTTCTATATACATCCACACTTTTATGCCTAATATTCAGTTAGATTGTTCAAGTTTCTTTCCTGTTAAAAAAACAAACAATTTTAATTCGAGATGAACCATATCTCCAAGGCATTAGTAAGAGAAGCACATATTCCATTGATTGAAGAGGAAATATTACAAAAGAAAAGGAGAGAAGTTCTCCTGGCAGCCTAGAGTGGATAACAAAAGCATTTTCACCCGGCCAAAATCTCAAACTTCAATTCATATTGTTTAGAAATCTCTAGTCAACAACTGAACATGATCTATTTTGTATAAGACATTCAATCTTTTGAAACCAACACTTCTAAGAGTTATTTTGCATGCAAGGAATTTGGTCTTAGACTTCAAGTGTGATCTTGTATATTCTTTTTCCAGTCAATTATTAAAACATTCTTCTTCATTAGAAAATTTAAAGAGAATAAATGAAAATTTATGATAATTGGAAGAGGACAAAATATCCTATCTCTATAAGCTAATGTATAGAATTCAAATACAATAACCTTTCTCGGCAAATAGGCTTCCCAACTTTCAAACTCATTGTGTATCTTTCCTCTCTATCTTGTCTCTCTCCTCCAATTCTACTCCCTGGTCTTTGGTGCTACGCACTTTATCCTATTTCACATTCCTGTATTCATTGTTTTCCTTCTCTTCTTGTCATAGAATTTGTACTGTATTCTCCTTAGCAATAATTTATTCTGTACTGAGAATTTTAATTTTCATTAATGAGAATGCTCGCTTATTCGTTTCTTGTGATTTATCTAGTCACTTTTAACCTTTTTTTAAACATACCTGGCTTAATGCGGTTCTCTTGTCAATAGGTTCTTGCTAGGTTATCTTTTATTTCTACTATGGGTCATGTGACTAGAGTCTCCCCACAGTTTGAGAAGTCCAGGAAAGTTAGTGGACCAAGAGCACTACAACCTAGTCAGGTAAGGATAATCAGTAAACATCGATCATGCAAAGAGTTATCTTAATAATTATTACTGCTATTTGGATATTGTTCTTAATGTCTAATTATTAAGAACAATGTCCACAATAATTTCTTCGTTATTGTACAAAATATTTCTGACTTATTTGTGATATTTATTGCTGTAGTGGGGTATGCTTTGTCCATGCGATACTCCAGAAGGTGAGGCTTGTGGACTTGTAAAAAACTTGGCTCTGATGACTCATGTAACGACAGATCAGGAAGAAGGCCCATTAATTTATTTGGTATTGCTCACAACTATAATTTCTTTAATCGCATTTGGGCCCTCTCTTTTTCACAACATATATTCTCCTTATGTGAACTGCCGCATGGCTTCCTTTTATTTATTTATTTATTTCTAATCCACACCTTAAAAGATTCAAGAACAAGGTAAACCATAAGTTTCATATAACAAAATGAAGGTCAAAGATTCATGCTGAAGAAATATTCAGCCTAGCACCCATAAAGAAGTCAATGTGTGGTGAGAGGATCTTTAGAGGGACTGAGAGACTTATAGTGAGGTTTGGTCCACCGCCAGATTCCATGTTTCCTTTTGAGTGTTGGTTTCTAAGAACTTTTGTAATTATACGCTTGGTCTTTATTTTACTTGATTGAAATCATTTCTTTAGGTGGGTTCCTTTTGTAGGCTTTGTTTTCTGGATGCCCTTGTATTTTTCATTTTTTCTCAATGAAAGTTTGGTCTCTTCTATACAAAATAGGACTACCTTAAGAGGGAAGTATACATGCAAGATCCCATAAGCAAGGGGAGTAATCTGATATAATCCTTCCTGGGTTGTGTTCAATTAAATGCCAAAAGAAGAGAGGATAACATCCACAATCCCCGTATTTTCAAGAGTCATCTTTTTCTTCATTTACAAGCTATCAAGCTATGCACATAAGTAGTCTTTCTAACTGAATGAAGAACTAGTAACTGTCTTGCTAATCTTGAAACCTAACATTCGATCACACTTGCATCACTTTTTTTATAGCTTTCCAGCCTTCAACTTCTCCATAGGAAATCCTTATATTACCCTCCCATGTTCCCCTTCTTATTCTTTCTAAAATAAGTAAAAATGCAATGTTGCGTCTATTTAATAGTGTTTCTATGTTTCTTGAACAATCATAATCCAATAAGCCCTTCAACAACTGGGGATGCATCGATATAGCCTAGTTTCTTGAGTGCTTTCTTCTCTTTCTCGTGTGTTTCCTCGGGGCTTTGTGTTTATTTATTCGCTGTTCTTGAGAAGTTCATGGCTGTTTAACGTACCAATCTTTTATATGAATTTTGAATTGTACATTGTTGTATCAATAGTGCTACTGTTTGGGTGTCGAAGACTTGGAGCTTCTTTCTGCAGAAGAGCTACATACACCAAATTCATTTCTTGTTATTTTCAATGGACGTATCCTTGGCAAACATCGGCGGCCTCAGGTGAAGATATTCTTGAACTCTAGTTTATAGTTTACATTCCATTCTCTCTGATTGACAGATAAATGTAGCATGTTCATTGATTAAAATTTTCCTTCTTGTTTGACACTTGTCGGCTTCTTCCTTTTAGTACTTTGCTACTGGTATGAGAATGCTGAGGAGAGCTGGAAAAATTGGCGAGTTTGTCAGTGTCTTTGTGAATGAGAAGCAGGTTAGTCTCTTTTTTGTTCTTGTTCTCCTATAACAATGTGCCAGCCACTCTAGGTTTATTCTTATGTACAATGCTTCAGTATAGTATTTAGCACTTATGGATAACACTCTGCAGTGTTCTTCTACTTAAAGTCTTAATTTGGACATATATTGTTACATTCAATTGCTGAAGAAATTTAAGCAGCATTTTTCATTTCGGATGCCCAAAGCTCTGGGCAAGGGTATTACGATCAAGTAGCATTTTATTGCTTTGAAATGAGCTTGTATATGAAAATGTTTGGTAATATTTCTGCACCAGAAGTAGAAAGGTTGCATTTTTTTGCAGTGGAAATGTGACTTCCCTCATGAATTACATGTTATTGAGACAATACTTTCATGAGACCATGTTCATACTTGAATGGGACATGATTTCCATCTTCATTTTTTTTTCCTGATATTTATTACACTTGCGAACCACTAAGCGTGTGTGAATGTATCAGCACTGTGTATACATTGCTTCTGATGGAGGACGAGTTTGTCGTCCGCTTGTCATTGCTGACAAAGGTGTATCGAGGATTAAAGAATACCATATGAAAGAGTTATCGGTAGGTACATTCAACTACTGCTGGCGTTTGTGTTCCTACTTTGCATCAAACCTTCAGAGTTACTAATGAAAATATTTTTTTGGTCACTTTTTCCTTTTTTCCAGGATGGAGTCCGTACATTTGATGATTTTTTACGGGAAGGTTTAATCGAGTATCTTGATGTGAACGAGGAGAATAATGCTTTGGTATGTTTACAACTGAATTGTCTAATGTTTTTGATTATGATATGTTGTTCGATCAACAAAAACAAACCAAGTGCATCATTTTTCAGATTGCTTTGTATGAAGGAGAAGCTACACCAGAAACAACTCATATTGAGATTGAGCCCTTTACCATATTAGGCGTTGTAGCTGGGTTAATTCCATATCCTCATCATAACCAATCGCCTAGAAACACTTATCAAGTTTGTTTTCTACGATCTCCATGATTCTCTCCCTACTTATTAATTATTTAACAGTCTTTAAGTAACTGTATTCTTATTCATAGTGCGCTATGGGAAAGCAAGCCATGGGAAACATCGCATACAATCAGGCAAGTAACTATTTTAATTATTGATTTCAGGCTTGCAGCTCTCTTTTCTCTGTCTAAGTGATAACGTAGCACTTTCTCTGTACTTCCAGATCCCTGTGTGAAAGTGATGATTTTTTTTTTTGTCTCGTTCAAACGTGATTCCTGTAATTATTTGACATTCATTTTAGAAAGCGGGGGGAAGGGATCAGGTTCGCTTTTTAGGCTTGTGAAAGAAAGGTAGCCGCTCCGGACTTACTTAATTAGAATCCTAGGAACTGGTTGTTGTCTTAAAAACTAGGTAAAAAATCATTGAAATATGGATAGATTTCGTCTAGCTTGATTATAATAGATTTGAAATTCTTGTTGGAGAAAAAATATTAAGCTGTTGTGAGGTCAGCAGGTGCTGGATGCCAATATTTTACGAACCTAGCATTGTTAACTGAAACTTGAGAATAATTTGCACGAAAATCTCTTTCAAGACTTCCTGCAGTACTTTTCATTTTCTAGAATTGATGTATTTTTGTTACTTTAAGGACTACCGCATTCAACAATGTGTTCCCTTTAGCAGCTTTGAGAATCATGTTGTATCTTGCAGTTAAAAAGAATGGACACGTTACTGTACTTGCTGGTGTATCCCCAGAGGCCCTTATTAACAACGAGGACTATTGAGCTGGTTGGTATGATGTATATTTTTTGAGCTTCAAACATTATGGGTGCACAACTAAGTACTTTGCTATTAGGTTGGATATGACAAGCTTGGAGCAGGGCAGAATGCAACTGTTGCTGTCATGAGTTACAGTGGCTATGATATAGAGGATGCAATCGTCATGAATAAATCGTCACTTGATCGTGGTTTTGGTCGTTGTATTGTTTTTAAGAAGTACGTAAATAAACTTTGGGGAGCTTAAAATTCTTTTGGCTGCATGTTATAGCTTTTTCCTATTTTGTCTTGGGCCCTGTCATGAATAGGTTTGATGGCTTGAGATAGGTCTTAAAGTGTGAAACTTGAAAATTAGAGTTTCAACAGGAAGAATGTTCTTTGTAATCATATATATTCTACAATGTGCAGATATTCTTCTGTCAATCAGAAGTATGAAAACAACACTGCTGACAGGATAGTCAGGCCGAATAGAAACGAAGATTATTCGGGAAATATGCAGGTAAAAAATACACACATTAATAGCTTCTTTTACTGGAATTATATGGATTATTGTGTATGCTTCTGTCAATAGTTATTTTTTTCCATTCAACTATTTCTGGTCATTCATTGTTCAATTATATGATGGGTTATAGTACCTTCACATTTCTCTCTTTTCTAACCAAGCCTTTTCTTTCAAGTATGTACTATATCTCCTAGTCAACGAGCTTAACTTCCATAAAGGAAGAGCGAAACTGTGTGTTATATTATGGCTTTCTTCATTGACATCACCACCAATAGGATGCAAACCATCTTTCAATATTTGGCCTCTACTCCTTCAGCATACATGCTATTATTCAGACTTGAAAATTTTCCTTGTACATTAGCATTTTTTTCCCATTATTCATGAATTATGCATGTTCCTTTGCTGCAATCTGGACATTGCTCATTAGTTCGTGGAAGTTACAAGTTTAGTCACAACTTGAATACAGTTTTTTTCCTTTGAAATAACAACTTAACCACAGTTGTTACAAAGACTAATTGTAACTACGTCAAATTGGAGTGTATTTAAATGCCAAGGAATTGAAGGCATGGAACTTAATTGCTTAATTTTTTGATATACTTTGTATGTCCCAGTATAATAGTTACATCTTCAAAAACATATCAGTGGAAGGATAATGGGTCAAGAATCTATTGCACATGACAAAATTGTTATCAGAGTATCCTACAGAAAGGTGTGACTAAGTTGGTCAAATTGGTCAAGCTTGCATCTCTATTTGGAAAATTGATGCAATTTTTCTAATTTTTGCATGTCTTTTACTTTCCAATAGGACTGGTTTTTAAATTTTAATTTCAGAAAATTTATTTCCCTGGTAATTTACTCGATATATCCTTGCATTGTAAATCTTTCAACAAACAAGTGAAATTGAATTCATGTGAACCTGAACGTGAGTTTCCTAAATCCATTTGATGAAAGCTTGGTGAGTGATTAAGCCTTGGTGTGAGACAAAGGGTGTAGCAAACTATAAAGTATCTTTCCAGCGTTCATTATCTTTTGTTTTCAATACTTAGTCTGCAAATGATATCTTTCTCAACTGGAGGATTTTCTGGTAATCTTCATGTTTTCAATAGTTATTTTGCAAATCATGTATTCGTTTGTTTCTTTATCTAGTTCTATACCAAATTGATCTGAGTACTAAGATTTTTTCTGGAGCTGAGATCTAAAGCGGACTTACCACTCTAACAAAGCTTCTGGAATTTTCATCGTATTCTCTTTTAGGCCATTTTGAAGATCATGTTCTTCATGTTTGGAATATATAACATTGTAACACTTGGACATTTACTTTTCCTTTTATTTCTATAGATATTAGATGATGATGGACTTGCTGCTCCGGGAGAGATTATTAGACCAAACGACGTTTATGTCAACAAACAAACCCCCATGATAACGAAAGGGACGCCCTTACCAGGAATACCAGATAGGTCGGTTGCAGTCCTTTGATATCTTTGACGGGTCTCATTGATGCCATTAGTTCTTACTTTATTTTTATTATTAGTGCATTTTGGTCTTATTGATGCCATTAGTTCTTACTCTATTTTTATTACAGTGCGTATAGGCCTTGTAAACAAATATTTAAAGGTTCTGAAGGAGAGCCTACTGTGATCGATAGAGTGGCTCTTTCTACAGATAAAAATGACTGTTTATGTATCAAATTCTTGATTCGCCAGACCCGTAGACCAGAGGTGGGTAATATTTATCTAGGGTCACCTTGAGTAACAATATTCTCATTCATGGAACCTTTCTCTCACATTAATTTGCATGCTTGTTTTCTCAGCTTGGTGATAAGTTCAGTAGCAGACATGGACAAAAAGGTGTATGTGGCACAATTGTTCAACAAGAAGATTTCCCATTTTCTGAACGTGGAATTTGTCCAGATCTAATTATGAATCCTCATGGATTCCCAAGGTAAACTTTCAAGTCTCCTTGAGGGGTGTCGATTTACATATCTCCATAATTCCTGTCGCTAGAAATGTTGTATGCATATAAATTATATGTTGTTATTCTGTCTATCATATGCATATAAATTCTACACAGTTTTTTTAAAATTTGTTTTATGACTAATTCTTAAATTTTTATTATGCATTCATAACTACCTAGTTCTCATTATTTTTCTGCATGATAAAATAATGTATGGTTATTTTATATAATTAAAAATTAAAAGTATTAAATACTAGATAGTTAAGTTTATAGAAAAGAATTCTTGTATAACGAGGGTATGCAAACATAAAAATTATGTGAAGTTGCTTCCTCGTGAATTATGTTATAGCACGTGTATGCTTGTTCTTTTAGCAGGATCTTGTTTATTTTTTCCTTCGCAAACATGATTTGCACTATACTCATTTTTTTTGCTGATAAAAATATAATTAATTTAGGAAGTGGACGATGGTTCTACCTTCCATATCATGGTTTATGCTCTTTTTCTCTTATCATTTTTCCAACCACAATTCTAAAATTGCACAAATCATCATCTTAAGTTTGTGATTTGATTTATGCCACTTACTAAAGCATGTAAAGTTACTAGTGTTAATGGTTATTAATTGGTTGCTGCAGTCGAATGACAGTGGGGAAGATGATTGAACTCCTAGGAGGAAAAGCAGGGGTTTCATGTGGTAGGTTTCACTATGGTAGTGCATTTGGAGAGCCAAGTGGTCATGCAGACAAAGTTGATGCTATAAGGTATTAAGGTGCTTCCTTTACATCAACTAACACCGTCTTCTATGGTCTTTCAAGAATCATTGAATTATTTTCCTCTCCTTTTCAGCGAGACTCTTATCAAGAGAGGCTTCAGTTACAATGGGAAAGACATTCTTTACTCAGGTTTTTATCTTCCCTGAGGGTTAATTACTCTCACGTTGAGAAGTTTAATGTCCTATTTCTTATTTGATTTTCTCCTGTTAAACATTCTAATATTTCCGTTCCTATGACATTGTGACCTGAAAAGTTGAAATGTTTATGTTGAAACATAGAGAACTTTGTTGTGATGGTTCTCTTATGTGCCTTTAATCATCCAGATCAGCTGAATGATATGGATTGAGTTTAACCTTTTTCACACATACCTTAGCAATAAGATAAAATCTAAGCCCTAGTTGAACTTTTTAGGGTTGTTTAACTAAAGTAGATAGATTCCTAATGAAGAAGATGGATATATCGGTACAAAGTCTCTATTCTTTGTCGAACATTACGGAAATTTAAAGGTTCAAATCCTATTTTACTCCTAGCTTTACATTTGGTCCTTGTACTTTTGAAGTGTCCATTTTGGTCCCTATATCTTTAGCTATTGCTTATTTGGATTCTTAATACTTTTAAAATGTGTATTTTGGTCATTGAACGTTCTAAAGTGGCAATTCAGATCCTCATTGTAAATTTTTCACACAACGGAAACCAGTAAGTAATTGTATTTTAAACAACTTTGGACAAAAACACTTATGGGATGCATGCATAATTTTCTAGGGAACGCATGATCTTTAGAGCCAAAGATCTAGCCATGTATTATTCTAATGCAGAGAAACCTGCTGCCCTTTTGGTGATTGTGATTACTTTGACATCTTGCTTCTATGGTGTGCTGCCAATAGCTAGAGGCATAGTCTTGTTAGGTTTCCTTCATTAGAGTCTTAGCCCGCATTAAGGATCGAATGAAATTGCACAGTTTTGCTTTTATGAGTTTCCTTAGGCGTAGCACGTACCTATTCTTGTGTATACACTCGATCGAAATTTGGAAAGAACATTTTCCTAGACCTTTATTCTCTGGCTCCAAGATTTGCTGCTCTGACTGTTAGAAGCTGATATGTTGTTTCATTCTCTAGGTATCACAGGTTGCCCATTACAAGCATATATATTTATGGGACCAATTTACTACCAGAAGTTAAAGCACATGGTAAGATTCTGTTCCTCTCCTATTCATTCCAGTTTCCACCTTTTTTTTTAAAAAAAATTTTGGTTTGCATTATTTACTGTATTAGATATTTGTTTTTTTTTTTTTTTTTTTTGGGTCTAATGTTTTGTGTTAAATAGGTCTTGGACAAAATGCATGCTCGAGGTAGTGGTCCACGTGTCATGTTAACTAGACAACCAACAGAAGGGAGAGCCAGGAATGGAGGTTTGGAATCTTTTAGTTACTATTTGCAACTTCTCCTCAGTGTACGAAGTACTGCATATTCAAGTAGCTGTCTATTTCTCAGGACTTCGAGTTGGAGAAATGGAACGCGATTGTTTGATTGCGTATGGTGCTAGTATGCTGATTTTTGAACGTTTAATGGTCTCAAGTGATCCTTTCGAAGTTCAGGTATTTTTTCTTTTCTTTTATTCCTGCATTGCCCCCTGTAGTTGCATATGCTTCTAAATTATTGTTACAACAAATGAAAATGGTCTAGTGGTTATTTATTATGAGAGTTCTAAAATTTTCCTTAATTCTTACTTTTACATATATATAATGATATTAATAAAGCGATTAGACACGATCATGCTACTACGAACAGTTGACATCGATCCCTTGTATGATAATTTTCTGTATACATCCTTTGCAAAAAAAAAAAAAAAAAAAAAAAAAAAAGATCATATTGTGCATACTTCCTTATAGTTGACGATGCTCCCCACTTATTGGCACAGGTCTGCAGAGTTTGTGGTTTGTTGGGATATTACAACCACAAGCTAAAAGCGGGAATCTGTTCTTCATGTAAAAATGGAGATAACATATCCACTATGAAACTTCCATATGCGTGCAAGCTCTTAATCCAGGTGGGTCGGGTTTTTTTTTTTTTTAATTTTTCTTCTCTATTCGATTGTCTGCATCGCAAAGTCATAGTTTCTAAGTAACTTGGACACGGATATGAGATAGAACAACATGACACAAACACGATAACACGTCATTTTTGAACAAAAAACACGTTTTTATATGTATTCGATGTAATTTGCTCACAAATTTTTTGCATTTGTTTGCTTAATAAAAGGAGTTTGATGTATTTTGCTCCCGGTTGAGTATCCGATACGTGTCCAACAAGTATCGGAGTGTCCAAGTATTTGGTTGGACGTAGACACGCTAACCAAACTATAGCCTAGTTTGCTTTTCTGTTGATATTAAATGTGAAAGTAGCATAGAAAGTAGGAATTTTTCCATTTTATGGATTGCCACATTGACCGAACAAGGAAGCATCATCACCATCCAGCTCAAACCTTGTTACTATAGATCACTGACTGATCTTCATTGGTCCTTTTCATGCTATTGGAGCCTATGTTCCTTCATTAATAAATATATTAGGAATAATATACCTTTAAATTTTAGGTTCTTGAATTAGTTATTAAGATTTTTAAATAAATGTTCATGGGTAGTAACATTACAGTTATTCTATTCTCTATAAAACCGGATCTTTTCTATTACGAATGTTATCAAATTCACGATAATTGTTTCGATATGCAGGAACTTCAATCTATGAATATTGTTCCTCGCCTAAAACTTGCCGAAGCCTGATCAACATCAAAGCCACGATTCGAACGGGTTGAGACTACTGTACATAGACGAAAATTTTGGATAAGTATTTTTGCAAGCCAGTCATCCACATTTCTGTCAACGAGGCCTCGAGGCTGCATCACATACGACAAAGTAAGGCCTTTTGGTTTCTCCTCTCCGCTGCAACAGCTTTTAGTTCGCTAGCTAACCCGACGTCTCGTTACTACAGGTCTTGGTGCTATAATTGATAATCCGACTCGGTGTCGCAGAACACATCGAGACCAAGGGATTTTTGCTTTTCTCATGCACATAAGGTAGTTCAGAGGAAGGGCAATGACAAGTATTTAGGGAATGCTGTGTTGTTTTACAGGATTACTAAATTATCGGAATTTTCATTCATTTAAGAATCTAAATTATATATCCTTAAACCTCAAATCATTCATCCATTGTCACAAGTCCACCGCTGAAGTGTCATCAAAAAGTGACGTGTCGTCATTGACGTGTCATCAGTTGGGTTGAGTGAGGTCGGAGTATCTTTTGGACCAACCAAATTTTTTTGATTGGTTAGGTTATTGATCCGAGCAATTCGAGTAGAATTCACAACCTTTTGGGTTTTTTTTTTAATTATTTAAAAAAATATACTTATTTACCATGTTATATTAATAATTAAAATCTCATATAAATTTCAAATATCAAGCATTCAAAAATTTCATAAATCTACCACTCAACTTTTTATATCGTTGTAGCTTGTCGGGACCCAACCAAAAATAGTTGACCAAACAAAAAAAAATCTAGTTTGAATTGAGTCGGTCTTGTTGGTCAGGATCTAGGGTCATGAATACCCCTCTCTACCTTTGACTCAAGCCTCGAGTTTGAAAATTGAATCACCGTCCGAACTGATTAGGCTATTACTAGTTATGGAAAGTTGGTAACATCAACTCGAGCCTAAATTGGCTATTACTAGTTATGGAAAGTTAGTAACATCAACTCGAGCCAACACGATTAGTGGACGTGTGACCCTTTTATATTTGGTAGGTTGGACTAGTTATGGAAATGCTTTACAAGGTAGGTTGGATAAATTGAATGAATGAAATATAAATATTTGGTAACTTGTGACCCTTTCGTGATGCATGTAGTTCCTCATTTTGCTCATGCTTACTATATTGTTATGATTACATTTATGCCGTATGAGATACTATGTTTACTATAACGAGCATGTATGAAATCTTACTATGTTTACTATAACGAGCATGTATGAAATCTTATGAACATGTAAGCAACGTTATTGGAAATTCATATTATGAAAAGTATTTAAATACTATGAATATGTAAGCATATCTCATTCGGGCTGGGTTCATGCATACCTGCGTAAACCAGTTATAGAGACATCCAACTTACTCAAAAAAGAAGGTAAAGTCCAAGAAACAATTATGAAAAGTAGGTTCCACCAGCCATGAATTATATTGCATGTGGTTGCATTCTCGACTTTAACAGTAAGGTCACTTATTGAGTATTTTTAAATACTCATCTTATGTCAACCGTTCTTCCAAGTAAAAACAAGAGCCTTTATGATGGTACCAACCGAGCATGCTAAATTATATTAGTAGTATTTCCATTTTTAAACCTTGATATGGACATTTCTTTCTTATTTTAATTTGTTCTAAACATGTTTGTTATATGTATGAACATTTAAATCTATACCAATTTTTAAGATAGAAATAATTTAAATGATTTTTGGCTGTTAGTAGTTATGTAATAGCAATCTTATTTCCTTATTTTAAAAGAAAAATTAGGGGTTATAATTTAAAAATTCAAATATAAAAATAAATAAATAATGTTAAAAAATAGATATTAAATTACCAAATAGATATTAAATTATTAATCAATCGAGTTAATTCAATGATAATTTATGTTATTTTCTTAAACTTTAGTGATTAAATACATACTAGTCCATCAAACATAATCTTTTTTACCAAATTAACTAAATTATTACAAAAAAAACATAACTTTTTATTAGTCTGATTAAGTTAATTCAATGGTCATTTATCGCATTTTTCTAAACTTTCGAGGACTAAATAGACATTAACGTGAACAAAAAGTTATAAGTGCGAACAATGCTGGATTTTACAAAGCTATAAGTCCTTCTAGAATTCTTCAAACGTTCACAAAGAAAGCTAACTTATTTACAAAGAAAGCTAACTTAACGAATTGACTCCAACCAATAGCTAGTTAGAAGATGAATGAATGACTCTTAAATCGAACTTGGAATCTATAATGGTCACTCTTAAATTCCAATACGACTCACTTCAGAATTAGCTCGATCAAAATTAATTCAATGAATCAATTTAAACATCAAACCTAATGCAAGAATAACACTAAAAAGGTATCAAGAAAACACAAACCTTTTATTTGTATTCATCGATGATGTCAATATTACATGTCTTTAAATATGTCAAAAAGATAACCCAAATATAATGAAATTACAACTACCAATAAAAGCCGCGGGTAAATACAAATGGAAGAAAATAAGGTAAACATAAATTGTCTTAATTGATAGTTCAACTACAGTTCAACTAGTAAGGACAGTCTTCTAATCACTTTCAAATGTCAGCCCCATTTTTTTTTATGCGCGTGAAATATTCAAAATTTCATATTCTATATTTATTATAATAAAAATATAAGAATAAAAAAATAGTTGTTAATAAAATCAAGAAATTAATTATTTAAATTTAAAGAAAGTGACCAAAAATGTATTTCCAAACATAGAAACAAATAATAAAAAGAAAAAATGACAAATCAAAATTGAATTTTATCAAAAAAATAAATAAATAATAATAATAATAATAATAATAATAAAAGGGAAAGACAAATCAAAATTGTTTTGTACAGAGAAGAGCGGTGGACCAGGTCTCAGATAAGGACATGGCATATGGCGCATGCAGTGACGCTCCGCCATGCGATCCAACTCTCCCAGACGCTTGGCAAACGTCCGGATTCCATAGGCCTCTCTACACATTTTTACCAATCATCTCTTTCTTTTTCTCTCCAATCGGCGGCGGGAAAAGTGAGCTCTGCTGTGGTGTCAGCCGTGTCGGTTTCCGGCCATTAATGGTGGAGTGGGTCCCCAATCTGAGGAAACTGGTGGCTGTTGTTGGAGACGGGACAAGGCTCGTTCGTTTAGTATTTACGGGGAAGAACCTCGTTCTTTCTGCCTTTACGAGACATTTGAGTTTTGTTTTGTTGCTTGGCATTTGGAGCAAAAATGGCGGACGAAAGTCGGGAGAGATTTTTGAAGGACGAGCATTGCTACTACGAGGATTGTCCTGGATGTAAGATGGAACGGCATAATCGGCTGCACCGTGGCTTTCCTTTCCGCCATCTTCTTTTGATTTCGCTTATCGTTCTAGTCACTGGTTCGATTTCTCTCCATTAATCTTGTTCGATTTCGTTGTGCTAAACGCTGCATGAATGGAGTATGGTGTAGAATTTTGCCTTAAATATCGATTTCAAACTCGGTTTTGGAGGTTCTCTCCACTTCACTCTCCCTTTTCACTTCAGGCTTTCATATGTCTGCTGTGTTCTTTTACTGAGAAGCAGACATGGATCGCAGTGTGGAGTTAGGGAGACTAAGGATTTTCGAAATGAAGAATTTCTCATATTACTCTGCTCTCAATCAGCTAGTAAACTAATGATAATCTAGCTATTGAAGTGCCTGGAAAAGATAAACTGAAGCAGAAATTCTCTACTCTTCACTGAAAATACAAAGAAAATGGCACTGCAGGAAATAGTTCCACATATATTTGTTTTGAGATTGAGAAATATCGGCTGAACTGATTGATTTGCAAATTTTTTTGGTCAATCTTTTATTTGTCGAGTGGTTTGGATTTTGCACCTTACTTTCTTCATTTTTTTCGTTTCCAGGATTGCCGATATCAAGTCTTTTCCCATTCCTGTATTTCATGGTGAGTTTGTGTCTGATCTGTAATTGTGGATGCTTGGTTTGCTCTTTCTATCAACTATACTGGGAGCCATGTAATGTAATTGAATATCACCAGATAAATATCATGATTACTAACATGCTGAAGCTACCTGTAACAAAATCAGAAGCTTATATTGTTCATGTTGTTCATCGCCATTAAGTTTTTGTACCATTGAGACTATTTATTTCCAATTTGAATGCAGGTTCGGGATTTTAACATTGCAGAAAAAGTAGAAGATATTGGTTACTATTCTGGTTTTATCGGTAAGATTGCTATTAACATTTTACTTTCTCGTTCGATTTCCCTGTCGTTCATCGTTCTTGAATCCTCCATTTTCTCCTAACAAATTCCTCATACAACTTGTAGGAGCTTCTTTCATGATTGGCAGACTGTTAACGTCTGTTTTCTGGGGAATCGTGGCTGATCGCTATGGTCGAAAACCTGTTATTCTTTTTGGAATTATTTCACTGTTAGTTGCTGAATTCATTTGCCCTTTTTAAGTGTTCAATTCTACTTTTCACTTCAATTTTTCTTCTCTGTTGGTTACTGATTTCAGGATTATATTCAACACCCTATTTGGCCTCAGTTTAAATTACTGGATGGCTGTTATCACCAGGTTTCTTCTTGGAAGCTTAAATGGCATACTTGGACCAATAAAGGTACTCACTAGAATCATTTTCCTTTTAAGAAATGCATAATATTTCTTCTTGATGAAAGTTTGTTTCTTACTCCATTCGTTTCTCATGGTTGCCAGGCATATGCAATTGAAAGTGTTGGTGTAGAATATCAAGCTATAGCTATATCATCTGTGAGTTGTGCTTCAAAAGAACTCCCTCTCCCCTTTTTATTGTGAGATCCCACAACGATTGTGGAGGAGAATGAAACATTCTTTATAAAGGGCGTGGAAACCTCTCCCTAATAGACGCATTTTAAAAATCTTGAGGGGAAGCCCGAAAGGGAAAGTCCAAAGAGGACAATATTTGCTAGCATTTATCTAACCGCACTGCTTGCGCCAATGCTTAAACTTTGGTTTAATTTCAGATTAGTACGACATGGGGAGTTTCATTGATATTAGGCCCGGCTATTGGAGGGTATCTTGCACAGGTACTTTTTGTCACATCCCATCAGCTAATGGAATAACGCTGAACATTTGAACTTTCAAATTGTGAAAGACTACTTTTTAATCTCTTCCATTATTTTGTTCCGAATCACCAGCCAGCAGAGAAATTTCCTAGCATTTTCTCCAGTGAGGGTCTTTTTGGGAGGTAAGTTGGTCGACAGCCTACACTTTCATTTTTGCCATAATTATTCAATGTTCGATAACGTGCTCACAGCTGGGTCCTATGGTGCAGATTTCCTTACTTCCTGCCCTGTCTTTGTACGTCAGTCCTTGCTGTAGCTACAGGAATAATCTCTCTCTGGCTTCCGGTATGCCCTTTATCTCTAGATACATACTCATTTCTTCTTATTGATCGTAAAGTAGGAAGGTTCTTGTTTTGCTTATGGTATTGTGATGGCCATTTCAAATATGATTTAATCTGGGTTTTGGCTTCTTAAACCATACTGAATTTCTAGGGAAAGTTACTCTTGAAATTGGGTTAGCAGAACTTGACCATTTAGTTGAGGTTTGTGCCCGCAATTTGGGAGAAAAGACAACTCCCCTAGATGTAATATTTAAATACTGGTGACCGACCTGATAGTATATCTTCTAATGGAACATTTTTAAGTTTAATCATCTGAGAACTTAGGTGATTTTGCATCTCCTTACCCAGTTTCTTCTCGGCTTGATATAGCTTTACTTTGTGAGCGATATCTTATTTGACATCTCAAGCTATCATTACTGATCCTGTTGTTCATCTTGTAGGAATCGCTACACAGTCACGATGAGAATGTTCCATCACCTTCTAGAACATATGAAGCTCTGGAAGATCAACCTGGTGATTGTGACGGAAAGGAAGCAACCCAAACAGACGAACAAAATGAAATGCCTTCTAAGTCGAGTCTCTTCAAGAATTGGGAGTTAATGTCAGCAATCGTTGTTTATTGCATGTTCTCACTTCATGATATGGCGTATGTAGAGGTGCGCCTACCCAAAAACAAGCCGGTCTACATGATTTATTTTGCAGTTTCATGTTTGGAAATACATTTATATTGAAACGAAGGCATGTTTTCAGTTTCTTGAACCAAATTTCTTCTTACTTCATGAACAATTGAGTAACAATGAGTTCAGTTTTTAAAAAAAGGACAAACATTATAAAAGGATTGGATTGAAGCTTTTAACGTTCGCAATATGAACCATTTGCTTCTTTTGTGTAGATATTTTCACTCTGGGCTGTCAGTTCTCGTCAGCTTGGTGGTTTGAACTTTACATCTGGGGATGTCGGAGAAGTCCTTACCATCACAGGTAGATCCAGAGCTCCACAACCCCACCCTGGCAGATTGCACCTTGCCTGCATTCGTGCATTGGTTTATAATGTTTCCTGTTCAAAGTTCCATATTAGTAATCACACTCTTTAGTATACATCTAGTAATACAAATTTATTTCAACTAATTGTGCTGCAAACTTTTGTTTACTTGCTTTTAGGTTTCAGCGTTTTTGTGTTTCAATCTTCTTTATACCCATCTGTGGAGAGGATATTTGGACCTATAATGGTATCTCGTATTTGTGGGGTAAGTTGGCTTATCACTCTGTAGTCTTACGTTTGAATGACTACTTTTGTGATATCAAGATTATATGTACTTTCAACTTTGATTCTGAGTGGAAATCATTTCAAGTCTTAAAGCCACATTGAAATACATTAAATGTTGCAGATATTGTCTATCCCTCTGCTGGCAATGTATCCATTTTTGTCTCTGTTGTCAGGACCTGTCCTTCACATTGTAGCAACTCTTGCATCAGCCTTGAAGAATCTTCTCTCTGTAAGTATTGCACTAAAACTTGAATCTCTTCCTTTCCATTGATATGCTGTCTATGAAATGAAGATTGCTTGGTACTGTGTATTAATGTGAAATCTTTGAACTAAAGTTTGAAATTTTCATATTACGTTTGTCTGAGGAGAAGCAATAAGCTTTATAATATTAAAATTTTGCTTGATCTATCTAAATTTTCATGTGTTCTTAGGTCTCCATTATAACTGGTATGTTCATCATACAAAACAGAGCCGTGGTAATAATATCTTTGCCTTTCCCTTATTTCCTCCTCTCTTTCCTTCTCTTCCATCATGCAAAAGAGCTTGGATTGATGTAAGCGACTATCTGTGGACAGGGTCAACGCCAAAGAGGGGCTGCTAATGGCATTGCTATGACAGCAGTGTCTGTTTTCAAGGCAATTGGCCCAGCTGCAGGAGGTGCAATGTAAGTGTATTCATCATTATGTGGATGTTAACTTTACAAACAAACATACAAGCTTTGATAATCAGTCTTATTTTTACTGGCCATGAAACATGTCAAAAGTTGGATGCTTTGTGTTACTGCTACTAAGTTTCTTTTTCAGTAAAACTCAAAGCCACCACTAGCCGATATTGTCCTCTTTGGGCTTTTTCTTTCAGGTTTCCCTTCAAAGTTTTTAAAACATGTCTACTAGGGAGAGGTTTCCACACCCTTATAAAGAATACTTCGTTCTCCTCTCCAATCGATGTGGGATGTCACAATCCACTCCCCTTCGGGGACCAGCTTCCTTGTTGGCACTCGTTCCCCTCTCCAATCGATGTAGGACCCCCCACCACATCGGTTGAAGAGGGGAATGAAACATTCTTTATAAGAGTGTGGAAACGTCTCCCTAACAGACGCATTTTAAAAACCTTGAGGGGAAGCCTGAAAGGGAAAACCCAAAGAGGACAATATCTGTCAGTAGACTTGGACTTGGACTATTACAAAAACTACCGTTGAAAAACTATCACCTAGTGGTCACCATGAGCCATGTTTAATAATGAGCTTAGAGAGAACCGGTTCAAGCTATAGTGGTCATCTTACCTAGTTTTTAAACTCCTACAAGTTACACCGGCAATAAAATGTAGTAGGATTAGGCGAGTGTGCGGTGCAAATAGTCAAAGAATGTGTGGCCTGAACACTCATGGATTAAAAAAACCGTCGCTGAAAATGTCAATGTTTGGGGCAAATGGAAATAATTATTGCGTCAACTGTTATAGCTTTTGAGTAATCTTTCTCTATGCAGACTCTCTTGGTCACAGAAGCGTCAAAATGCATCTTTTCTCCCAGGTACATCTTCTTTTGCTAATTCTCTCACCTGCATCCTCCTCCCCACTCTTAGATAGTCAGAACTCTAAAACATTTCAGTTAAATTTTTATTTCTTATTAGTGAATCATTCAAATTTAAATTTTATTATATTAATTTGCAAGAAGCATTAGATTCATTTCATAATAGGACATTTGTGTTGAGGCGTGCCATTTGCTTTCATAGCTTCACGTAGTTGAATAATAATTGCATGTATGACAATCTCACGACTTGATATTAATAACTTTCAAACTTCTGGTTCTTCTGTTAGACGAACACGACTCTCCACAATGGTATGATATTGTCCACTTTGAGCATAAGCTCTCATGGCTTTGCTTTGGGCTTCCCCAAAAGGCCTCATACCAATGGAGATAGTATTCGTCACTTATAAACCCATGATCTTCCACTAAATTAACCAATGTGGGACACTCCCAATCCCAATAATCCTCAACAATCCTCCCCTCGAACAAAGCACACTATAAGCCTCCCCTGAGGCTTATGGAGCTCTCGAATAGCCTCCCCTTAATTGAGGCTCGACTCCTTTCTCTGGAGCCCTCGAACAAAGTACACCATTTGTTCGACACTTTAGTCACTTTTGACTACACCTTCGAGGCTCGCCATTCTTTGTTCGATATTTGAGGATTCTATTGGCATGGTTAAGTTTAGGGCATGGCTCTGATACCATGTTAGACGAACACGACTCTCCACAATGGTATGATATTGTCCACTTTGAGCATAAGCTCTCATGGCTTTGCTTTGGGCTTCCCCAAAAGGCCTCATACCAATGGAGATAGTATTCGTCACTTATAAACCCATGATCTTCCACTAAATTAACCAATGTGGGACACTCCCAATCCCAATAATCCTCAACATCTTCTACATAGCCATAGTCTTCTACATAGCCATAGTCACTGTCCTCTCCTATTGCATATAATTTATATATGGAGAATTTAAAGCCTGCCCTTTTTTTTCTCCCTCTTTCTTGAGGCCATTATGCTCACGTGGTTAAGCCTTTTCATGTATTCTTAACCAAAAGGTTAGAGATTCGAATCTTCCCCTCTAACCTTCCCACTTCCACGTGTTGAACTCCATTAGTTAAGTTTCATGTATTCTTGACCAAAAAGTTAGAGATTCAAATCTTCCCACTTCCACGGGTTGAACTCAATTGGTTAAGACTCATGTATCCTTGACCAAAAGGTTACAGATTCGAATCTTCCCACTTCCACGTGTTGAACTCAATTGATTGAGCATCATGTATCTTCGACCCAAAAGGTTAGAGATTCGAATCTTCCGACTTCCACGTGTTGAACTCAATTGGTTAAGCCTCATGTATCCTTGACCAAAAGGTTACAAATTCGAATCTTCCCACTTCCACGTGTTGAACTCAATTGGTTAAGACTCATGTATCCTTGACCAAAAGGTTACAGATTCGAATCTTCCCACTTCCACGTGTTGAACTCAACTGGTTAAGCCTCATGTATTCTTGACTAAAACGTCAGATATTCGAATCTTCCACCTTCCACATGTTGAACTCAATTGGTTAAGCTTCACGTATCCTTAACCAAAACGTCAAAGATTCGAATCTTCCCACTCCCACGTGTTGAACTCAATTGCTTAAGCCTCATGTATACTTGACCAAAACGTCAGATATTCGAATCTTCCCACTCCCACGTATTCGAATCTTCCCACTCCCACGTGTTCGAACTCAAATATACATATATTTTTTTGTTTGATATATTACCAATGATAACAAACAAAAACATTAGAGGTTCAAGTCTCCTCAAGGAAGATATTTAGTCCATGTCGAGGATTTATTGATCCAAATTTAGTGTGCGCTTTGTATTGTTTACCCTCTAAACTTTTATGGTGTTTGGTTGGTTGCATGAACAAAAACACTTCTCTAATTACTTGATTGTTGCAGTTCATACCTCTCCATTGGTAAGTCAAAAGAACCTCAAATGAGATTTTTCATTGAAAACTTGTACTAGTGCCGTGTGCTCTTAATCTCTCTTCCATGACCTTCTCCTATTCTTTTCACACTATTATTAGAAGATTAGTTCAAGATTTGACATCTTTCATCTCTTCCAGGTTCCCATATGATTTTCTTCATTCTAAATGTGATCGAAGCCCTCGGAGCGTTGTTGACATTCAAACCATTTCTTGTTCAAAATCAAACCTAAATCAAAGTTGAACTACAATGAGCGAAATGCTCAAACAAATAGCTGTGTCAAAATTTCGACTTCGTCGTCGATGATTCATAAAAATGTCCTATGAACTCTTCATACTCGTGCCTTCCTAACCGAATCGAGCACTTGTATCAATTTTCTTTTGAGTCATAGGTCTCATTTGCATAGTTCTTGATTGGCAACCTTATCAAGTCTGTTTCCATGAATAACTACAAGCTGTAGGTTTTTATATATATATATATATATATATATATGTATGTATGTATATGTACCCTTGAAATCTGTTAGGTACTTCATTTCTTACCTTATTTTAGTTGAAATCTCGGTTAAAAAATACCCTTTTTATCCTTGTACTTTAGAAGTTTAGGACGTGTAAAATTTTGAAGACTGTAATTTACAAATCACTCACTTAAATTGTTGAGATAGATGATATGTAATGAATGATTATGATGACAATTTTAACGATGTTTTTTCAAAGTTATATAATAAAAATGAAACTTTTCAAACGTTTGGAATACACCCGAATGTATTTTGTATGATTGTGAGATCTCATATGGACGGGAGAAGAACAAAATATTTCTTACAAGGGAGTTCGAGAGATTTAAAACTGTGAGATGAAATGTAACGGGTCAAAATAGACATTATTGTTATAAATGATATCATAATCAATCATTGAATTGAGCAGCGGTAGACATGAATTGTTACAAATGGTAACATAGCTAGTCATTGAATTAAGTGGCGGTAGACATGGATTGTTACAAATGGGATCATAACCAGTCACTAAATTGAGTGCGGTGGTAGACATGGATTGTTACAATGAGTGCGGTGGTAGACATGGATTGTTACAAATGGTATCATAGTCAGTCGTTGATACAATGAGTGCGGTGGTAGACATGGATTGTTACAAATGGTATCATAGTCAGTCGTTGATTTGAGATCTCACGTTCAAATTCTAACCAAGAAGACGCTTAATTCACCGCCATTATTGCTCTCAGGATTCATCATATAGAACGTCTCCGAGTCCTTCGATCCAGTCACTCGCTCAAAATCCACTCTCATATACGTCAATTGATCGCCGTCCACCGTCTCCGCCGCATCCTCCGCCGGAATCACCCCGGCGCCCATGGACACCGCGTTCAAAGTCTGCATAATCTTCAGATCCTCCTCCGACGGATCTCTCCGAACTCCATATCCCGATTTCTTACCATTACAGTACAATGTCCAAATCGGCTCCTCCAGAATCTTCCTCTTCTCCGACGGCCGTTTCTCGCACTCCAAGGCGAGCCTGACCAGCCCTACCCCCATGTCCCGGAGGAGTTTCCCCGTCGGAATCGCCAATTCCAAAATTAAAATCGGCAGGCACCTAGGGCTTTCTTGAAACACGAGATTCACTCGCGATTTCCGGTATCCGAAGATCGTTCCAGTAATCCGATCGCCGCCATGGACGTGGCCGTCGTGGAGACGACTTCCGTTGATCGGAAATCGGCACGCCGGCGACAGTATCGGAAGCGTACGGAAAACTGTACGGATTTGCCGGAGGAGTTTTGTAGGTTTTGAAAAACCTGATCGTTTTGGAGATGGTTGGAGTGAAATTGCTGGCCGCGGCGACGGAGACGATTGTAGCGCCGGCGACGAGCATTTTCTCGGCTCAGCCATTTTTGTCGGTGTAATTACAGAGAAATGGGTTGTTGGTAAACACGGCGGTGGTGGAGAGTTCGTATAAGAAGAGCTAATTCGTTATGGCATGCACGATTGAATTAATTTGAATTATTATTATTATTATTATTTTGTAAATATATTATTTTCTTAAATGCATATGTTGACTATTTTGCCTCATTTTCTTAGTTTTTTTTTTTTTTTTTTTTTTTTTTTAATTATATGATTTAGTTCATGATGGGGTGTTATTTGAATTTAATTATTTATATTTTATTTTTTCTATTAATTAAACATTAAGACAAAAACATATAGATATAATTAACATTTTTTACTTTATTTATTTATTCTTTTTTTAACACACGAGTAATAAGACGGACCAATTAGATTTGTTCATGAGTTGGGTCGGGTCATATTTAAACATTTCTTAAACTCAACCAAACTGTTCGGATTGTAAAATTTATAACCGAACTCAACCTAGTTGATTTGAGCTATTTAGACATTTATTGGAATTATTTTATTAAAGTGTCTATTTATTTATTTATTTTTAAATATTTAATTAAGATTTACTCCTCAATTTTAATATAAATTTTAAAATACCTCCAAAATAGTTAAATAGTAAATAAATAAATAAAAATAAAAATTATTTTACTAGTGATGAGATAATAAATAAAAATAAATAAATATATGTAACATGTAATTGTATGGTAAGTAATATTAATGTTATTATTAATTTCTTTCAACATAATTACAAAGTAAAAAAAATCAAATTATGGATTTTTTTTATCTATTAAATTAAGTCAAAATGATGTCCGTTGACTTGCTTATTTAATTTTACAATTTAATATGCTCACTTATTATTATTATTTTATTAACAAGAAAAACAAAAGTCATAGAAAACATGGGGATTAAATTTATATATTTATATAAATTAATATAATTGCTAATTTCCATTGACTAGTTATTTTTTTTTTAATAATAAATATATATAAATAAATGCTTATAAATAAGTAGGCCAAAATTTTTATGATCATTTCAAACAAATTTTACTAAATTAATTTATGTTTTTTTTTTATTTTTTTTTTATCTTCAAGCATATATTTTTATTTTTTATTACGTATATTAAAATAAATTTCAACTAAAAAGGTCAATTTTCCTATTAATTAAATAGGGACGGAGACTAAAATTATATTTTTTATCTCTATTCTTTCTATAAATAATTTACTATACATATTTCTTGAATTTTTCTTTACTCATTTAGTAAATATTTGAATTTTTCTTTACTCATTTAGTAAATATTTAAAAGTGTCTAAAACTACGTCGTATTATTATATTATATTATATATATATATATATATATATATATATATATATATATATATATATATATTTTGGTCAAATATTATTAAAACCATTGTAATGTTTTATGTTTTTTTACTAGATATTAAATGAAGAATAGAAATTATTTTTAATTTTTAAAAAATTAATATTTTCTTTTTTACAAATTATACGAAGAATTTTGCAAGAATGGAGATTGAAATAAGAAGCAAAAAAAAACAACACTTTATTTGTATCTCGTACATACTTCACACGTGTTCATTTTTTTTTTGATAATTTCAATTACATTATTATTATTTTTATTATTATTCTTTACATTAAAATTAATATAAAAATCATTTTATTATTAATTTATATAGTTATAAACTCAAATTATTAGAAATTAAAATTAGGTTCGAGTTACCTTCTTGATCAAAAAAATATATATACATTTTTCTAATCCCTATATTTTCTATAAATTTTAATTTAATTCTCGGGATTAATTTAAAATTAATTTTATTAAAAGTAAAAAAAAACTTACTTTTTGGGGTAAATGTTTATTACTCTAAGTAACAATATTTTATAAATCACAATCCTTTTTGTTAGTAGGTAATGAATAATTATTTGGGATGATTAGATACCCATATGTTAGGAATATTCCTAAAAGGAATATTCTTCTTAGTGCTCCACTTTATAATTTTATTTTATTTATTTTATTATTATTTTGGAATCATCTCCACTAACAAGTTTTTTAATTTTTAAAAAATTAATTATTGTTTGTATATTTTTGGGGAACAAAAATTAATACCAATGGAATTATTTGATATCTATCCACAATTAAGAATATGCTTACGTCATCAACATCATATAATATATTACAAAATAGCTTTCCTTTTTTTTAAAAAAATAAAATAAATTGAATAAAAATCATATTTATTGTTATTATTATTATTATTATTATTATATATATACCTTATATTTTATCTAAAAAAATATCGAGTTTTATGATATATTTAATTTCAAAAAAATTAAAAACTATTTTAATGGGGAACATAAATTATTATTATTTTGTTTAAAATTAAAATAATTTTGAATTTTTAAAAGTTTAAAAAATATTCTTAAACTTTTAAATTTTTAAATATTAAAAAAAGATAGGTAATAATCCACGTGGTTATATTTTATTATTATTATTATTTTTTTTTTTTGTGATATTAGATTTTAATTTTAGAATCCCCATCGAGTAGCTGCATAAAGGCATTTATTCTTCTATCTAATTATTTGGTGTTCTAAGAACCAACAACCTTCCATATAGAAACCCAATAATTTGATATTAGTCCCCTTTTTTTTTTTAATATATATTAATTTTTTTATTTACACGCTGCAAAAATAAATATTAAATGATACTAACGTGACAGACAATAAGTAAATTGAGTATAACTCAATCGTAATTAATATGTATTTCTTTAAAAGCTTAAATCTTATATGTGCGTACATTTTTTGTACTGAAAAAAGTAGTAATATTGAAACATTTTTTAAGGATTTTTTTGTACTGAAATGGTATCAAAGTCAGACACTGAACAATGTGTCAGTCTTCTTATTGTTTCTCAAAGAGGGTAGACATGAGACGATGTGCAGTAAGGACGCTGGCCCCAAAGAGGGTGGATTTGGCAGGGGTCCCACATCGATGGGAGAGTAGACATGAGGCTATGTGTCAGTAAAGACGCTGGGTCCAAAATGGGTGGATTTGGCGAGGGTCCCACGTTGATTGGAGAACGGAAAGAGTGTCAGTGTCCTGGATTTGGCGGGGGTCCCATATCGATTGGAGAAAGGAAAGAGTCCCACATGGAAGGGAGTGGATTGTGATGTTCTACATTGGTTGGAGAGGAGAACAAAACACCATTTATAAGGGTGTGGAAACCTTCCCTTACCAAACGTGTTTTAAAGCCTTAAGGGAAGTCTCGTTTTAAAGCTTTGAGGGGAAGTCCCGTTTCAAAACTTTTAGTGGAAGCCCGGACAAGAAAGCCGAAAAAGGACAATATCTGCTAGCGGTAGATTTGGGTCTATATATAATATTAAAAATAGGTGGGGGAGAAATGAAGAATCTGACATCATCGTACGATCACCCAAAAATTAATATAAAATTAAATAATCTTACGACATCTTTGCCACGTCATCTTTTCTTTTTCCCTTTTTTGTGTAATATCAATAATCTTTCTTTTAAGGACCACATTTATAAAATAATTTTTTTCCTTAAATTAGAAATTATTTTGCAAATAAGATCAAAATGTAATTTTTAAGAAATTGAGGGACCAAATAGATATTTACTCTAACTTTAGGGACTAAAAATTCTTTCAATTTTCTTTTTTTTTACCGTGAATTCAAAATTATTTTACCAATCTTAAATATTAAAATGTAATTTTTAGAAATTGAGGGACTAAATAGATATTTACTATAAGGTTAGGGACTAAAAATATTTTAAAATTTTGTAATTGTTAAAATTAGAGGGACTAAATAGATATTTATTTATTTAATTTATTAATTTATTAATTTGTATTCTTATCCACTTGAGCTTGAGCAGGATTGGTGTTGGGTGTATGATGCGTATCCCACTCTCTTTTTTAATGTAACTCTTTGGAACCTTCCATTATTTGTTTTATATGTTTTAATATTATTTTTTTTTTATGCAAAAAAATAATATATAATTATATGTATAATTTCATTTAAACATTTTTAAACGTTGAAAATGTTGAAAATAAGCAATTTTATTTTAAAAAATCTTATTAATAAAAATATTATTGTGAAAATAAATAGAAAGAAAAGAATTTTATAATTTTTACGAAATTAATAAAAATATTTTTTATTTTTCAAAAGTTTTAATAATACTCTTATAACTTAAAAATAAAATCTCAAATTTTAATATCTGGATGTTCGGGATATAGATTGCATACCCGGATCCCATATACTAACGAACATCTTAAAATGTTTTGAAGGTCGAAAACGCTTTGAAAACAAAGAGAATAAAAAAATTAAAACCACGAAGAAAATTCATTTTATGGTACCGAGTTAGAAAATCTTTAAAATTCAATTATGAATTATAATTAATGAAAATTAGATTGTTTATACTTTTATTACATTAATAATAAACTATTAATTAATTAATTATAATTAGTTATTAATGGCATATTTCGTAAATTAGTACATTAAAGGGAGGACAATAGTGTCCAACATTTTTTTTTCAAGGAAATCTATAATCTCTTAAAAAATATATTATTAATACTTTAATTCGATGGTAAATTACATTTTTATCCTTGTGTGAGTTGAATCTAATTTTTATTATTCATAAAATTTTAATTTCATTTATTTAATTTCGTTTAAATTTATTTCAAATTCATTCGGTTTCTCTGAATGGTTTTAAAACGCAGTCTGTTAGGGAGAGATTTTCACACTCTCATAAAGAATGCTTCGTTCCCTTCTCCAACTGATACGGGATCTCACAATCCACCTCATTAGGGCCTAGCATTTCGTTCCTCCCTCCAACTGATTTACCCACTCGGGGGCAGTCCTCGCTTCCACCCCCTTCGGTGGACTTGGGCAATTACAGTATTTATAAACTTAATTTTTAAAATTTAAATAATTATCAAACGAGATATGACCTGATCGGGATCGGATTTTTGTTTTATTCACGAGGAGAAATAGGAGGAAATTTTAAATTTAAAAAAAAAAAATAGAGTGGGTATCAAAGAAAGAGGAAATGAAGTAGTATCCACTAGAGAGGATTTGGGAGGAGAATATTAATATATTATATAATAATAAAAAAAAAATATCACTTTTTAAAATAAAAAATTAAATAAAAACAAAATTTTTAACCTTTTATTTTTATTATTATTATTATTTTCATATTCCCAACATTCATTGTAATCAATTTCTCATTCCATCACGTCTCTACTTTATCAACAATAATTTTCTTCAATTATTTATTTATTTATTTTAATTTTTTTAATTTTTATTTTCCACTAATTAACTAATTCATATGTCATCAAACAATAATAACAATGTGATAGAAATATCTTAAAAGCGCAAATCTCTCCAATCTCTTTTGTAAGGGTATTTTCGTAATTTTCGTGATACAGGTCGAGTTTGAACATTTTTTAAGACCTAACATTATACTGAACGAATAGAAGAGGTCGAGTGCTTTATTGAGAATAGAAATTTCACTTCATAATTCTCAGCTATCAATAGTCTTTCTTCGAAATTCTACTGTATGGGCCGAGTGCAGAGCCCATCAAACGAGCAGTAGGAGCAACGGGCAACCGCTAGGTAAGCCAACAGCCCGAAGCACTCGATGAAATATGGAACACATTGGGTAAGTACGAGAAATTAGCGTTTCAATATGTATTTTAAAATTTTTATCTTAAATATATGTTTATATAATTATATCGTAAACAAAAATTTGTATTAAATAAATAAATAAATAATGAAGGAAAAAGATTCCCTCAAGAAGGCTATAAATATCAGGTTTGTGTAGGAAGAAACACATAGACTTTCTCTCACATCACTTCTTTCTCTCTCTACTTTCCCGGAAAATTAGTGGGAAATCTTCATATTTTCCCGAGAAAATGGGAAAGCTAAGCTTGAGCTGTTGGAGTAGCTTTGTTGAGAATTCAAAGCCTTACTTTGCCATGATGTCCTTACAATTTGGATATGCTGGCATGAACATCATCTCCAAAGTCTCTCTTAGTAGAGGGATGAGCCATTACGTTCTCGTCGTTTATCGACACGCTTTCGCTACCGCTTCTATTGCTCCCTTCGCTTTCTTCTTCGAACGGTAACGTCCTCTTGTTTCTCGTTCGAAGTTTTCTCGACTCTATTTTGAAAATAAAACGCTTTTTATTTTTTGTCGTTTATTACGAGAATTGAAGTTGTTTTTCCTTTCGAACTTACGGGTCGGGAATATTTGTCGTTTATACTCTTTTTCACTTCGATTTCAGGAGAGGACAACCGAAGATAACACTCAAAGTTTTCACTCAAATCTTCGTGTTGGCTTTGCTTGGGTGAGTACTTTTCTTTACTTTGAGACGTACACGGGTTGAGCTGAGTTGGATTCTATTGAGGAATTTTTTTTTTTACTAACTCGAACTCGAACGAATCGAGGTAGGGTTCACAACCCAACTCAACTCTTTATTTTCGAGTTGGGTTGGGTTGAGTTGTCGGGTTGTTTAATTTTTTTTACGGTACATATCATATTAATAACTAAAATCTCATGAAACTCAAATATCAAATATTCACAAGTCACAACACAACACTAACATACGCTACAAATAGGGTTAGGATATGTAATAGTCCAAGCCCACCGTTAACATATATTGTCTTCTTTAAGCTTTTCCTTTCGGGCTTCTCCTCAAGGTTCTAAAACACGTCTACTAGAGAGAGGTTTTAACACCCTTGTAAGCAATGTTTCGTTCCCCTCTCCAACCGATGTGGGATCCCACAATCCACCTCTTTACGGGACCCAGCATCCTCACTGGAACTCGTTCCTCTCTCAAACCGATGTGGGACCCTCCAATCCACGTCGTGTCCACCCCCTTTAGGGTTCAACCTCCTCGTTGGCCCATCGCCCGGTGTCTAGCTCTGATATCATTTTTAACAACCTAAGCTCACTGCTAGCGGATATTATGGGATCCCACGTCGATTTGAACATCCAAATAAGAACTAAACTCATTATCATGCTAAAAACAAACACTATTTACAATTTTGCAGCCCCGTTATCGATCAAAACTTCTATTATGCTGGATTGAAATACACTTCACCAACTTTCTCGTGTGCCATGAGCAACATGCTGCCTGCAATGACATTCGTGATGGCTGTGATCTTCAGGTACTTCAATCAAAAACATCAAAATGCAAGAACATCCACTTCTTTTTGGATCAAAACCTAAAAATTTCTCATTTTTCTCTTTGATTTTGATGGAAAATTGCAATTTTTTCTTGAACAAGGATGGAAAAATTAGAGATGAAGAAGCTGAGATGCCAAGCCAAGTTCTTGGGAACTTTAGTGACAGTGATAGGAGCTATGCTGATGACATTATACAAAGGCCCACTGATTCAAATGGCTTGGTCTAAACACTCTCATGTTCCCACAAGTTCTAATGATCAAGCTTCTGCCAATAAAGATTGGTTCAAAGGCTCAATTTTCCTCATTATTGCCACTCTTGCTTGGTCTTCTCTTTTCGTCTTGCAGGTATTAGCCCCGGAAAGAACCCGGGTCTTGTTTCGGTTTGTTTTTTGGTGAAACGGGTTTTATATAAATGACGTGTTTGAGTTGTACAAAGTGTACGGTGGAGTTTTAGAATCCCAAATGGCGGTTTTTTCTATTTCAAATGAATTATTACTTAACGTCAGTTTGAAACCGTTGATCCTGGGTCTTGATTCGGTTTGGTTTTCGGTAAAATGGTCTTTATATAAACGACTTGTTTGAGTTATATAAAGTGTACAATGTCGAGTTTTAAAATCCCAGATGACGGTTTTTTCTATTTCAATGAACGAGCTTTATATAAACGACATGTTTGAGTTGTACAAAGTGTACAGTGTCAAGTTTTAGAATCCCAGATGACGGTTTTTTCTATTTCGATGAAACGGACTTCATATAAACGACGTGTTTGAGTTGTACAAAGTGTACAGTGTCGAGTTTTAAAATCCCAGATGACGGTTTTTTCTATTTCGATGAAACGGACTTCATATAAACGATGTGTTTGAGTTGTACAAAGTGTACAGTGTCGAATTTTTAAATCCCAGATGACGGTTTTTTCTATTTCAATGAAACGGTCTTTATATGAACAACGTGTTCGAGTTCTACAAAGTATACCGTGTCGAGTTTTAGAATCCCAGATGACGGTTTTTTCTATTTCGAAAGAATAATCTCGTAACATCAATTCGAAACCGTTGACCGTCTTTCTTTTTCGGGGTGCAGAATCAAGCATTGAAGACATACATGAACCACCAGCTAACCCTCACCACACTAGTATGCTTTATGGGGACTTTACAAGCCATAGCTGTGACTGTAGTAGCCGAACACAAAGCTTCTGTTTGGAGAATTGGTTGGGACATGAACCTCCTTGCTGCCGCCTACGCCGTAAGCTCCCGAACCGCTCTCACAAACCCGACTAATCTTTATCGTCACAATAATATGATATCGAACCAATACGAGAATTTCATATTTAACGTAAAGGTCCCTTAGGGACATTTCGGTTAAAAATATTATCGATATTGTCGGTTCACGTACATTAGGGTTAGGGTTTACGTAGCTCGAGTTTTTAACCTAACGGGTTTTTTTTTTTTTTTTTTTGAAGGGAATTGTGACGTCAAGTATTTCATATTATGTACAAGGGTTGGTGATGAAGAAGAGAGGACCTGTTTTTGCAACAGCATTTAGCCCTTTGATGATGATCATTGTAGCCATCATGGGCTCTTTCATCCTATCTGAAAAAATTTACCTTGGAGGGTAAGTAATTATTTTTTAATATATTTTTATCTCAATATTTTTATTTATATTGGATTCTTTTTTTTTTTTTTTTTTTTTTTTTACTATCCTATAAAAATTACTATAGAAAAATTAAAGTAATTTTTATTTTTTAGTATATATATATATATATATAATTTATAATATTTTTTAATATATTTTTATCAAAATAATTTTATTTATATTGGATTATTTTTTTTTACTATCCTATAAAAATTACTATAGAAAAATTAAAGTAATTTTTATTTTTTAGTGTATATATATATATAGATATATAATTTATAATATTTTATAATATATTTTTATCAAAATAATTTTATTTATTTGGATTTTTTTTACTATCGTATAAAAATTACTATAGAAAAATTAAAGTAATTTTTATTTCTTAGTGTATATATATATATAATATATATAATTTATATGTTTTAAACGTTAATATCTTTAATTTTTTTAAGAACTTTAAAAATAAATTTAAAGTTTAAAAAAATTAAAAAAATACTCTTAAAATTGAAGATGATATATAAGGTATAGATAATTAGTTTTCGAAATATATTGACGGTAATAATTTTTTAATTTTTTTAATAAAGAATAATGTATTTTTTAAATATGGTACTAACGATAAGGGTATTACAGGTATTATTGAATTTTTTTAAATAAAATCGAGACAAACTCGAAACTATCCCGAGTCTATGTTTGTTTTAAAGAGAACACGATATGAACTTAATTATTACTTGCATTGATACGTCCAAATTTCCGAGCGATATATATATATATATAGATATCATTAAATCCCTAATTATTAACAAAACTATATGATTTGTGATGTGACAGAATAATAGGATCCATCTTGATAGTATTTGGATTATATTCAGTCCTTTGGGGGAAGCATAAGGAGAATTTGGAGACCAAAAGTGCTGTTGATGATGCTCATAAATTACCACAAGCAATTAAGCTTTCTTCTCAACCAAATAATAATAATCTAAATCTCGAACCTAATAAGCTCTCGAATTCACTTATTATTTCCATGCCCGACCCTGAAAGCCCCATCAAGCCGAACCAAAACCCATGAGAATGATTTAGCGTTGGGGAGGGGCATTTTCGTCAAAGTTCGAGCCTGGTTTTTGGTGTCGTAGGAGAAGGATTTACCTTTATTCAGTCGTACTGGCGTAGTCCTACTAAAGCAACGCAACCCAATTCTACTTGATTAAGCCCCGTGCTCGTTTAAGGAGAGAGTTTGCTTTACCCGACCAACTCCTACTTTTATGATAAGGCAGAACCCCGACCCAACATTCATTAGTTTCGTATGAAGAATGAAAGCGTTCGATCCCGGAAAGCATCTACTCGTATTATGATGAAAAGCATGATTTTCATATATTTATGATGTTTGAGTTCTTGGGTTTTGTAATATTTTGTACTCGTGACAAAATAAATAAATAAATATATATATATATATATATATATATAATTAATTAATATAAGTTGTGATCTTACGAAACTTTGTTAAGTTTATGTCCCGATTTCTTTCTTAGTTCTATTTGATTGTTTATGAATAATTATATTTATATCATTTGAATTAAATTTTTAAACAAAAAATAATAATTTTTTAAATAAAGAAAGAAATTATTAATATATTAAAAATGACACAATAGCAAGAGAATGTCATAAATTAATTTTTTTTTAAATATTTTATTGTTTTAGTGAACTTAATGACAAAGATTAATAAATTTAAAATTAGAAATTGGAGTTAAACCTAACTCAAAGAATCTACCAAAGATTTGCCTAAATAATAATATTATTAATATTTAAAATAAAAAAAACAATACTATCAAATACATTTTGAATAATTATTTAAATTTGAATGTATTTTTAAAATTTTTTAACGAAATAAAACTATATTTGTATGGTACGCTAGCAGAAAGGGAGTGGATTGTGAGATCACACGTCAATTGGAGAGGGAAACGTCAACGAGGACGAACGAATGTCAGCGATGACGTTGGCACCCCAAAGGGTGGATTGTGAGATCCTACGTCGGTTGAAGAGGGGAACGAAACATTCCTTAAGGGTGTGGAAACCTCTTTCTATGATATGTGTTTTAAAAACCTTAAGGGGAAAGCTCGGAAGGGAAAGTCCAAAGAGGACAATATCTACTGACGGTGGGATTAGGCTGTTACAAATGGTATTAGAGCCGAACACTGGTGGTGTGTCAACGAGGACGTTCGACCCTCAAGAGAGTCATTATGAGGAATGAAGCATTTCTTACAAGAGTGTGGAAACCTCCCAGGCGCGTTTTTAATGATAATGAGCAAATAATTACACCCTTTTAATTTTATTAAAAGAAAAAAAAGTGTGAAAATGAAAGAAGCAATTAAAAAAACACACACAATGGATAAAATAATATAAAAACATGAGTTGAGGACTCAACATTGACACACTTTAAATAATAATATTATTAAAATCCTAAAATTCGTATCAATTAATTGCATGCAATCATACATCAATACAATTTTAATAATTTACTTTTTACTTTATATATTATCTTTATTAAATTACTCCTAAACCCATGGGCGGATTTAACTGCAAAATTATTATAATAAATATAATTTTTATACTTTCAAATAATTTTGAAAATTTTCATATTAAAGTGATTAATGATTTTTTTGTAAATTTTTAAAAAATATTTAAATGGGTAATTTTATTTTTGTAATATTTATAATTATGTAGATTTTCTTTAAATATTTTTATCTAATTACTAAATTTACAACTTTAATAAATATTATTTTTAAAGAAAATTAAAATAAATTAAAGCCTTTGAGAGTATTTTTAGTAATTTGTTGGAAACAAAATTAAGAATTAAAGTTATCCAAATAAAGCAACTCAATAATGGATTTTAAGATCATGGGAATGACCAAACAAACCACAATAAAATCTTTATTTTATTTTAATTATTTATTTTGGTTGAATTACCACAATAATTCCATAGTTGTTTTATTGTTAATTAAAAATTAAGAATTTTTAATAAATTGTTTATTATAATATAAACTTCATTTTCATGGACATTTCGCCACATCATTTCATATAAACATAAAGATAGGCACTATATTATATAACATTTTTAAGGTCTTTTTTTATGTTATTTAGTTGCCATTGGATTACTTTTAAGTTGATAATTATTTAATTAATTAATTAATTAATACTAACCAAACACACCACTTTAATTATGGGGCATCTTCTTTTTTTTTTTTTTTTTTAATTATTATTATTATTATTATTATTATTATTATAGCCATGTCACCACCATTAAGAAGTAAATGGGTTAAAATGATATAAAATTTTATGCATGGGTCTATTTTTTATGTTTATTTCTCTATCGAATGGATTTTCTCGATCGAATTTAGGGTTGCTTAAAAAATCAAATGATTCAAAAAACTCGATCGACCTGATCCATAAAAACTTTATGATTTGGTTTGGTTAGTATATATTGAGTTGAACTGAACCTATAACAATCTAAGCTCACTACTACTAAATATTATCTTCTGAACAGTTCTTTTGAACTTCTCGAGATTTTTAAAAAGTTTATAGTACGAGAGTTTTTCACGCCCTTGTAAAGAATGTTTTTTTGATTTATCTAAGCTGTTTTCTTTCACTCATATAACTATCTGATTTAGTTCATGAATCCGAATAATGAATATAAAAATGAAGATATCTATTCGTCACCCATTTTCTCAAAAAAAAAAAAAAAAAAAAAAAAAAAAAAAAAAAAAAATTATTATTGGATCTATATCCGGACATAAAAGGGTCAATGGGAACCACACTTGAAATGACAATTCATAAAAAATCACCAGATCAAAGATCTACGGATATTGCATCGACATATACATTTAAACTTCATCGATATTTCCATCATCGAAATTGAGATATCAGCTTTACACCGATATTTCCATCAACATTTTATAAAATAAAAATATCAACAATTATGTCTACGTTGACATTTAAAATCCTATTGAGTCGATATTTCTAATTGTAACACAAGGCGAAATGCCTCTCCAACAGACTATTTACACGGGAGAGAGAAACAACTCTAAGATCGATGGTTAGTAACAATTGTTGGTATCAGTCACTTACAAGAGAATCAGACATGTAATGTAGTATGATTAATACCACCTTGCAGCATGCAATAAGAATAAGAAATGCAACAAAATAAGAAAAAAGAAGTAAAACAAGAGATGACTTTGTGATGAGTAGCAAAGGAATGATATACAATGAGAATTAGAATGTATAACCTGGCCTTGAATGCCTGTCTCATCAAGCTGCTCCTTTGGAAGCTGAATCATCTTTTGGAAGAGCAACATAGTTGACTGGTATTATGTTAGGTCCTCTCACACTTTCTCTCCGATCTTTGCTGCCGGAAAACCCATACCGGCCAGGAGTTCCGTTCCGCCGCCCGGGAGTCCCCAACAACGTGTTGCTCTGACCCAATGGTTTCTTAGCTATTGGCTTTGATCCATACAGTGCCTCTTGTTCTGATGCAAGCTGCTCTTGCAGCCGTTTTTGCTCCTGTTTTTACCACAATGACTTGTTTGAAGTTAGAATACTAAGTGTTAACTGATATTAGGATGGTATGGATGGGACAACTTGATTTGATTTCTAGTAAGAAAACTAAATCGAGCTAGTTTGATTTGGTTCGATTTATTCACACCATGTTGTTATAGAAATTCAAGAAAACTAACCTAAACGATTAGATTGATAGCTAAGAACTATATGATAATTCAATTTAACATAATATTTGTTAAATCCCAAATATAGTTGGAGTTCATTTTTTTCAATTCAATAAAAGATCGAGATGAAAGATTCGAATGTCTAACTCCTTGATTGAGGATTTACGCCTTGACAAGGTGAATTAGGTTCAAGTTTTTGCAGATTTTATTCCATTTACTTAGAATAGAACTAAATGATTGTCCCTAACTAAATCAAACCAAACACTATTCAATTGGATCAATAATTCAGTTTAACTTTTGTTCTTGTTCAACACTCAACCAGGCACTTCTAAGCTCCCCCAACACATGGAACTAGCAATGATAATGAAATAGATAGCAGAAGTTTGTAAAACAGTCAGGTACTTTTGATGGGTGGTGATAAATTATATTAGAGGTATAGAAGACGATATCTGTACCCGTGATTTTCGCTTATCCTCTTCTCTCTCCAGCCGCAACTTTGCGTCCTCCTCCAAGGTATATAGAAGGGGAAGCTGCAAGATATAAAATCAAGGTCACAAGTAAGCCAAGCACAATTCAAGCCCAAAATCGGTTTCCTGTTCCTTACCTTCTCATACGAGAAAGTAATTCCCCTTTCTGATTCCCATGCTTTAACTTTGGCAGCCAGATTTTCAACCATCGCTGAACAACCAAGTCGGCGTAATCAGGAACAACAGATGTTGAAAATGCATGCAACATTTAGCAATCAAAGAACAAGGTTTAACTTTGTACGTCTTGTTCCTCTGAATATACATGCATCGAGGATTCATGATTGTATGGTTTAACTTGATTTTGGTATTTCATTGTCCTCGAATATGATTAGTCTTGAGAAATTAGGTTTTCAATTATGTGGAAAATAGAATTATATGCCAGTATAAACATATGAATGATTTCTTTCCATTCTAAATAACATAGCATACATGAGCATTATAACATGATTCAAATTTTAATTTAAAAAAAAGGCTAAATTAAGGGCATGATGAAAAGCTCACAAGGTAATTTGGTGACCAGCACTCTTCCTTTCTCGGCTCGTTTCAAATTCTTGTGAGCTCCTCTTCCCGCGTTATAGCGTTTGTCATCCTAGGGGGAAAAAAGGCAAAAAAAAGAAAAAAAAAAACTAATTTTAATCAGTCACGGGTTAGCAGCAGTTTACCAGACAACTAAAAATGTTCGTGGCATGGTCAAGTAACAGAAGCTATATTCTAGAGCTTACATTGCAACGAACAGATATGTTGAAAAGTAAACGCTGCATGTGTACAAGTACAAATATTCTCAGATCATATTCTTGTGTAAATTGTTTATCTTAAATTAAGTTTGAAATGTTAAAAAATCTAAAGTGAGATTATAATTAAATCTAAAGAAGCTACTTAATCCGGCCGTGAATCAAAGATGATACCAACTGCATCTGATCACTCAAATCCTCTAAGGGTCTTATTTTTTCTCCACAATTCCCCCTAGGATCTGGATTGATTGATAATGAACAAACAATTTTCTATCGTTGAAGTATTAAGAACTTCTATCCCAAAGTAATTAAAGTAGAGAATGCTAAATCATGCACAAGTACGTAAAGAAGAATTTTCCATGTGAGAGCATGCCGCATGGCAACAAGAAGTGAAGAACCCACGCGACCACCAATGAGTGACTTTACAAAACAGCTTCTAAAGTTCTATGGATGTGATAAGCAATTGAAGTATAACAATTGGCATAACATGCTATTCATATATGGTAAATAGTCACAAAGAAATGCATTTTGTACCCTTTCATAGTCATCGAGCCACTTTTCCTCCTGCAATGCAAATTGCCATTTCTCTACCTTGTCCAAGATATCCTTCCTACTTAGAGCCTGCTCTTTAGCTTCAGTGACCTGATCGTCCATGCTAGAAAGTAGATCAGAAAGATTGACTGTGCCTGAAAAAGACAGGTTGACACAAAACTACCATCAAGATTTAGTACAATTCCAGAAAAACTTGGAAATTTGAATTATAGAATGTCTTAAACCTGAATCAATTAGACTAGTAAGAGTCTTTCGAGCAGCATCGCCATCTATATCCATATGGACCCCTCTATATATTTCTTCAAGTTCTGCTTGCCTCTTAAAAATCAGCTCCCTCATCTTGCTAGTTTTCAAAATATTTAACCGCTCAACTTCAACTTCAACCTGGCATTTGTTCAACATGAGAATTTGTTAATTTTGCATACCCTCGGACTCTTTTGCTAAGGTCACCAGAAAATAAGTCAAATGATGGCACAACCTGTTCAATGATGTCTAAAGCAAGACATCCTTTCCCAGACACCTCGTCAACAGAAGATGACATTAAACGAGTAACATGGTCAAATCTTTTTCGCTCATCAGCAGGGGCGTCCATGAGATTCCATAGATCCGTCAACTTTTTGCCAAGATCTTTAAGCTACAGTACGTGGGGTTGGGGACAAATTAGGATGGAATAAATTCACGAGTGAACCGAATATCATATAAACACAAAGGAAGAGAAACACGATGAAATTAGATCAAACAAGGTGCTTGATTATGTAATTAACCTTTTGTAGCCTTTCTTGTTTGCTCTGTTTTAGAGAATGAATTACACCGGTCAATTTTGCAAGAGTATCATTACTGATACACCTCGAGGGGCCACTTTTAGGGTCACCCAAGCTTGGGTGAACTTCATTTACAGTCTTCAGGAAATCAACTGACATCACCACCGATAGCTCGTGGATGAGACTGATATTGCTGTTCACCCTTTGTAGACGTAAATGCTGCAAACATGAAGAGAACTGGCTCATACGAAAATCCCATGTAACTTATAACTTATGTACTTCAAAAAATGAAAAACTCAACAAACAAGTTCCAAACGAGATGGCAACCTTTTCAGTTTGAAGTTCTTGGAGGTGCAATTTAAGTTCTCCCAGCTTCTTTGCTGTTAAATCACGCTCATTAATTTCCGGATCAACGTAACTTTTAGACTGACCATTTCCTGCTATTTCTGAGCATAAGGAGACAATCTGTGATTGAACTTCTGAAAATTCCTTTAATTTTTCGCGTTTCTTTGATCTCAATTCTTCCAGAATAAGTTTTATAGCACCAACTTGCTCCTTCAGAGTGCCCCTTCCCTTCTCCAACAGAAACGAAAGGAAAAAAATGGCAAATCAAAAGGTCAAAATGGAAGTTGAAGACGAAAAAAAAAAAACTTATTATGCTACAGGAACCTACTCGTGAAAAGGAGGAGAAGCCTTCACCGAGGGCAGATGCAATGCCAGCAATCTCAGTTTCTGCTTCTGCTAACTGTTGGAGCAAATCCGCCTTGTACTTTCTCGTTCTCTCAACCTTCCTACGGTAAATATCGAGGCATTCTTGCTCAAGTTGTAGAAGCATTTTATCTCTTTCACTATCATTTTCCCCAATTTCATCCCATATAATCTACATCTCAACAAAGAATCAAGAGTCAACTAATCTAAACATAATCCAAGAACACAAAACTGTCAGTTCCAGCTCTGTATTTACTAGTAAAATTGAGTCCACATTCCATGAGAAGTGAACAAAAGTAACTCATTTGATACCAAACGTGATAACGAAGCTTAGCAAGTAAAATAAACACTCAGCGAGTGTGATTAACGTACAACAGAACTATTCAAATCAATAATAGAGAACCTCAACAGACTTCAATGATTTACATATGAACAAGAAAGTTCAAACGAAAGTAAAATTTACACATCGTCAACTCCAAGAGCAAACAATTATCAAATCATAACATAACATCAAATGATTGAGAGTAGAGAGACAAAGAAAACCTGCAACTCGCGGAGGAGAGAACCGCAAGTGGTGGGAGGAACCGTCTCCATTTCCAACGCCAAAATCCAGTAGATTTGCCGCAAAACAAATCGGTGAAAAAGGAGAATCAAACTTAGGAACCTAGAGAAAAGCGAATCCGATCGAAAATTGAAACGGACAAGCGTTACAAAGATGAAATTGCGATTCGATCGGCCACTGATTTACTTCTTCAATCTACGAAATGGCGAAGATCCCTAATCAGATAAATTCCGTTCCGAATATGGCAAGTGCAGATTTTGAGTTAGGTTTTTGGCGCCAAGCGTTCCTTTTGTTTTAAAACAATATTTATTATTTCCTTCCGTTTTTTTTTTTTTTTTCCAGAAATATTATAATTCGAATAAATTAATATAAGTCATTAATGCTGCTCGATTTGAAATATTATAAATATTTTTAAATTAATTTTGGGTAATTTTTAAATAAAAATGAGAAATTACAAAAATAGGATAGTGAACAGCATTTCCAATAAATTTATTTTAGGTTAAATTAATAAAATAGAAAAAAAAAAATCCTTTAATAATATTTTAAAATTAATATTAAACCTTTTAAAAAATTAAAAATATTTATTCCATGAATATTTTTTAAATACAGTAATTTTGAATTTAAAAAAGTTTAAAATTTTTTAAAAAGTATTAATTTAAGATATTTTATTTATATTTAAAATACGTTTTAAAAAAAAATACTAAAATGAATTTAATAATTAAAACATGGGCTTAATATCACTAACATACGTCATAAAAATGTTTTAAATTATTCAAAATTCATTTTTTTTCTTTTTTAATATTTAAAATTGACTTAAAAGAAATTTATAATTAAATTTTTTATTTTTGAGTAATACCGGATAAATAAATAAGATGTACATGAATGGACAGATACCACATCAAATGAGATAGATCCTGATAATAGGATGACTAAGAAATACTTAAAATAATTGAAAGTTACTGCCTATACCAACAAAATACACGTTTATTTTTTATAACTCTCGTATAAATAGATGATCTGATTTGATGTGTAACTGTAATTACTAATACTCGAACAATCACTCTCGTAACATTTAAATTTTAACTATTTGATCGAAGTATAAAATTTACTTAAAATTTGAATGTTCGAAAAACAACCTGTTTTATCTAAATTTCTCTAAATGGACACGGGAAGTTAGTAGGGAGATTGATTCCCGACTAAAAAACTGAAAAACATAGAAATAAATAAGGTCTCGACTTTGAATGGGAGCTAATCAGTCATATCTTCTTTGATCATGTCGGAATGAGGAAAAAAAGAACGTCGATCGTTAAGAGAAGAAAAAACGAGAACTGGAAGAGCCGTGTCCGATGAGTTATAATTAAGTTCAAAATAGATATATAAAGATATTCTCTCGTTTCTTTTACTAACTTATATGATATATAGATTGTAGAATCAAAATAATTAATATTTATCAATTTAATTAAATCTCTTCAATAAGTAAGCCGTCTTAGCTCAGTGGTAGAGCGCGTGGCTTTTAACCACGTGGTCGTGGGTTCGATCCCCACAGACGGCGTTTATAAATCATTTTGTTTTATTTTATGCGAATAATCTTATTTTTGTAATATTCAATATGCAAATTTCCATTATTGTTAACAAATAGGCCGTCTTAGCTCATTGGTAAAGCGCGTGGCTTTTAACCACGTGGTCGTGGGTTCGATCCCCACAGACGGCGATGTATATTTGATTTTGTTTGTTTTATGCGAATAATCTTATTAATAGGAATTTTTTCATTTAAAAAGAAAAATTAAATGGTTGAAAATAAAATAGAATTACCACTCATTTATTAGTTTTTTTTTTTTTTTTTTTTTTTTTTTTTTTTTTTTTTTGTTTTTGTTTTGTTTTGTTGTTGTAAATGTATAGTTAGTTTTAGGGTGTTTGAATAGTTAGTTTTAGGGTGTTTGAAGAGTGGAGAAGTTCGAGTTTGACTGAACCATTATAGTAAAAACTATAATGATATATTTTCTAACTCTTTCCTATTTAATTTCAAGATTATTATATTGATTTATTGCACGTTTGAAGTTTGTTTATCATTATTTATTGTTTTGAATTGAATTATTTGTTTATATACGGTTGTATTAATTGACATCTTCTACTTGTTTTTAAAAAGTTTAATGATTCGAAAAATTAAGCATACTAAAAAAAAATTTATTACTGAAACTCTATTCCCCCTTTTAAGATTGTCATACCGATCCAGCTTTAACCATGTAGTTATGGGTCTATGGCAAATTTGAATAGTTTTGTTCTTTTAAGTGAATGAATAGTGTTTCACATTTTATGTTAATCATCAAAGTTTCGAATATGCTATAATTCAACTATCAATCTAGTTAGTCCAACTCGAACATGACTTAGTTGAAACAAAAAATACACTCTTGATTAAGAGGCTAAAATTTAAAATGTGTGATACAATTCAACTCACAATCTAGTTAGTCAAACCTAGAATAGCAAAATCTTTATTTATAAAACAAGCCATCTTAGCTCAGTGGTAGAGCGCGTGGCTTTTAACCACATGGTCGTGGGTTTGATCCCAACAGATGGCGTAAAGTTTCACATTCTATGTGTATGTGACATAGCTTAACTAACAACCTAGTTAGTCAAACTCGAGAACAGCACAATCTTGATTTATAGAACAAGTCATCATAGCTCAGTGGTAGAGCGTGTGGCTTTTAACCATGTGGTTGTGGGTTCGATCCCCATAGATGGCGGTGTAAGTAGAGTTTTGTTTTTCTCTTACGCCAAAGTGATGAATATGTGACACAATTCATCTATCAATCTAGTTAGTCAAACCCGAGAACAGTAAAATTTTTATTTAATAAACAAGCCATCTTAGCTCAGTGGTAGAGCGCGTGGCTTTTAACCACGTGGTCGTGGGTTCGATCCCCACAGATGGCGGTGTAAGTAGAGTTTTGTTTTTCTCTTAACGCCAAAGTGTTGAATATGTGACATAATTCATCTATCAATCTAGTTAGTCAAACCCGAGAACAGTAAAATTTTAATTTAATGGGCAAGCCATCTTAGCTTAGTGGTAGAGCGCGTGGCTTTTAACCACGTGGTCGTGGGTTCGATCCCCACAGATGGCGTTCTAAGTAGAGTTTTGTTTTTCTCTTAACGCCAAAGTATTGAATATGTGACACAATTCATCTATCAATCTAGTTAGTCAAACCCGAGAACAGTAAAATTTAATTTAATGGGCAAGCCATCTTAGCTCAGTGGTAGAGCGCGTGGCTTTTAACCACGTGGTCGTGGGTTCGATCCCCACAGATGGCGTAAAGTTTTCACATTCCAACCTAGTTAGTAAATGTCTATGCTTTTAACCATGTGGTCGTGGGTTCGATCCCATAGATGACGTAAAGTTTCACGTTTCACATTCTATGTTAAATGTCTAGTCAAACTCAAGAAAAGCAAAATCTTGATTTATAGGACAAGCCATCTTAGTGGTCGTGATGGCGTAAAATTTCTCATTCTATGTTTTGAATACTCGATTGAAACAAAAAATATACTTGATCAAGAGGCTAAAGTTTAGAATATGTGATACAATTCAACTCGCAATCGAGTTAGTCAACCCCAAGAACAGTAGAATCTCGATTTATAGAGCATGCCATCTAAGCTCAGTGGTAGAGTGCGTGGCTTTTAACCACATGGTTGTGGGTTTGATCCCCATAGATGGCGTGAAGTTTCACATTTTATGTTAAACATCAAAGTTTTGAATACTTGATTGAAATAAAAGATACATTCTCGATCAATAGGCTAAAGGTTAGAATATGTGATACAATTCAACTTAGAATCGAGTTAGTCAAACCCGAGAACACTAGAATTTTGGTTTATAGAACACGCCATCTTAGCTCAGTGGTAGAGCGCGTGGCTTTTAACCACGTGGTCGTGGGTTTGATCCCCACAGATGGCGGTGTAAGTAGAGTTTTGTTTTTCTCTTAACGCCAAAGTGTTGAATATGTGACACAATTCATCTATCATTCTAGTTAGTCAAACCCGAGAACAGTAAAATTTTAATTTAATAGACAAGCCATCTTAGCTCAGTGGTAGAGCGCGTGGCTTTTAACCACGTGGTCGTGGGTTCGATCCCCACAGATGGCGTTCTAAGTAGAGTTTTGTTTTTCTCTTTAACGCCCAAAGTGTTGAATATGTGATACAATTCAACTATCAACCTAGTTAGTCAAACCCGAGAACAGTAAAATTTTAATTTAATAGGCAAGCTATCTTAGCTCAGTGGTAGAGCGCGTGGCTTTTAACCACGTGGTCGTGGGTTCGATCCCCACAGATGGCGTAAAGTTTCACATTCTTTGTTAAATGTCTATGTGACACAATTCAACTCGCAACCTAGTTAGTAAATGTCTATGCTTTTAACCACGTGGTCGTGGGTTGGCGTTAAGTTTTACATTATATTAGTCAAACATTGATTTATAATACAAGTTATCTTAGCTCAGTGGCATAGCGTGTGGCTTTTAACCACGTGATCGTGGGTTCGATCCCCACAGATGGCGTGTTAAGTTTCACATTTTACGTTAAGAACACCCTTACTAACTGCTGTTGATCATATAGAAGCCCTAGTTTTTTTTATTATTATTGTAATCTATTTTTCGAATCTTGTGATACACGTGGCGCGATCTAAACGAATCCTCAAAAACCCACCATACATCTGCCCACAGAGGATCTACTTCATCGCCATAATCGAGACGACGGCGTCGGTGCAATAATAAAAAGTCAAAATAGATAGCTTTGAAGTTTCTCTCAGCTTCGTTCGCTTCTCTTTCCTCTCATTTCGTTTCCACCGATGAGAAAATGAGCTCGAAATGCGACGGCACTACTACTCCTGTCAACGTCATCGGAATTCTTCTCCGATTGGAGTCTTCCCGGAACTGTAACTCCGACCAGAATTCCCGGATTCTTAGGGATTTCGTCACTCGCGAAGTCAATGCTTTCCTCTGGTTCTCCGTCATCGCCATCACTGCGGTCCTGATCAACAAGGTTGTTGCGCTCTTCAGATTGTGGTCCAAGGCGAAGCTACTCCCTGGACCTCCTTGTCCGTCTTTCTACGGCCACTCCGAGGTGATTTCGCGCCGGAATCTCACTGGTGAGTTGTTGATTGGATGTGATTTGTGCGTTTTTGCTTGGTTTGGTTCTGGAGGATGTGAATTTTATTGAGGAGGGTGGAGGAAGTTGAGTTTTAATTGATTTTTTTAGGCTGCTATAATTTTAATAGGATTTAGTAAAATTGAGCCTGATTCCTATTTGAGATGTACTTTGATGCTGATTGGCAATCAAAGACTCATGTGTTCGAATTCAAAGAAATTGGTAGTAAGGATGTGAATTACGTTGTTTATTGTTCGTTTAAAAAAAAAAAAAAAAAAAAAAAAAAAAAAAAAAGAAGAAGAAATGAAATTCAGTTGATGAGATGAAATTTACAAATGCTTTCATAGAACAACAAAAATAGCGCGTCTTAATGAGAGGATATGGTAGATACGGGGAGTAATAACAAAAATCCTTAGGAGCTAGTTCGCTCCGAATTAGACCAAAAAACCTTCTAATTGCTTTTGAACGGAGTCAGCAAAAGAGGGAGAATAAACTACGATAGGTTATCCATGCAGTAATATCGTTGTAATTGAATTTCTGAAGTATCGGAGAGTAATAACAAAAATCCTTAGTAGCTAGTTCGCTCCGAATTAAACCAAAAAGCCTTCTAATCACTTTCGAACGGAGCCAGCAAAAGAGGGAGAATAAACTACGACAGGTTATCCATTGTTGTAATCGAATTTCTGAAGTAACTACCGAGTTCAGAATTTACCAAATGTAATGACAATTAAGGAAGTAAGATCAGTCACTTCACTCTTGGACATTAAAGACAATACCAATTCGGTTGTAGAGTGATGGCTTTCTAGTTTGGATTCATCAAATCATTGATAATTTAGCCCTCTTGACAAAACCCAAAGGATCAGATTCACTTTCAACGGATACTTTCCTTTCCAAACTGCTTCAATCAAAGATTTTGAGTGATTGCCATTCTGCTGGTACAAACTTAGTAAGGGTTGATTTACAAGTGAGTCCACCTGATGAATCCTACGAGGAGTGAAGATTGTAACCTGTTTCTAATTGCTTATATTAGTTATTAAAATTTTGCATATCTACTTGCCCCCTCATAAATCTGATATACCAAAAGGGTGTGGTATCTACACATATTTTCTGTAGCGATTACTTAAATCTTCTGTCCTGCAGATCTGTTATATGACTCTCATAAACAATATGGACCAGTCGTCAAGCTATGGTTGGGTCCCATGCAGCTTTTAGTGTCTGTAAAGGAGCCAGCTCTTATCAAAGAAATTCTGCTAAAGGCCGAGGATAAATTGCCTTTGACAGGAAGGGTATTCAGATTTGCATTTGGGCGTTCAAGTCTCTTTGCATCCTCTTTTGAGAAGGTAGGAAATCTTGTATTTTTCCCTCTTGTATTTTATCAAGTTTCTTGCAAGGCCATAAATGTGATGGTATATAACTGAGATTTTTGTGGGAGCAGAAAAAGGTGGTTGCTATCATTCAATCATTTGATTAGTACAAAACATTTGTAAAGACTGAGTCACTTATTCGTTTAAGCTGAGTAAAAATTTTCTGCTTTATTTTACTTTTTTCTCTGTGTTCGAAGTATGAATTACAAACCCATCAACAGGACTCCTGTAGTAATATGGTCTTTGAGTTTTTTTTTCTTTCTGTATAATGGAGTCCTAGTTTCATATTCTGTCAAGAGGAGCTGCTGTAGGTAGCCATGTGATAGTTCAGGGAGCCTTGAACATATTAAGGTGGAATGAACTTTCTTCATGTTTTCTTTATCAAGTAATGTTCCCATGACAATGTTACCGACTAGACTTGTCTTGGACTCTTACTGCGTGTTTGAGTATCTTATTCTTTGTCTTGAGTACAGGTGCAAAACAGAAGACAGTTGTTAGCAGAAAAGTTAAATCAAATATCATTTCGGAGAGATAATGTTGTTCCTGCAAAGGCTGTGGATTGTTCTGTGGGGAGAGTACAAGATCTTATGATCGAAGAAAGCATAGATTGTAATAAGGTTTCTCAACATTTAGCTTTTACATTGTTGGGGTGCACACTTTTTGGTGATGCCTTTTTGGGCTGGTCTAAGGCAACCATCTATGAGGAACTTCTGATGATGATTGCAAAAGATGCCAGTTTTTGGGCCTCTTACAAAGTTACTCCTTTCTGGAAACAAGGATTCTGGCGGTACCAGCGCTTGTGTGTGAAGTTGAAATGCCTAACACAAGATATTGTTCAGCAATATAGAAAAAGTTGCAAGCCCTTCTCTCACTGTCATAGTCAAAACCTTCATAATGAAATCAAAAGCACTGGTGTGGAGGTTGCATTTGATATACCATCCTGTCCTGCTGCTGAGATGCGTAATAATGGTTTCTTTTATGGTCTGAATGATCATGCTAATCCTAATGAAGCACCATATGGAAATATTATGGGTGTGATGTTTCATGGATGCCTGACTACCGCAAGTTTGATTGCTTCCATTTTGGAAAGGCTTTCATCAAATCCTGAAATACAGGAAAAGGTAAATTGTCTTTTGTTTTTGTCTCTCTTTTAGTAAAAACCTAGTAACCATTTTTATTAAGGATGAAAGACTACAACGCTGAGCTATATGAAAGGCAACTAGCGAGAGCCACAGAAATTACTAGCAAAGGCTTCAATAGTTAAGAATTAAAACTGAGAAACATTTTGAATAAGAAAAACTTGAAGGGAGGAAACATTGACGTGAGTCTCACTCCAAAATTTCTTCTTATAAAACTCTTCAGCACCCAAATCAACCCTTTGTACCTATCAACAAGCCTAAACATCTACAAAATGACCAAACTTCCCACACACTTGCTTATAAAGAATGTAGCCCTAAGGAGAAGACTTAGGGATAAAGTCTATGGTGTTCATTGTCTTAAGTGCTACCAAACTGACCGAAGAAGAATATAACCTTCTTCGGTGTTGATCTTTCCACATTCCAGGCAAGAAAGGTTTGGTGGAAGAAGTAAGATGAGTGAAAATTATATGAAAACACGTTAGAATATTCAAGAGCAGAAACTGTCTTTCTTGTGATTTGAGGTTACCACAAACCACAAAACTCTTGATGATGGAAAGTATGGAGCCAAATTTTCCACTTCCATACCAGATAAAGTTATGCTGAAGTGAAAATAAATGGAGTCAAACCACCCATGGCAATGGGATGGGGCCTATAGCTCAAAGGATTAGAGCATGTGGCTACAAACCATGATGTTGGGAGGTTTGAATCCTCAAAGATTATAGCGATGGTGGAGATGAGGCTTAAAAGGTTCCTTCCAAAAACAAATAATGGAGCCATCCTCAATTGAAACACTTCAGGATAAACACAATTGAGTAGATTAAGAATACATCAAAACAAATGGCTGCCTTTCCTAAAGTTTATTGTGCTAGTGATATCTCGATCCTAGTTTACCATTAAGAATGGTAGAGAAGTTGGAGGAAACTAGGAATCCGCAGTTCCATTTTCTCCACATAATACCTAATTGTTATCTTTCAAGATATGCATCTAAAAGATCTCGATCCACTACATTATAAGTATTTTCTAAATTAGCTTGAATACAGCATCTTTCTTCATATTCTTCCATTTACCTACCACTTCATGTAAATTTAGAATCAATAATTTTTCTTGCCCCATAAATACTGCTTGATATTGTGAAATTGTTCTACCAATTGAACTATGAACCTTTTTTCTGCATTAATGGTTGTTGAAACAATGACCTTGATTTAAGAGATATTTGTGTAATTCCTTTAAATAAGGAAAATATTACCTAATATTTAGGGATTGATTCTAGGGATTTACTTATATGTATTATTACCTAGTATTTAGGGATTTAGCTAGATTTTACTTTACATGGTATCTAGGAATATTTTTTGAGTCTTCTTGTATTATAAAAGGAACATGTATATCTTTGAAAATAAGAATTGTGAGCAAGATAGTTTATACTTGCAACATGATATCAGAGCCTTTTTATTCTAGAAAATTTGATTAGAACCAAAACCCTGATTCAATGGGTGAAGCCTTAACGCTGCTAATCATCCATTGCGATCAATTTTCATTTGGAGCCTTCATAGTTGTTGTCGCTGTGACCAATTTTTATTCATATTGTGAAGCAAAAAAAAAAAAAAAAAAAAAAAGGAAAAAGAAGAAGAAAAAACCTGCCTCTGATTTGGATATTCTTCTAAAGGGCTGTAATAATTCATCTTCATACAGATTAACTCAGAATTAAACTCAGCACGAAAGGGCTCAGTGAAAGATAACCAGAAAAATGTTGATAACATGCCACTTCTGTTGGCAACAATATATGAATCTGCCCGTCTTCTGCCAGCTGGCCCTCTGTTACAGAGATGTTCACTTAAACAAGGTATCTCACTTCTTTTATAGTTTTATTATAGCTTCCTAGATATTGAGTATGGTTGGAACATCTGCAGCTGCTTTATTTGAAGTAGAAGCACATTGGTCCTTTTTTTATCTTTTGATTGAACAACTAGGATGAGGTGCCAAGGAATTGATTTTCATCTCGATGCCTTGATCAAAATCAACAACTACCTCAGTCTAAGCTATCTCTGTGCGTTTTATCTTTTTATGTCTGCGGCATCCTCTCACGACTAGATGCTTAAAATTCTATTAATGTTTTTATACTGCTTGGTATTCTACCATCTTTCAGAACCACAAAACATATGGCTGGTTCTTTCTAACCTTTTCTTCCTAGATGTTATGGCGCTTAATCAACTATCATATTAGGTTTACCTTTGAGATATTGAGTTGCAAATATATGTACAAATTGTTTCATTTTTAGTAATGAATTTCTCGATAAAACCTACTAAGAAATTTATAAATAATCATATGCTTGGGAAATATAGGGATGGTGGACCTAATTTATACTCAATTCTAGCTGCCGCCTACTTATAATATTCACATTATATGAGTTCTTATTTTATTTTATTTTTTGTTAATATTATGGTTTCAGTTGCTTTTTTGTAAGATTGTCAGGATTGCATAGCCTTTATCTCCTGCATACATATGCTTGCATCTTAAATCTACTTCTCCTTTTCACATCTTTCTTTTCATCGAAGTAAACTGCCCAACTTTAAATGTAGCGAACGACTTTGGAATAGTCGAAATTGTTATGGCAGTTGTCTATTTTCTCACCACGACTGTAAATTGTCGAGAACTTAGCACATATGGATTAAAAGATCCAGCACTTGCAATAAAGTACTTATTAAATAGTTAAATGCTTGGAAATTGTGATGGTTAATTATATGATTGTGTTGTGGATGCATTTCAGCTTCATGATCCATAAAGTTTAAGCTCTTGTACCATACTATTAAACCCTGGGAATGTTTTCGACTTTGTTGGTATATATCTACCAAGTATTGTTGTTTACTCCTGATCTTCATTGCTTTTCACTGCATGTTTAGTCACCACCTCTGTCTTTTTCTGCTACATCCAGAGTTGGTCCTTCATTGCTTTTCACTGCATGTTTAGTCACCACCCGTCTTTTTCTGCTGTATCCAGATTTGGTCCTGAAGACTGGTATAACTATACCAGCCGGAACACTAGTTGTTGTACCTGTGAAATTGGTACAGATGGATAATACAAGTTGGGGAAGCAATGTCAATGAGTTCAATCCATACCGTTTTTTATCGAAGGCTTGTAATGGGACTGATACAACTCAGCGAACATCACTTGCTGGTATGTTACTTCATGCTTAAATGCTTATCCTAGCATAATCTACTTAATAATTCAGTGTTCGGTTTTGCTTAGCTCCTTCCTCTGGTCCTCTTCAAAGTGTGAAACTCGTCTTTTCACTTGAAAGAGGTCTTATGATATTCTATGTATTACTATTCCTCCATTACAGATATATTAAAAATTCAACTTTGAGGTGGTACAGATATATTCTCCATCTAAAAAATTCAACTTTGAGGTGGGATTATTGGACGGCAGGGTGGGGTAATTAGTTTCGTGAGAATTGGCTATATTTTGTTTTTTTTGTTTTTTTTTTTTTTAGTAATAGGACTCTGAACTGACAGGGGACCAGCCTTCATTTTTTGGGCCCCTACATGAACTACGATGAGGGTCAGTTATTTCCTATTCTCTCCCTTTTTCCCGACCTTTTCACTCAACAGTAGAGGTTGTAATATGAAGTTTTTGTCTTCATCTTTTTGTTTATTGTTTTTTGGGAACACAGTTCTAATTTTTTATTTTTTTCTTGAATTTTGGCCAACAAGTTCTCTTGGGATTGGGTACTTTGTCCATCCGGATGCATTATTTTGCTTTATGTTTAACCGTATAATGTTCTCTCTTAAGAAAGAAGCATACAGAACAGTGCAATTTCGAATTTTGATGAAGTTATCTGGTGGATGCCTGAAACGGTCTAGACTACGTGTTGATGTGCTATTTCTTTTTGTCACAATTGAAATCTCGTGCTGCAGGTGAAAATGCTGAGGATCAAGGTGAGAGCTCATTTGTTTTGAATGATCCAACTGGCAAAATTGAATTTCTTCCCTTTGGCTTTGGTGCACGTGCCTGCGTCGGTCAGAAATTTATTATACAGGGAGTGGCAACGTTATTTGCCTCTTTGCTTGCAAACTACGAGGTTGGTTGGTTAGTTTTTCTATACGCATACGTCTTTATAGGTTCTATGTGCACCATATTTCCAGAACTAACAAGGTCATCTTGATTGGTGATAATTATAATCAGCTCAACCACTAGTTCTTAGAGATGCATTTCCTTATATTTCTAGATAATGTTGGTGACTTGACCTCATTGATAGTGCTTTTCATCACTCTGTCTGCTAGCATATAGTGAGTTAAAACATGACATCGCGAAATATTAAATTTGCTCATGAAACATTCTGACTTTCCATGCCTGTAGGCTGCACCAGCATTTGCACCCAGTTATCCAACTTATTCCTGCATGCTGAAAATACATAAATGAACTATTATAGTAAACAGTAATGAGGCAATTGTCTTGCTCAACATGGGGTTTGTTTGGAATGTTTCAGTTGAAACACTTTTTAAAAAAAAAACACTTTCAACAAAAAATGTTATTGTATCTTAAATTTTTCTAAAGATTTTTAAATAACGAACTTGTTTGGTTCCACTATGATTATATTAATTATAACTTTGTTTTTATTTTTTATTACATATTTTACTGATTCACGGTTAGCCACTTCAAAGTATTATTAACTTTTCTAATGGCACTTATAGAGAAATCGATTTTGTTATAAAAGAAACATTTTCTTCACAACTTATTCCAAACACGCTAATATACTAATACACATGCTATGCACTCTTTGGTTCTTAAGAATTAAGGAAAAATAGATTGATTTTGTTCCAGTAAGTGTATTCTTCTGCCTGTAGTTGTCTTTTGTTTGGTAAATTCATGAATCCGTACTCTCTTCTAGTACGTTTTAGAATTCGTTTGATGATCGAATTCACCTTAATCTAACACTTTAAGCTTTTTTAAGGGTCAGTGGTGATTCAATATTACTTTTTTTGGACTAAATCAGGCCTTTTCTTCTCCTTGGTGCACTCTCTACAACAATTTTTTTTAGTTAGTCTTTTTCGTATCGTTTCCAATTATGAACCTTTTTCTAATCCACTTGGCGGGTTGGGGATACCTCATCTCCGTTTTTCTAATGAATTTGGTTCGTTTACTTTTTTTTTTTTTTTTGGTTAAAAAATAGTGTTTTTTTCTGGAAGGTCAGGAAAAATGGAAGGGGAAACATGAAATTGAATTGTTTTTATTTTATACTGTGGCCTTCAATGTAGTTGATGATGCCTCGACTCTTGACTAATATGATAAAATGCCATTTCTAGCAGTCATTGAATGAATTCATTGATTATTCTTATATTATCATTACACATTTGTAGATAAAACTTCAGTCAGAATCTAAGAATGGCTCGAAGCTGTCAACAAACCCCTCTGCATCTCAGACCCTTCCGAATTCGAAGATAGTCTTCGTAAAGAGGAACATCTGAAGAACAAGTAGCACAAAGCTCACACATCCGTAGGAAGGATGGATGTATGTAATTCAGGTCAATTTACTATACTTTATCTGCAAGTAGTTTTTATGGGGAAGTTCTGCATCTTTTTCCCCGGACCCATCGGCTGTCGAATGGGAGGTTGAGACGCATGCTTTTTCCCTCCCTTTGGTCATAATAGCTCGAGTGCTGCTTTTTCGCTGTTTTATCACCCGTTTTTGAAGCACTCGAGTTCTATTATTCTACGGGGCCTTATACTTCTCCATCTTTAGAATTCTCAACTGTGTCCAAGTGTCTAGAGTAGTGTTCATGTTTCTTCTTTTTTTTTTCTCTATCCATAAAGGGAGAGTTTCTCATGTAGTGTAATGTGTACTAAACAATACTGGACTTGAAGAAAGAAAAACTTCGTTTATGTTCTTGTTCTTCTGTAACAGTTCCATTCATTCTTTGACATCACTGTTGAGGAGGAATGTTACTGCAATATTTTGCTGGCTTTAGCTAGGTTTCCATTATTTTAGATTGGATGCCCTTTTAGTAGTTTGAAAGAGTCGGGTCGGGTTTCTTGTACGTCCCCTCGATGCAAGTTTGGTTTCCTAAATAGACTCTGGCAGCACGCCCAGAGTTTGACCTTCTCCGATCCTAGCAGGTGGTGTAAATGGATCACACCAGGAGGGGAGGGGATTTTAAGAGGGGTTTGAATTGCATTTTTTCTTAAACTCTCTCCTCTTTGCTTTCATGACTGAAAATAGGTTCTCTTTTTGTGCTGCATTTTATTGTGTTATCATTTTGACTTTTATATAGCTTGTATCGTCCTTCTATAGGACTCGTAAATAGATAGGCGATGCAGCCAATATTGGCTGGCTGTTTGTGGCGGGGTACTGGTCACTTTGCGGGTCTATTTTGTATCTGTTGTCTAGAAAAGAGGACTCGATGATTATTCGTTCGCTGGAACCCTCCGTCAAAATTTTGGTAGATAGAGGGGATCCCATAGAAACGTCTTTCAAGTAATGGAGCAGATTGGATAACTCTATGATTATTCGTTCGTCGGAATCCTCTCAAAATTTTGGTGGATTGAGGGATTCCATAAAAACGTCTTTCGAGGAATGGGGCAGATCGGGTAACAAAAATGGATTTTTGTATTTCCCCAAAAATTTGTATTCCCGAAATGGTAGAAGATAAAAAGGGTTTGCGCAATCGGTTCACGATAAGGCAAGGAAAATTCTTCCTTTGCCCACACTTTGTTGTCGGAGGAATTTGAACCTCTGATCTATTGGTCGATGATTTTTAGGAATTTGAACTTCTGATCTATTGGTCGATGATTTTTATAACTATTCGTTTAAATGTAAATTTATTGTTCTAATTTATTATTATATATATATATATATTTTTTTTGAGTTGAAAGTTTAAATTAAATTGTAATATAAACTCAAAAGTGGTAATTTCGTTAAAATATTATCTTATTTTATTTTCTATAATTTCAAATGTTTACCTTTAGTCTTTTTATTTATAATAAAATTTTAACTTTTATATTATTAGCTTATACATATATATGTAAAGTTTGAAAAGTTTGAAAATATGTGTACATTTTGTTTTTTATTTGAAAATGTTATTATTATCTAATTAATTTTAATAAAAATACTAACTTCAAATTAAATAGTAGAAATTAATTTTAAATTTTAATAAAATTTAGTGACTACGCATTTTAAACTTTAAAGTATAAAATAAAATCCAATGGACCAAAATGAAAATAGTATTTTAATTAAAATAAAATATCACTTGCAATAAAAAAAAAAAAAAAAAAATTACCATTTTAATTATTTGGAATTCGAAAAGGAAAAATTAAAATGTTGGGTAAAGTTATCAAAGGGAATTGAATTCTTTCCCCGAAAATTAAGTGCTTAAACGAAACGCACCGTTTTGTGGAGCACTTACAGTTCGCTTCATTGGCACGTATCCAGATTCTGACAATCGTGGCGCCAATTTTCACAAAAATCGAAAGAACAAATGAAGCGATAGTGATCTGTTCTTCTCTGTGATCAAGAAAGGATTCTTCGATTCAACGCTGTTATTGTTCTCTTCGATCGTTCTTGCAGGATTCGCATTTGCTCAATTTTGTTCAGAACAAGACGATCTGCTGCTCATGGCGTCCACTCTTGGAGGCGTGCACGATTCTCAAGGAGCTTCCAACTCCGCTGATGTGGATGAAATCGCTCGTTTCGCCGTCGACGAACACAACAAGAAAGAGGTAAAGAGATTCTCTCTATCTGTCAGTCGAAATGAATTTGTTTCTTACTCGGTTGGAGTGGTATTTTATTGTTCCGTTTTTTTTTCTTTTTGTTCATCTCGCGCTTCGTTGGTTCTCGTTGATGTCTGTGTCGTTGGTTCCTGATCTTGTTATAGTTGTGTTGTGCTTTGGATTTCTCTGTATTAGGCAGCGTTTACTTCGCGATGGCGGATTTTGTATTAATGTTGCTTGCATTTTGATGCGATCGGTTTCCGTCGGAGTCGGCGATCAGTATCACGATGTGGCAAACCGGAACTACGTGATTCTATCTTTCTTCCGTTTGTTTAATTGAATTGAATCTATTGATTGTGGTAATATTCTTATTTCTTCTAGGTACTGGATTGCCTATGGGTTGTAGGCTTGCGCAATGGATGTGGGTAATTAATTTCTCTGTAGCTTGGCCATAAAATTTGAATTCATGATTAAAAGTTTGGAAAGCTGAACAAATTTATGGCTGCAACTAATTAGGAGCGATATTCAACTTAAGAAAAATCTTGCCATTAGATGATGACTGGTAATGTGGTCTGATGCCGAGCTTTAACTATGTCAGCTAATGGTCCTTCCGTTTTGATTATAATCAGTGGACTGATGGCGACAATAAGATTTTTTTAATCTTTTGATGAATTCTAGTTACTTTTCTTCTAGTATTCAAAGCTCTTTATTTTGGGGGAGAATGATGGATTGTTAGTGTGGACGATTTGGAAGATATAGTTGGGGGCATGTATGGTTAGGTTCCATTTGTATACTTGGTGGAATTTGGCATATCTTAACTAAATCGTTTACATGGGTTCGCCGCGCACTTGTATGGTTTGGAGAAGCTTACTTGTCTTATAGTTTAGGTGCTTTATCCGTTTTTGGTTTTATTGCTTGTTGTTTTGTCTGGTTCAATAATACTGCTTATCCGAGTGAGTTTTACGGGCCGACTGGACCCGAAGCTTCTCAAGCTCAAACATTTACGTTTCTAGTTAGAGACCAACGTCTTGGACCTTATTGATCTGACCAGGAAAAAAAATGGATAATCAATTCCTAATTAAATCTTAAGGGGTGTGAATTAATGTAGGTACAGTTATTGTATTAATCTTAGTCTTGATCACACATGTAGATGTCTTCGTTAGAAGTACTATGTGTGAGATCCCTCATCGGTTGGAGAGGAGAACAAAACATTTTTTATAAGGGTGTGGAAATCTCTCCTTAGTGGACGCATTTTAAAACCTTGGCTATGACAATATCTACTAGCGATGGGCTTGGGCTGTTGCAAATGATATTAAAGCCAGACATCGGACGGTGTGCTAGTGAGGATGTTGAGCACCGAAGCAGGGTAGACATCAGGTGGTGTGCCAGTGAGGATGTTGGGTCCCAAGGGGGGTGGACATCAGATAGTGTGCCAGTGAGAATACTGGGCCCTCAAGGGAGGTGGATTGTGAGATCCCACATCGGTTGGAGAGGGGAACGAAACATTCCTTATAAGGGAGTGGAAACCTCTCCCTAGTAGACGCATTTTAAAACCTTGAGGGAAAGCCCAAAGAGGACAGTATTTGCTAGTGGTGGACTTGGGCTGTTACAACTATGTTTCTTCCATTCTCACGGGGAAATTATGTCAAGTATTTGTATAATGATTTCATTGAAGTATTTAGGTAGACACTTTATTTCAGTTATTTATTTATTTTTCCAAAACTAACTAAGAAGCATGTTATTGCTGTTGTTTAATATTGAAAGGTCCTGTTGTTCCCATGTCCTCATTTCATGGAACTGTAATGACACCTTAAACTACTTTATAATATAATTATCTTCATATTCCTTTGCAGAATGCACTTCTTGAGCTTGTGAGAGTGGTGAAGGCGCAGGAGCAGGTGGTAGCTGGTACAATGCACCACCTTACTCTTGAGGTCGTTGATGCTGGTAAAAAGAAGCTCTATGAAGCCAAGGTCTGGGTGAAGTCATGGATGAATTTTAAAGAACTTCAAGATTTCAAGCATGCAGGCGATGTCCCTTCAATTACTCATTCTGATCTTGGCGCTAAGAAAGGTGACCGACATTCTTTAACTCGTGCAGTGTTGTTTTAATTATAATTTAAATATATATAACTTCGAATATACAACCCATGTCAAACGCAATGTGCGGAAGTTGTGGACTCAATATTTTTCTTGCATAGGAGGTGGTTTTTGGTTGAAGTCATTCATGACTTCTTCTTGCAGGTTGATAAAATCTGAAGTTGTGATTTTGTATCTTTTCTAGTTTACGAAGGGTTGTAATTCTTGCATATGATTTCTTCATGTGAACAAACCTGCATCAATCACTATTTAATTTGCTCCGTGTGATTTTGCGGTAATGATAGTAGCTCTATTAGCTAACATGAGCGGGAAAGCCCAAAAAGGACAATATATGCTAGCGGTGGGCTTGGACTGTTACAGCTCATCTGGCATAAAACATGTACCATCGACCCAAAAGGTCAAAGGTTTGTATCGTTCATCCTACATATTTTTGTACTAAAAAAACGTTAGTAGCTCTGATACAAAGCATGAGCCATACATTAGCATTTGTACGTTTAGCATTCTTGTATGTTTGTATAGTATTCTTATAAAGCATAAAAGCAAGAAATCCTTGCACTGATTTGACAGATAATATCACTGTTATCTTTTCCATGCTATTGACCCTGGTTAGAAATCAGGTGATCATCCCCAGGGATGGCGAGAAGTGCCACCACACGATCCTCACGTTCAGGATGCAGCACAGCATGCTGTTCGGACCATCCAGCAGAGATCTAATTCCCTACTCCCCTATGAATTGCTGGAAATCATACATGCAAAGGCAGAGGTAAGTGCATTATGATTCTTTCATGTATTATATCCTTCTTTTGATTGTGGAATTGGAACTTTATCATCTTGATTTTATATTTTAGACGTGAATGACTGACCATGAAGGTACATTCATCTCTAAAGGCATCAAGGCTGAATTTTCATATGACTCACTTTTTAACGATTCGCTGCGTTTTCACCCATTTGTTTTTAAGCTTTGATGATGATATCATTTTGGTTAGCATAACATGAAAAAAAGGTAGGTGGTTTGTTGGTTAGAGGATTAGAAAATATCGATTTCGTGAACTCCTAGACGTTCATTCATATCCATTTGTGCACTTTATGAAAATTTTCTTTAGTTGAAGATGCAACATTATAAACCACAAATCGGATTAAATTTGTTTCTATGCTAATGGAGACTTCACGATGCTACGAAAACAGGTGATCGAAGAGGCTGCAAAGTTCGATTTGCTCCTAAAGCTGAAGAGAGGGAGTAAAGAAGAGAAGTTCAAAGTGGAAGTTCACAAGAACAATGAAGGTAACTTCCTTCTGAATCAGATGGTGCAAGATCAATCTTAGACAAGCTCCGAATGCGCAATAAAAAGAAACAATCGCTATCGAAACTTGAACTCGTCTTCTTACTTGAATTTTACACCTATGTCTTGAGAACTTGTGGATCTGTGATTTACTTTTGTTCTGGTTTGGTTAATTCGTGCTTGGATTGTTCAAGTGAACGGGTTACAGGAATTCGGGTTCGTGTATCGTGAGTCTTGGATTTGTATGTATTATGTATGTATTATGTATGATGGGTCCTTCCAGTTTAATATGTATCAACTTTATAAGGAAACCTCAAAAGGCGACTTAATAGGTCCTTCCAGTTTCAAATAGGTTTCAGAAGTTTTAGAGAGTTTCGAATCCACTTCTAAGCAAAGGGTCCAAAGGACACATAGCAGGATTTGGCCCGAACTGTTTGGCAGATTTCCACGTTATTACAGTGAAGGTCAAAGTCGTATTGAACTTTCCAGAGATCGAGTTATGGTATGCAGATTTAAGCATAGTCTAGGATTTTAACTGCATGCTTTTAGAAAAGCCAGTAAATTTGTATTTGGTAGAAATATTTTTTAAAATATTGTTTTTTTTTAGTTTAAATATTTGTTTTGTGGGCTAAAAATTATTTGTTTTAAGGTTTGTGAGGATAACAGGAAATCAATCTTATTTTCTTTTAAAATTTATTATGGAGAAGCTCGAAAAGCAGTAGTAAGATTGTTTCGATGTCAATTTCAATATTCTCGTAATTGATTCACTCAATAATTTTTTCGATATAGTTTTCATATGGAAAAGACGATTTGTTTGATCTTTTTCTTCAATATAATTAATTGTAATAAAATTGACCAACGAATCGTCTGGTGCACTAAAATCACGAACCTATTTACTTGGACAATGACAACTAATAATCTCGAGTAATTTAATTCACATGACATCTTTGGATACATAAGAAAGGAGGTCCAGCGAATTGTCTAATGCAATAAAATCATGAACCTGTTTACTTGGGCAATGACAACTGAGTACACATAACATCTTCGGATACATAAGAAAGGAGGTTCAAATGACAACTGAGTACACATGACATCTTCGGATACATAAAAAAGGAGGTCCAACGAATTGTCTGGTGCAATAAAATCACGAACCTGGTTACTTGGGCATTGACAACTAATAATCTCGAGTAATTTAATTCACATGACTTCTTCATATACATAAGAAATGAGGTTCAGCAAATTGTCTAATGCAATAAAATCACGAACCTGTTTACTTGGGCAACGACAACTAATAATCTCGAGTAATTTAATTAGGGTTTCACACGACATGCACCTATCAGCTTCCAAGAAAAAGAGCAAAGAAGAAGGAAAAAGAAAAAAAAAAGTAGAACCTACTGTTAACGTTATGGATTACATAATGAACAAGCTATTACATTTCAACAGCTACAGACCTAATGTTAGATTGAGAAACCAATATACTTAGAACATTAAGAAGTAAGAAGAAAAAAAAAAAGGAATAAATCAGAGAAAGGATTTCAGATAGAAAGAACTACTAAACTACACATATTCAAACTCCAATTCTCTGATTCTTCTTTAATTTCTTTCTTTGCCTTCTTAAAACTGACCTTCTTCCCTCTGTAGTGTTTTTGCTTGCTTGCTTGCTTGCTTCAATGGAGGTTACTCCTCTTCATCATAATCTTCCTCTTCCTCGTCTACTCTTGTGCTGAGATGTGCATATTGGAGAGGGTCGATTGCCATTTTGTCGACGTCCGAGAGAGGCCAGGCGGGGAATTCATCATCAGCAGCAGCAGCAGCAGGAGCAGCAGCTTTAGCCTCGGATTCGGTGGTGGTAGGCCTGGTTGGTTCGACAGGCACTTCTGGTATTATGGCTGCTGCTGCTGCTGCTGCTGTTACTGCTACAGTCTTGTTGGAGTCTTCGTTGGTATTGACGACATCGGCATTAAGATCGAAGTTTTGAATAGCTTGATTGGCTTCTTCACCGACTTCTTTTGATGTTGTTTTGCTTGGCTCGACATGATGCTCCATCTGCACATCTGGATTGGGGCTCTTGTTCCTGTTTTCTATAGATGTGCAAGCATCGGCTTCGGGATTAGGTGGGATGTTGTCTCTTTCGGCTGTTCGAGCTGGTCGTCCTCGACCCCTTCCTCGTCCTCTTCCTCTTCCTCTACCAGTGCTGCCATGGCTCATGTCATGCTGTAGGAGGAAAGCAAATGATTTATTGGGTTCAATGATTTCATTATGCATTTCATGAAAGCTCGGTCTATCAGTCTCTTATTAAAATAGTTCAAATTATAAGTTTAGTCCCTATAGTTTAAAATGTTAGAATTAGTCCCATGGCCGAATGAAAATCCTAAAAAATTTGTCCCGACGGAGGAAGTATTTTATCGAACCATAAAGATCATTTAAGGTTTTATCAAGCCAAAAGGATAAAATTCTAACTTTTAAAACAATAGAAACTAAATTCTAACCTTTCTTCGACCAAATTTATAAGTTAACCAATAAAATAATTCTCGGAGATTTTCTCGGTTAAAAAAAATGCAAATTTAACAGATATTTGATTAGTTAGGATGAAAGAATAATTACCATCCTGATCTTCTTCAACTCATCAATATCATTGCCCTCATCACCAAGGGGCTTCCTGATCAGACATTAAGCACGTTAAGTTATCTACTGATCATAACAAATATCTGAGTAAGAAAATAACTATATCATACCTCCTCTTTCTATCATCAACAGCACCATCAGAATGACCATGACCATAATCCGGAACCCGACTAACAATATCCCTCAGAAAATCGAAGACGCTATAGCTTTGTACACAGTGCTTTCTGTAATAAAAGTTCAAAAATGACAGTAAGACAAACCGACGTCGAAAAACAAAGCAATCAGATCTGGGGAGACAAATGAGGAATGGGGAAGAGGGTATGTATGAGATGATAACAAAAGGAATTAACCAGTTAGAAGCAAAAGGTAAAAACTGTAAATTTTCCGAGTTTGAATGTATGGGATTCACGAAACTTCGTAAAACAAATCGATTGAAATACACTCTTACAGGTGGAACGAGTTCATTGTCTTTGCTCCTCTTTGTAGAGTTATCTCATAAGTTCGATCACAGAGGTCTTGCAAGAATAGCTCCAATGCTTTAGCTGGATTAAATGTGAAGAAACATTAGCTATCATAAATGTCTTAAATGGAACACCTTATGATATTGAATACTACTGAACCATCATTAATGTTTGCTTACAAACTAAAACAGGTACTGCCAGTGCTATCTTTCCAACATCCTCATCTGCTTGCATTATCTTTTTTATCCGAGCCTGCAAAATTATATCGTTCATCAGATAACAATGAACTAAAAATCCAATCAAGATTTAGGATTCGATCGAGATTTTAAAGTTCACTGAAACAATTATCCTTCCACGCAGTTGAACTGAAAATTTCTTATATGTTAAAATTCCACCAATAAAAAATGTACAGCAAGTCAAATCATCAAGTAAACGCCAGGCCATAATATGCCAAATTATGTTTAGAAGGGGGGCTCCCATGATCCCCAACAACCACCACCCCGAGAAGCAATAGCAAGACAAATGGATATCTGGTATCACCAATCATCTTAAAAACTCAAGGACAAGCATGAAAATCTATATCGAGCAACAGCAAGCATAGAATAATTGCAACTGTCAAGCATATAACATCCAGCTATCTATGATGATGTCGGCACATCAGTCAGGGAACCAGCTATTAATTCATTCAATTATTTTAACATCAATTCATAGCGTATTGTGCTATAATGCTTCAGACGTTTCCAAGAAATCATTTGAATACCATTTAATGACAGGACCCTAGATTGTAATAAAATAGAGATTGTCGAAGAACACCCCTTGGAACTGGAACTGAATATAATGTCCCGTGTAGATTCTATGCTGAAAATTTTCCTTTTCCTTTTCTCTTTCTTTCCCTCTTTCTTTCTCTTTCCCCAAGAACTAAGCTTTCATTGAGCAAAATAAAAGAAAACAAAAAGGCTTCCTAAAAAATCACAAGCCCAAAACATGTATGTCGAGATGCTGATGCAACATTTTCAAGTAAGGAAACCATGAACCCCACATCCAAATTCTAGAAGTTTGAAAATTCTTTACTATCTGTGTAAACAAAAGGAATAAAAATAGGCCATCTTAGATACTCAAGGCTTCAGTACGCAAGATCATGTCAGAGCATAAGTTTTAAGGATTTTCACCAAACGGCCTGGACTGACAGACATCTCCCAGAGACCTAAGAGTCCAAAGTAAAAAGTAAATAGATATCCCACATCGGTTGGAGAGGAGAATGAAACACCCTTTATAAGGGTGTGGATACCTTTTCATAGCAGACGCGTTTTAAAAACCTTGAGGGGAAGCCCGAAAGGGAAAGCCCAAAGAGGACAATATCTACTAGCGGTGGGCTTGGGCCGTTACAAATGGTATAAGAGCCAGACATCGGGCGATGTGCCAACGAGGAGGCTGTTCCCCGAGGGGGGTAGACACAAGGCGGTGTGCCAGCAAGGACGCTGGGCCCCGAAGGAAGGTGGATTTGGTGGGGGGTCCCACATCGATTGGAGAAAGGAACGAGTGAGCAAGGACGCTAGGCCCTGAACGGGGGTGGATTGTAATATCCCACATCGGTTGGGGAGGAGAACGACCTCTCCCTAGTAGACACGTTTTAAAAACCTTGAGGGGAAGCCCGAAAGGGAAAGCCCAAAGAGGACAATATCTGCTAGCGGTGGGCTTGGGCTATTACATGAACCAACTCTAATTTATACGGGTCAGAATAGTACAAAAAGAGGGAGGCAGGGAATCAATTCCTCAGACCCTATCAAAGCCCAAAAAAAAAAAAGAAAAAAAGAAAAAAAAGAAATCTACTCCAATTGTTACGGATCAAGTATTTTAATTACAGAAGAAATGGATAGAGCGTAGGAGCACCACTGACAACTTAATGATCTTCCCAATTTCTCGTCAACCTCTAACTTTCTCCTAAAAAATTCAGAATTTAAGGAATGAACATCTATTTGGAACCAATGTTTAAAGGTTTGCAGTAGAAAATTGGTTCTTTTCTTCATATAGGAAAACAAATCTTCTGTATAGTAGTTGTTTACTTGTTTTTCAACTAAAATTTTATATAAGATTTCAAAGCTAGAGTATAATGAAGAGGATTTTAAGAGTAAAAAAAAATGATGTGGACAAAAACCAATATGACATAAGAATGTTACAATTTACTCACTGCCATGAAGAACGTTGAATGTTATTAACAAAAAAGCTAAAAAGAAGGTGGTAGAGTTGGGGTAAATCTTTGTGCTTTAGTACCTCGAGGACACAATCATGTCCTCCGCCTGTGCGCTTTGGCCAGTTGGATTTCAGTTAGGCTTCTCTAAGCTTTTGGAGTAGCTATGTCACGCTATGTTCGACGAAATTCACTTTCATTCTCCCTTTTGTACGAAATATCGATTGTTGTGGCTATGGGGGTCCTTGTAAGGTAAACTAAGAGTTTCTAACTAGATTAGAGTATGATATAGCGAAGAGCTTAAGTTCGCACGTGATTTAAGTTACCATATAATTCCTCTTAGTGGTATGATATGGCAAGTCAGGTTAGAGAGGAACAAAAGGGTTTCTTCAGGTTAGACATATTGGGAGGATTCTAGGTCCATTGTTCACTTCCCTGCCTCCCTTTTAGCTTCTTAATGCAATTTATTTCTAATGCTGCTCTCGCTATCAGAGTTAAGAATTGATGTGCCTTCTTTAATCTGTTCTCTCTTTCTTAACAGCCCCATTATGTTGGCAGGAACAAAGAAAAATAGAACACTGTATCTTTGCAAGCTTAATCACTATGTATTTTCCCCCCAGCAGGAAGAGGGGGAAAAAAAGCCATAAATTTAAGCTTTAAAAGCTCTAATGCGTCAAAATCAACCAAATATATGATATCAACGATGATTAAATTCATTTCCCAGGCCTATACAGTAATGGATCCGTAATTAATATTTGATACTATGAACTGAGCAGGACAAGTTGCAGACGAACAAAACTACAGAGTTAGCTTAATTAACACAGACAAAGTAATCAAACGCATTTTATACAGTAAAAATTCCCGCCATATAAGGAATACATCAAAACATCGCACGAAACCGACCAGATGATAATAATGATAGGAAAAATTAAGAAAAAAGTTTGAAAAAAAATGCACAAATCATCGGACGAAACTGTACGCCATGTTCTCTTCGCAATAGCAGAAATTAGCAAACAAACAAATTTTCCAATCAATTCGTGAGAAAAGAGCAGTATTATCAGTTTGATCGAAAGAAAAATAAAATACAGGAACAGAAAATATCGAACTTACAGCAGGAAAGCGGGTATCGAGCTTCTTCCTCATGGCGTCAGATTCGAGACATTCAAATGGATCAAAAAATATATGAAAAAACGAAGAAACAGCAGCAGAAAATTGGCAGAACTTCAGCAGAATTCGATTACCATTTCGATCAATGGACAATCAACACAGAAATTCATCGAAGCAATCTCAGATCCAGGAGAAATTAGGGTTTTTATCATAAATGGCTCTACGATGAAGAAATTAGAAATAGAACCCAGAAATTTGAAAATTGTAAAAGTAGCTCACTTTTTGAGCGAAAAGACTATAATACCATAACTTGATGACCTGGCATGGAAAATCCAACCTCTCTGACAAGTGGGATTTTGATCGTTCAGTTCAGATTTTCTGTTGGTTTAATATTTATTTATATGAATAAATAAATTATATTTTCTAAATTAATTTAATAATTAAAATATAATTTTTTTTTTGTTTTTACACTATTAATATCCGCTACAAATTTCAAATATTCTTATATGGCGACTAACTCCGTTAATTCAAGATTTTACTATTCTCGAGTTTGACTAATTAGATTAATTTTTTACTTACAATATTTTGCAATGCCATCTGTGGGGATCGAACCCACGGCCACGTGATTAAAAGCCACGCGCTTTACCACTGAGCTAAGATGGCTTATTCGTTAAATCAAGATCTTACTGTTCTCGGATTTGACTAACTAGATTGATAGTTGAATTATAGCATATTCAAAACTTCGACTTTACCAAAAATGTGAAACATAAGAGAACAACAAAACCTATTTGGGTATCGAACCCAAGACCACGTGGTTAAAAGCCACTCGCTCTACCACTGAGCTAAGATGGCTTGCCTATTAAGTTAAAATTTTACTGCTCTCGGGTTTGACTAACTAGGTTGATAGATGAATTATATCACATATTTGTTAAGAGAAAAACAAAAATCTACTTAGAACGCCATCTATGGGGATCGAACCCACGACCACGTGGTTAAAAGCCACGCGCTCTACCACTGAGCTAAGATGGCTTGCCTATTAAATTAAAATTTTACTGTTCTCGGGTTTGACTAACTAGGTTGATAGTTGAACTGTATCACATATTCAACACTTTGGCGTTAAGAGAAAAACAAAACTCAACTTAGAACGCCATCTGTGGGGATCGAACCCACGACCACGTGGTTAAAAGCCACGCGCTCTACCACTGAGCTAAGATGGCTTGCCTATTAAATTAAAATTTTACTGTTCTCGGGTTTGACTAACTAGGTTGATAGTTGAACTGTATCACATATTCAACACTTTGGCGTTAAGAGAAAAACAAAACTCAACTTAGAACGCCATCTGTGGGGATCGAACCCACGACCACGTGGTTAAAAGCCACGCGCTCTACCACTGAGCTAAGATGGCTTGCCTATTAAATTAAAATTTTACTGTTCTCGGGTTTGACTAACTAGGTTGATAGTTGAACTGTATCACATATTCAACACTTTGGCGTTAAGAGAAAAACAAAACTCTACTTAGAACGCCATCTGTGGGGATCGAACCCACGACCACGTGGTTAAAAGCCACGCGCTCTACCACTGAGCTAAGATGGCTTGCCTATTAAATTAAAATTTTACTGTTCTCGGGTTTGACTAACTAGGTTGATAGTTGAACTGTATCACATATTCAACACTTTGACGTTAAGAGAAAAACAAAACTCTACTTAGAACGCCATCTGTGGGGATCGAACCCACGACCACGTGGTTAAAAGCCACGCGCTCTACCACTGAGCTAAGATGGCTTGTCCATTAAATTAAAATTTTACTGTTCTAGAGTTTGACTAACTAGATTGATAGATGAATTGTGTCACATATTCAACACTTTGGCGTTAAGAGAAAAACAAAACTCTGCTTAGAACGCCATCTGTGGGGATTGAACCCACGACCACGTGGTTAAAAGCCACGCGCTCTACCACTGAGCTAAGATGGCTTGTCCATTAAATTAAAATTTTACTGTTCTCGGGTTTGACTAACTAGATTGATAGATGAATTGTGTCACATATTCAACACTTTGGCGTTCTCGGGTTTGACTAACTAGATTGATAGATGAATTGTGTCACATATTCAACACTTTGGCGTTAAGAGAAAAACAAAACTCCACCAACGCCATCTGTGGGGATCGAACCCACGACCACGTGGTTAAAAGCCACGCGCTCTACCACTGAGCTAAGATGGCTTGTCCATTAAATTAAAATTTTACTGTTCTCGGGTTTGACTAACTAGATTGATAGATGAATTGTGTCACATATTCAACACTTTGGCGTTCTCGGGTTTGACTAACTAGATTGATAGATGAATTGTGTCACATATTCAACACTTTGGCGTTAAGAGAAAAACAAAACTCCACCAACGCCATCTGTGGGGATCGAACCCACGACCACGTGGTTAAAAGCCACGCGCTCTACCACTGAGCTAAGATGGCTTGCCTATTAAATTAAAATTTTACTGTTCTCGGGTTTGACTAACTAGGTTGATAGTTGAATTGTATCAATATTCAACACTTTGACGTTAAGAGAAAAACAAAACTCTAGTTACAACGCCATCTGTGGGGATCGAACCCACGACCACGTGGTTAAAAGCCACGCGCTCTACCACTGAGCTAAGATGGCTTGCCTATTAAATTAATATTTTAATGTTCTCGGGTTTGACTAACTAAGTTGATAGTTGAATTGTATCACATATTCAACACTTTGGCATTAAGAGAAAAACAAAACTCTACTTACAACGCCATCTGTGGGGATCAAACCCACAACCACGTGGTTAAAAGCCACGCGCTCTACCACTAAGCTAAGATGACTTGTCTATTAAATCAAAATTTTACTGTTCTCGAGTTTAACTACCTAGATTGATAGTTGAATTGTATCAACGTTAACTGAGTGTATTTTTTGTTTCAATCGAGTGATGCTTGAGTTTTTCTAACGTTAACTTCCATTTCTCGTCTAAACAGTGAATCTTCGCTTTGAGGTTAGTCCCACGAGGCTCTGACCCCACGAATTAAATGGACATCTCTAAAACGAACCTAATTCATAAAATTTTCTGTGAACCCTAACCCAACGACCCAACTCAAATTGTTGGGTTGAGTTTATAAAAAAATTTAGATCATGAACACCCATAATTATAATTAAATAATATCTTAAATATAAATTTGATAAAAAAAATGTTGATAAAATTAATTTATATAAAATCACATAAATAAATAATATGTTCAAACCAATATCTTTTATTTCACTAAATTGGAATTACAATATAAAAATATTTTATTAATTTTTATATCTTTAGTACTTTAAAATAAAATTTTCACGTTTTAAAAAACTTTTAAATTAAATAATCTTAAATTTAAAAAAATAATATTATAATAAATAAAAATAAAAATAACATAAAAAATTATCAAAATTATTTTAAATCTTATAAAAGTTATAACATTAAATTTAAAAGCTAAAAAATTTCAAAGATTAAAAAATAATAATAATGTTATCCATTTTCTTTTTCTATTTAAAATTAAAAAAAAAAAACAAAATTTAATTAATAACTTCATCCACAAGGCTGAATTTCAAAATTTAGTGGAATTTAGTGTTATTTTTCCAAATATTTTTATATTATTATTTTAATTAAAATAATATTAATAAAGGTTTCGTATATTACGAAGCTAAAGGTGTGGTGATGGCTATGGTTCCTCAAACGAATATCCGTTACGAGAAAAAATAAAAAATAAAAATAAATAAAAAATTCTAAAAAGGAAAACGACGTCGTAGTGATCTAAGTCAATGTCCATCAGCACATGAATTGCACGCACGTTCGATCATTCTCCTTGTTCATGATTTTCTCTTAATTCTCTTTAATTAAAATATTAATATTGTTTATTTATATTTTTTTATTATTTTATTTTCGTCGAATAATTTTGATATTTTATATTTTTAAATATCGTACCTGTTAAACGTTTTCTAACCACATTACCTACTGATATTAAACTACTGCCCAAACTCACCACTATCTGATATTGTCGGCTTTATCCCATTACGTATCGCGATTTTAAAACACATTTGTTAGGGAGAGGTTTCCACGTACTTATAAAAAATGCTTCGTTCTCGTCTCCAACCGACATGACATCTCACAGCTCATTTACCATACTTCGTCTTCATTTACACGCTTTTTAGAAAAGAATTCAAAAGATCATCTAATATAGAATTACTCTTAAAAAAAAATGTATAATTTTAATTCTTTTTAACATTTATTAATCATTATATCCTTAAAATTGCTCTCGTTTAAATATGGTCTCGGTTCATTTATGTACCTTTTCGTTACTTAGATGTCTCACTAAAAATGTATCGAGCGATCCTTAGGAGTTATTTTTAATTTGTTACGTGCTTCACAATTTTATAAGAAGCTAAATGATCCACTGGAATAAGGGGTCGAGAGTAAAGGTTTTACCGAACTATGCATACATTAGATCAATCAAAACTTCATACGCCCAAAACCGCTAAAGACGAGATCTAGCATCATAGATAATAGTAGCTTAAACTTCAATTTTGTGTCGAGGCCTCTGAGTTAAAAAAAAAAAAAAAATCAAATAATTTAAAATTTTATTTAATAAAAAATTTAAAAAGTAATTGGATATAAAATTAAATTAAGAATTTATTAAACATTTTCAAAATATAAAAATTTATTTAAAACCAAAATTAAAAGTTTTGAGATTAAATTTACTAAAAATGTTAAATTTTAATTTTGTTTTTATAAGTCTAATTTTTTTTTTAATTTTGTGCGTAATAAATAATATTATTTATTAATTTAACTTATTTATTCAATTTAAAACTAAAATTTTAATTTCATGTCGAAGTTTGTAATTTAAAAAAAAAAAACATGTTGTAATTTATGAATTTATTTTAAAAATTAAGAAATTAATTAAAAGTTGAAGAATTTATTAATTATTTTAAAAGTTTGTAAATAAAAAAATAATATTGTAATTTAGGGAAAGAAAGAAGAAAAAAAAAGAAATTAAAAAGAAAATGGAGGAAAATGAAGACAAAAAAGGAGGCAGTTCCGGTTCGTTGGTGAAAACAATACTGTCCAAAGGATTCAGGAATGCTCCGCCTCGCTTCCCGCTCTTCCTCTTTTATGTGCAGAATCGTTCAATTCTCTTCCATTTTCCATGTTTCAATTCCAACAATCCTTCTCTTTCTCTCACCCTTCTTTCGGATCATCCTTTGGATTTTGTACAATTTTGTACAATTTTCTCGTTTCCCCAAATCCCAATTCCAATATTGTTTTTCCGCGTTTTCTTTCAGATCCATTTGGAGGTTTTTGCTGTAATCGAGCTAGATTTTCACCTCTGTAATGGATGATCAGTTTGAAGATGATGAACGGGAGGCATTGGCGGTGTTGAGCCCTGTTCCTCCTCCTCGGAAATCTCATTCTTACAGCCAGCCGCTTCGAGCTGGATCCGATCAGAAGCATCATCAGCTTCGGAAGCACAGTTTTGATGAGGATCAGGTCCCGAAGGTTATGGACTCGTATTTGGATTCTTCTGAGGATGATTTTATGCCGTATTCGATGTCGTCGGCTATTGAAGGTGAGGAGTTTCTCTCGCAGAGGTTGGATCAGAATCTCTGTATGGACGGCGGCGGAGGTCTCGAGGATTCGCGGCAACCTCAGGCATTGGCGGAGTTCGTTGGGAGCGGTGGCTCGACGGGGGTTTTTAAGGTTCCGATTCGTGCCTCTGTTCATCCTGGCCGCCCGACGTGCCTGGAGTTGAGGCCGCATCCATTGAGGGAGACACAGATGGGGAAATTTTTGAGGAACATTGCGTGTACAGAGACTCAGCTGTGGGCTGGGCAGGAATGTGGGGTGCGGTTTTGGAACGTTGAGAATGCTTATGAACCTGGTAGTGGATTGGGTGGGAGGGTGAGGCGGGGCGATGAGGATGCTGCCCCTTTTTATGAATCCACCAACACCTCGCCCACCATGTGTTTGATTATTGACAATGGGAACAGATTGGTGTGGACTGGGCATAAGGATGGGAAGATCAGATCATGGAAGATGGATCAGTCTTTGGATGATATGCCTTTCAAGGAAGGGCTTTCATGGCAAGCTCATCGGGGTGCTGTTCATTCCATGACCCTAACTTCTTATGGTAAGCAGTTTTTTCCTCAAGAAAAGTCTAAAATGGCATGTTAAAATTGGTAAAAAGAGAGGGTTCTACTAACTAAACTGACTATTCTAGTCGTCCACTGTTGGTTCTGAATGTTTTGCAATTTTCGAAATCAGGAAATTACTGTTTATTTCTTATCTATGTTGCTGTGTGATACCCTATGCTGGTTGGAGAGGGGAACGAAACATTCCCCTATAAGGGTGTGGAAGCCTCTCCCTAGTAGACATGTTTTAAAATGGAGTGTGATGGTGATAAGTAATGGGATAAAGCGGACAATATTTGCTAGTGGTGGGCTTGAGCTGTTACAAATGGAATCAAAGCCAGACATCGGGCGGTGTGCTAGTGAGGAAGCTGGACCTCCAAGGGGGTGGATTGTGAGATCTCACATTGGTTGGAGAGGGGAACGAAACATACCTTATAAGGGTGTGGAAACCTCTTCCTAGTAGACACGTTTTAAAATTGTGAGTCCGACGGTGATACGTAACAGGATAAAGCAGACAATATCTGCTACTGGTGGGCTTGAGATGTTACAAATGGTATCAGAGCCAGACATGGGCAGTGTGCCAATGAGGACGTTGGGCCTCCAATGGGGGTGGATTGTGAGATCCCATATCGATTGAAGAGGAACGAAGCATTCCTTATAAAGGTGTGGAAACCTCTACTTAGTAGACGCGTTTTAAAACCATGAGTTTGACGGCTATACGTAACGGGACAAAGCGGACAATATCTGCTAGCGGTAGGCTTGGGCTGTTACATATGAGATTTTCTTTGTCCTAGAAATTCGTTAAAAAAACAGGCAATTTTAGTGATGGCATGAATGCAAGAATAGGAGAAATCAAATGAGTCCTCACCCCATCTGGTATTTGCTTCAATGTGAGTTGTACTGTGAAGACTTGGTTTGAAGATCTTAGGTTCATAAAACCACCATTTTGTCATTGAAATACTTTCTTATATGAACCAAGCAATGTACTTAAAAGGGTATTACAAGTTACAAGCAACTTTGCCTCTACCGATTTTTGACTTTCCGTGTTCATTGATTTTACAGGTGACTTGTGGTCGGGTGGTGAGGGTGGTATTATTAAGGTCTGGCCTTGGGAAGCAATTGAAAAATCTCTTTGCCTTTCGTCCGGGGAAAGGCATATGGCTGCTTTACTCGTGGAGAGGTCGTATATTGACCTCAGGAGTCAAGTAACAGTCAATGGTGTCTGTAGTATATCTTCTCAAGATGTTAAGTGCGTGTTATCTGATGAAGTTAGAGCCAAAGTTTGGTGTGCTGGGGCTCTATCATTCTCACTGTGGTAGGTATTCACTTCAGATATAATTCTATATAAAAGGCTAAGCATTTTGTTAAAATGGCCTTCTTTCACTCTAATTTTTTGATGCTACAGGGATGCTCAAACAAAGGAGCTTGTAAAAGTTTTTAATATAGATGGTCAGACTGAGACTCGAGTAGATATGCTACAAGCCCCTCAAGATCAATCAGTGGAAGATGAAATGAAAGTAAAATTTGTATCCACAGCCAAAAAAGAAAAATCACAGGGCTTTCTCCAAAGGTCACGCAATGCCATAATGGGAGCTGCAGATGCTGTTCGTCGGGTTGCAAAGGGAGCGGGGGCATTTACAGAAGATATCAAGAGAGTCGAGGCAATATTGCTGGCCAAGGATGGGATGATTTGGAGTGGATGTACAAATGGCATGTTAGTGCAGTGGGATGGAAATGGAAACCGGTTGCAAGATTTTAACCATCACCCTTATGCTGTTCAGTGCTTTTGTGCTTTCGGGACACGAATGTATGTGGGTTATGTGAGCGGAGTTATCCAAATAGTGGATCTTGAGGGGAACCTAGTTGCAGGATGGGTTGCTCATAGTAGTCCTGTGCTGAAAATGGCTGTGGGTGCAGGATATGTTTTTAGCTTGGCTAGTCATGGTGGAATTCGTGGCTGGAACATGACTTCTCCAGGACCTATTGATAACATAGTACGGACCGAACTGGCTGCCAGAGAGGCGTCATACACAAGGAAACAGAATATCAAAATGCTGGTTGGCACATGGAATGTTGGACAAGGAAGAGCTTCTCATGAAGCATTGATGGCGTGGTTGGGTTCGACTGTCTCGGATGTTGGCATTGTTGTTGTTGGATTGCAGGAAGTAGAGATGGGTGCAGGTTTCCTTGCCATGTCTGCAGCAAAAGAAACAGTAAGATCTTCTGCACTCTATGATGGTGTATTGGAGTCTGGTTGTAGCTTGTGATGATGAAATATTTAGCCAAGTTTTGAAATCAAACTCTTTACGATGAAACCTACTAGTGCAAAATCTTGATAGGAAGATCACTTTAGTCTAATGCCCTGTACGCATGCTCTCCGTTTTCTCTGTTTCTTAGCTGTGAATTATCTATACCGTGGTAACTTGTAACAGCCCAAGCCCACAGATAGCATATCCTCTTTGGGCTTTCCCTTTCGGGCTTCCCCTCAAAGTTTATAAAACGCATCTGCTAGGGAGAGGTTTCCACACCCTTATAAAAAATGTTTCGTTCTCTTCTCCAACCGATGTGGGATCTCACAATCCACCCTCCTTCCGGGCCAGCGTCCTCGCTAGCACTCGTCCTATTCTTCAATCGATGTGGGACTCCCCAATCCACCCCCTTCAGGACCTAGTGTCCTTGCTGGCACACTACCTCTTGTCCACTCCCCTTCAGGGCTCAACTTCCTCGCTGGCACATTGCCCGGTGTCAGGCTCTTATACCATTTGTAACAGCCCAAGCCCACCGCTAGCAGATATTGTCCTCTTTTGGTTTTTCCTTTCAGGCTCCCCTTTAAAGTTTTTAAAACGCATCTGCTAGGAAGAGGTGTCCACACCCTTATAAAGAATGTTTTGTTCTCTTCAACCGACGTGGGATCTCACAATAACTAGTATATTTCTCACATGCATAATATCTGTTTGACATTCTGATTATTGACAATTTGTGTTCAGAAGAATCTCTCCAGCATCCTTCAAGTTCTTATACAAGCAAAATACGCACGTTCCATTATTAAGTTCATGCATACATTTTTATAGTCATGCCTTTGCCTGAAAAAGAAAAAGACTATGACAACTGCAGGTAGGACTTGAAGGCAGTGCAGTAGGACAATGGTGGATCGATACCATTGGAAAGGCCTTGGAGGAAGGGACGATTTTTGAACGCATGGGTTCCAGGCAGCTGGCTAGCTTGCTTATTTCTCTTTGGTTAGCACTGTAATTTGAATATTAGATGTAATTATTCTTTTATAACATTTAGAATAAGTTGTCAGTTCTATCACACCACTAAATGAAATTTCCTGTTAACTCTCTCATATTTGTATGGATTGTTCCTAATTCCATATGCTAATATTTCATGTCAGGGTGAGGAAAAGTGTTAGAACGAATGTTGGAGATGTTGATGCTGGAGCCGTTCCTTGTGGTTTTGGTCGTGCAATTGGTAATAAGGTTTGTTTATCTTTCAGAAGTTCGTTAGTTTTCGTGTATGAAAATTACTCGTTCTTAATATCTTGAATAGGCCTTTCATGTCCCTGATGTGGCTGTTGACTCGGATAAAACTGATTCAACAGGGAGGTGTAGGTTTGAGAATCCGAGTCTATGATAGGATAATATGCTTTGTGAACTGTCACTTGGCTGCACACTTGGAAGCAGTAAACCGTCGTAATGCCGATTTTGATCACATCTTTCGAAACATGGTCTTCAACCGATCATCTAACCTTCTAAATAATGCAGCTGGTATGGTGCCATACCTGTTTTTGTCTTGCTCTCTTGCCTTCTCCACATACTTATTTTGGCTGCTTTACTTTTCTGGCTTGCCGTTCGCCCTCTCTATTGCAGCTGGTGTCTCGACTGCTGTTCATACGCTTCGAGCTACAAATGTATGTCTTGATGATTAATGAAACATCATTTTTTAGCTACTTTCCTTTTTATCATCCACTATGTTTATCTCTTGTTGGTAATTTAGGTTGCTGCTGTCAATCCTGAAGAACCAAAACCCGAGTTATCTGATGCAGACATGGTTGTATTTCTGGGTGATTTTAATTACCGGCTCTTTGGCATTTCGTACGATGAAGCCCGGGACTTCGTTTCCCAGAGATGCTTTGATTGGCTTAGAGAAAAGGATCAGCTTAGGGCTGAGATGAAAGCTGGAAGAGTTTTCCAAGGCATGCGTGAGGCACTCATTAGATTTCCTCCAACATACAAGTTTGATAGGCATCGACCAGGCTTAGCAGGTATATGGCTCAAGAGGTTCACCATGTTGTCTACAGTGAAACTTGTTAACATTTTCATATACCTTTTCCAGGATACGATTCTGGCGAGAAGAAACGTATTCCTGCCTGGTGCGACCGAGTAATATATCGTGACAATCGTTCATCTCCCATGTCAGAAAGCACTTTAGAATGCCCTGTAGTATCATCTATTTTATTGTGAGTATCAGCTTTTGGAGGAGTTTTCTGTTGTTTCCTTAACTCTTTTTTCCTTATGCTCGAGACTATGACGTACTTGTAGGTACGAGGCCTGCATGGAAGTGACCGACAGCGATCACAAACCTGTTAGATGTAAATTTAACCTTCAGATTTCCCATGCTGATAGGTCAGTGAGGAGAAAAGAGTTCGGAGATATTATAAAATCTAACGAGAAAGTGAGATCTATTTTCGAAGAGTTATTATACGTTCCCGAAACCATTGTCAGCACCAACAGTATAGTTCTACAAAATCAAGAGTCATCTGTTCTCTGCATAACCAATAAATGCGTGAAAGATGTGGCTACTTTCAAAATTATCTCAGAGGGACAATCTTCTATCAAGAATGAAGGTGATCAGCGCGATTATCTTCCAAGAGGCGCTTTTGGGTTTCCTCGGTGGCTTGAGGTATCGTCTTATGCCTTGTGATTAGATGTAAATGCAAACACAAATCATTATTCGCCTAGGTAACGTAGACCTAATTGTGAGATCCCATATTGGTTGGAGAGAGGAATGAAATATTTTTTTATAAGGGTGTGGAAATCTCTCCCTAGTAGACACGTTATAAAACCTTGAGGGAAAGCCTAGAAGAGAAAGTTCAAGAGGACAATATCTACTAGCGGTGGATTTAGGCTGTTACAAATGGTATTAGAGTTAGGCACCGAGTGGTGGGCCAGCGAGGACACTGGGCCCTCAAGAGGGTGGATTGTCAGATCCCACATTGGTTGGAGAGAGGAACGAAACATTTCTTATAAGGGTGTGAAAACCTCTCCCTAATAGACGCGTTATAAAACCTTAGAAAGCCTAGAAGAGAAAGTCCAAAGAGGACAATATCTACTAGCGGTGGATTTGGACCGTTACAAATGGTATTAGAGCTAGGCACAGAGTAGTGGCCAGCAAGGACGTTGGGCCCTCAAGGGGGTGGATTGTGATATTCCACGTTGACTGGAGAGAGGAATGAAACATTTCTTATAAAGGTGTGGAAACCTCCACATTGACTGGAGAGAGGAATGAAACATTTCTTATAAAGGTGTGGAAACCTCTCCCTAGTAGACACTGAAACATTTCTTATAAAGGTGTGGAAACCTCTCCCTAGTAGACACGTTTTAAAATCATGAGGCTGATGGCAATACGTACAGATCGAAGTGGACACTATCTACTAGCGGTGGACTTGAACCGTTACACTAATAGCTTAAAGAGAGTTGGTTTTGGACCGATATTTCACACGAGAAATCGACATTTGTTTCTGGCCGTCCTCTCTCAGCTGAATATTGCATAATTTACAATTACAAGCTTACCTTACCAATATTTATGGTTCTGAATTTCTGCCTCATGACAAGTATGCGACTAATTTTAGGACGCTTAAATCTCACATTGCTTGATATTAATGGTACAACTTATGTAACTGGTTGGGTTGATTCCCTTTATATTTAAGGCTGCTCCAATGCATTAGGCCCCTGCCACTGCCAATGATTTTTTTTGCCCAGTTAAAAGGAGTTTTTTGGTCTCCAAAATAGGTGGATTATAAGATCCCATATCGGTTGGAGAGGGGAACGAAACATTCCATATAAGGGTGTAGAAACCTCTCCCTAGTAGATGCGTTTTAAAGCCATGAGACTTACAGCCATACGTAATGGGCCAAAGCGGACAATATCCATTAGCAGTGAGTTTGAGCGGTTATAAATAGTATCAGAGTTAGACATCGGGCAACGTGCGCCAACGAGGACGCTGGGACTCCAAGGGAGTGGATTGTGAGATCCCACATTGGTTGTAGAGGTGAACGAAGCATTTCATACAAGGGTGTGAAAACCTTTCTCTAGTAGACGCATTTTAAAGCCATGAGGCTGACGGCGGTACGGCGGTACGTAGTGGGCTTGGGCTTGGACTGTTACAAAATATTATGCATAAGGAGCTTTTCTTCCGTGTGATATTTCTCTTACTCATGTTCTTTCTAATTGCAGGTATCACCAGCTGCCGGAATAATCAAACCCGAACAAGCTGTCGAGATATCGGTACACCATGAAGAATCCCATACCCTAGATGAGTTCGTTGATGGCATCCCACAAAACTGGTGGTCCGAAGACACACGAGACAAGGAAGTTATGTTAACTGTCATCATACGAGGAAGTTGCTCGACCCGATCAGTCAATCACCAAGTACGTGTGCGCCATTGCTTCTCAAACAAGACGGTTCGTGTCGACCCTAAATCCAGCAGTACTAAAAAATCTTAAAAAAAAGATTCTTTGATTGATTGGCAATTCTTTTCTGATTTGGTCCATAAAATAGCTTCCTATGCTCAGATTGTTTTGCAATGTTAGTTAACCAGTATGCATGTATATGTAAATAGCGTGGCAACTGTTTTAGCCATCATAGTAGAGGTGGCTGAAGATCAAGGTCTTCAGATTCTTTCCAGTCCAAAGATACTGTAATTTGTAGATCATTTCTTCAAGAATGTACAAAGAAATTCTACATGCATACAACTGGTTATCTGCTCTCCCATTCACATTTCTTTCTTCCCTTTCTTAAAGATGTTCACCATTTTTGCCCTTTGTGTGAGTAAACTTTGTTTGATTTTAGCTCAACCATGTGTTTGAAGCCATTTAAGATGGCCCGTTTGTTGCAATCGTGGCCTTTATAGATCATAATAGATCATAAATGTTCGGGTGTGAACGCTGTGAGATTCCACATCGGTTGTAGAGGGGAATAAAGGCGTTTTAAAAAACCTTGAGGGAAATAAAGGCGTTTTAAAAAACCTTGAGGGAAAGTCTGAAAGAAAAAGTTCAAAAGAATAAGTTCAAAGAGGACAATATCTGTTAGCCTTTTGGGGGCTATTAGAAATGAAATCAGAGTTGGACACTAAGTCAATAAGGACGCTGAGCCTCTAAGGGGGTGGACACCGGGCGGTGTGCTAGTGAGGACGCTGGGCTCCGAAGGGGGTGTGGATTGTTAAATCCTATATTGATTGGAGAGAGAAACGAGTGCGAATGAGGACGCTGGGCCCCGGAGGGGGGTGGATTGTGGGATCCCATATCGGTTTGGAGAGCATTCTTTATAAAAGTGTGAAAATCTCCCCTAACAGATAAAACACTTGCATATCGGTTTAAGAGATTTAAGCGCTTCTCTTACAACCATCTTGTATTTAGTTTTCAATTTTCTAGAACGTATGCTTCAGTATAAAGAAAACTATCGTATTAGCTACATAGTGAAAAGAAAAGGAGATAGAAAAGCAAATCGATTAACTATTAAGGAACATGAGAAAAAAATAAACAAGAGGAGAATAATAAGATGACTAACAAATAAGGGGTGTTCGTGGATCGGGTTGGGACATTCCCGCTCCATGATATAGCTCTTAAAATAGTCGATAATTTGCATTTAGAAAAATCAATAAATTAGTGTTCCATCAATTTCAACTCTAAACTTCAAAAAAAAAAAAACAAAAAAAAAAAAACATATTATAATAATCAGTAAAATAATACAAAATTGTTGACTTAGTAAAATGACCAAAGTAGACATATTATTACAATTATTTTTATTTTAATATTTAACATCTATTTTATTATAAATTAATTGTTTAAAATTTTTTATATGATTTAAATGGAAAGTTACTTTAGTTTTGACTTTAGCTTTAGGCCAAATTGCCAATGACTTAATTTGATTAAGCTAATCTACTTCATCAACTAATCATATTGACTTCGTTTGTCGATGGAGAGTTCATTTGTACTATGATCATTGGGCAATGCTCATAGAAAACTTTTTGTTTCAAAAGAGTACTGAAATTTGGTCTGTAGTAATAGAAGACATATTCGGTAAAAGACATGATTTCTGTAGCAACAAAAGACATAGGAAATTTCTGCAGCAACAGAAGACATCATTTCCACAGATGCCCAGAAGAAGCACATTGAAGATCAGAAGTTAGAAAAATTTGAAAACAAAGAATTATCTATTTCAAGCGTTAGATCAAATTTGAAAGCAAAGAATTATCTATTTCAAGCATTAGATCGTTCGATCTTAGAGACAATCCTCAACAAGGATACAACAAAGAACATATGGGTTCTATGAAGCAGAAATATCAAAGTTCGACACGGGTAAAGCGTGCACATTTGCAAGCTCTTTGGAAGGAGTTTAAAATGCTTCACATGAAGGCAGGAGAATCTGTAAATGAATATTTTGCTCGGACACTTAGCATAGCCAAAACTCTTCGCTCGAGACCATGACACGAAGAAAGCATACCAAAACCGAAGAAAACCAAGCATTTGACTTAATGAAGTTCTCAATCGTTTTTTTTTTTTTTTTTTTTTTTTTTGCCACAAAAACACCTAACACATCAGAAACTACATTTCCATGAATGGCAAGATCAACAACCATTTCAACCTGAAATATCTATACATAAAAGAAAAAAAAATGCAGTATGGAGAGAGGAAACATTACTTCTATGAGCTACTATGAGCCAGACGAAGAATCTAACTTTCATGACGATACACACTTCCCGGATCCTCCTAAAGAGGATAGGGGAAGGAAGAAGAGTCGAGTCAAGACGACAGCACGCATGGCTGGTCTATAAGGCAGACGATTCGACAAGAGCAAGAGGAATTTAACCACTGTGCCCTAGAGTCAACAAGTAAAAGTTCACCGACACATCCTTGAAGCAAATGAAGAGATATCGACTCATCGAGCGGGATAGTTTTTTATTCTTTTTCCTATTTTGTATTTCTCACATGAATTAGTCATGCGTTTCCTACTAAATGGAGGAGTAAGGAACAATGGCTTCGAGGAGCACAATTACAACAATCAAGATCACCAGAGCAACACGAATAGACAATCGTGTTGATTAAAAGATACAATTTTTCTTAATTCATCATGAAGGTAGGAGATTTGAATATCTTGGTTAAGACTACGTGTCGATTACCACTAAGAAGATACATTTTAGCATAGATCAAGAAAAGACATCAATCAATAACAACATCCTTCAAAAACATGCATCATTTTTATACCAAAAGTAATTTATTATTTGTGTCCTATATTATAATACGTCTATTAAGTATACATTACAGGTGCACAAGACATGACTGACAAATATTAGACATATATTGACTTTGTACACTAGTGTCTAACACATAACTATTGTACTAACATGTGTTCGATACGTGTTCAACAAGTGTGAAGTGTCCAAGTGTTCGATACGTGTCGGGTAGGGACAAGCTAGCCAAACTTAGTGTCGGTACTACTTCTTAGGGTGGATTTCTTTCCAATTCTTCCAATAAGATTACTACAGCTCAAAAAAATAAGTCTCCATCAGATTAAGAGAGTGAGAGAGAGACCAGCATGACAATAACTGTATGATGCACATTGAGCTTGTTAGTCCTTATCACCACAATCAACTACAGCGTCGAAGGAAACACCATGTCTTCATATCCACCAAACCAAAGAATAACAGAAAGCAAGTTCATATATATCAAGAGAAGACATCAATCAATAACTGTGATTGTTTTCAGGAGAAAAGATCAATAACTTCAGCAATCCATCGATTCAAAGGCATAGATACTCCCTCTCCCACAACACACTTGTCGAGACGAAAGAAACGTCCCGCCATAGAGAAGAGATATTGACGTCTGGGTACCCTCGATCACCCTTCCCTTTCACCTGAACTGATCGAGAGAGATTAACCCGCACCACATACATTTTCTAACCTTCGAACCGAAACCCCCTCTGATGGAATTCCAGAACCTAAACAACTCAGTTGAGAGCTCCGTGATTGGTTAAAGGGAAGGTCCACCAATGATTGGTAGGCCATTCCCACCCTATCCGTCTCTTTCCCTCCTTCCGGGCCCTCTCCAATTGATGTGGAGAATGCTTTGTTTCCCTCTCCAACCGATGTGGGATCTCACAATCCACCCTCTTCGGGGCTCAGCGTCCTCGCTGACACTCGTTCTTCTCTCCAATCGATGTGAGATCTCATATCTACTCCCCCTTCAGGGCCCAACATCCTCGCTGGCACACCACCCAGTGTTTGGCTCTGATATCATTTGTAACAGCCTACGCCCACCGCTAGTAGATATTGTCTTTTTTAGGCTTTCCCTTTTGGGCTTTCCCTTTTGGGCTTCCCCTCAAGATATTTAAAACCTGTATGCTAAGGAGAGACTTCCACACTCTTATAAAGAATGCTCCGTTCTCCTCCCCAACCGATGTGAGAGCCCAAAAAGAAAAATATGTGCTAGCCGTGGGCTCTAAATGAACAAACCAAGAGGCATCCTAAGGATTATATTTCTAATCTAGATTACGATTACGAAAGAAAAAGTATAATATCATTCACAAGTATACTATCATTCACATCAAACAGTAGGTACACAAATGATTTTGACACAAATATTATCCTTTTCTATACCCCTCTAACATTAAAATGCTAGAAAAATCATGATCAGAAAGGAAACAGATATGAAATGAAAAGTAAAAAAGAGGACAAGATTCACAAAATTCTAACCTTCCAGTGATACTCCCGAAGGTCATCCAAATAGCAGCAACAGAGCAAAAGGGAAGATTTTCCACAATCTTTCAGCCATTGTTATATTGAGAAATCCGGGAAGCCATGTTAGCAACTTGAGCTTGCAATTGAGACTCCCTGACTTTAGCAGCGGTGCCCCGGTGGAAGAACTGCTCCCGTGACAACAACCTCACATTCCTCAAGTACTGATCAAATTGAATTGCTCCATCTTGCACAGCCTTATCCAATGAATATATAGCATCTTCTATTGCCAAATCTGAAGCAGTACACTCAAGAATTTGCTTTGAAAGCACATCAACACATTCAAAAGCATCATCTACTTCGAAATCACTGCTAATCATCCCCTCATTCTCCCTCACCCAAGCTTCCAAAACATCAGAATTCATCAAAACCATCTGCAATTTCTGCTCCAAAGCTTCCTTTTCATCTTGCATCTCTTTCAAGCCTTTATTTAGCTCTTCCTCCCTCTGTTTCAACGCTCCCTGTGCACTGAAAAGTCCTTCCATCTCGGCCTCCATAGTCTTTCTTATGCCAACAATATCATTATGAACTGTTTCCACAAGCTTGTTAATCGCGTTTCGTTTGAAAACTTCATTGGGATCTTCAGTATGTGACGGTGGATAACCCCTCGGCGGAATTACAGGGCGTTGGAAAGCGGCAGCCCCCATATTAGAAGCAATCGAAGAATTAGCACTATTACGCCCAAAACTAGAGCTAGGACTCGGAGAAGGATTAGGGTTATGGCTAGGGCTAGGATTTGGTCTCCGTTGAGAATAAAGTGGAGGATCACGACCAAACATAACGCTCAAATTACGAACCAATTCAACCAAATTAGAGCTCGGATAAATCCAATCTTGCAAATAAGGAATCGATACCATACCGGAGGGATTCACATGAGGATGATGGCGTTTAATGATCATATCTCGAGTTGGATTCACGTAAACGCAAGGAGGATGTCGAGGATACGACTCCATGAGCCAAATAACGACCGGAATATTGTAGGTCACGCCTTGGAAGGACATGGGAACGGTGCCGTCGGATTGCAGAAGATTGACGGAGCGGCCATCGTTGTGCGTGAAAGTTGCAGTCCGAGGGACCAACGATGGGAACGCGGTGGTGAGTGAGACTAAGTGCTGGCGTATCAGCCACTTGGTATCTTCGGCATAGGGGCCACGCTGAGAGAGGACGGAGCTGAGGAATTGTAGGATTACCTGTGAATTCGGCGGCGAGGGATCGGAGTGAGCCGGCGACGGCATCATAGCATACCGATCAATGATTCGATTGATTGTAGGATCTGATTCCGTTCGATTGGGAGTGGATTTTTGTTCAGGGAGTTGAGATTTGGAATTGGGAATTGAAAATTTTACAGTGACGAATGAAATTGATACGCGATGGCAATGAGCGAGATGGAGATTGTGGAAGGCGCTTGCCTTGGTGGCCAAGAAAAATGGAGCAAGAAAAATCGGTTAAGTTATAAATGGAGTTTTCAACAAATTAGCAATGTTAGGTGTGAAATTAGAAGCTTAAATAGTTGAGAGAAGCTTAAAAGGGTATAAAATGGATTAAAACCGACATGGGGCCCGACCCACTCTTCTTGGGGGCCTGACCCACTCTTCTTGGGGGCCCAACGTTCTCGCTCGCACACTACCTAGTGTCTGGCTATGATACTATTTGTAACAGCCCAAACCCACCGCTAGTAGATATTGTCCGTTTTGGTACATACGATTTTAAAACGCGTCTACTAAAGAACGGTTTCCACACTCTTCAACCGATGTGGGATCTCACAGTTTATGTTCCCGACTCTCTATTTGATCAAGTTCACAAAATGATAGGCATATTGAATCTATAATGAAAGTCTTTCTCACTAACACAAATTAAAGAACAAGCTCTCTCGAGCATGAGTTCATGATTCACCCAAACTTAAGATCGAATTGCATGTGATCATCTTGTGAAGTATTAATTTTCTCGATTAATGGATTTATGAGAAAAAAATAATCAAGTATTTTATGTTCCAATCTTAATCACTTATTTTCTCATGAACAATTTGAATTAAATTAAAATTAAATTAGTAGGCAAATTTACCATAATAACCCTACCAAATAATAATTTAATTTAGTAATAAGTTAAAAAAAAATACCAAAAATCCCAACAAGAATCAAGACAAAGAAATTAAGTCAAAGTCAATACAAAATTATTAAAAAAATCTCACAATTCCATTGTCAACCAAGGCAATAAACTTGTATAGCCAAGAACACATTTATTAAAATATATATTTCAAAATTAAAAAAAAAAATGATTTATTTCATAAAATAGATAATAAAATGGATATTCAATAATTTCACACTTTCAATTATTTAAATTATAGTTAAATTTCATTTATGAAATATTTGGAATATTCAATTAAACTAATTAAAATTTGAGTAAAGCTGGAATGAAAATTCAAGATTTTTCTTCTAAAAAAATTAAGATATAAATGTAATAATTCTTGTTTAAACTAAGAGACAGAGAGAGACAGAGAGAGACAGAGAGATTTGGAGAGAGATATGGGGAGGGAGAGAGAGAGAGAGAGAGAGAGAGAGAGATGGAGAGAGAGAGAGAGAGAGAGAGAGAGAGAGAGATGGAGAGAGAGAGAGAGAGAGAGAGAGAGAGAGATGGAGAGAGAGAGAGAGAGAGAGATATGGAGATGCACCTTCTTCTTCATTTGATGAAACTACAAATAAGCAACAGGAAAAGGCCATCCTCATAGCAACAACAATCAGGCAATCAATATGTTTACATTCTTCCCCCAATTCCCCCTAAGGAAATGGAGACGTTACCAGTTGTCTAGGCGCGCTGAATAGGTCCTTTCCTGCAAATGGCGAGGTCCAATCCCGCAATCCGCCAGACGACGACGACGACATATCTTTTACCCCTCCCCCCCCACCCTGCATCCCCGAGTTGTTCCTTGAGGACGACGAAGAAAACCCCAGAGACAACGACATCTCGCTCTCTCGCCCGCTCGGGCTATGCAGAGTCCAGTCTATTCTGTTGTAGTCACAATATGGCATCAGCCCCCCAATGTTCCAGTCCATTTGTGATAATAGCCCGGATGCTTGTGCTGCTGTCCCGCCCTGGCTGAGGTTCGAGTTTGATCCATAAGACGACGGGACCGAAAATGAAGATACGGTTCCTCCCCCTGCTTTCCATAAACTTTGCAGTTCTGAAGGAAATGAGTGTGATGATGTTGAAGATGTGTTTTCTTTCCCCCATGATATGTCGAGCCCCGACGATAGCAATTCAACTGGACCCGACATGAACTGTGGTTGATGATGGACAGCCTGATGGTAGATCTGCTCTAACCTTCGGTTTTCGGCACCAACGCTCACTCTGCTCTGGTTCTGCAGCAATTTGTCACTTGAAATGATGTTTTTAATCGCTGAAGTATTGTTCGAATACCGTGACGTTATTCCGGGAAGTATGGGACTGGAGACCGAGTTCTGCAATCCGTTTATGGATTGTGGCTGCTGCATAAAAACTACTGGCTCTACTGGCTGCTCCGGTACGTCTTGCTGTAGACTGATTGCTTCGTTATTGGAAGCACCAATTTGAGCCTCTGCTTTCGAGTATGGATGATGAACTACAGGCAATGGCGGTGTCGAAGTGGACGAAGAAAGGCCTGATCCTACAGCAGGCCATCTCTTCTCCCCTCCCCTTAGCAGCCTCGGTTGATCGGTCGTCTTCAAAGACTGTTGTAGACTTCTACTGCCTGCTTCTAACCATGCTGGCACCGTCATTGCAGCGCTATTACAGCTAAGTTCTCGATCGTTCTTGCTCGACTGCTTTGCAAAGCCAGATGCAGGCCCTGGCATTTCTTGCGCCCTTGGCATACTCTTTGTTTCACCGACAACTTCATGATTCGACTGATTAAAATGTTCTTTCTGCTTTTGATCTCTTACAATACCTTCCGCCCTATCGAGATCGCCTCCACAAGCAACTACAGCTCGTTCAACCTCTTGCTTCGAGCATTTGTACCGTGCTTCAAGAGCTGAGATATGTGCTAGCTCACTGCTAATATCAATCTTCAAGTTACCTCCACTTGCACAATTCGCAGTGTCCTTGTTCCGGGCTTCTTCCTGGTTTCCTTCAAAGAGCCAGGAGACGGATTCCTCGAGCTTACCCTCGTTTAACATTAGTGCCATGGTAGCGCTTTCGGGAGAGAACCCCATAACGACCAATTGATGAGAAAGAGCTTCAAGCTTTCTAGACATTAGGTAGCCTTTACATCGTTCATGCAACTCCTGAGCCCGTTTCTCTTTCTTTCTCTGGTGTTTCTTCTCGTTCTTTAGACGAATCTTCTCCCGCTTTTCATGGTCACATCCAGATGCCCTCTCCAGCTGGTTCGAAGAATCAGCTATCTTATCTTTTTGATCCTCCGACTCACCCGAGCAGCTACCATTGTTGGACGACAAATCAAAATCAGATACCGTACCATGTGGACTGCTCGAGTGGTCGTCTGTATCTTCCATATGCTGGAAATGACCATTGTCAGATTGCAGAGAAGAAGCGGCTAGTGTTGACGATATTTCAACGGTATGAACCAATTCTTCAACTGGATTGTGAGAAGTAGTGGCTGCTGGTCTCCTATTCGAACTTTTAGAAGCATTGTTTCTCGACGCCTTCAGCTGTTTCTTGGCAGCAGCCCTAGCAGAAGGCTTATCCTTTGAGGACGACTTCGACTTCGACACCGGCATCTTCCAAGATTAACTATTGACATAGAAAATGGAAATCAATCATTCAGCCAACAATAATGTGGAAAAAGGAAACGACATAAATCACACGATACATCGAACCATTATCAATAGGTACATTAGAGCATAAAAAATGCCAGTAAAGCCAGTAACGCGATCGCTTGGGCATTCGAAATATAATTAGCTCGACATAAACTACAAAATAGAAAATTTCACTGAGAACCATCATCATCATCATTTACTTCAGATATAGTACTCCGTGTTCATATAACCGAAGAATCACGCCTAAGATTCACAGTCAGGCAATGGCATCACAGGAAAAGTAATGATAATAGATTATGGCATCTCTCTTATAATCTAAAAGAATCTCCCTCTTTTTTCACCATGGAAGATCTCACATTGAAGAACAATGGAGGGAGAAAAATATCATTTCAATATGGAGAGATACCACTAAGAACTCTGCACTCATGGAACATTAAAACGTATGAGTTACAAAATGTACATTGATTTATCATCCTTTCCCAACATCCAAGAAATTCAAATATTCCTTAGACATTCAAACTGCACAAAAGTTTTGAGGGTTTTATGAGAACCAAAATATGTTCAAATTAGAATGTTCTTGTACAGGAACAAACAGAAAAAATCAAAAGGAATGCAGTGTTCATGAATTTTCCACCAAAAATCAACTTCAAATTCAAGAATGAAGAAACCATAAACAAGGAGGAAGATGCCAAAATCAATAAGGAACAAGCAATCAGGGAAAAGAGAAGCAAGAATTTGTGCATAAACATCGAAGCGGAGAAACTAAGGACATTAAACGAACAGGTCGCATTTCAAATCAAACCAAAATTTCTTTAAAAAATTGCAAATGAAATTTAATGAAACAATCAAAGTCATTTCCCTCCAAAACATAACGCGTAAACGGAACCGCAACAGATCCACAAATCCACGTCCACCATCGCCGGCATTTAGACAAACAATTATCCAAAACCCCGAGCAGTCAACCCTAAGAAAGCAAACAAGAACACAAAAACCACATCCCGCACCAAGAGATCTCCAGTTTCCACTCCAAATCCACAAAACCCCCCCGAAAATCAACAAACACCTAAATTCATCAACATTCAAACAAGATCGCAAACAAACACCACCAGAATCACATAAAAACACAAGATTCAATCAGAGAACAAACAACAGATCTAAAAACTGACCAGTGAACAGAATTCGAGGAAGACGAAACAGGAGAAGGAGGAGGAGGAGGAGAGATCGAAAATGGTGATGACGACAACCGCAATCAGGTCGCCTTCGTTGTTTTTCTCTCTTTTTTAAGCCTCTCGGCTCTTTCTTTGTCCTTTTCTGTTTTGTTTCCTTTCGTTTACAGTTCGTTCTCTCTCTCTCTCTCTCTCTCTCTCTCTCTCTCTTCTTTTTTTTTTTTCTTTTTTTTTTTCTCTCTCTCTTTCTTTCTCTCTCTTTAAATAAAATAAATAAATAACAAATTATTTGCGTCAGTTTCGTACACGTGTCAGACAGAACGGTGGCGTCTGGATTTATATGTTTTTTTTTTTTTTTTATAATTATTTTCTTTTTTCTTTTTCCAAAATTTTAAAATAAATTTTAATGGATTATTTTACTCTTTTTGGAGAGATTCATTTCTTTTTCTATCTGTTTTAATTTATTTTTTTTAAATATTATATAAAAATCATTTTCTGACAATTTATTGTCAAAAATGTACTTTCTTGGACAAAAATAAAGAAAATATCTGTATTTTTTAATAATAAAATAATATATTTAAAATATTAATAGTAAGAAATGAAAAATCAAAATTCAAAATTCATATAAATTTATTTTTTAAATATATTTCATGAAATTAAAATAATTTTAAAAGTTCGAGATTTTGGATTGGATTGTCGAGTTATTTTTTTAATTATTTAAAAAAAAAAAACTCATTTATTTATAATATATATTATATTAATAACTCAAATATCAAACATTCACAAGTCAGTGTATCGTTAACCAATAATTAGGGTGAAGTTAGGTTGAGTTATAACCCTATTTTTGGATTGATTGAGTTGACCCGACTAGAAAAATTTTAACTCACGAATCAACTTGGGTTGGGTAATCCGGACTGATGGAGTTCTCGGGTTATGTGAACGCCTCTAATAGCTATATTACAAACTTATGTTTGTATTAACTATATCATTGAGTCGGGAAAACATGAACATATCATTTTTTTAGAGCAGAGCAAATAGTTGCTCTAATCGCTGCTCTGTACTTCCCTTTTGTAGTTGACAATGATACTGTTGGTTGTGTTTTGCTATACTAGTAAATTGTTCCTGAACCGAGCTTGAACACAAACCTGAATGGTTGATCTTTTGGTATCATTGCCTTCTGCGCAGTCAGAATCAGTATATCCAACTAGTTTGTAGTCTTTGTTCTTTTGTACCAAAGGTTGTAGTCGACTGTAACTTTGACATATCTCAGGATCGGTTGACCTGCATCCAAATGAGGCTTCTGTAGACTTTGCATGGACCGACTAATGACTCCCGCTGCATTCTTAAATCCCTTTGGTTGGTTCATATAAATCTCACGATCCAACTCTCAGTGCAAGAAAGCATTCTTCACATCTATCTGACATAGTTTCTGATTTTTACTTGCTGAAAACGCTAGCAGGGCCCGTACGTGATCTTGGTCAGTGGACTAAACGCTTCCTCATAGTCTAGTTCATATTATTTAGAGAACACTCGAGCTACAAGTTAAGCCTTGTATCTCTCGATTGATCAATTCGGGGGATACTTTATTTTGTAAACTCACTTGCAAGAGACGGGTTTGACATCTCCTAGTATTGACACTAGTTTTTAGGTTTGGTTTTGCTCGAACGACATAATTTTTTTCATGATCTTACCATCGTCATGACTGCTAGCTCGTCTTCTTCTAAAGCATATAGTGCTTTTACGTCCCCTCTATCCTCCATCTTCTTTTCCGAGGTTGGCACATTGCTATCGACGAACTTTTTCTTGGACCAATAATCCTTGGACATGTGGCCATTCTTCCTACAATTGTAGCAAATACAGCATGATGCCTCCCATTTGCTTATTCACGACTTCTTGGCTAACTAGCAAAATTTCCAACTTTATTGAGCGAGTCATTCTTGTACAGCAATAACGAACATTCTATATTTTGGTCACAGTCCGTGGATGATGATCCTCTTCATTCGAGTTTCTCCATTGACAGACTCCAAATCTAATTCAGTAATCTTCAGACAGATCGACTTGACTATGTGAAAGTACTGAGCAATCGTCATGTCCCGTTGTGAGATTGATAACAGCTCGTTCTCCAAAAGTTGTAATCTCGTTTCATCCTTCTTTGAGAAAAGCATCACGAACATGTCTCAGGCTTCTTTCGGTGTCTTATTATCCTAAACGTGCTCTAACATCTATGGTTTTCAACGAAAATATTGTCTTGCCTGCTTTGATTCTCCAATTGACGACTTAGAGACCGCCCTTCGTGTTGACAGTACCTCACTAATATTTCACAGAGTCACAGACGAGTCACAACTCGAAGAAAGTCACTCGTTACTAATCTCAAGAAATCATTTATGACGTAGAAGATCAGTTAGAACTACAACCACAGAGCATACTAAAAGTTTCAACAAATCTGACAACTTATACCAACTTTGCTCGGATACATTGTAATCGACTAGATTTTATTTTCTATATTTATTCCTAAAATAACCCGATATCTTTATTCCTAAAATATCTAAATCTTTTTTCATAAAATATATTTATTGGACATGGCCATATTGGGCTAGTAATAATCTTTTCAACATCTCGGGTACCAAAATTCAGACGTCGTAGCACACCTGACCATTACATGATAGCAACCGTAAGAGCCGGTACGAGGAAGAGAGCTTACCGTTTCAAAGTTAAAGGAACGGTATTTACATGACCCCTTTAGGGTTTTTGTCTATTTCATTCGAATTATTTTACCGTATAATATTCTTGCATTGTAAGTAATAATACGTCTAAATACGAAACATTTCCAAAAATATGAATTTGGCATGCAAAAATTAAACGTAACTGTTTGATGCTCGAACAAGACGATTGATGATTCGACGAGCAGCATTTACAAAAGGAAAAGACAAATCATGTATTTAAAAAGGGAAATTACAACAAATTAAAACTTTCTCGATATAACAAAGAAAACAACACAATATTTTGTGTTGATTCATAGAAATAAATGATATGAAGATCAAACCGAAACTAAAGCTTGAGTGATAAATCAAGTTCATGACCATCGTCGACATGGTGTTCGATCTTCAACACGGGTTCCGAAAGATTCAAATTTGGTATCAAAATCGCTCTATCTTCATCAAATCTCCTCGTTGATTCAACATTATTATTCATCATCGTCGTTAATCGAAACCCACCATTTTGAGCTTGAAATGCAGATATTCTTAGATTATTCACTGTTGGTCGAGAAGCTAAACTACCATGAAACTGTAACCCTGGTGATTTGAGCCACCGATACGATGACTTATGAATCATCGAATCCATTCGTACTCCAAGCGACGAACCGTAGAACGAATGAGATGAGAGGGCGGTATACGGGTAATATGACGCTAAATACGGCGGCCGGCCGCCACCGAGTTCCATTCCTTGGCAGCGCTTGGCCATGGCTCTTTCTTGCTTGTGGGCATTTTGGTGGCCTCCTAGGGCTTGGGAAGTGGAAAATTCCCTCTTGCAAAAGTTGCATGAAAAAACCCTTGATTTTGAATTTGAAGATAACTCATTTGCATGACCATGAGAAGAGGAGGAATCCACCGTCACCGGCGGCGGCGGCGGCGGCGCCGACACTATCCTCTTCAAAATCTCCGCCGATCCCTCGCCGGACTCTTCATTAGAAAGCTTAAGATCCAACAACAGCCGTGAGTTCGGCTCCTGTGACGACTGCCGATCGCCGCCGTCAACTTCATCCACCACCATCTTTTCCAACTTCACCGCCACCGGTCTGCCGCCGTCGTCGCCGCCGTACGCGGCGGAGATACTGGAAGCTTCAATTTCCGCCATTGCCAACCAAAAAAAAAAAAAAAAATTATTCTTTTTCAATATCTCAAATTTGTGACAGAAATTTAAAGAGAGGAATTGGGTTTATATTTCTGGTTGAAATTAATGCAATTAATTTTCAATTATGGAAAGAAATCTCAAAATTAGAGTAATTACCATGAAAATTATAAAATAAAATACATATTTTTTTAATTTTTTTAATTTTTTTTAATTTTTTTAATTTTTTTAATTTTTTTTGGAGCTGAGATGAATTATTATTTAAAAGTTTAAACTATAATTATTATATTTTTAAAAAAATAAAATAATAAATAATTAAAAATTATGAACTAAAAAGAATCTGCCACTAAAGGAAGAGATTCATGAGTTTAATCTGAAAAAGGCAAGAGATAAAACACCATCCCATCTCATTTATTAAACTTTCCAAAAATAATTATCCAAATAATTTTAATAATTTTTTTTTTCATTTAATTTCTCTTTTTTTTTTTTTTTTTTAATTTTAAAAATTGAGTTTATGTTCTTTTGTTAATTATTATTACTACATGTTAGGGACATTGCAATTTCCTTAAAGAAGACAACGACAACCTATGACTTTTACGGTCGTTCATAAATGTGTTCAAAAAACACGATCAACTTGATACAATTCGTACCGTTTGGATTGGGTTATAAATTTATTTGAGTTGGGTTGTGTTCGAAAATTTTATACATTGAGTTGTCTAAACCAACCCGACTTTGTTATTAATTTTAAAATATATATTTTTATTTAATATATATATAATTTTTACTTAATTTTACAATAGAGTCGTAAATTTTAATTAACGGTCTGAAAAATGAATAAATAAATATTATACCAATTAATATTTTATTTTTATTAAAAGAAAAAATTTGAATAAATTGAAGTTTTCGACCTGACAACTGAATTGAGTCTAAAAAAAGCCTCTCGACCCAACTTACGAACACCGTTCGTTATTCATAATTTTTTAAAAATTTAATTACGTTGTAATCACGAAATATTGAGAAGTGGGTCATGCTCGATCTTAAAGATTGAATAAGATATTAATTTATTTTAATGGGTTAATTTATTATTATTATTTTGACGTATTAGATAATTTTTTTACCATATAAAAAATTTAAATTTCTGACCTATTTACCGAAAATATATATTTTATGTCAATTAAATTTATTTTGAGTTTTAAAAAATATAATTAGAGAAATTAAATAATTAAAATTAAATTTTGAATTTTTTTTTTAAAATAAATAATATATTTCATAATTATCTTCATCACATCTAGCTGGCTTTCCATTAAATTTTTGTGGCCTTTGATTTTGTAACTGATTTGATTTAATCAAAGTTTATAAGCAGTTACTAAAATTCAAATTTTTTTTTTTATTTTTTATTTCTAAAAATAAAATCTTATCTTAATTAATTAATTCATTAATTATTAACACAGATTTACCCATCAACTTACCCAGTTGTAATGATCTTCAACTTTTCTCTTTTTTAATTAATTTCTATTTTTGAATATTAATATAATGTTTTTTTTTTATTACCTGTAAAATAAAAAAAATAAAATTAAAAAAAAAAAAAAAAAAAAAAAAAAAACAATCCCTTTTATTAATGGGAACAAAATAATCTTAGTATTTTTCGAATGTTTGGTAATGTGTGTTTTAAGGTTAAAATTGTATGAAAAATTATAGAATAAATAAGCGTTACCGAAACCCTAATATGTATTAATCGGTTCGAGCAAATTAACTGGTTAAAGTAATGATTTAGTAAACTCTAATGTTTATTAGTTGGCTCGATAAATTTAACGGGCTAAAGCAATGATTCAGTAAACCGTAATATTTACTGAAACTCTAATGTTTATTAGTCAACTCAAGAAATTTAACGGGTTACCGTAATGATTAAGCAAACTCTAATATTTACTGAAACCCTAATGTTTATTAGTCAATCCGAGCAATTTAACTCGTTAAAGCAATGTTTCAGTAAACCCTTATACTTATTAATCAACTCGAGCAATTTAACTAGTTAAGGTTAAAGCAATGATTCAGTAAACTCTAATATTTACCGAACCCTAATATTTATTAGTCAACTTAACTGGTTAAGGTTAAAACAATGATTCAGTAAACCCTAATATTACTGGAATCTAATATTTTTTAGGCAACTCGAGCAATTTAATTGGATGAAATAATGATTTAGTAAACCCTAATATTTACCGAAACCCTAATATTTATTAGTCGAGTCAAGCAATTTAACTAGTTAAAACAATGATTCAGCAAAATATAATATTTACCGAAACCCTAATGTTTATTAGTCTCGAGTAATTTAATTAAACAATGATTCAGTAAACCCTAATATTTACCGAAACCCTAATATTTATCAGTCAAATCAAGCAATAATTTAACTAGTTAGAACAATGATTCAGTAAACCCTAATATTTACTGAAACTCTAATATTGACCGAAACCCTAATATTTTATTGAAACTCTAATATTTATCGAAACCCTAATATTTATTAGTCGACTCAAGCAATTTAACTAGTTAAAACAATGATTCAGTAAAGCATAATATTTACCAAAACCCTAATATTTATTAGTCGACTCGAGCGATTTAACTGGTTAAACCAATGATGCAGTAAACTCTAATATTTACCGAAACCCTAACATTTATTATAATATGATTTATAATTAGTCTTCACAAAATGGTTAAATCTAATTTGATATCTAATAATTAGGTAATGTGATTATTTGTTGTTATTAATAAAAACCCTAATTAATTAAGGGTTAATTATAAGAATTATAACCCTAATTAGGGTTTTCCTTTGTGGCTACTTTATTCTTCTCCTTTCTACCACTCTACATTAGGAATATGTTTAAATTAAAGAAAGTTTGATTTTGTCATATTTAATTCTTTTCTTTATTTGTTTTATTTAAGTTAGATTATTATTATTACAACATAAATTCATTATGTTTTATTTACCAAATTTGGCCAACATTACTTAAATTATATCATAAACTTCATATAAGTTGGTGTTTTCAAAGGTAATTAACTAATTTGTTCTAATTACCTTATAATTAATCCATTTTATTTTAATTTTATGTACTAAATAATTTTTTTTTTTTTCAAATTATCCATACAATAAAATATCTTTTTTTTTATGGAAAAAATCATGTACTTTTTTTTCTTTTAATAATTTCAGGAATTAATTTAATTATAAGAAATTAAAAGGAAAGAAATTGTTTGCAACTCATAGAATAAGAATGAATTTTTATTATATGGTAGGTGTAATTAGTTCCTATAGTTTGTGATTTTTTTTTTTTAAATTTTAATTTTCTTACTATTAAATATGCCTAAATTTTGTCTATGTACTCCCAATGAATTTTGAAATTATATTTTAATGTTAATTTTTTTTATTTAAAAAATTGTATCTATTAGTCTTTCCGGTCATAAAAATGTTATTATTATGTACTCTTTTTATTGGACGAAAAAAAGACGAAAATTATTAATGAAAATTTATTAGAAATACAGAACTAATAGATAGTTAAAAGTATATAGACTAAAATGAAATATATGGACCGATGTTTCAAAATAAGAGACTATTTGACACTTAAAACGAGTGGTTAGTTAGCCTGTTTCAAGCGAATTTTGGTTAGCTTGCCTGTTTCAAGCAAGTTTTTAAATAGTCAGATAAGAAGTATAATCATCATCTTCGTTTTGTCTTTTATTATAGATTGAATCATGTGAATGTCTAAACGTTTCTTACAACATCGTTTTGTCTTTTTCGATAGGCTAAATTAAGCGAAAGTTTATTAACACTTTTTACCAACGAGTGAACGGATTCTTTGAATAAAAAAGAACAAGTAAATCATTTATGAAAAACCATATTTTACATAATTTATTAAAAAAAAATAATTTTAGCAAATATAATTGTAAAAGTTCTAAATTTTATTTCTTCAATGAAACCTTATAAATAAATTATTTTCCTAAGTATGTTGAATAATCATAAAAATTAAAATTAAAATTAAAAATAAAAAAAAATTAAAAAAAAAAATCATTAGCAATGGGAAAGATAGGAATATGCAAATTCATATTGCTAACTAATAATACATCATTGGTATGCTTAAGCAATAAAATACACACCTGAATTTTTCTACTTTTTGAGTTTACCAAAATTTAATGTACATACCTTTTTCTGGACTCTGTCAAGGTGAATATGAGACTACTTTCTAATCTGGGTGAAAAGTTCAGGAGGTTTTCCAGTTCCTCCTGATCCACCAGGAGCAGCGCCAAAAGCCGAGAACCCGCCGCTTCCTTGCTGGTTGCCGAACGCCCCGAATCCACCTGCAGCACCGGCAAAACCTCCGCCTGCAGCACCTGCAAAACCTCCACCTGCAGCACCTGCAAAACCTCCACCGGTAGCACCTGCAAAACCTCCCGTTGGGGGAGAAGCACCAGCAAATCCTCCACCGGTAGAGGCTGCACCAGCAAAACCACCGCCACTGAAACCACCACCACCAAAACCACCGCCACCACCTGAACCAACACCAGCAAAACCACCACCAACAGGTTTCACACTAGTAAAGCCACCACCATTAAAACCGCCAGGGGATCCTGTAGCAGTTCCAGGTAGACTAGGACCAAGCTGTCTTGATTGTCCAAATGAACCAAGAACAGTACCCAGTGCTTGCTGCCCTACTCCAATCTGAGCAGGCTGACCAAACCCGCCTTGAGCGGGAGCTTGAGTAGCCATTCCAGAGCCAAAGCTACCAGAGAACGCAACTGAATTTGTCGGTTGTGATGCTGCTTGTGAAGCCAGCGGAGATTGGAAGCTAAACGATGCAGGCCGAAACAACTCTCCACTTGGAGGAGAAGCCATAGTAAAGGAAGAGTTCATTGAGGTTGCATTCACATTGCCAAACGAACCACCAAATGGATTTGGTTTAGGAGCATTCGACATAGGCGTAGAGGTAGTTCCAAATCCTCCCAAGCTGCTCAAACTAAACTCGACGTTATTCGTCTCTGGGGCCTCCTCGTCCATATCGTCATCCTGAGTAATCAAAGCATCTGAAGTTTCACTTTTACCATTTGCAGAAACCTTAGGAGTCGAGTTTGGTGTAGGTAATGGAACAAAAGCAGCAGATGACTGTTGTGGTTGAGCATCCGCTGTTACAAATGGAACATGTCCTCCCACATCTTTGGAAACCGTCTGGGTTACAGAAGTTGGCTCTACATGATTTCCAACAGCAAGTGTTACAGAAGGTTGAAGCTTCAGTTCACGGGACTCGGGCTTTGAAGCCGGTGCTTGCTTTTCGGTATCAGCATCTGATTTCGGCATCGGTTGTTCTTTACTCGAGGATACCAATGTAGGATTCAAGGAAGATAGATTAGATGGTGGTGATACCATCTTAGGTGCCTGAAATAGGGAATCAGAAACAGAAACAACCGGAAAGGCGAAGCTCGATTGGGTTGATGTTGACAGAGGTTTATTGAGATCTACAACAGCAGCAGCAGCAGGACTTGGAAATGATTTGCTTAGCGGAGATCCTGAAAATAAAGTCGACGCACTTGAAGGAGTATTTACAGGTGCTGGTGCTGAAACTGATGGTGAAAACACGGTCGGCGGTTTCTTTTCTTCAGTCTTTCTCAGTCCATCAACGATCGGAACCAAAGAAGATGTTGTACCAACAGATGCAGGTTCAGGCTTATTTGCAGATCCAAAAAGTGGACTTGGAGTTGTAAGTCTCTCCTTTACGTTAGCAGTTTTCTGACTGTTTGGATTCAAGGTTTCAATGGAATCTTTCGGCGTGGACATCGGTTTAGATGATGTTACGAAGATAGATGATTTCTGCTCAAAGTTCATATTAGATTTCTGGACCGAGTCGCTTCTAGCGAGTGAGAAGAAATCAGAAGCTTTTGACTTCTCAGGATAAGTCACCTCTGCAAATTTGTTTTCTGAAGCCGCACTGTACGCTTCACTATTACTTTTTTTCAGCATTTCATGAGATGATTGGAACACTGGCAGAGGAGATGGTGCTGTACCATTAGTTTTTTGCGGTGGTTGGAATTTCTGTCTAGGAGGGCTAGCCCATGAGAAAGGCGTTGCGGGGTTCTCGGAGCCTTGTTCTGGATATCGAATATAAATATAAGCCGAAACATTCAAAACTTTTAAGAACAAGAAAAATACTTCATAACAGAGAATTTGTAAAAGCTGACAGTAAACAAATGACTATAGAAACCTTCTGATTATGCTTCATCTTTGGGATTATACCTGCATTTTTGGATGATGATGATAGCATAGACGATGCTATGCGACTAGCTGGACGAGCAACGGTTGCTGGTCCTTCAAGTGTGGGAGAACGAAATTGTTTCTCATTGGACAATGGTGTTCCTTGCAAGATCATCCGCTTAACGGTGGTTGTCGGAGGTTGAACGCTAGCCAGGTTCTGCACCAATTTTACAGGGGATTCATGTTATGATACAAAAGCATAGGAAGTTTGCAAAATTGTTAAGCAAAAAACAGTGCGTTAATGTGCAAAATTATCCCGGGGGAATAGGATATACTATCCACCCAAGAAAAGAGAGTCAATTGTCTTGACAAAAAAATGAAGAAAAACTGCAAATTTATATTATTTAAAAAATGCAGAAATCCATAAAGCCAATACCCCATAATAATCCGACAAGTACTCAGGATCCAGGTAGATGGAAGCATGTTAAATTCGGACAGATGGGTAATCAACTTGGGTGGATGGAGATAGAATATAACATAAAACACTTGGTTGGAAGGGTGCATTCTTGATTGAATGCATGAGTGCAGTTTGTTCAAATCCGTGATGCGATTGTGTCATCGAGAACGATGACTAGTATAAGTGGGGGAAGATATCACAACTGTGACAAGAAGAGAGTAAATTGTGACCTCCAGGAGCAAATAGGCAGAAGGCGAGTGGCGCCCATACGACCACGTGAGGGCAGAGGTAGACAAGTGTCATGATATGACCGAGGAGGAGGATGGTGCATCATCCAACACACAAAAAAGAGTGTGCGTGAAAGCCAAGCTGAGGTATAAGCAAGATTAGAAGCAACGTTGTTGCCATGAATGTCAGATACGGGCTCGAAAAAGGCCACTAGAGCCCCAAGTCATAAACCTCAAAAGTCAGGGTTCCGGAGTGAGTTTTAGCAAGCAACTCTAGAGTTATGTTTGTCTATATAAAAAATAGAGTTTGCAAATTTGGTATCAATCGAACACCAGAAGAATGCTCCACAAGATCATATAACCGTTCGCCAAAATCATGTCTACTCCTACCAAACCTAAAATGTCTCAAAATGTACTGTAGGGAGAGGCATAGGCATGTGTCGGGCCATATGCATCCTCATTGTTCCAACAACATTCCATACAAGAAATCCATGAATGGGCATTATGAAGAAAGGTGGTCAAAGAACAACTTGCCAAGTTCTGAACCATCTTCCATGTATGGCACTTAATCCAAGTTTATTTTACTAATAAAAAATATAGATCTTATTTTAAATTGACAGCAAAGTTCCATATGAAACACAGGTAAGAAAAATGAAAATAGGGGTTCAAGGAAACACAGTACCCTGTCAAGTGAGTCTCTTCTCCTTCTCCCAGTTTCCGTTTCAGAAATTTTCGCTCCACTCCGCTGTTTTCTTCTCGATGTATCTTTACTTGAAAAAGAATCAGCAGAAAGTAAAAGCTTCTTACTAGAAGTTTCTGGAATTTTGTTCACATTTGGAGAACTGAAAGAAGCATCATAAGTAATTCCAATAGTGTCGAACAATTCCTTCGTGATACTCTGCCTTTTCGAAGAGGGCGATTCGATATTGAGTGTAGCAATTTGTTTTGATAGATTATCAGAAAGAAGTTGAGCTGCTGCTAATTGAGATCCCATTATGTTATTCAAACTATGTAAGGAATGACTTTGCCTGAAACAAATTTTGAGGAAGAAACGTGTGTCGGGCTACTCAAAACGACCAGCTGAAAAGCAAACGGTAATAAAGCTAATAAATTTCTCACTGAACAAAATTTGACGTACCTCGAAGATCCAAATTTCCTTTGAAGAGCTCTTTCGTTAACTTGAGTTTCATCATTTCCACCGAACTTATTCAGCTCAAGGCCATTAAAATGTCTTTCTAACTCAATTAACTGGTTAGTCATATTCTGGAAAAGAGAAGAACATAATGGATACATCACATCTCCAATTGAGGGAATTCATTTGTTTTCGAAACAATCGATAACCTACCTGATTCATCTGCAAAATGTGCTGTCGTTTTAGCTCTAATTCAGAACTTAACTTTTGGCGATCCCAATGTTCCCAATAGTTGCTGTCAGAAGCTTGCGTAACAATACCTTCAATGTATGTTTTCTTTGACAAAACTGAAACCAAATAAACTAAAAATGTAAAATACATATGAAATTATGACCAGAAATCAATTGATTATAACCTACATGTTGATATTCAACCAAGTCAACGTGATGACTGGACTTACAATCGTTATTTATTTCAGGATCCCCGTATCGTCAATCAAATTCCCGTGATAACTAATGAGATTATTTTACAGAGAAACTTTAGCTTCGACGTTTGGAAGGGATATACATGGAACTTTCTTATTCTACTTCTTTGTGACATTCAAATATTCAATACATACTAAACAAATCACTTTTCCAATATTAACTACATCAACATGGAATATTCTATGCCATATTCTATGCCAACAAGGTCGCCATCAATCATGTAGTATAAACGAACAAGAAGCTGAGGTTTAAATACCTTCAACCGTTCTGTCAAAGAGATTTTGTACCTCCTGTGCACGCTCAGTCATTGTGCGCTGCAAAGAGAAGGAAAAATGAAATTCACGTGTAAGATAACAGTATTGACAACAAGGAAAAGGATTGTGGGAAGAAATAGAAAAGGAAAAAGGGACTCAAAAAGAAGAGACCAAAATTATAGTATGTAATTCAAATCGAAAGAACTAAACAATAGAGGAATATTTTCTAAATTTGATATGAGAAAATCAAAAGGGCATTCATCAACATAAATCTTCTTTTATTCTAGTTCTAAAAAGTTCTATTATTTTTAACATCCAGTTCACCAACTAATGAAATTAAATTCAAAACAACAAGTTATTCCAAACATACTAACCAAAAGAACAATCAACGTTAGATATCTACAGAATCCCCATTAAAGTCATATAAACAGCAAATCTGAGGAAACGATCAATAAAGAAATGCATGCAACTAATCATAGTAATAACTCTTCTCTGAGTCACATTCCAAGAGAACACTTGAAACCTGGGTTACTTCTGATATTCTCTAAGCTCAAGTAATTTGCAAATCAACAGACTATTATGCTTTATTTATTTTCGAAATACAAAACGAACCGTTTCATTGAAGATATGAAACGAGAATAAAGCTCAAAAGATACAAACTCCAAAAGTGAGAGAAAGAAAGAACAAAACATAGTAAAATTACATAAGAAATAAGCCTTGAATAGGTTAAATAGTTCTTTCTCAAATGATTCAAGTCAAACATAATTAGTTTCTTCAAGGTTGATATCCAGTACTGGCATTGGCCATAGGACAGGGAATATAGCAATCTTTTCTCACACCGTACATATCGTTTTCAATTAGTTTCCTTTTCAGTGATGCTTCCATTAAGCTATTGTCGTTTCACTATTTTTTCTTTTTTTTTTTTTTTTTTTTTTCCCTTCGCTGATCTCTCTTACTCTACACATCATTGCTACAAAATGAGAAGCCCTGCAGCCACTCATCCTCCATAATTTAATTTTTCACATTTTTTCTCCTTTTCTGAATCTAGTACTTCTAGCAATAAATAGTGAGGTTATACAAATTAATAACCATACTCTCAGTCAGCCAAAGTACAGGAAAAAAATAATTAACAAACTAAAAAACACAAAATAATAATTGATAATTACCCTCCATATTTGACATTGATCTGAAAGAGTGGCTAAGCCAAGCTCCAAAGCTTCAACGGAGCTTTTCTGGAAAGTAGTGCAGGCATCCAAAAAACCACCCGGCTCTTCTATAGATTCTAGAAGCATGTCCAGCCCTTCGCACATTTCAGTCATCTGTAGAGAATAGGAAGCATTGAAGAAGCCAGAAAAAAATCTGAAAGAAACAAAATATATATACACACAAATATATAGAAAATCAAGCTTACAGAAAACATGAGAGGATACAAGGGGAAGACAAAAGTAATACTCCATAAAAGTTCTAATTCAAGATGGGGATCAAATCAAGTAAAATAAGGCCTAAAGAATAATTACAAAAAATTTTACACGAAAACCCATAGAGGTATGATGTCTCATGAAGGATCACCACCTCCTTCTCCGATCTTTCAATCTAAAAATCCTATTGTTTCTTTCCCTCCAAAATCTCACACAACAGCACAACAACAAGCAAACCATAGTCGTCGACTCTTTTCACGAAAAAGAATACTTGGCTGCAAAAAAAATTATAATCTGGCATACACATGGAATATAGAGTTAAGATGTAAATTGAGTAACTCTAATTGAGCACAATCTAACTATTTTGGAGTATGACGCATCTACAACTTTCTCGCTTTTGACTTCAATAATCCTCAACGGTCTCGTTGACTCTAAGAGCCTGTTCTAAGATTTGTCTTCAAGAAATGAAGGCCTCTTAAAATATGAAATTTTCTTTGGGGAAGTTTCCTTAATTAATCTGGTATGATTTTATACACACTAGTAGTTAAACTAATGGGCGTAAAATCCTTAACCCTAATCACTCTTTCCTCTTAAGAACCACATAGTGAAAGTTTCATTTAGAGTTGTTCAAAATTCCTCGTTTAGACCTTACTCTAGAAAATCAAGCTGTAAATTAGGGCTTTATGCTTCGGATTGTTACCTTGTATATGTTTATAACTGTATTTTTCTTTTCCTAATGGGTTTAGATTGATAGCATGTTTTTTGCTTATTTGATTGGGTGTCTCTTAAATATGATTCTTCTCCACTCAATGAAATATAGAAAAATATTATCCTTCCTACATAGCTTCACTTACTGGTTTTGCCAAGGGGACGTTGCCGTAATTTCGCTCTGAACCATCTTGCTTCTTATTAGAAATTTTACCCAACGAGAAGTTGTCTTGCAAAGATACTTGCGAGCTCTGTATCACTGGTAAAGATTCAATTTTACCAGCACCTGCACTTACTTGTCTCCCACTTTGTGTTAATGTACTTGGAACATCCTTCGGTTGAAAAGGCTTTCCAGCAAAACCTGTGAAAGCATTTGCAGCACCCAAACTTTGCTTTACTGTTGATTCTTTAACATTGAGAAAGGGATGGCTAGGAACATCCGCCGATTGCTCCGAAAAAGCAACAGACCCAAGGCCAGTAAATTTCTGAACAGGCTTATCAAAATTCCCAATCTGATTGTTGGGTCTCTCCAAGAAAGAAGGCTTTAACGATTGGTTAGGCATGTCCACGGATTGCCCCGAAAAAGCGACAGATCCAAGACCAGTAAATTTATGAAAAGGCTTATTAAAGTTCCCAATCTCATTGTTGGGTCTCTCCAAGATAGAGGACTTCAATGATTGGCTAGGCACGTCCACAGATTGCCCCGAAAAAGCAACAGATCCAAGACCAGTAAAATTTTTAGCAGGCTTAGCGAAATTCCCAATCTCGTTGTTCGGTCTCTCCAAGGTAGAAGGCTTCAATGGTTGTGAAAAAGCAAAAGAATCCATTTGCTGGCTTTTAGCATTACTCTCTCTGGTAATAACTGGACTCTCATCTACTTTAGATACTGGACGCTGATCAATATTAGAAAAGAGCTGAGGCTGATCATCAGTAGGCACTACTGTATCGTCTTCCTCTTCCTCATCACAAGCAGAAACAGTCTCATCTGAAGCTTCAGATTCATTAGCACTGCATGAAAAGTTCAAAAAAAAACATAGTAAAAGAAAATCAGGAGCTATAATCATACTATTTAGGCTGCTATTAACAAGGGGGTAAATGGACTTTGGTCTTGGGTAACACTAACAAGCAAGGTCTCAAAACAGATAAGGCAGTACCTAGAAAAATGAAACAGAATGAGTTTTCCCTCTAGAGTAAGACACAAGAGAGTGCAATATGGCGAGACTTCTCTAATCTCTTCATTTCCAACTTGGACTTCCACCTTTCCAGGGAGAGAAACTCGATCAATGCACAGCCCCATTACCAAATTATCGTCACCGTTGTCTGAAACAAGAAAGAGATAGAATTATATCACAGAAGAAGAGATACTGCAGAAGTACAAAAATTAAAACCTAATCTCACACAGGTGTGTAAATAAAAAATGACTGTAAAGGCAATCAAAAGTTTCTAATGGTAACAAGCCCTGCAACCCAACACTAAATTTCAGGAAATGATACTTCCCTCTGTGTGTGCACTTGAAAACACCAGGGAAAATCAAATAACTAGTGAAACGCTATAAGAAAACAGAACGGAACCAACTCTTAGAAAATTCAAGAAAAGCACAAGTATATTAATTGGATAATGTCCCAAAATAAATTGATCGACCGCATTGTAATCATTTTGTATTGAGAAGCCAAACTTTCATTTAGAAGAAAATAGAAAGAATAAAAGAGGACCAACATTGGCCAACAAGACTAAAATAAAAACAGCCTAAAAATAGCCAAACAGGACTGGCCTAACAAACAAGAAAAGGACTCCAATCCAAGAGAATATTTAAGTCATGAAAAACCAACTCTAAGGAAGCCATAAATGTAGCGATCAAAAAATCACAAGGCAGGAAAAGTCATAATATAATATAAAGAAAATATGTTTCTTATTTGATTCTTCAAACAATTAAACTCTAAAGAGATGATACACAAATACACATCCAGAGAAACGTCTTTTAGACTACATTTATATTAGGAAATGCAAATCATAGCTCATTTGATGACTCAATGCATTAAAATGGGACACATTCCTAGGGAGGGGGGAAATGGAAACAAGATAAGCTAATGAACTGTGGTAGTCAAATCACGAGATCCCTAACCTTGAAGCTCAATCCTCGGGAGTGACTTATCTCTTTCAATATCAATAACAGCAACTTCATTCTCAACCTCTTGCAACCAACCAAGCAACACAATATGCTGATCTGTATTGTTCCTATTGGCAACAATTGCGAGCTTGCTGCACCCAAATCAAGAAAGGTAATAAATAAAGTTGACCTGTAGGATCAGAATTAAAGAATAACCTCAAAGTAACGGGAAAAAGTTCTCTAAATAAAAATAAAAAAAGAGGAATTCCATGTAAAATTCAATTCAGAGCTTTAATGAGACCAAGTGATTTCTACATACCATTTATCTAAATAACTCAATAATAAACAAGGCCCAGTTTCAACAGGCAAAATGTCTGGAGTGAAACCTGAATATATATCATGGAACGATAACAAGACTTTATTTGAGGAAACCTACAAAAGAGGGTGACAAAAATTAATCTACCAAAATAGATATAAAATAAATAAATCAATAACACATTCACTACAACATGTTGATCAGTTAATGATACTGTTTCATAATTCTTGTTAAGCAAATTACATTCAATTTAGTATGCGTTTGTGGAAACAAATACGAAAACTATGATAACTCTCCGCTGTTACTATCATTCAGAAGATCAGAACAATAAGTAACAGATTTATAACCAATAAAAGGAAGGTGATTGATCTTCAATCTAGGGCACTAATTACAGGGAAAGTATGCAAACTTTCTCAATGTATATAAAAAATGCTTGGGGTAAAAATATTAATAATAACAATAACATGATACATCATCCACAGATCTAAGATTTTGTCAAGACACAAGAAAGAAAAAAAAATTATTCATGATCTTCCTCGCTTCTTAATCAATGTATTCGTAACCTTAGCAATCATTTCCTTGAATAATGACTGCTAAGGTTCCCTCAAACAACCATCTACCTTGTTTCGATCTAAACTACTCATTTTCTACTAAGAAGACTACACATGGCCAATCTAATAAAGCTCAACTAGCTTTTTCTCTAAAGGTGAAACAGGAACTCTCATTAGCTCAGTAATTAGTAGTATCCCAATTTACTTCTTTTCCTTTTTTTCATTCTCCTAGCAGAGTGTGTAAGGTTATTAAGAAGTTGATGCGAGATTTCCTTTGGGAAGAGGTTGAAGAGAGGGGAGGAGCGCACCTAGTGAATTGGGAGACTATGGGAAAGTCGCTCACTCTTAGTGGGTTAGAACTTGGGAATCTTGAGTTTGTTATAGAGCTCTCTTAGGAAAATGGCTTTCGCAATCCCTCTCGAATCAAATTCCCTTTGCTGTAGGATTATTGTGAGTAAGCACAGTCCTCATCCTTTTGCGTTGTCCTTGAATGGGGTAAAAGTTCTGGCAAGAATCCTTGGAAAGAAATAATCAAGCGCATTATTTTCTTTCCACATTCAAGGATTTATTTACCCTATAAATGTTTTTGTTTCCCAATGAGATAAACTATACCAGTTGGTAAACCAACTAATCTCTCACAAATAATTTCCACAATAGCAACCGTAAACATCAATAAAGCTAGTGTACGAGATTTTTTTTTTTTTATCAAGAAACCAAGGTTTCAATTAGAAAGAAGGCATATAAAAGGGCTAGTAAAAAACAACAGCCAAAAGAAATTATTCAAACAACAATGGACCCAACCAAAAAAAAAAGGACTCCGTGCAGAAGAACAAAACTTAGAATATGATAATTACAAAGGTCCTTAAATTTTTAATTTACAAATGCCTAAATTTGGCAAGATCTCACACCTCTTTCCAAGACCTCTTATAGCCTCTAAAAATTATCTCATTCCTTTCAAGCCAAATGCTCCATAAGACAGCAAAAAAAAAAAAAAAAGGTATAAGCACAATCATGAACACAACCCTTCTCAGGAAAATAGAAATGGAAAAAGGAGAAAAGATTGAAAAAATTAATAAAAAGAAGAAGAAAAAAAAGAAAATCACAGCTACTCACGTCAGTGATTTTTCCATCTTTACTTCTGATAACTTGGACAAAGTAATCTTCTTCATCACCTGTTGCAGTCACTTGAAAGCATCCTATAATGATACAATCAGCACGAACCCACTTGATAGAGTCAACTGACAAATCAGGAAAAATCAAGTTAAAACATGGTACCAGAAGTATTTTCTAGAATGATAAATATAAGATTGTCATTAAGAGTAAAAATAGTATTTTTGTTGTTTATTACATAATATTATCATTTTCAATTTATTTTAATTTTCAGATATTTGTTTTTTACTTTTCTTAAATTTTCTGGATTATTACAATTTAGTTAGAATTTAACTTGCATGATAATTCCTTGTTCTATTGGAAACCTCATTTAGTTATATTTTTATTTTGGAGAAGGAACCACATAGTAAGTAAAAAGAATTACATAAGCGGAAGGAAGAGGCAAATTCTCAGACTAGCCATAGAGTTCCCAAAACCCTGCAATTGGAGATTTATTTTAGCTCCTTTTGTCTTAGTTTGTAAGCTTGTTAGTGTTTTATCACTCATCTCAATGAAACTTTGGCTTCGCATAATTATTAAAAAAATAATATTTGAAATTTAAAATAAATAACTCACGACAATGACAATTATCCCAATCTAAAATTGCATGGGAGAAGAAGCAATGTCTTCAAAATTCCCATGATTTCTCTCTAGTCAAAAACCCCCATATAACAATGACAATTCATCCCAATCAAGAATTTTTTTTCTTTTTTTTTTCTTTTACCACTAATCATTGGCAATCAAATCTATCCAACGATAGTAGCCAAACTAAATAGGGTTAAAATAAGAATAAAAAAAGTATGCTGAGATTACTGAGGAAGAATGCAAGGTACTCCTTTCCATGCTAACAACTCAAACTCAACTTGTAGCTAATCTTGGAAACACTAAGTTTGAGTTCCACTCAGATAGATCACAAAAGTAAAATATAAGAGACATCACTCACCAAAAGAAAAAATAAAAAGAATGATGAAAGTTATGAAACCTTCACGTTTCAACACTTTACAGACATCATTTTTACACACGCACAGAGAGAGAGAGAGAGAACCTTTCACTGCAAAGTCCGTATCAGTGTCACCATTCCCTAAACTCGGCAAGAGTGACATGGAAAGTCGTTCCTTGAATTTATATGAGAAAATGGTAAGAGTGTCCTTTTTAGCCACAGCAATGAATTTTCCTTTCACACTGCATTCAACTAAAATCCAAAATAAGGTTTTTAAAAAGTTCAAAAATAGTAGCTCCACATGTATAAGCTTTGCTCATAATAATTCATGTAAATGGATTGCTTTCATAAAAAAAAATAAAATAAAATAAAAAATAAAAAAAATAGCAAGAAAGCAGGGGCAAGAAAATACAAACAAATAAGAACTTCTCTTCCAAAGACACTGCAGAGTATATGTGGGGAAAAAAAAGAACAAAAAGAATACAATAACTAAAATAGTTCACTATACAGGGACAAAACATATATGGACAAACAAAGTCTCGTTGCTTAAATGAAATATACAAGGATAAACAATAGATGAAGTACCTAGAAGAATTGAGTAGAAAGATGCAAATTTAAGAGAGCTCGTCTAATTTTTATGAAGGGACACCCAGTACTGGATAATTTCACAGGAAAAAATAGAAAGTTCAAGGAAATTCAGCATCTCTCCTTGCCTATACATTGCAAAAAGATTCGTCCTCTTGAAGTAGAAATTCTAAATAGGCCTTTCAATAGCCCAAGATATCCATGACCAAGGCAACTGTACTTTTTTAAACTGAAATTTTGAAGCTTTTTATTGTAGAATGTGATGCTTCTGACAAATGGTGTAGACGGACATATGATGTTTGCACCACCATATAAGATAATACACTGATATACATACTGTAACACGAGCTAAAAGATAAACTATCTATCACTCGAGGATAAAAAAAAATTGGGGCAAAAGCAACAACATGCAATATTTCAATATTAAATAATGTATTTTGATGAGCAAACCGAGTTTAATAGAAGTGTGAAAACAATAGTCCTAACCATCGTCAATTAAATATACAGTCATTTAACATAAAATGTAAGAAACTTATCAAACGCCACATAAATTTGCCATTATGAATTATAAACATAAGTTACTGTTCAAAAGTACGCAGCGTACCAGCATCAATATCGTGCATGATATGTTTAAAAGGACCACTAGCCGATCCTTGGTATAACTTTCCATGTTTTGAAAGAACCAGATAAGAATTTTCCGGCTTTCTGGTCCATTTGAAGTCTTTGATGCAACTGGAATCAGTTGTTGAACAAGAGAAATAGGGTTTTTCAGCCTGCATAGCAGCAATGAAATATAAGAAAATGACGTGCAAGAAAAATAACTAAACAAAACAAAAAAACCATTAGCAATAAGAGTGAAACAGCGTTAAATAAATGGAAAACTTGCTGAGAGATTAGCGGATTTCGATCTTAAGGCGAGTTAGAGGTTTCATCAAAATACTACTGTAAGTTCCAGAGAGAAAAACCATGTAATTACTCCGTGCAGGAATTTAATTCAGTAACGTACTTAACCAATGATTGTGATATTTTCCCCGTTGATGCAAATAACCAAAATGACATTTCAGGGGAACGGTGCTTTGAAATTAGGACAAGCTTCAGTTAAAAGCACTACCTTATCAAGCAGCGAGTCAACTGAAAAAAGATGAACATCACCAGCTACGACGGCAGCAAGAAAAGAATTATCATTGGAAAGTGCAAGAACATGAACTTTCCCGACGGAAACATCCACAATACTCAAATCCTGGACTGAAGAACCAGTTCCCCCGTTTTTCATCTCCTTAGCTGAAGCAACTACATCCTTGGTCCTCACCACAAAAAACCCTAAACAAACAAAATTCTTCAGAAAATCAACAGTATTCACAACAAAAGGGGAAGCAATTGAAATTACCAACCAGACAAATGGGCAACGAATGTAAGACCAAAACTCTCAGACACAGCAAGAGGCTGGGAAGGAGGACTTCCAGGATCAAAAATGGAGTCATTGAGCTTGACAGGAACAGGTTCGCCGATCTTTTCGAAGTAGTAATCGTTGGTTTCAACATGCTCCCCTTCGTAACAGTCTTCCAATGCAATAGGAGTTGAAGAAGTGGAATGCCGCGAATCAACGGAAGCCATGAATTGACTGAAGCTTTTCTCTGAATCGAGAGAGAAGCTCTGCGGAAGATTTTCGAAGCAAACGAATGTTCTTCCCTCTTCTTCTTCTCCGACTCGAGGGGTTTTTGGAGTTCGCACTCTTCAAGTGCCTTTGGGCGGTAAGCGTGTGGGAGATTAAATATATACCTCCGATTTTAAGCTATTGGAATTTTTCCCAAAAAAAAATTAAATAATAATAATAATAATAATATAAAAGTCATTGTATACCCCTATTATTAATAATAATACATTTAAAATTGTTTTAAAAAATTTACCACAGCGTTCCATAAATACTCATGAACTTTTTTAGAATGACGTTAAAAATATTTATAGATGATCTATGAGGTGTCAATAGTCAAAAGGTGTGTTTGTATAACTCGATAATCTGACCAACCTAGATTACCGAACCCAAAACATAAGCGTTGGGTTTGTTGGATGATGAAAGTCCCACATCGGCTAATTTAAAGAATGATCATGCGTTTATAAACAAAAAATACTCTCTCAATTGGTGTGAGGCCTTTTCGGGAAGCCCATGAGAGCTTATGCTCAAAGTGGACAATATCATATCATTTTGGAAAGCTCTGTTCGTCCTAAATATTTAACATGTTAGTGATATATTACCGCTTATAAACGTTTAATATTTGAATTTTATGAATTTTTATTTATTAATGTAATACGTATTAATATATGAACGTAGATTTTTTTTAAAAAACAAAAAAAAAAAAAAAAAAAAAACCTAAAAATAAAGAAATTGAGTTCAAACTCTATTTAGGTCAGAATTTCTTCGAACATGTGCTTGAATTCATTCGAGACGTGAGCAATCTCGATTCACCCACCTGACTGTTAGTGATATATTACTGCTCGTGAATGTTTAATATTTGAGTTTTATGAAATTTTATTTATTAATGACGTATTAATAAAAAAAAACCTAAAAATAGAGAAATTGAGTTGCAGACTCTATTTAGGTGGCTCGATTCACCAATCTAACCGGTCCGACTCACAGCCAACGCTCTTGCTTGCATTGATAACAGTGAAAATCTCTCGAAGGGTTTATAAATAGATAATACAAATCGTTGGTATCAAATTTGTTGTGTAAATATACCATATAAGACTGATATGTTGATTCGAAATATTATTATTAATTTATTGGAATTATTGTATTTTATTTATTACTTTAAATTTTTTTAAAAGTATTTATTAATCATTTTATTCGAATTATTGTATTTTATTTATTATTATTATTATTATTATTATTATTAATCATTTTATTCGAATTATTGTATTTTATTAAATAAAAAATTGGAAGCCTTAGCGCCTCTGTACAAGCCGAGAGAGAGAGGACATGAGCTCGCAGCTACTTCCAGTCTCCTCTCTTCCATCCATCGCCATAGCCAAAGCTCACAATCGAACTCCATTAAAGCCAAGCTCCATTTCCATCTCCTCATCTCCTCTTCCATCTCACACTCTTTCAGAAAGAACGCACATCCCCTCCCATGTCTACAGGCATCCAGCCGCCGTGCTTCTCGAGCTCTGCACTTCCATGAAAGAGCTCCACCAAATCCTCCCACTGGTCATAAAAAATGGCCTCTACAACGAGCATTTATTTCAAACCAAGCTCGTCAGCTTGTTTTCCAAGTATGGCAGCATCAACGAGGCCGCTCGTGTTTTCGAGCCGATTGAGGAGAAGATCGACGTTCTCTACCACACGATGCTAAAAGGATATGCGAAGAATTCGTCGTTGGAGACTGCTCTTGCTTTTCTTTGTCGAATGAGGTACGATGAGGTTAAGCCTGTTGTGTATAATTTTACTTATTTGCTTAAGGTTTGTGGCGATAATGCGGATTTGAAGAGGGGTAGGGAGATTCATGGGAATCTGATTAAGAATTCGTTTGGGGCGAATGTATTTGCAATGACTGGTGTTGTGAACATGTATGCGAAGTGTAGGCAGATTGACGATGCATACAAGATGTTCGACAGAATGCCTGTGAGAGATTTGGTGTCTTGGAATACGATTATTACTGGGTTTTCCCAAAATGGGTTTGCAAATAAGGCCCTGGAGTTGGTTTTGAGTATGCAAGATGAAGGCCAAAGGCCTGATTCGATTACATTGGTTACTGTTCTTCCTGCTGCTGCTGATATTGGATCGTTAATGGTGGGGAAATCTATTCATGGGTATGCCATTAGAGCTGGATTTTCAAAGCTTGTTAATATTTCAACTGCTTTGGTTGATATGTATTCAAAATGTGGATCAGTTGATACAGCTAGATTGATTTTTGATGGAATGGAACAGAAGACTGTTGTGTCATGGAATTCCATGATGGCTGGATATGTGCAAAGTGGTGAACCAGAGATGGCTATTGCAATCTTTGAGAAGATGTTGGATGAAGGAATAGAGCCTACCAATGTAACCATTATGGAAGCGTTACATGCCTGCGCCGATTTGGGTGATTTCGAAATGGGGAAGTTCGTTCATAAGTTCGTCGATAAGTTAAATCTTGGTTCGGACGTATCCATTATGAACTCATTGATATCTATGTATTCGAAGTGTAATCGAGTCGACATTGCTTCTGATATCTTCAAGAACTTACATCGAAAAACTCTCGTCTCATGGAATGCAATGATTTTGGGTTATACTCAAAATGGAAGAGTGAGTGAAGCTTTGAATTGTTTTTGTGAGATGCAATCTTTAGGTATAAAATCTGATTCATTTACAATGGTTAGTGTGATACCTGCTCTTGCAGAATTATCAGTCACTCGCCAAGCTAAGTGGATACATGGACTAGTTATTCGATCTTGTTTGGACAAAAATATTTTCGTAACGACCGCTCTCGTCGACATGTATGCAAAATGTGGAGCAATTCACATGGCGAGGAAGCTTTTCGACATGATCGATGACCGACATGTCATAACATGGAACGCAATGATAGATGGATATGGAACACACGGACTTGGAAGGGCTGCGGTAAACCTTTTTGACGAGATGCGAAGGGGAACAGTTGAGCCAAATGATATTACATTCTTATGCGTTATTTCCGCTTGTAGTCACTCAGGTTTGGTAGACGAAGGACTTCGTTATTTCGAGAGCATGAAACAAGATTATGGATTAGAGCCTTCGATGGATCACTATGGTGCGATGGTCGACCTTCTCGGTCGAGCTGGTAGGATCAAGGAGGCTTGGGATTTTATAGAAAACATGCCAGTTAGTCCCGGGATTACCGTGTACGGTGCCATGTTGGGTGCGTGTAAAATTCACAAAAACGTCGAGTTTGGAGAGAAATCAGCCAATAAACTGTTTGAGATGAACCCTGATGAAGGTGGCTATCATGTGTTGCTTGCAAATATTTATGCTTCTGCTTCGAAGTGGGGCAAGGTAGCTGAAGTAAGAAGAACAATGGAGAAGAAAGGGCTTAAGAAGACTCCTGGTTGCAGCTTTGTGGAGCTAAGAAACGAGGTCCATTCCTTTTATTCAGGTAGCACAACTCATCCACAATCCAAGAGAATTTACGCCTTTCTCGAGGAACTTGGGGACGAAATCAAGGCAGCTGGCTACGTGCCCGACACGAGCTCGATACACGACGTGGAAGACGATGTCCAAGAGCAGCTTCTCAATAGCCATAGCGAGAAGCTCGCTATTGCTTTCAGTCTTTTGAACACGAGTCCGAACACTACGATACACGTACGAAAGAATCTACGAGTGTGTGGAGATTGTCACAATGCAACGAAGTATATTTCGCTCGTGACCGGAAGGGAAATCATAGTAAGGGATATGCATAGATTTCATCATTTCAAAAATGGAAGTTGTTCTTGTGGAGATTATTGGTGAGCTATAGTCATGCTGTTTCTTATACATCATAGTTGTTCTTGAAAGCATTCGGGAGGTGATTAGTCGTTTTTGGCCAAGCTTCTATTAGGCCGACCACTACATAACTAAAGAGATCCATACATAATGAGCGACAGTGAAGTCCGTTAAAGGTGAAAGTTGTAGCTTCTAGGACGAAGTCGAGCCACTAATGGAGTGGCGAATGAGGCATACTCTATGTATCCTAGACTAGTAACGACTGAAATATGAGAAAAAAACGACATCAAATTTCAGTGAACTATTTAAGCTATTAGTGTGATTGATCCGAGAATTACCAAGGACTTTCGGTAGACTGATTTCATTTTCGAATTCGTTTGAGACGGGTCCTAGCGTTACCGAGTTCTTTCAGTGTGATCCGAATGTCATTTTTAATAAATTATCTGAAAACATATCCTTTCGAATAAATGACTTTCTTTCAAAAGAATATAGAATAATATTTTTTTTTTCACATCTTAAAGTTAAGATATATACAGTTCTATCGAGATTTTTTTTTTAATTAACAATAAATTTTAATTAATTTGGTTCAAGGTTTCAAGAGGAACACATTAATCAACAAAATCCATAAAATTTTCATGTATATGAATCAAACTCAAACATGATTCAAACCCTAATTAATTCAAATGCCCAAATGAACTTTATAATGTTTTTTAATTTATTGCAAACAGAAATGAATTGATAATTCATATAGATTTACTTTTCAATTGCGGAGTCGCGGTCGATCTCAATAATTTATACATTTCGAGAGCGATTTAGATAATTTGAGAATACTGGTGGTTAGGAACCCGACACGATTCGGAAAGCGACGTTGGATGCAGAAATCTACACAAATTTGGGGATTTTCAATTGAAACCAGGTTCTTAGGGCATTGATTTTCCAGGTTTCATCTTCGTTTTTGTTTGTGAATCGATTGATTTCGTTTCAATTTCGATTATATAGAAAAAAAGTTTTAAATTCGAGTTGTATCAGTGGGAGAGGGGGATCGGTCGAGAATCGATATGACTCCTGTTTGTCCCTTCGTGAAATCTGCTCGTCCCGACGACGCTTCTTCTCGGAAGCACCAGCCGGAATCTGCTTGTCCTTTTGCGAAATCCGGCCGTTCCGATGATGCTTCTTCAAGAAAACAGCAATCATCGGAGTCTTCATGTCCGTTTTCGAAATCTGCTCGTTCGGATGACGCTTCTTTGAAGAAGGATCAGCCTGAGGCGGAGAAAGACGTTGCCGATGCTGCTAAAACTGGCGGCAAATGTCCATTCGGATATGATTCTCAAACTTTCAAGATTGGTCCTCTAAGCTGTATGATTTGTCAGGCACTTCTCTTTGAATGCAGCAGATGTGTCCCCTGTTCTCACATTTTCTGCAAGTAATTTATCAACTATGGTGCTTTTTGATCTTCGTTTTAGTAATTTATCAGGCATTTATTCGTTTGTTTCTTGTTGAATTGAACTAGAGCATGTATATCACGCTTCAATGATTGCCCCCTGTGTGGAGCTGACATTGAGAAGATTGAAGCACACGCTGATCTGCAAGCGACGGTTGATCGATTCATTGAAGGTCATGCGAGAATCAAGAGATCTCAGATGAACTCAGACAAAGAGCAGGAGGAAGTTAGTGAAAGTAAAGTAGTTATTTATGAAGATTTGTCCATGGAGAGAGGTGCTTTCTTGATCCAACAAGCCATGAGGGTAATATTCCTTGTTGTTTTCTTCATGTTTCGTTCATGCCCTTGATCTCTGATTGCATGTTTGATCATCTCACTGCAATCAATTCAATCTTTCCTTTGATGAAATCCGTTTATTTGGAGGATCTAGTTAGTTTTTGTAACCGTCCAAGTCCACATATTGTCCTCTTTAGGCTTTCCCTTTCGGGTTTCCCCTCAAGGTTTTTAAAACGTGTCTGCTAGGGAGAGGTTTCAACACCCTTATAAAAAATGTTTCATTCTCCTCTCCAACCGATGTGGGATCTCACAATCCACCCCATTCGGGGCCCAACATCTTCGTTGGCACTCGTTCCTCTTTCCAATTGACGTGGGATCTCACAATCCACCCCTTTTTGGGGCCTAACGTCCTCGTTAGCACATCGCCCGGTGTCTTACTCTAATACCATTTGTAATAGCTCAAGCCCACCACTAGAAAATATTGTCCTCTTTGGGCTTTCCCTTTCGGGCTTCTCCTCAAGGTTTTTAAAACACGTCTGTTGAGGAGAGGTTTCTATACCTTTATAAAGAATGCTTCGTTCTCCTCCTCTCCAACCGATGCGAGATCTCACATGAAACACGCAAGAATTTAGGAAACGGTTATCTAAACACCATTTAGAAATTGGGAACTGCATTTCCTAACATCTCTTTTTGTTCTTAAAGGTTTTGAACTCAACTCTGGCTTTTATTGCAGGCATTTCGTGCCCAGAATATTGAAAGTGCCAAATCCAGGCTCACTATCTGTGTTGAAGATATTCGAGATCAGTTAGAAAGAGCGGGCAATTCATCAGAATTATGCTCACAGCTTGGAGCAGTTCTAGGCACACTTGGTGATTGTTGGTACGTTGGCTCCCTTCTCTCTCTCTCTCTCTCTCATGAATATCGTCCAGTAGTTTAGTGTTTATTGAAACTTAGGTGGTGAGTTTTTGAATTAGATGTATCTCTTTGAGTCCCCTTGGTTTCACATCGGCCTATTTGTCGGTAACAATGGTCAACTAATAGGTCTTTTAGGCATTCAGATTCTTGAGTTATCATTCTAACTACTAGCATGTGTAATTAAATGAAATCCTGATGTAAATATTCCTTGCAATTATCCAAACAATATTATGTGTCCAAATTTTTTTAGTTCACCAAAACAATATCCATAAATCTTGATGTAAAGGTCTGTTGTTCGATCCTACTTTACAGTCGAGCAGCTGGGGATGCTAGTTCTGCAATAAAGCACTTCGAAGAAAGTGTAGAATTTCTCTCAAAACTACCCGAAAAGACTCGCGAGGTTCTTTATTAGAAACTTTTGTGAGTTATCAACTGCTTGCTTTTGTAATACTTAGTAACCCTTTTCTTCTGAACTCAGGTCACGCATACACTTTCTGTTTCACTAAATAAAATTGGCGATCTTAAATATTATGAAGGAGACCTTCAAGCTGCAAGATCTTATTATCAGCAATCTCTTAATGTTCGCCAAGATGCAAGCAAGCATCATTCAGAAGATCCATCCCAGGTTTGTGATTGTGAATTTCTTATATGAAATTTTTTTCCCTAAACGATAACATGTCGTGTATGCTATCCAGTTCTAGAACCTTTTAGCGATAAGTAGTTTCGTTGAAGGTCCATCGACCAAAATGGATGTTAATAGAGACAACCCTTTACCTTAAGCCTGACAAATCTCGTTTCACTTGCCCTACCGCTTTCATTGCCCGTAAAGACTCGAGATCTACAGCCCTAGCGAGCAAAAACTAATTTTTGAACATCATCAACTGCATCTTATACACTATGAAATAAAAACTTAACGGAATCTTTCTGGGCGGACTAGCAAGAAAGCTCAAGGGTACAAAAAACTGACCTTAATGCCTCATTCCCTTTCAAAATTGTCCAGTGTTTTCTTTTGCATTCCGTGTACCCGAAAGGAACGCAAAGTTATACCATTAAATACCGACATACTTCTGCAAATCAACTTGATGTAGTAGCTTAGTAGGGATAGTTTGAAGATGTTTGTGTCTTTTTTGAAGTTTACTGTTTTAGTTATTGACTGTTAGCTTAGTAGGGACCTTGAAATTAAGTTCAACATTGAATAAAGTTCTTTTTCCCTTTTTCTTTTGAAAATTCTAAAGAGGGTCGATGTGAGATTGCGTTATCCGTATCAGTGTGATGTTCTCTCCCGAACAAACGACTGTTGTCGGTTGAGATCGAAGAAAAAAAATCCTTTTTAAACACATTGTAGGAGGGGGCCATTTATCTAACAGCATATAACAAGTTCCAAGAAGAAAAATAGAACTTCATCAATCCTTCATTGCTATCAATGAAATTCAATGGGTATTTTGTGGAGTCGATGTAATCTTGACTTACTAGTTGGTTGAGTACTCTTCAAATGCTTACTATCGACCCTTCGTAGTTTAGAATACGATTGGTGTTAGGAAGTCTTGGTCCATTCTTGCTTACGAAGACTTCGATTGTGGATTTTATCGTCACATTATCATACGTTAAAATAATTAAATAAATGGTATTGTTCAAGTTCCTCATGGTTTCTGAAATGGATTATTCACCTTATTGCTTGCTAGATCCTAGATGTGGCTGTTTCGCTTGCAAAAGTGGCAGATGTGGACAGTGGTCTAGGAAATGAGGATATGGCAGTTAATGGGTTCGAGGAAGGCATAAAGTTATTGGAAGCATTAACACTGAACTCGGAGAATCCTGGTCTTGAGCAGCGAGTAAGGCTAAGATTCTTTGTTTCCGAACGTTTTATAGATAATGTCTTAATTAGTTGAACTATATTTGAGTTGATCGATATTATTTCTATTTTACTTGTAGCGTCAATCTGTGTTGAAGTTCCTCGAAGGTCAACTTGCAGAGCGACAAAAGGCAACTCAATCCAGTTGATGGAAAGACGTGATGATGGCTTCTGTTAGAGATCATTCATATGCAACGTCTTAGTTAAGCAAATAAGCCGAGAAACGGGGAAGATCGCGAGCGTTAAGGAAATTTGTCACTATGGAATACGTCGACTTAGATGCTCTCATCGTGTTTTCTTCAGCATATAGTACAGAAGCATACATAATCGATGTTGCTTTAGTCGCATTGCTGAATCAGCAGGTCTGCCCAGTCATCACGTCACGTCTCGTGTATAATGGTGTTCTTATCGTCTCTAATAAGTCTGGTTTTTGTAGAATTTAGCAGGAACTCCTCACGCTCTTTTTCAGTGAAGTTGTTTGCTAAGCTTGAACCTCTGAAATAAATTGAACTTTTAAGTAGAATTTGATCTTGTTTATGATGCTTTCTTCCAAGAACATATTTGTTGAGTTTATGCAATATTCAGTTGAAAATCGTGGACCTTTCATTGGCATTACAATGCCTTAATATAATATCTTAAAACTTTACCACATTAACCACAATGAATTAATAGGATTCGGGTTTAGACGTTTACGTGCTACCATACGATACTTTGAAACATTTACAATACGTTACTATGAAGCACACAGAATAAAATAACATATCGAAGCACACAGAATAAAATAACATATCGAAGCACACAGAATAAAATAACATATCAAAGCACAGAATAAAATAACATATCAAATTATAAAGGGAACCAATTGGTATTATTATAATACCGAAGTGTCAATACATTGACCATTCATATTCATGTTCCTCTCTCTTGTTCTCGTTTCTTCGGTAAAATTAAAAGGTATGACATCTATCAACAAGAACACAATGAGATATCGTGTAGGCAATTGAAAACTAACGGTCGATCTCTAAAGGGCAATTTAATGCTACGAGATGAAGAAATCTCATGCTCATCTCATATGAATCATAGATTCGAATCTCTATTCCTATTGAATTAGAGTACTTTTAATAATAATAATGAAACCCTTTGTCTACCCAGGAAATTTACAGCATGACAATTTGACATCATGAGCAGTGTCAGCCCATCTGATTACTCCAACTCTTCCCTCTACAGCTGCACCCTGAGAGTCACAGTAGACCAGAGCAGTGTCAACCTTTTTTCTGGTAGGTTTATGTTAAACCACAATCGTAATATGTACACTACGAGGGGTGATATGGGAAAAGGCCACCAGACAGGTCGTTAGTGGAAAGTGTTGTCCGAATGAGCATGAGAGTGAGATTATATTTACGAGACAACAATAACTGTTAGCAGTGGGATTGGGCCATTGCAAATGGTATCAGAGCTAGACCCCAGACGATGTACCAGCGAGGAGTAGACACGAGGTAGTGTGCCAACAGGGACGTTGGGCCTCGAAGAGGAGTGGATTGGGGAGTCCCACATCAATTGGAGAAGAGAACGAGTACCAACAAGGACGCAGGCCCCAAAGGGGGGTGGATTGTGAGATTCCAAATCGGTTAGAAAGGAAAACGAAACATTCTTTATAAGGGTGAGAAAATTTCTCCCTAGCAGACCCGTTTTAAAAACCTTCTGGAGACGCCCAAACAGGACCATATCTGACCATATCTGATTGCTTGTCTTTAGGAAGAGGGGAGCATTTATTATGAGCATTAGAACAATGTTCTAGGGTGTAAAGTTACCGGCTCTCCTGAATTGGCTGGGCTGTCTTGTATTCTTGTTGGAACCATGTTTTCCCTAGAGGTAAGAAAGTATCCTTACAGGTTGATCGAAAGGGTGAAGCTCACAGCAACCTGAAACTCTGGCAAAGTGACTTGACATCATGAGCAGTGTAACCATCTAATTAATACCAGCTCTGTCACTGAAAGAATATTTTTTAAGTATGTAAACCCCATACAATCAAATCACTGAGCATAGCATTCAGGTTAATGGATGAAATAGTTTATGGTACAAACTAATCTTTCTCTATCCAAATAAGAGGCATCAGACATTCAATCTTGGGTCGGGAACAAATATCATTATTTGGTTGGAAATATGTACACACTGATCATTGCAATTATTAAGGCTATCTAGTAGAGTATAAAATGAAGGTGCAAAAGAACTGACCCTTTTTTCAAATTTCTCAGCAGCAGCAGCAGCAGCAGCACCAGTTTTTCTCGAACCAATTATCAACAGGAGACGACTTCAAGCAAAGATCTGAACATAAAAGATCAAAAAAGTAATTTTATAGACCTGGTATCATATGTAGGATTGCTTTTGGGTCATTCCATTGATCCACTGAGTTCTTTGGCGTTCTTTAGAACCCCCATAAGTCTGCCAATTTCAAAACATGGGTAGGCTTAGTTTTTAAACGACATGGATTTGCCTCTTTTGAAGCTTTGCACCTTCAGGAGCAAGAGTTTGTCCCACCACTATGACAATTACAGTTGACAGCTTAAATGCCCTTAGCCCACGGTTCTTTTAATCCTTCCTTCCACAGTTCCCATCTCCATTTTGGTCTTGCATGATTAACTGCACGTTTTGACATGATTCCACCAGCAAGGTGAGAATCGGCATTGTGATAGATGAGCAATTCCATATCGAGGGAGTCGGTACATTTTTCCAAAATGGGAATGATAAATGGAAGTTTTAACTCAATCTTGTAGGTTTCAAGGCTAGCATGAATCTTTTTCAAATCTCTCATCCCTATCCGTTCATCCAAACCTTCAGCTTGATAACAAGTCTCGGCTTCTGAGAAAACTCCTGGACCCAATTTAAGAAAGCTAAGATTTGGAAATATTTCAAACAGTGTATCAAGGCAAAGCTTAACAGATTCAACAGATTCAGCACGCTGCATTGTATTGAGGGTGAGTTCCTTTATAGTTCTTGCAGATGAAAATGTTGTGATGAGACTGTAAAGACACGGAAAATGAAGCTGAAGCTTTCTCAAGCAAGGGAATTCATTAACTTGTAACCCACTTGCATCTTGTAGACAAAAATGAAAATCAGATAGCATGGGAGTTTGGATAATAAGAGATTTTGGTTTGACACACTTCAGTTCGAGTTTCGAAAGGCTTGGTGCACATATGCTCAGAGAAACTGGAGCATTTGACACTGTCCATCGACAGGTTTTAAGGTGTGAAAGATGAATTTTTGGTTCATTTAGGCCTCCAACCCCTATCAAATTAAGAATTTCAAGATGAGGGAAGTTATAGTTAACCTCGCTCAGATCTTCATCATCTAATCTTATAAATTCTAGGGTCAGACACTTGAGGGAATTCAATCTACTCAGACCATCCACTGACAACCAAGCATTCTTCAATTCAAGTTCCTGAAGATTGCCACCTACAAGAAGAAACAAGTCAAGGTCAAAAAAATGGACAATAACATGAAAATTTTAAGGTCATGGAAATATTTTGAATGGAAATTAGAACCAAGATGATAACCAAAGTTCTCTAAGTATCAAATTGGATGAAAAACAAGACCAAAAGTTCAACTGATGGGAAACGAGAATCATTCTTTACCAGTTAGTTCTCTAAGTGAAAAACAATAATAATAGTAAATAGTCTAGAATACCAAATACTCGGCTTGATTCTAAGACTGAACCTCTCTTTTCCTAAATCCATTCAAACACTGATTGTTTCTTAGTGCTTGCACTGATCCATGAGACGTCAATAAAATAAAGAAAGGAGACTATGACAATCCTTCTGAGGGTTATAAAGCCTGCTCGTTTTTCTCCTCTTGTCCAAATTATTTCAACCATATTACTTTACTAACCAAATTTCAGTCTTTCTAAAATCTCACAATGACACACCACGAAGTTGCCCTTTTGGCATCCTTATCGTTTCCATTTTCGGAAGCCAAGTGCACCTATGCTATTCATTCAGCCATGACCAGACCACATAAACACGAACTTCATTATATTACCATCAAAACAGAGGAAATAATAACTGAGATTTAAGAACTGGCTGGCAACAGATGGCGTGTCATGATACTTCATAGTCTACCACACTTTCAAAGTTGACATGATAGTTAAATCACTATCAAAGTTGAGTCGAAATTCTAGCAGTTGACAAAATATTAACCGGGGAAGAAATAATATCACATAAGTTCAAATATAGTACCTTCTGCAATGATACAATTTTAAAACAACGTTTAACCCATAAATTCAAGCTGATGAATTAGTTTAATCTTGTATACAAATTCTTAACCATCCACAATATCCCATATTTCCTTTGTAAAAGACATACAGAATTATTGGAGATTACCCTCTACGTCCTCACAGCGATCCCTTGCATTTTCCTGTTTCTTCGTCCCATGTTCTTATTGATCATTATGAACTAGCAAATCAATTCCAACATTTTCAACAATTCAAAAAAACGGTTCATGTACTTCTCAGTCTTCCAGACGTGGACACGTCTAGAAGTTCAGATGAACGTAAGCAGTTCCATGAAGAAATTGATATTTTAAAGCAATAAGATAGCGAAACTCACAGCATAAAGTAATTAGCGCCAAAATCTTCGATTGCCTCCAGCATGATTGAACCCAAAAATCCACTATCGACAAGGAAGTCAAACCTCTACCAATCGCCGGCAGCCATTCCCTAGCGAAACCAACATCCGTCAAGAACAAGTCATCAGACCAATCCTCAACATCGTCGTGCTCATACGAAATCCGTCCAAGTGACTTCTCCACACCGATCGACACAGAATCAAGAGCCACAAAATCGTTCATCAGACTCTTCAATATGACCTTGAAAGGCATTACTAACAACCTCGTCTCCACAGCCCTAGACTTGAGATAACGATCCAATGAACAAAAGAGGTTCACTGACCTAACCTCGCGTGAAAGAACATTAAGAGATTTGGAAGCCACACGACACCGAGCCAAATCGGCGGAATCGGCCAGTCGATTCAAGATTTCAAGAACTAACGAAGGCGGAAGATCATCCATGGCGGAAAAAAGAAGAACGTTTAAGAATTCTGTGAATTTGTGGCGATAAATTCACGCATCTCTTCGTTGGCGGTGAGATTGGATCATTGCGATTAACGAACAACGGTTACAGAGAATATTCATTCTGGCTTCTCCTGCACGGACAAACATGAAGAACAAACAATGGACTTCAAACACCAACCATATATATATATGAACACAAAAGGATAAGCATAGTAAATCAAAGCTGGTTTAACCACGAAGTTTGGTTAATTGACCTATTATGGTTAAGTAAATCAAACCATAGTTAAGAAATTGTCAATAGCCTAGCTTTTATTTATTTACTTATTTTAATTCGACATAATATAATTAAATTAATTAAAAGACTCCGAAAGGATCAAGTTTGTCAATATTATACATTGATTCTAGCTCCGTGCTCGTGAAGATTCTTGAGAGAATCGACGTTCTTTTGACTATTTCGTTCGACTGAGTCTGAAAGGATCGAGTTTATCGTATATAATATAAAAATATTGATTCAAGCTCATTGCCTATAGAGAACCCGAGCGAAAGAAGAAAGCATAGAATTGAAGGTAGGGCATTTAGTTTGGTTCTTCTGACTATTATGCCTGATGAAGCCGAGAAGGGTCGGGTTTATCACATCTAATATGAAAAACATTGACTCTAGCTCTTTGCCCATGGAGAATCCGAGCTAAAAGAAGAAAACAGAGAACTGAAAATAGGTCAATCTGTTTCGTTCTTTGACTATTCCGTCCAAAAAAGTAAGAAATAATTAGGTTTATCGTCCAAAAAATGTCGTTGATCCAAAATAAGGAGTTTTAGATAACGGAGTAAAAATTTTAAAATCACGATAAAATTTTATGGTGTCGATTCAGTTTTTTTACTCTTCTTCATTTTTGTCATTTAATTATTATTTTTACGAGTATAAGATCTTACAATTCACCCATTTGAGGGTCCAGCGTCTTCACTAGCACACCATCTAATGTCTAGCTCCGATACCATTTATAACATATCAATGCAGACAATATCTGCTAGTGGTAAGCTTAGACCGTTACATTTTTTACCTAAACAACCTTCATTAAGTAATGAACTCAACCCAATCACAAAAAATTTGGGTTGGGTTGGTCCGAGTCATCGGTTCAATTATTTTTAAATATTCAATTAAAAATTTGCCACTCACAAAAATAATCATATTAACAAATTGATTGGGCTCGGGCTCGGGAACCCAGAACCCAGAATCCATAAACCAATTCGATTTATAAAATTTTCATTTATTTTTAACCCAAGATTGATCTGTACCGCACAGATTCGATTTAATTGATCGTTTTATAAATTAATTTTATATATAATAAATTTTAGACTAAATTTATAATTTAATTAATTTTTTATATAAAGTTGAGCGTAAAATATAATAGTGATTTTTTTTTTAGAAAATAAAATAAACACAAAAAATAGAGTTTTAATTTTTTAAGTGAATTTTTACAAGAGAAAAAATTAAAAAAAAAAAAGAAAAAAATAATAAAAGGAAAAGAAAAAGAAAAAAAGAGAGAGAAAAAGGTATATTTGGAAGCTCGTCTGGAGCTATTTATTATTTATTTATTTATTTATTTATTGTTCACCAACTATTCCACTAAACTGAGTATGAGGCAATTTCTTGATTATAAATAAATAAATAAAATAAATAAAATAAATAAATAAATAAAATAAATAAATAAAATAAATAAAATAAAGAAAATAAAGAGACACAAAATGAAAGGTTCCTCACCATTGAAACGATATTATTTTTGATGCCGAGCTTCGAATGACAGAGGCTTTAGGTTTGAGTGCGCAATTTCTTCGATTCTCCGCCGGCAAAGCCACCTGGGGAGCGAGGATCTATGGCAGGTCTGAACTGAAATTGGTAGGGTTTGTTTATCAAATTTGGCCGCAGTTTTTTCAGATTCGACTAGCATAAGATCTGATTAGCTCCTTAGGTTTTTTTGTTTTTCAAGCGCCTGCATCAAATTTCGTTCTGAGTTTTTTTTGTCTGATTCGTCGTTTAATTGTTGAATTGAAGGCCATTTCGTATTCCCTAGAATCTTGATTTGCGTGCGCTTATTAGCTGTTGCGATATTTCACGCAATTGCTTAGGCAATTGTGAGCTTTTATTGTTTGAATGGATTGTTAGTACAGTTGGAATTTAGGAGAGTTGGATCGCCATTTACAGCTCATTTTTTGTTTATTTGAAACGAAAAATTGCTCCTCCTATCTTCCGTCTCGTACTCAACCTTAATGTACAGAGGGCATTGAGTGCGGGGTTTGGATGTGCGTGTTCGTCGCAGTGCTTCTCTGTTTATATATTCGGGCGGAATTGTTTCGATATGCAGCAGAGTGAGGGCCTTTCTAGGAACAGTAATGAAAATGCTCTTTCTTCATCGTCTTTGAGGCTGACAACGCCTCAGAAGTCTATTAGGCGATTGGGGTTGTGCTCGCAAATAGCAACCGGCGGACAACACTCCTCGCCCATTGTCTTCCCTGAGAAGCGCAGCAAGGCCAAGTCTTCTTCTAGGCGAGGTAGTGAGATTAATTCCTCTATCTCGAAGTTCACCATGACCTCGAGTGCTGATCGTGACAAGCCGAAGAAATTTGAGCATAGGATTGACATTGGTGGAGATGAAAAGTCTGATTTATTGGGCTATACAGTTTTATCCGGTAAGCTGATTTTGGACAAGAGAAAGAATTCGGACAAGAATGTTTCTGATGACACTGGTGTTGCTGATCGAGAAAGTTTTGATGCTAAACTTACTAGCACGGCCTTGATATGGGGTTCTCACATGCTACTTCTGGAAGATGTCGTTTCAGTAAGCTTTTCTTTACGTCTCAGCAAAACACAAGGTCCATGATTTTCTGTTGGATGTATTGATGAATTAATGATACTATGCCCCATTTTGACAGGTCTCGTACAATGTTGGTCTCAGGCATTTTACAATTCACTCATATCCACTGCAGAAAGGTCCATGTGGTCTTTCTTGTTTAATGAAGCCCAGGAGGAAGCCGAGAGATTATCGCTTTTTGTCTTCTAGCGTGGAAGAGGCAGTTCAGTGGGTTGGTGGTTTTGCAGATCAGCACTGCTACGTAAATTGTTTGCCTCATCCCTTACTCTCCTCAAAGAAGCAGGCATCTTCAGAATTAATTCCGGTTGATACACCTCCTGAATTACTTTTCAAATGCAAGAATCCACCAAAAATGCTTGTGATATTAAATCCACGCTCTGGACGAGGCCGCTCAACTAAAGTTTTTCACGGGATTGTTGAACCAATATTTAAGGTATGATTTATCCATGTTCTAAATGTGTATATGAACCACCCTCTTTCCAGTCAACTTGATTTTTGTCTTTAGCTAATACCCAACAAATAACAATGGAGTACAAAGCCTTTATTGACCTTTTGTATCAAGGCCTACTGATATAGTATTAAACTCATGATGGAAGTTGAACATTCCTACTCTTGGGTGAAGTTGAAAATTTGGATTTGGATCTTTTCCTTTACTGTGGTGAATTGATTTGGTAGTTTTCTCATGGATTAGAAAGATTGACTTCCATGTTTTTTTTCTTTTGGCAAACCTTAACAGCTTGCAGGGTTCAAATTGGAAGTGATTAAAACAACATCTGCAGGCCATGCCAAAAAGCTCGCATCTACTGTTGACATAAGCAGCTGCCCCGATGGTATTTCTATTTGATGTGCTCTATTATGATAAAGAAATGTTATTTCTGGTTTATGTATATATCAGATTATCTTCTCCCTCTTTAAATAATGAATCCATCTCTTCAATTTTCAGGAATTATTTGTGTTGGAGGTGATGGTATTATTAATGAGGTTAGCCAGTTATCTATCTTTTCTAATAATTCTCTTTGGGCATTAACAACGGTTGGGGCTCTTATGTGTAATTGTGTATTCTTGAGTTGTCCTTCGAATTTTATGAGGCATCTTTTGTTTCTGTCTTTCTTTTCTCGTTGAAAGTTGATTTCTAATTTTTTTTTTAAAAGTATGCTTTATTTTGTTTCAAAAGGGGGGAAAGACTTGTTTTATTTTATAGAGGCTCCACATTTTCCCCCTCACCTTATCGTAGTGCTAGACATTGTTTTTGGCTTTGTATTTCTTTAGTGGTCTATTAAGAAATATAAATCACATCAGCCTTTGTGACTTTGCAGGTTTTGAATGGTCTATTAAGTAGAGACAACCAGAAGGAAGGAATTTCTATTCCAATTGGAATAATACCTGCAGGTTCTGATAATTCGTTGGTTTGGACTGTTCTTGGTGTTAGAGATCCTATTTCTGCTGCCATGGCTATTGTGAAGGTACAAACTTTTTATGGTTAACTTAGGGTGTCTATAAAGTTATACCACGATCACATATTTTTATTTTTGTATTTTTGTATTTTTTTATTTTTTTATTGTTCCTAGATATATGAACAGGGTTTCCATGGTTTGGAAACCCAGTTAGGATGCAGTATTGCTCCAGATTTGTAGTTTACAACATGTGTTTTTTGTGAGTTTTACAAGATATTTTCTTGTTGTGTTTGCTTTTGTACCTAAGGTCTTTTCTAGCAAAGGTAAATATTGGGATTTACGTTTCCTGTTCCTGGATGAAACGTAGATTGTGTAATTTATTAAAATAATGAGGACATGCTCACGTGGGAAGTGGTTAAAATCACCTCTTATATGAACGTATGAGTAGTTCTCATGTCAAAAAAAATAATTGCATGATGATGTTATTACCAGATGTATGCACGCATATCCATGCTTGTGTGGATACACAACTCATCATGATTTCTTCACCTATAACCCAACTTTTTATATACACCACATGGGCAAGATTCTATAGGCATTGAAATTTTGGTTGTTTCAAGATTAGTGTTATTAGCTATGTTTCTCTCTCTCATGCTGTGTGGTGATTTTTATTTTTCCTAGGGTGGTCTTACTGCAACTGATGTTTTTGCTGTTGAATGGATCAAATCGGGTGTTATTCATTTTGGGTTGACAGTCTCATATTATGGATTTGTCAGTGATGGTAAGTAATGATTTTTTAATTCATTTTATCATTTAGATTAGTGTTCTAGACTAATGTTGATAAGAGTGAAGTGAATTAGGGACATGCTTCTCTTTTTTGGTGTTCATGGAAGTTTTTCTTTCCCCTTGCTCTTTATGCCATCAACTTTTATACTTTTCTATTTTACAATGGTATACCTTACAGCATTGTATTATGTACATCTCTCGTTTTTCTCTTGTCAATTCACACCTTTCTATGGTATAAATTCATCCTCTTTTTTGAGTTTCTTATAATTCAAAAGTATTATGAAAGAATCAAAAGTGAAAAGATAAACTAAAACAAACAACATGGGTGTAGGTAATCTTTGTAATCTTAATTTCTTGAACAAAAAGTTAGAAACAAAATAGCGAGTCCTACTTTCTGTTTTCTATCAAGTCATGCTTGTTGAAATACTTGGTTCATCCTCATGGGGCAAACCTCTCTCTCGTGATAAGCTTGAAATTAAGTTTTCATTGCTCGAGGCTTCAAAATTATTTCTCTGTTTTTGATAGATGAGATTGTGGTGTGAATAAAGCTGAGGATGGCTTTTGAGTAGGCTGGCCTGCCTTCATTTGGGTATCATACACAAGTTTTTGTAGATGCCACTTTTCTTTTCCTCCTAAGAAGCGAACTTCCATTAATACGTTGACATATAAATTACATGGGTTTTGTTTCATCGATGAAGATGGTTTGAATTTTGCCTTTTGTTACAGTGTTGGAACTTTCTGAGAAGTATCAGAAGCGGTTTGGTCCTCTACGTTACTTTGTTGCTGGATTCCTCAAGTTCTTATGCTTACCGAAGTACAGTTTTGAATTGGAATACCTTCCAGCATCATTAGAGGATGAAGGAAAACGCCCTGCTGAACATGAAGTTGTTGACATGTCAGATTTATACACAGATATAATGCGAAGATCAAGCAAAGAGGGAATCCCGAGGGCATCTAGTTTATCAAGCATTGATTCCATAATGACGCCTAGTCGAATGTCTGGTGGAGACTTGGATACAAACTGTAGTAGCACTCGTGCTAGCACTGAACCATCCGATTATGTACGTGGTCTCGATCCTAAATCAAAGCGCCTTTCATCAGGAAGGAGCAATGTAACTGCGGAGCCCGAAGTTATCCATCCACAGCCACCCTTTTCAGCTACTCCCAACTGGCCAAGGACCAGGTCAAAGTCTAGGACAGACAAGGGGTGGACTGGGTTGATTACAACACAAGACACCACTAGATGTTCCTGGGGCAATGCTGCAAATAATGACAGAGAGGATATATCTTCAACACTATCTGATCCGGGTCCGATTTGGGATGCAGAACCGAAGTGGGATCCCGAGTCCAATTGGGTTGTTGAACATCCTATTGAATTGCCAGGTCCAACAAATGATGCAGAAGAAGGTCCAACAGAGCAAGTTCCTGTTGAAGATAAATGGGTTACTAAGAAGGGGAAATTTCTTGGAATCATAGTTTGTAACCATGCTTGTAGAACTGTTCAGAGTTCTCAGGTAGTGGCCCCAAGATCTGAGCACGACGACAATACTCTCGACTTGCTTCTGGTTCATGGGAGTGGACGACTAAGGCTGTTGCGATTTTTTTTGCTGCTTCAGATGGGTCGACACCTTTCGTTGCCATTTGTTGAATATGTCAAGGTTTGCATACTCTTACCTTCCCATTTAGCCTTGCAATTAGGTCTTTGTAAAACGGTGGAAGTGATAGAGATTTTAAAGCTCCATCCAGCTACATTTTCAGTAAAAATATGTAGAATGGTAAACATTTTAGACAGTCGAGCGTTGTTACCTATAACGTTACTTGTTCTCGATACAGGTGAAGTCAGTGAAGATTAAACCTGGTAAGCATACACACAATGGCTGCGGCATTGATGGTGAGCTTTTCCCCCTCACTGGCCAAGTCGTTTCTTCTTTGCTTCCAGAACAATGCAGACTTATCGGTCGATTTCATGGCCATCACGTATAACCAAGTAATCCTTATATCTGAAATATTTTGATGCGTCACTGACTGATGATCACATTTCGTTTAACGTCGTCATCTTCAACCATCCTTGATGGATAATGGTGTCAACATTTGCGCATTTTTCGTCGTGTGGTCGTGTAACATGCGGAGCAAGCCTTATACCATAATAGAGAATCTTTGTGCATTATTTCCTACATATTTCCCATCTCACAGATCTGCTCTACCTCCGAACAAATCGAAGCCACTGTAAATCTTTCGTTCAGAAAACGTGTCGCCTTTTGTCCATCAGTTATATCCCGCCTCTTGAATTCCCTTGTTGTGTATTTTGTACCCATATCATATCAGTATCATTGTATAAGCCGACATAAGCTGCACACTCAACTCCCTGTCAACTCGATTTAGTTCTTCCTATTTACCTTCTTCACAAGTTTTCTGGAGATACTTATATTGTATATACGTGACTGTGAGCTTTTGGTCTGCCCTCCTCTCCAAGTTTACCCCCTTCCCTTTGATATGTTTATATTATAATCCTTGTATGAGCATTTCTAAATAAGTTATTAGCGGTTGGACAGGTTCGAGTAGCTTATCGATGAACTTGTGGATAGTTGAAATTTGGTAGAGACATTTCTTGGTAGGTATGAGTTATTAATATCATTTGCTTAGCTGGTTTTCCTCCCTTCCCTCTGATATTCTTGGCTATGTTTATATTATAATCCTAGTAAGAGCGTTTCTAAATAATTTACTAGCGATTGAACAGGTTCGAGTAGCTTATCGATGAACTCGTCGATAATTGAAATTTGGTTTGGACATTTCTTTGTAGGTATGATGAGTTATTAATATATTTGCTTAGCTGGTTTTCCCCCTTCTCTTTGATTTCCTTGGCTATGTTAATATTATAATCCTAGTAAGAGCGTTACTAAATAAGTTGTTAGCAATTGAACAGGTTCGAGTGGCTTATCGATTATCTTGTCGAAATTTGGTTGAGACATTTCTTCAAAGGTACGAGTTATTGTTATCATTTGCTTAGCTGGTTTTCCCCCTTCCCTTTGATATTCTTGGCTATGATAGGTACGATTATCTCGTCGAAATTTGGTTGAGACATTTCTTGGTAGGTACGTTTAGTCTTTAAACTTGTTCATACTTCCCTAAACTATTAAATATTATAAACTTTCCATTTTGGTATAATTTTGTGTTTCATATTATAATTCTATTTATACTGTCCTTGAACCAACATAGGTTTATAAATTTTCAATTATGTGTTTAATAATTCTATATAAAAATTTAAATTTAATTAAATTTTATGTTTAATATACCTAAAATATTTTATTTAAATTTTAGTAAATATGTAAATGATACTAGTCTAAAATTTGATATAAAATTTAAAAAAAAAAATTGAATTTTTACCTAAGTACATATTTCTTACTAAATAAACACAAAATATAAATTTTCATGTAATTACATATTTGATAATTTCAAATTTACGACTAAATAAACACGAAACTAAAAAAAATAATTTTCGAAAATTCTAATTTCGGACGATTTGTCGTAAGACGATGAAGCGGAGAACGACAGCGCGATAATCACACATTCACATATCCACCAGATAAGGAAAAGTACACGTGGCATCATTCTGATTCTCTTGTTCCAGATAAGAAGGAAAAAAAAAAAAAAAAAACCTCCCTTTTATATTTAATTTTATTTTTCCGAAAATAAATAAATAAATAAAATTGGTTATTATATAATTTTTAAGTGGAAAATATCCATAAGTCGTGTGGACTGTGGACTGGGAATTTCTGAAAAATTAAATATTTATCCAATAAATATTTATTGGAAAATATCCAATAAATAAATCAATATCATAAAATTAAAGGGAGAGGAAATTTCTGAAAAATATTAAAAACTCTCAATAATATATATAATTCCTTCCTCGGCGTGCGACTCCACCGGCGACGCAGAGATGATCAGTATTGCAAGCAGTGTCGGCGTGATACCATCGCCGGTGACGGCGTCAGCGTCGGCGGTCGCTCGTCCCGCCTGTTCTATTACGACGGTATCCACTAGTGTTGATGTCAAATCGTCCTATTCCTCGTCTGTTAGTTCTCTATCGTCAGTTGCCGCTAATCCTTTCAACTGCTTGATTAGAAGAGGGAGAAGAGTTTGTAGCGAGGTTACAGTCAAATCAGATTCCAGAGGTTCCTCTTCTGCTACTGTTGTTTCGGCGGCGGCGACGTCATTGTCTGAGGAGGAGACTGGCGAAGCAGCTGCTACTAGAATTGGAGCGAAAGTTAGGGTTAAGGTACCTTTGAAGGTGTATCATGTTGCTAAGTTGCCGGAGGCGAATCTTGAGGGGATGGAAGGAGTGGTGAAGGACTATGTACGCGTTTGGAAGGGGAAACATGTTTCTGCTAATCTTCCGTATAAGGTGGAGTTTGTTGTTCCGGTTGAAGGCCGGCCTCCGGTCAAATTCGTCGCTCATCTCAAGGAGGATGAATTTGAATACGTTTAATCAGGCTGATTGAATCTCCAGACCAAGGCAATTACTGTTTTTCCGATTCCGAACTCCTTTGTGCAGTATTATTATCAACCGTTCAAGGTTTGATCCTCTTCCATTTACATCATTTACTCTTTTGCCTTGTAATGTAGAAAATGCTCGAATGTTTTTCCTTTGAGCTGCTTAACTTTCTCGATTTTCTATGTGGCTCTGTAAAATAATTGAACCAAGAGGGAAATTTAGTCATCCAATACATGTCAAATCAAATGGTTTCAAAATGGGTTACTCGTGTATAGCTGTTGTTTCTGTTGGATGATTAAAGTCTCACGGCTAATTTAGGGAATGATCATGGGTTTATAAACAAAGAATACTCTCTCCATTGGTACGAGACCTTTTGGGGGAAGCCCAAAGCAAACCCATGAGAGCTTATGCTCAAAGTAGATAATATCATACCATTGTGGAGAGTCGTGTTCGTCTAACATGGTATCAGAGTCATGCCTTAAACTTAGTCGTGCCAATAGATTGGTAAATCCTCAAATGTCGAACAAATGACTCCAAAAAGAAAAAGAAGTCAAGCTTCCTTGAAGGCACGGAGGCAGTCAAAAAATGACTAAGACTCCAAAGGAGTCGAGCCTCGATTAAGGGGAGGTGTTGGATGATGAAAGTTCCACATCGGCTAATTTAGGGAATGCTCATGGGTTTATAAACAAAGAATATTCTCTCCATTGGTATGAGGCCTTTTGGGGGAAGCCCAAAGCAAAGCCACGAGAGCTTATGCTCAAAGTGGATAATATCATACCATTGTGGAGAGTCGTGTTCGTCTAACCGTTTCAACCTCTAGTGTGAAGATAAATGCCTACTTGATTCTTGTGACTGCTGCAGTTCATGTTTTGCTTTGAATAAGAAATTTCAGTGACTAATTACTGATGAGGATAAGAATTAGTGGGAGGAAATAGGAAGCCTTACTTTAGATGATTATTAAGGGAGTATAGACTTGAGGTATGGAGTGAGTACCTATTTCATGGATCATACTTGGCAAAGAAGCACGAATAGATATAGAGACACAGACACTACACGACATGGACACGGAAAGACACGTTTATTAAAACGAAGCACGAATAGATATAGATACGAGACACAGACACTACACGACATGGACACGGAAAGACACGTTTATTAAAACGAATATCATTTTCTTACAAGATGGAAATTGTGTCAATGAGTTGATTCAATTATATGCTTAAAAAATTAGTTTGATTTCTTTTGCTCTCACATTTATTATTTTTGTGGTATATTGTTATGTGTCTACTTAGTATGCTTACAAGGTGTTCAAATACGTGTCTAACAAATGTCGGACCCATATTGACTTTGTACGCTATTGTACTAACAAGTTGAATAAGTGTAAGAGTGCCAGAAACATGGTTCTTAAATACTGGGTTATTTGTTAATATGATTATTGTAAAAATTGTTGTAGCTACTTCTTGCATTCTGGTTTAATGGATGGTTGATTAGGTAGTTTTGAGTTGGCTTGGTCCAAATTGAACGGTGAGAATCCCACATTGGTTGAAGAGGAGAACAAAACATTCCTTATAAGGGTGTGGAAACCTTTCCCGAGTAGACGTGTTTTAAAACCTTGAGAGGAAGCTCGGAAGGGAAAGCTTATAGAGGACAATATCTGTTAGCGGTGGGCTTGAGCTGTTACAAATGGTATCAGAGTCAGGCATCGAAGGTGTGCTAGCGAGGACGCTGGGCCCCCAAGGGGGGTGGATTGTTAGATCCCACGTTGGTTGGAGAGGGGAACGAAACATTACTTATAAGGGTGTGAAAACTTCTCCCTAATAGACGTGTTTTAAAACCTTGAGGGGAAGCCCGGACGAAAATGCCTAAAGAGAACAATATCTGCTAGCGGTGGACTTGGGTTGTTACATGAACTGATTGTGTGAAGAGTTTCACAAAAACCAATTGAATTGTACCGATAATTAGCCTCATAAGGTGTATAATAGGCTTGTCGTTACATCATACATACATTTAGAAAACTTCTGTAGTAGAAACTTCTGATTTCTTTCTAGTGCCAATTTGTTGCCATTCTGTAGTAGAAACTTAACAATGAATGCCTTTGTCGTATTTATTGGAAATGGAACGGCCCAAGCCCATTGCTAGTAGACATTGTCTGCTTTGGCCTTTCCTCTCAAGGTTTTTAAAACGCGTCTGTTAGGGAGAAGTTTCCACACCCTTATAAGAAATGTTTCGTTCCTCTTTCTAACTGATGTGGGATCTCACAATCCACCTCCTTCGAGGTCCGACATCCTCGTTGGCACTCGTTTCCCTCTCCAATCGATGTGGGATCTCATAATCCACCCTCCTTCGAGGCTCAACGTCCTTGTTGACATACCATTTGGTGTCTAGCTCTTTGGGCTTTCACTTTCGGGCTTCCCCTCAAGATTTTTAGAACGCGTCTCAAGGGAGAGCTTTCTACACCATTATAAAAGAATAGTTCGTTCTCTTCCTCAACCGATGTGAGATCTCACAACTGGATTGTGTTTTGCTATCATGGAAATAATTGCAATTTGCATATTGTGCACGTTATTTTATTTAATAACTCTACATGATGACCTCTGCCATAGCTCAAAAGAGCTCAAGTGATGAACATGAATGACTCTAGATGAGATGAAAAAATGCACCCTGCAGATAAGAGTGGGGAGAGTTAGAGGTGTTTTAACGACCTTACTCGAAGATGATTTGTTCTATAGTCGTACAATATGGACCCGAGTTCTAAAGTTAGAGGTGTTTAAGGATGAATCTCATTATGAAGTTTGGGGACAAAGCCCCTAAGATTGCTGAAAAGCATACAAGAACTAATTTGTTGTTTTCTTGTTGAAAGCTTAATATGTTTTCTTAGTGGAATGAGATGGGTGTAGAATTTTATACATCTTTGCATGCTTTTGATCTCCTGCATTACATTAGATAAGCGATTCTCAAATCTCTCTACCAGCATGACATATTTAATAAATTTTCGTCAACATAGATTGTTGCAAATTTTCAGATTTGTTGTGTGAAGTATCAAGTTTTCAATTCTAAAGAGCGTCCTTCGTCTTTGGTCTTGGTCTTTGTTAAGTGTCACGGTCATGCTTGTCCAAGGCATGTTGTTTATGACTACATGTTGGATGTCCCGGTCATGCTTGTTCGGGACGTGTTGTTCATGGCCGCATGCCCATTACAAACCCCATTTTACATGCTTTCATCTTAGATAGGTTTTTACTATTTCTTGCTGTGTCAATAGGGGGGTGTATGACTGTTCACCAAAATCATGTCTACACCCGTCAGGGCTAAAATGTCCCAAAATGTACTATAGGAAGATACGATTAATCGTCAATTCTTCCTACCCTGACTTATATGCTATTTAAGTTATGATGTTTCTTTATTTGGTTATAGCCATATAACGATGTCTTCTATTCTTTTCAAATGTATTTCCTTGCTCATGTTTTCTAAAACATTTCTCACCAACGTGATTTGAGGTTCGAGCATACGCTGACGTTGTCCGCAAAGCTCGAATTTCTCACGACTGACATATTCGTTGGGTTAGAACAAGTGTCACACAATCGTTATCCTACGGCTACAAGAGTGCAATTGTGACACTACACATGAAACTGATGGCAGAAAAAATGAAACTCTCAAGGTTGACAAAGGGTAAGTTATAGAGGTACATTCCATAGCGTAGTAGCGTAATTTAACCTCGAGCTTAGCGGATGTCGTATGAATGCCTGATTAGTTGAGTTGAGACAATGAAGAACAGTCAATACTTGAGAGAAACATCTGTTTTCATTATTGCCTTAATCTGTAGCAGTAGGAGCATATGGTGTTATTTACCATGGTTTGTTTTGTTGATTTTACCATGTTTATAAGGAAAATAACCTTTGTCTGACAAGTTTAACCACTTCATCTGACATGGGTTAGAAATCATTTGGATTGTCATTTTAACTGATGTGAGTTGGGTAAATTTCTTGCTTCAATATCAATTCATTTCCCCAATGAAGACCTTTAACCTTCATCAACACCTAATTATATTCATGAAGGTCGGCTCTTATTGTTGCTAAGCTCTCCTCGAAAATTAGTTTTCTGTCTTCATGCACGATCTCGTATATGAGAATCGGAGTTCGATATAGAGACGACCTTCATGAATATAATCAACATTTAGGATAATAATGTACCTATGAGGCTATCACAACGAAAGCCCGATAAACAATGGAGGAGATGATATAATTACAGAAGTGTAACAGTCCAAGCCCACCACTATGGTTCGATGCGTATTGTCGTAATCCTCACGATTTTAAATCGTGTCGGTTAAGGAGAGGTTTTCACATCGTTATAAGGAATGTTTCGTTCTCCTCTCCAACTGAGGTAGAATCTCACAATCCACCCCCCCTGGGAGCCCAACATACTCGCAGACACACTGCTCAGTGTCTGGATATGATACCATTTGTAAATAGTCCAAGTTCACTGTTAGTAAATATTGTCCGCTTTGGCTCGATGTGTATCGTCGTCAGCCTCACGATTTTATATCGTGTCTGTTAGGGAGAGGTTTCCACATTCTTATCAAGAATGTTTCGTTCTCTTCTCCAACAGATGTGAGATCTCATAATCCACCTACCTTGGTGACTCAGCATCTTCGTTGGCACATGCTCAATGTCTAGCTCTGATATCATTTGTAACAGTCCAAGACTACTACTATCAGATATTATTCATTTTGTCCCGATATGTATCGTTATCAGCCTCACGATTTTAAATTGCGTCTGTTAGGGAGAGGTTTCCACATCCTTCTAAGAAATGTTTCATTCTTTTCTTCAATCGATGTGATATCTCACAATTCACACCCTTAGAGGCCAAAGTGTCCTCGCTGACACATTGTTTAGTGTCTAGCTCTGGTACCATTCGTAACAGTCCAAGCCCATTGCTAACAGATATTGTCCACTTTAGCTTAATACGTATTGTCGTCAACGTCACGATTTTAAAACGCGTTTGTTAGGGAGATGTTTCCACACTTATATAAAGAATTCTACAAAATTTGTTATAATTAAAATACTTATTATTAAAAAAATAGAATCAGATAATTATATAAAATAATTAATTAGGACAAAATTATTTTCAAAATATGACATTAAAGCAGTCCAATAAATAAATTTGATCTTAAAATTAAATATTATTACATTATACAAAATGATTTAAAACACTTAGGGTTGGGCGAGATTCTTGGCTGTCAGTTGGTACAAAATGTCCAAACCTGTACCAAATATCGTCCACCACCTTTTATGATGAAATAATGTTATGTTTTTGCACTTTCATGAAAGAGGTCCCTTGTGAAATGAATGAACCAACCAATTTGTCTCGTTTGGTGCGGATTAGATCCGTGTCATTTACCCTTTAAGCGTTTAATTTTGAAAAGAAAAAAACGTCGTTTTAGTGTTTGAGAACTGAAATCATCGCAAAATTTTATGATATTTGAAAATGACTAAAATACCCTTGTGTTATTGCTGTCGGTAACCAATGGTTATCGTGCAACTACTGTTGCCGCCGACCATTAGAGTAACTAACGATCCATCTTTTGTAATTGGCGGCATCTCTAAGTACCGTTTTCGGTGACCACTTTAGTGACCCTTCAGGTTTTGTAATAATTTAGCATTAAATATTTTGAGTGTCTGAGCAAACCAAACAAACTTGTGTAACAAGTTAAAGTTTGATCTAATTGGAGAATTGACCCGATTTTTTTTTTTTTTTTTTTTTTTTTTTTTTTTAAGTATAGAGTATTTACAAGTTCAATCTATGTATTGACTTTTTGAAAGCGTTTTTATGAACTTAAACTTCGAAAGATACTGAACTGAATTCTCTTTCTGATGTGAATTCTGATGTCGATCTAAATGAATCATTCTTGTCACGAAAGCAATTAAGCCCATCTAACAGGTCTAGGAATGGCGTCAGGCGAGGGTATCTAGAAATGTCCATTTTACCTGTGGGGTCGAGGACCATCCCTGAACGGGGAGTGGATTCCCTGCTTTAATGGAGAATACGGGAAGGAGTGAGAAACATTATTTTCCCGTTAGATAAATAGAGCTAGAACATGATTATATTCCTCGTCCCCGCCTAACAAAAATATATTTTCAACATATATTAAAAAAATATACACTTTTTGGTTATGCTAAATAAAGAGTTAATTTTGAGATAATTTTGAGACATTGATAGTAATATATAATATCAAAATTAGATATTTTAAAAAAAAAATTAAATAAATATTATATTAAAAAATGAAAACCTTAAAATAATTTTTTTAAAGAATAATAAACAAAGAAAAATTATTCACGAGAGACCCGACTCTGCAAATTTCTCGCGGGAAATCTCCGTCTCGATCTCGACAAAAATAAACATCAATATTTGAACACTTATTTTATTGGTTCGAGCAAGGAATTTAAATCCTCGAACACCTTTATTTATATCTATTTAATCAAATCATACTTTAAATTAAATTAAATTAGATTAAATCTTATAATACAGTAATAATTAACTTAATTATTGAATGTTTGTTATATGGTTTCAATTATTCATTTGTCACATTCAAACAATATCTCTGGAAAGCGCTTTTTATGTGGTGCTTATTTAACATTATAATAAACCATACAATATAATAAAAATAAAAATAAAAATAAAAATAAAAGTAAAAATAAAATAAAAGGCTCAATATTAATTTTCCAAAGTGGTTGTGATTTTCCCCACTAATTATTAGAGTTTCCAATCACCGACATTATATATATTTTTTAATATAAAAAAAAGAAATTATTTTGAAATTCAAAAAAAGAGAAAAAAAAAAACAAAGTGGAATTTGTGTGGGGTCCACAGAGGAAGATGGTGAGATATTTTTGTTTAATTTTAATTTAATTTTATGTGGATAAACATAAATAAAGTTTAAATATATATATTTTTAAAAATAAAATGGGTAAGTTGACTTTTTTTTTTCTTCTTTCGCTAGCACTCGTTTCTTTCTCCAACCGATGTGGGACCGCCGCCAAACTCAGTGTCCTCGCTAGCACTCGTTTTTTTCTCCAACCGATGTGGGTCCGCCACCAAATCCACCCTCTTTGAGACCAGCGTCCTTACTGACACACCGCCTCATGTCTAGCCCATTCGAAAAACAGCCTCCTTGCTAGCACATAGTCCGGTGTCTGGCTTTGATACTATTTGTAACGGCCCAGATCCACCGCTAACATATATTATCCTCTTTGGGCTTCCCCTTAAGGCTTTAAAACGCGTCTGCTAGGGGAAGGTTTCCACACCGTCATTAAAGGGTGATTTGTTCTCCTTCCCAACCAACGTGGGACATTACATAAAATTATAAAATTATCGAATTAATTAAAAAAAATGATTATAAATTATTATAAATAAAGTAAAGAAGAATTTGAATAAATGAGTGATTAAGAAATTAGTAAAGTTTAATTGTAACAAATATAATAATAATAATAATAATAATAAATTAATTAATTAATATATATAAAGTTTAATAAATGCGTCAAAAGGCATTGGGAACAAAGTGGTGGGTTAACGGTATTGCCTTTTCATAAATTTTAAATTAGAAGAGGAGGGAGAATAGTTCTTTTGCAATTTAAATTATTTGTAAAAAATAAAAATAAATAAAAAATCAATTTTCCCTGAAATTAATTAATTTTTATCCATAACTCTAAAATTTAACCCCAAATTTAAATTTATATGAGATTAAAATTGTAGTAAAAATCTCTTAAAACTAGTTAATTTTAATAAATTAACCGAATTTAATTTTTTAAAACTTTATTAATTTTGTTCTAATTATCTTTTATGTTTATTGAATTCCTGATAATTTTGTCATATTTATTTAATTTTAAATTATAATTTGAATTTAATTTTTATAAATATATATATTTTTAAAAATCACATTATAAGAAAATAATATCTATTAAAAAAATTCAAAATTTAATAATAAACTAATAAACTAAATGGGCCATTAGATACAAGTGGCCCATTAAGGTTTGGGCTGGCCCATTAACCTCTGCAGGGAGCAGTCCGTGGCGCGTCGCTTTCACGCTGACCAAAACCGCTGCTTCTTCATTTTTCAAAAAAATGATTTATTTATTTATTTATTTTTACAATTTCCCTCTCAGTGTTTCCTAAAATTAATTAAACAAAAAGAAAAGAAAATTACAATTAATTTTTAAAAATTGTTAATAATTTGAATAAAAACAATATGAATATTTATTTATTTATTTATTTATTAGTTGGGGGAGGGAGAGGGAGGGGACACGAAACGTGAAAGCGCCTCACTCTCTTCTCTATCAAATTCTTTTTTTTTTTTTCTTTTTTTATTATTAATTTTCATTTTGAAATTGAGTTTTGGGTTTCTGTCCTTCTCTGCCTCTCTCTCTCAAGGAGCTTTTTACTTCGGCGGGATATATGGCCATGGCGGTACCGTTGTAGGTGGAGGAAAGCGAAGTGTTTATCGACGTCGTCTCCGTCGTCTCCGTCTCTTGAACTCTGGCCGACGCTTGAAACTTCGAATTTCGTGTCTCAAATACTGTACTGGTTCTTTCTCTCGCTTGTTTTCGTGTTTTGAAATTTGGTTTTGGATTTTTTTTTTTTTTGCTTTTTTTGTTGCGGTTTTTGTTAATGTGTGTGAGTGTGGAGGAAGATGAAGGTAGCATGAGTTGGAAGCGTAGCGTGTTGTGCTTTTTTCTTGACTTGCTTGAAGCAAACTGAGGAGTCTTCTTTTCTGGTTTTCTTCTTTGCTTGTTTGTGTGTGTTTTCTTTTTCTATCTTTGATCTGGATGTTGGAGGTTTCTTGATTAATTTTTTTTTTTTTTTCCTTTGGAAATTTGTGTTTACAGTGACGTTGCTTGGTGCTGGGAGCGGTGGTAGAAGAGTAGGTGGAGTTTGCTTTTTGAGATCTAAGATGTTGCAGTGGAGATCGTCGGTTCTTGGAAGTAGTTGATGAAGCAGTGTCACTAATTATTGCGCTATTCTCGGATTCAAATTTTTTGGGAATGTGCGCAGTGGAATGCCGCTGTTGCAATTTCAATTTCTAGGTTTTCTTCGCGCTCTGATGCAATTGTGGACCTAAATTCTTTCTTATACATGCCATGACTACCAAACGGGCGTACAAGCTACGTATCCTTTCTCAATGTCCCAGGGTTCATCTAGGGATTTTAAAATCTCAAAATGAAGTGTTGTTATTTCGACTCGATCTGCTTGTATTGCCTTGTTATTTTCGCTTTGCGATTTTCATTTTCGTATCCTCATCAGATCTCTGTGTGAGTGCGAATCTTTTGAGTTCATGGCTTGCTAATTAGAAATGGCCTGCCTTACAATTGGAGGCCGGGGAACTCTCCTACCAGTTTGCCTTAACAATTATTTATACAGAAGAATTTGTGGCTCATTCTTCCGCTGTGAATTGCCTGAAGATTGGGAGGAAGTCATCTCGTGTTCTTGTCACAGGGGGTGAAGATTTCAAAGTCAATCTCTGGGCTATCGGTAAACCCAACGCCATACTGGTATGTTTCATTTTCTGCCGTTAATGGTTTCCTATTCTTCACCTCGGTTACAGTAGAGTACAGAGGTTGTGCTCTATTAATTTCTTCTCAAGTTAACAAAAATATCCTTCGACAAGCCAATTATTTGATGTTTTTCTTGCACTTCTAATATTTCTTGTGATAAAAACAACATGCAATTAATTTTATTCACAATTATCTCCCCCCACGTCCAAAAAAAAAAAAAGAAAAAAAGAAGAAGAATTCCATGCGCACTGTGGTAAATAGGATTTAATAGATACAGATTAGGCTATTTTAAGTTCAAAGAACATTGATGCAGACTCGCTTAAACCAAGTACCTAAAGGTGCGGTGTTTGTAATATCATTTTTCTTTGCACTTACGCTTAGTTGTACTTTCACATCCAGAGTTTGACTGGCCATACGAGTGGAATAGATTCTGTAAGCTTTGACTCATCAGAAGTATTGGTAGCTGCAGGGGCTGCTAGTGGCACAATTAAGCTTTGGGATTTGGAGGAGGCTAAAAGTATGCTTTCAATTACCTCAACATATTTCCTTCATCTTTATTGACAGTTTCCAATATTGTAATGTTGATTTCCTTGGATAATTGTACTGTGGAGTTGACTTGTATCTTTCATTTTCTGGATTCCTCCTGTGATATTTCCTAGTTGTTCGAACACTTACTGGTCATAGATCCAATTGCATTTCTGTGGATTTTCATCCCTTTGGGGAATTCTTTGCTTCTGGATCCTTGGATACAAATCTTAAGATATGGGATATCAGGAAGAAAGGATGTATCCACACATACAAAGGTCACACTCGAGGGGTCAATGCAATCAGATTTACTCCAGATGGTCGTTGGGTTGTATCTGGTGGAGAAGACAACACGGTGAAGGTTAGAAATCGTTTTCCTTGTAGTTCAGTTTCATGATATCACTGTCTTTTTTTGGAAGAGAGTAGCAAGTTCTTTCCCGATCAAACCTATGGAGCAAGTGTAACCATATTAGTCTCATTTCTCATACCAGAAAAAATATTGACCTTATTAACCATTTTGTGATTTGTTTTTGGTCCTCACTAACAAAGGAGTCCGTAATACCTTTCCTTCATTAGCTCTTCTCTGTATTTCCCCTGGTAATAGAGATAGTTTGGAGCTAGGAATCTAGTCCCCATTCTTTTATAAATATCTAGTAATGTTGTTTATACAATTTGTTTATTTGAATTTTTTTCCTCGATTATCTTCCTAGAAGTGTCTAAGCATTGGGCACAAACGACTTTGATGTATTGCTTGGAGCCAAGTGAGCTGTCTTGTACTAGTGTTTCATAATTTGCTTAGATGTGCTCACCAAGGACAAGTCGCTTAACACTCTGACTGTTTTCTTAGTTCTTTTTTTTTCACATGCCTGCCGCTCTCTAGCCTTTGTCCTCTTTAGCTGTTTTTCTCCTTTATTTTACCAGCAGGTGATATTCATGTGCTTAAATGGTATATGTTTGATCTCTTATATATATCGAATGCTTTAGTTCAGTTAGGTTTGTACATCACTTTGTACCATACACACCTAGCCATGAAGGAGCTTGTGTGTGGAAAAACATTGGTCTTGTTTTTGGTGTTTGATGGAGAAGAATGAAACTATTGATAGATGGTGATTTTGAGTTTTCATTGTGTTGGTTTAAACCATCTCCTGTGAGTTCTTTTGTTGTGGGTTCTTCCTTTTGACTTATTCACTGGGTTTTGTGGCCTATGTGGATTTCAGCCAAATTGGGTCAGTTGTGGGCTTTGTTGGTGGGAAACTATAAAAGATTAGTTGAATGCAAATTTGATAGTGCTTATCTTATTGCTTGTTGAGTTAAATTTTTAGTTTTTGAGTTACATACAGTTTTGATGTTCTTTTTCTCTATTGTATAAATTGTATTAATAATTGTATATTTATTATGTAATTTCTAGAAAATTGGACATTTTATTCTCATGCAAAATCTGTAATTTTATTTTCATCGAATTATCGTTTCCTATTAAAAAGAGCCTTCTAATATATCTTATTTTAACAGCTCTGGGATCTGACTGCTGGAAAGTTGTTGCATGATTTCAAGTGCCACGAGGGTCAGGTTCAGTGTATAGACTTTCACCCTCATGAGTTTCTGCTGGCCACAGGTTTGTTATGCACTTTTGCCTTTGTCTCTCTTCTCCTCTCTCTTTCTTGCCCATAGAATCATTAACAATATTTGAAGAATGTGTAAATGCTTATATATTTCTTTCTCATCGAGAAAGAGGGAAAGAAAAATGTTTGTTCTCGACCAGTTTGAATGACAACCAAGCTACAAGGGTGTTTTCTTAATACCTCCCTCCCTTTCTACCCTGGGATACAATAGTGTTTGTAGTTTTGATCTTTTTTTCATTTACAGTTGGGCAGATGGGGCTCCTTTTTCGTATTTTTGAACACATATTTTTCTCTTATTGTTTTATTTTATTTTTCTTTCTATATTTTAGTCAAGATACAAGAGGAGGTATCTAGCCACCGAATTGAGATGGTTGCCAAGGCCCTCTGGGAACTTTCATCAAACGATGTTTTATGTAGCCTTACTAGTCAAAGATGGTCAACTTGTCTTAATTCAAGTTTTCCAATTTTCTAATGTAATGGCTTTTTGTCCAAGTATGAATATGAAAGTACAAAAAGACGATGAGATATTCCATACAAGGAGAAAAATAATTAATTTTGTATCAGAAAGAAGATTTAAATTTCATTGCAGTTAGTGTACTGATATGAAAAAAAAAAAAACAATTGTGTGAAAAATTTAAATTAGCTAATTTTGCATATATGAAACACTAGATCTGCTTGTTATTAAATCCTGTCTTAATTTTCTTTTTGTCGATCAGGTTCAGCAGATAAAACCGTTAAATTTTGGGACCTGGAAACCTTTGAGTTGATTGGTTCAGCTGGACCTGAGGTACTTGTCAAATGAATTTTTATTTCTCTGGCGTTTGAATAACTATACGTAAGGGAGAGCATTTTTGTCGATGACTGCCTTTTATTTTCTTCTGAGACATCTCGTATTCTTGTTTCTGTGTCAGACCAGTGGAGTCCGTTGTTTAACTTTTAATCCTGATGGGAGGACACTGCTTTGTGGATTGCATGAAAGTCTGAAGGTAACTTTCTTTTTTGTGCAAATGGTTTTTCATCTCTATAGAACAACATCTTTTTCAATTTTTGTTTCACATTTATACAATGGTGCTACGTAATAGGTTTTCTCATGGGAACCAATACGATGTCATGATGGAGTGGAAGTTGGTTGGTCTAGGCTGTCTGATCTTAATGTTCACGAGGGAAAACTTCTTGGCTGTTCATACAATCAGAACTGTGTTGGAGTGTGGGTTGTAGACATTACGGTACAATGATCCATACGTACTCTGTATAGAGAAAGGCCATTTTATTCTTCCAGGTTGTTTGCGTTTCTTTTTAACTCATGTAATTTTGTTTCATTGCCTCTTGCACAGCGTACAGAGCCCTATGCAATTAATAACGTTAACAGATTAAATGGTCGCTCAGAACCTAAATCCAGCAGTAATCTATCACTGCAAAATGAGAACAATGCCAAGGCTAATTTTGGTGGATTATCAGTATCACAAACTTCTGATCCACTATTGAAGGAAACTAAAACATTGGGAAGATTGTCAGTTTCTCAAAATGCCGATGTCAAGGATCCAAAACCGTTGTCATGTAAGTAATTTCCTTATCTTGTCTTTTTTGTTGTCATTTGTAGGATTTCAATATTACTTCTTATTGTTACTTTTTAGAACTACCCGTTGTATTGAATTATCCTTTTTTATTGGCACAACCTCTCCATTTATAGAACATGGAGTCTTGGAGTATACATCATTGATTTTCTTTTTTGTACTGATTGAAGCCACAGGAAATGGGCCAAGTACTCCCCAAAGGGTCAGTTCAAATGCTGGCCCAAAGGCTAATTCGGTTAGCTCGGTGGCAGTACCTAATGCAGTGGTACCAAAGAGAAACTCTGTGAAGGCCACTTCAACATTCAACAACCCTATCTTCAATAAATCAGATGTGATACCTGTAATTGTACCCAGGACAAATTCAAGGCATGAGCAGGATGATTCTAGAAAGGAATTTGATGTTGCTGGAAGAGCAATGCCACTACCCAGGACAAATTCAAGGCATGAGCAGGATGATTCTAGAAAGGAATTGGATGTTGCTGGAAGAGCAATGCCACTTCCCAGGACAAATTCAAGGCATGAGCAGGATGATTCTAGAAAGGAATTGGATGTTGCTGGAAGGGGAATGCCACTTTCCAGGACAAATTCAAGGCATGAGCAGGATGATTCTAGAAAGGAACTTGATGTTGCTGGAAGAGCAGTTCCAGCACCATTGCTATCAAAAACTACTGATACTAATAGGAGGTTTCCAAGTGGTAGAGATGAAGTTGATAATTCAACCATCTCTATCCTTTCTGAATCCAGAGGTTTGAAGGCTGCTGATATGAGCAACATTGCAGATAATAGGAATTCCTTGCATGGTATTGGTTCAATTCAAGGAGTATCTGCTCCACAGAAGATTGTAAAAGAAGAAAGACATATTGGATCTGGTAAGAATGAAACAGAAACAAAAGAGTCAACGGCAAGCTACAAACACGAAGGTATTATCTGTTACATTATGTAGTAACCATTTTATATCATCAATTTTCAACTTACGGCAGTTGCTACCTCACTGATGAGTCTATTATCTGTTAATTTAGTCTTTTGATTTATGTGATTTCATATTTGTTCATACTCATTTGATTGGAACAACTGACCATGTTTATGATAGGTTGCGGTAACCATGTTGCATGTTTATTTGGAGGTTTTTTGGGCTATGATCATGATGTCATTTGCATGTCTTTGTTTTGGCTCGCCAGTTTTAGTCTATCAACATACTTTTGATGTTCTCCTATTTCTTTGTGTTCTCTCTTTTTTCTAGATGAATCTCAAGGGCATAAAATAAGCAGAGATGGAGCTTTTCCAGAAGCTACAAGAGGAGGTTTTGTCATATTTAGTTATTGATTTTTTTTTCTCTTGACAACAACTGACGCCTTACATTTAAAAAGTGGTTATGTTTCAGGGAGAATGCGTTCTCGTGTAGATTGGGAGAAAAGAGAAAGAGCTAATTTTAGCCGGTCAACATTTAATGCCTCCCCTGGAAGAGCAGCTGCATTGGACAGTCTTCCACTAAATAACGGGGTATGACCTAATTTGAATTGAACTATTTTTCTTGTTCGTAAGTGTATATCCCTTTTCATGACCGTACTATGGCCAAGAACTGGTACATTACGACGAGTTGTAACTTCCTTGAAATGTGATTGATTGTGGATTGTGAAAATAACTGTGACTAAAAAGTTAATGACATACTGATTAAAAATTTTGAACTCTCACGGGGTCTTACTCTTTTGTTCTCTTCTTTAATCCAACTTTTTTACAGAGAGGTTATCGTCGATCTCCGGAGAAGGAAACAGTAGCACCTACAAGCGATGAGGATATCATAGCAAATGTTCTACAACAACATGATCAATTCATCAACTCGATGCAATCTCGTTCAGCAAAATTGCAAGTAATGACAGCCTTCAATTCTAAACCAACACATGCTTACGTTTGCAAACAATTAACTCGTATTTTACACATTTATCATGTTAAATGCATCAGCAAAATTGCCTGTATGAATAAATTTGTATTACACTTTTGTTAAATTCTCATCATTATTTTAGAACATAATGGATAGAGTTTTTCAAGAAACTTTTTGAGGCCTTACTTCACTTGGAAAGTTACATGAGTTGGCATTGTCGAATCAGAGTGTAGTATTCATTAAAGCGTAAAAAGCATTATTGCTCAATTCGTGTAACATGTAATCATGAGATTCTCGACATCTGCCCGCTGGCTTTGTTGTCAGTCGCTTGCTGCAGTTGAAGTTTAAGCTTGATGATGATGTGCACGTTTTTGCATCTTATTCTTTTTATAGGCAGTCTATAGATATTGGGAAAGACATGACATTAAAGGGGCGGTGTCTGCGATGGAGAAAATGGCTGATCATGCAGTAAGTATATCTTGTTCTTTGAAGTGGAATAAAGTTTTTTTTTTTAATTAGTATTTTCTGAGTTTAGCTTCTTTAACTCGGATCGGATTGCTGTTGATGCAGGTTGCTGCTGATGTAATTAGTATTTTGACCGACAAAATTGAAGTCATCACTCTGGATATCTGCTGTTGTATTCTGCCAGTTCTTTCTAGCCTCCTTGAAAGTGACTTGGATAGGTTTCATCTCTCTCTCTCTCTCTCTCTCACGGGCTCCTGCACACATTCAAAAGGGCTACACCTGCAAATTTCCATATTTGATAAATTTTTTCTATGGTTTTCGGTTTTGAAAAACTTATTTTGTGACTTTAAGGCTGTAGACTCGCAAACTTCAGACATTTACTTGAATTTGAAGCTTTCTTTTTTAGACAAAAGTTGAATTACTCATTTCATTTCATTTCATTTCATTTCCTGGAACTATAGGTTTTTGGACATCGCTATGGAAATGCTTCTTAAGCTGGTGAGGACGTTCGGTTCGGTGATTTATTCAACGTTATCGGCAACTTCATCTGTCGGCGTAAATATTGAGGCAGAGCAAAGGTATCTTACAACTTTTTTCTTTTTATTAGTTTAGAACTTATTTAGATATCATGTCTTGATTGTGTAAAATGGGCGTTTCTAGGTTGGAGCGATGCAATCTCTGCTTCATCGAGCTTGAAAAAGTCAAGCGCTGCCTGCCAGCCCTCATAAGGTATCTCTAACTCCATCTAATTTATAGCTTGAACTAAAAGCACTTTATAACTAATTTTAGAAGCACTAATTAAAATGCTCTTAAATAGCATGGTCTTTTTAGAAAAGGACACTCATATAACCTTCCAAAATTACACACTAAACTCACACTCCTCTATTATATTAAGGTATTTGAATAAAAAAATATTAAAAAAATTACACAAACAAGTTTTAGAAATATTAAAAAAATTATCTTTTACTCGATTTTTATTTGCGAACTTCAGAAAACACTGTTAATGCACACCATTTCTGCATGTTTTTTTCTTTTCTTTTTCCAAAACTTTATAAACTTTTGGGACAATTATGCGATTGCGGTACCCTTATTTTTGTTTTGGCACAGAAAAAGGGGATCGGTAGCAAAGTCAGCACAGGAGTTGAATCTCGCACTGCAGGAATTTCAGTGACAAAAGAAGAATAAGGAGAGTAGAGGACTTTTAGTATCCTCTCCGTATGGGTTGCCTTGAGAGAGAGAGAGAGAGAGAGACAGAGAGAGAGAGAGAGAGAGAGAGAGAGAGAGAGAGAGAGTTCCCATATTGAAGATTGAAACACTCTTTCCTATGGAACAATCTGTTGTGAGGGTGGTGGGTAAAAGAGGTAAAACGGGAGCTCTGCTGTTCTTTGAGAGAATGTGCCATTTTCCCATAGCACATGATCTCTTCTGTTCGAACGAACCTACTTTCATCCTCCTCCTTCGGCTTCGCCTTCATCTTCGCCTTCATCTTCATCTTTGGTCGATAGAAGTAAAAGTATGTACAGGGCATTTTTATTGACGACTGGCTAATTCTGCACATACCGAAACAGAGAAAAGCTAATGTAGTAGGAGTTAGGAGTTTGGTTCGAGTTTGGATTTGAATTTGGATTTGGATTTGGATGATTTGGGTTTTGGAGAACCGTCATCTCATAAACCACCTCGTTTCTTATATATGTGGTGAAGGAGAGTGATTCTATTTTTCTTTCTTTCTTTCTTTCTTTCTTTCTTTCTTATGGCTAACCTATTTTACCCTCTCTTTTCTTTTTACCCTAATTGTTGTACACACCATATCTACCTTCTTTCTAACTCCAACTTGTTTCTCAATATTTTAGTTGTGCTGTATTTTCGTATTATGTTTATATATGTCTTTGTCGACCGAGACCCTTCTTTCTTGTAATATCTGTCCGACAGATCGATCTCGTGTATTATGTTTACACTAATTTTGATTAAATCCGAAAAATTATCTGTTTTTGGATAGGCTTGAGAAACTTTACCAGGAACTATATTATTATTCTTAAAAAAAAAAAAACATATATTTATAGTATATCAAATTTAATATAATTTACTCCTATCATATACCTTATTTTATTTTCAAAAATTAAAATTTATTGCAAAATAAACTAAAAGATTAATAAAAATTAAATTAGTTCTACTCTTTAGTAATATCCCGTTAGTCACTTTTATCCGTTGAGCGAGGGCCCTTCCACCCGCCCTCTCTTTCTTTCAAGAGTATTCGCGGCATGTTACACTAGACAGGTTATTTTCTAGACAACCTTGAACTAAAACGGCTCCTTAACAGGGTGTGAGCAATAATGGAGTACTGATTAATTAGGCCTTAACAAGTAAACTAGTGTTCCATTAGAACTGTTTAATAATATATATATACACATACATACATATATATATATATATACATATATATACACATACATACATATATATATATATATATATATATATACATATATATATATACATACATATATATATATATATATATACACACACATATATATATACACACATATATATATATACACACACATATATATATATATATATACACATATATATATATACATACATATATATATATACATATATATATACACAAAAGTAGACCTTTTTGTAACTATTTTTATATTGATATTTAACATCTAGAAATTATTTGATTCATCTAAACAATTGTTATAAAAAATGGGATTCATATCAATATTATTGGTATGGGACAGAAAAAAGAAGATAGATAAGATAAAAAAAAGTTCAAAATTTATTAGAGAATGTGACATTTTTAGGAAAGCTGCTATATAGGTAAGGGGCCAATTTAGAAGTCCCTTTCTCATGGGGGTGAGCGTTGAGGCCAAATTTTCAATTTTCTAAATGCAAGAGATTCTCCACCTAACGCAATTTAAGGCTAAGAACTTCCTACTTTTACGGCACAAGTTTAGACGAAGATTTAGTCTACCTAATAATCAATAACACTAAAACTTTGTTATAAATTATCCATTTCCCTTATTGGGATCCGAACTTAGAAAAATAGGGACAATAAACACATCTATCTCGTTTGTATTTTGGATACCTGTATAACCATCGAAGACTGTTGAAGGGACCAATTCCTGGAAATTTAGAGGCGCTAAGGACAGAAATTGTTGGAGTTACCATTTAGGGCATTATATACATGCAGCGTTCCTTTCAAAAGAAAAGGTAGATTGAAAAGAAGTTAGACTTTGAAAAACTTGTACCCGAATTCGGGGCTTGTCATTCCTTCTTCCCAATCGCCCATTCGACGTCCCCCGAAAACGACTTGTTGGATACCTAAATATCTGTAGCTCAAAGTGAGAAAGTCAACAGGTTCCTTAATTAGATGCATACCTATAACCTTTATAATCTTTACAAGTAATCGTCCAGAAGACAAACTTACTCTGAGCTCAGAACAGTCAAACAGTTCAAAAGGACATCAATGGCCAAATAATCAGACGTACCGAGGTCGACCCTGCCACACATAATCGCACAACTTGTTTGAATTTTCCACATTGAGATTGAATAATGGAAATACAGTTAATTCCAAGAACTCTTACCAAACTCGGCCCCAGTTGTCCTGAAACTCAACATCACTGATATCATGAAATGATGACTGCATCACTTTAAACCCTTTATCTGCATCATACACAGGATTGTACTCCATCGATGAATTCGCCACCTGCAATTACTTTCTCATATGAGTTCGAAGAATGATTCATTGAAGTTCTTATTCCAACTGTTCAAGAATTCACTCAGCAGCCGTAGATTTGGTCCCATTAAGTCATTAGGAGGAGGTGTGAGAGACAGGCCACCTAACCAGGTTGGTTGAGCTATCCCTTTCTTTGGAAAGGAATCAGTAATTGGCTTCTAAATAACCAAATTCATATACAATTGAACGTGTTTTTCCTTTGCAAATAAATAAATAAATAGAGAGATCTAGAGAAAAGATCTAGAGAACCTACTTTCAACCATATAAAGCTGATAAAACAATTAAGTAGTTGTGTGATACATTCATAATGTAAATGTTATCCCCACACGTCAAAAAGTCAAGTGAAAATAATGAAAACACTGGCTAAAAGGCCTTCCCTTCATTCGAATAAATAAGTAATGAAGTTACCAAGAGAATTAATTTTGATTTCTGATATAGGTAAAAAAAAAAAAAAAATGTAATTGGCTTCAGATCATTAGGGTTGTTGGAGGGTTGATATAATTAAATTACCATAATCCATTAGCTTAAGCTTTTGGGTTGATTAATGATTTAACTATTAGAGAGGTCTTGTTGGACCTTCTACAAGTTTTCAAGCCCATAAGTGAGGGGAGGTGTTGGAATGTTGATATAATTAAATTTACCAAAACCCATCCGTTTAAGATGTTGGGTTGATTGTTAATTTAACAAGGGTAGGACACTTCAATGAAGAATAAATCAATTAGGTTAAAAGATATATGAATTAACCTGTAAATTTGAAGAGTTGAAGGCCCCCAATCGACCCATGACGTACCATGACTGGATAACCTGCATGGTTACTTGTAATGTAAGTTATACAGAATATAAGGAAAGTTAAGAGTCATTCAGGGATGCACAGAGAGTGGCGGGAAAGTGGAAGATGGTCATTTTCAAAATTTATGCGGGTCAAGGAAAAGAAAAATTCTGATAAAGAAAACCATTCTGTGGCAATAAGAATTAACTTACACTGCCAAGAAGATCAACATCTCGATCAGATGGTGATCCAATCAACTCAAACCATATGTAGGAATCGAGAGGATTGAAGCTATGCAGAAAAACAGAGGGAAAAAGGATGGTTAGTTACTTAAAATGGTAAAGTTCGAACGTCTTATGAACAATTTGCCACCACATCAACATAATTTTCAATTCATTAGCAGCTTAAGGATGCCTAAAAGATTCACCAGACACAGCGTACAGGTACAAATAAATGTTAAGTGTGGAAAAAACCATGGTTAAACTTAAAAATCAGTTAATCAAGAAACGAGGACAAAATCAGCCACAGAGGATGTTCAAAGTTAGCAGAACTCCAATATCACTGTATCCTGGGATTGTAGAGAAATGATAGGAAAACAAGCATAATTTTCAAAAACCAAAAATCAAATAAATAACGAGAATGCATATTCCCATCCTCATATCAGCTGATAAGGTAAGAAAAGCATCATTTAACCATGGTACTGCCAGTACCCATAAAGCAGTAACTACATCCAAAAAAGTAAAACAACACGTCAAAAAAATTCATGACTTGCACATTTGGAAAACCCAAAGTTGAAACAAAATCCTATCATGTAAGGAAGCCATACTAAAAACTTATTTAATTAAGATACAGCTTTATTTAAAGGAGAACTTGTTGAATTAACACTACCTTTCAGGTTTTAAACATTTTTTTTTTCAAAACAGATTCGAAACCTGAGCAATTGAGAAGAACAAATTCACATTTGATAAGTAACGGTTCATTGCAAGAAAAAATGGAATTGGCAATGTGGTGAAATCTTTTCTTGTATTATGGAGAATTAGGCTTTGATTTTGGCGCTGGAAATGAGCTAACACTAGTGAGGACCAAAAAGGATGATAAACAAGTAAGGGGCGTTTATATAAAAAAAAAATTACTCTCTAAAGCTGACTTTGAAGGCAAGGATGGAACCCGTTTTTGACTTTGTGAAATCTCTACCCTTCCTCCGAACTCTCTCTTCAACCTGCCACAATCACATTGGAAGATGTAATCAAGCACAAAAATAAGAAAATGCCATTGTTTAACAGGAATTTCATGAAAAAAAAATAAAAAATTAGAAGCTTTATCTTTACTGCCTGATACCTCAGAGAAACAAGCTTATTCTGTTCATCAGTTCTATCACTTATGTGAATGGCAACATGGACAAGTATTTGATACATGAGATTCAGATTGGTTTTGATACTCTAGTAAGAAACTAATGGTAGAAACTAATGGCTTGTGATTGACAATAGATGCGAAATAAGTTGATGAACAACACATTTGTATACGAATTATTAGTCATATGAGAAACTTCTCCAGCAAAATGTTGTGTGATAATTAAGTTGATCTTGGAAGAATATAATATAAAGATCCAATACTAGAATAAAAATCAAATGAGCAACTTATGAAACGGCAACTAATAAAGTATTCCTGTTGATTATCCAGAAATAACATTTTCCTAGCTTCCGTGATATCATCTGCATCCGTTCATGACAGTACGCACCAATATTCAGAAATGTTGGACCAACAAAATTATATTCAACTATATCAACAAGATATAATGATAGTCCTACTCGACGCAAGCTTATCTTCTAAGACATCATACCGATGAATAAAGATATATCAAGGAAACATTAAATCCTACATCGCGAATATACTGCAAACAAGTTTTAAGCAATTTGTTAAGGTTTCTTGTCACAATCTGAATAATAGATTAAAAAAACTTACACAATATCAAAAGCTGGAAGCAGTAAATGTTTGAAGAAGATGAATATCAGCCAAATCGATATACCTTTTTCCTCATTTCCTCTGGATTGCCAATGCTATCGCCAAGAACAGCGCGTAATTCCGCATCGTTTTTGCAGGCATCTTCTAACACTCTGTCGTTTTACCGGCGATTTCATTATCAATCGAATACACTAAAAAAAAAAAAATGCTAACACACAATCATACAGAAAAGAGAGAGAGAGACTTCGCCCAGGCAGGATAATTGTGGAGACGATCATGCTCCCGTTTTCGCTTCTCTTCACGAAGCTTAAGCAATCGACGACTTCTAGCAGTGGTTCCAGAGCCCTTGGCGTCGGTTGCAGTCGGTGTAGAAGCACTCTTGGCATCGAACATAGATTCATGGCCGTTTTCAGAAAGCATAGCACGAGAACGAAGTGAAATTTGCTGAAATTCACGGTTTGAAGCAACAGATTTGAGGAAGATTCCTGGATTAGATAGAAAGTTGCAAGTGGAAGTAGCATTTCGAAAAGCCAACCCTAGTCCGATGCTCTCGAACACGGACATTCTCTTGTTCTTTCCTTTACCAGCTTGTTCTTCAGAAACTCTCGCACTAGTTCTCCTACGAACGACGATGATTCCCTCGTTAGCAAACAAATTTTGAAATTACGGTTTTTATCCATTCGAAAAGCTCTTAAATATCCTGTCACCTGCGATTTCCATTTTTATTATTTATTTATTTATTTATTTATTTATTTATTTATTTTCTTATTGTGGTGGATGACCTAAATTTTGGACATCTTAATGAATTAGCGTATAAAATTACCTGTTTATCCTTTGCAAGCCCACCATAGCTTATGGAATTACCGATTTGTTGGCGAGGCCACGCTGTAATTTTACAATTTTTACTTCATTTGACTTTTCATTTAAAATTTTGTTTAATTCATTATCTAGAAAGAGCTATTCTTCTCAGATTTCTCGGTATATTTTCTTACAAGTTTTGTTATTGCATCTATAACAGCCTCGGGTTTAGGTGGACAACCCGGCAAATACACATTGACAGGAATTAACTTATCGACTCCCCAAACAGTTATCTTTTCAATAATTTATGCTTCTACTAAGAGTTATTTATGTGAGATCTCATATTGATTGGAGAGAGGATGTCAGTGAGAACATTGGGCCCCAGAGGGGATGGATTGTGAGATCCCACATCGGTTGGAGCGGGAAACGAAGCAATTTTTATAAGGTTGTGGAAACCTCTCCCTAGCAAACGAGTTTTAAATCTTGAGAGGAAGCCTGAAAATGACAATACCGACTAGCGGTGGGCTTGGACTATTACAATTAAGTGCTTGAAGTAAACATATGAACGTGCAAAAGTTGTTCTAAATACAATTAAAGACAACCTTGAAACATTGTTTTAAGTATTGAAATCGTGTAGCAAGCATCATCAAATTAACATTAAAAAAAGGTACGTATCATCAAATTTTGATTCAAATGCATTTTGTCGTTCAACATCGAAAGCTTGATCACATTAGATCAAGACGGGTTTCAAAAATCTTGAGGAAAAGTCTAAAAGGAAAAACTCAAAGAGAACAATATTTACTAGCGGTATGCTTGGACTATTACTAAGTGTTTGAAGTAAACATATGAACGTGCAAAAGTTGTTCTAAATACAACTACAGACAACCTTGAAACTTTATTTCCAAGTATTGAAATCAGGTAGCAAGCATCATCAAATCGACATTCAAAAACAGATACATATCATCAAATTTTGATTCAAATGCATTTCGTCGTTCTAACGTCAAAAGGTTGATGACATTGGGAATGATGCACAAATGCATTTCATGTCTATGTTCCAAATAGAGAACAACTATGTAAGTCCCTAACAAATAAAAATTCCAAAGAGCATTTGTTCATCCATATTGAGGAAGGAAAGGCGACATCTCAAACAGATAAGCATGTAAAATCCCAGCATAGAGACTGAAGTGAAGACAATAATAATCAATCACAAGAACATTAGCGGTTTTTTCTCATTGGGCTTTAATGGGGAGTGAGAACATACATCTTACAGTCATGAGGGTCTACTTGAGCAGTAATTTGATGCTGAACCACCTGACTGGAGTGCTGTTGTAGGAATGAGAATTTCATAATCAGTCACAAAACCGAACGTTTTCTACTCGAGAGTCTACTTGAGTTTGAGAACAGTAACGTTTAAGTAAAACGTTGCCTAAAAAGGTACTAATTATGTTTGTTTCGAAATCATTGGTTTCAAGTGTGATTAGTAATTGTGAAAGTGCTACTCGAGTGCGAGAATTTTAAGTGAAAACGCTTTCTAAAAGAGTAATTATGTTTACTTCGACATCATGGATTTCAAGTGTTATTAGATATTGTGAAAGTGCTACTTGAGTTCGAGAAAAAGTGCTTTTAATTATATGATGTTGAGGATTGTTGGGAGGGAGAGTCCCATGTTAGCTAATTTAGGGAATGATCAAGGGTTTATAAGTAAGGAATACGCCTCCATTGGTATGAGGCCTTTTGGGGAAGCCCAAAGTAAAGCCACGAGAGCTTTATGCTCAAAGTGGACAATATCATACCATTCTAGAGATCCATGATTCCTAACATGGTATCAGAGTCATGCTCTTAACTTAGTCATGTCAATAGAATGCTCAAATGTCAAACAAAGAAGTTGTGAGCCTCGAAGGTGTTGTCAAAAGTGACTCATGTATCGAACAAAGGGTGTACTTTGTTCGAGGACTCCAGAGAAAGAGTCGAGTCTCGATTAAAGGGAGGCTGTTTCAGGGCTCCATAGGCCTCGGGAGAGACTCTATAGTGTACTTTGTTCGAGGGGAGGATGGTTGAAAATTGTTGGGAGTGAGTCCTACATTGGCTAATTTAGGGAATGATGATGGGTTTATAAGTAAGGAATACATCTCCATTGGTATGAGGCCTTTTGGAAAAGCCCAAAACAAACCCATGAGAGCATATGCTCAAAGTGGACAATATCATACTACAGTGGAGGGTCGTGATTCCTAACACATGATTTAGATCTTACCTCCCATAAGTCTCGAGCAGTAACAGTAGTTGATGGACTCAAACCAATAGCTGACCAAGATGCAGTGATTTTGGCTCTATAAAAGCCTCTGTTCCACAGAACCACAGCGACTCTTTTACCACTCAGTGCCCCTGCCCAAACCTGTATTGTTTTTGTGTAGAAAAGTTAAAGAGGAAAGTAGACTATCTTTTCATTTCCTTTTAGAATGTGTTGGTGATGAACATTTACCTCAAGATCTCCAAGTTTGTAAACCTTCTTCCCTTGGACTCCAAGCTTATCTACATGGATAAAACACTTTTAGATGGGAGTAAATAATGTCATATTTGGTTAATGGTTAATCTTTCCATTTTATAGAGAGAAAATATTATCATGCTTGGTTTTTACTTACCCTGATTAACTGCAATAACCTCCTTATTACTTAACAATTTCAAGGTAATGTTGTCCATTGATCTGATGTCACATCCAATCAGCAAAGGAGCCTTTCACATATGAAGAACAGAAAGGAATCAATAATAAAGTAATAAGACACTTCTACTTAATGAAGCACAAAAAAGTCATATACTCAACCCTCAAATCAAGCAAAGATATTCAATCCTATCCTCATGTGGTTTTATTAAATGGTTTAATGAAATTGAATCCCGAATTTGTCTTAATAAGATCTGAGAAATTACCAATCTAAACTAAAACGTAGATTCTGGAAAAGTTTTACTCAATGGTACTTACTTTTGCCAGTGCCCAAATGCTAAAATGAGAACGGTATTCTGCTGTTGTCATCCCTCCGTTCCCCACTTCAAGCATGTCAGGATCTGAACAAAAGAAATTTTAAGCTAAGATTGGAGAATTGTGAATACACAAACTGTAACAGCCCAAGCCTACCACTAGCAGATATTGTCCTCTTTAGGCTTTCCCTTTCAGGCTTCCCCTCAAGGTTAAAACGCGTCTACTAGGGAGAGGTTTCCACACCCTTATAAAAGGTGTTTCATTCTCCTCCCCAACCAATGTGGGATCTCGTACAAACAAAGTTATTTCATAATCATTAAAAAAAAAAAAGAAAAAAAAAAAAAGAGGTATTTAATGATAACTATGAATACTCAGAATTTTATACTTTTCCTTGAAAATAGTTTTCCCAAAATTGTTCAAGGTTGAGTTTAAACAGTTATCTTTAATCAGTAATGAGAGATATGAAATGGGACCAACCAACAAGCTAAACAGCCAATATTTCTCTATACACAAGAGTATCGTTTTTCATATTGAACTACAATTCTGGAATTTACCATTCCATCCTCCAGGTTTAGCATAAGATGCCCATTTGTCATTCTGATCAGCAATAGTTGTCATACTGTACCATTTAAGTAGCAGCATCAGTTTCTTGCTAAAGGAAGTTTTTGGGACTTGAAATTCACATGGGGGAGAAAAGAAACTAGTCAAATAAGGTAGAGTTCTTGAAATTATTGCATGTTTCCAGAAATGATCATAAAATAAATGCTTGAAAGAATGTATGCTTACTACCTATTCCAGTTGTCTTGAATATCTGATGTTGTTCTCCAACTATTTCCTACATTCACTGCCCAAGTAGCTGGGTCTTCTTGTCCCCTAAATGAGAAAAAACTTAAGAAATGAACTCCCTCTGTACTCTAGAATGGAGAAATAATAGAGTAAAAAATTGCTAACCATTCACATAAAGAAAAAAGTATGGGTCTCCCAGATTGTTGCAAGGCTTTAGTCATCTTCGGATACCTATGTCCCCAAGGAATTGTGTTGCAGTTATTTGGAAAATTCGATCACGAGAACGAAAGAGAAAAAGCTACTAAAGATGCATTTTGGTTCAAATCTCCCTTTATTTCTTTTATCGTCTTGACAACCGAAAAAGTCTTTGTCGCATCAATGGCGCTTTAGGAAAAGAGCTTAACTTTGTTACCGGGAATAGAAAGTACTGGAGGCCAAATAGGGTCGAAAGTTGGACTATTCTCTTACCTAAAGGACATAGAAAGCGAATCCTACCTTTCTTTTGGGCTTGTACCAGTATTTTCACAGTTATCATATTTCAAGTAATCGATCCCCTAGACAATAGTAGTATACATATCAGTTTCCTTTACACAAAAAACGAAATAATCTCTATTCCTGACTAGAACAAGGCTGCAATTTACCCATGATGCAAAGGTTTTTGCATCTTGTTCTTCGTGACCCAGGGAGCCTGGCATCTTCTTACTGCAAGTCTGGATCCTGAAGAGATTGTATTAACTTCAGTAAAGATCTAACTAAAACAGGGCCTGATAATGGAATTATAACCCGAAATATTTCAGCAAACAAAACTATCAGCAGCATTTTGATGAAGTGCAACAATGAAAATGAACGAGGAAGTTGTTTAAGCTGATGTGATTTGTGTATAAACATACCCAGCATCAGAGTATATTCCGAGCTTGAGCCCTTTTCTATGAACATAATCTGCTAGGGACTTAATACCAGAAGGGAATGTTGAAGATTTAGGAACTAAATTACCCTGAAAAAATCGATGAAATCTTCATCATCTAATGCAAATATTGAGATTTTCATCGTCATCATCCAAGACATGATATAGAACATTGAAATTTACCTTAGCATCTCTATTCAGTTCAGCCCAACAATCATCTAACTCGAATGGAAATATGATCATATTAATGTCAGAAACAGAAATCATGAAGCTGAAAAATCAAAGAAATGTAAAAAGAAAGAAATATAATCATCACCTAAATTGATGTATTGATATCCTAATGCAGCAAGGCCGCTGGATACCATTGCATCCGCTTAGCAAAAGAAATAGGATCGGTATCTCAGTCACTGTACACAAATCCAAACAGAAAAACGCCTTGAAAATCGAAATATCACCTGTTTCCTTGATTAAATTCTCGTTTATGTTACATTGAAAGTGGTTCCAGCTATTCCATCTGAGCTCATTACGAAAAAAACAGAAGCAATCAGCAATCCATTTCTATTGAAATGTCAATAAAACACTATTGAACGAAACCGAGAAGGCCGACAACTAAACGAACAAACTACACTATACTCAATCTGATCGATCCTCCTGAGACGGAAACAAAAAACATGATCAGAGAGTAATACTCACCCCATCGGAGGAGTTAGAGCGAGGCCATTATTGAGGAGAACTCTCCTGGGGGAATCATAATCAAACTCAGCGGCAAACCGTAGAGGTCTCGATCGAGTCGCTCCGGCCAACGCACCGCCATTGCCGTTGCTACTGAACAAGAAGGTGCAGAAAAGGACGGAGTAGAGGAGAAGCATAATCGAAGCTGGAGATGAAACCATGGCCGACGGCTGTAGCCTGTGATTGAGAGCATTAATGGTGAATGTACTATTTACAGAGTTAGTTTTAGATCAGAACTGGATGATTCGTTACCTCAGAGCATTGAATTCACCAAGGAGACAGGATTAGGTAGTGCTTCTTCACTGAAGAACAAGCAATTATGGAGAAAGTGCGATCTGCCCATGCAGGCCATCAATGGTGGTTCCACCATGATTAAGAACACAAGAAACTCAGCGTTACCCCCCAATAATTCCATCGAATTACTTATTATTTATTTATTTATTTATTTATTCTTATTATTATTATTATTTTGGTGAAGGCTAGAAGTCAACATAGTTGATATGGACGAATAAAAAATTAATTAGAAAAAATGGAAAATCAAAATGGATATAGTTGAATCGAGCATAGTTGATATGTGGCGGCTAAGGGCAACGTTCGAACTTCAAAGGTGAATCGAGTTCAAATTCACTAGACAGGGCATCGAGAAGAGTTCTTTTCTATTTAAGAGTCCATCTACAAGGTTCCACCGCAAAGATTCATCCACAAAGGGTGAGTCAAGGCCTAAGATCAAGCCGAAATGCGTAGTTGATGGACAACAGGTGAATATTTCTATACTACCCCTTGTTGGTTCCGAGGGACAAGGGACAGAGGAGACTAGGTTAACCGAAGGATGGATATCGGTTCAAGGACGCAAGGTGCCCTATTTTTTTAAGGGTAAGAAGGGGTAGAGAAAGTACCTCGAGTCAATGTTCGAGTACCAGGCGCTCCATAAAGTAACTCATGTCATATTCCTAGGAAAAGCTCGAACGACCTTCAACAAAAGGGTACCTATACCTAAAACCGACACAAGTAAGTAGGTAGAGAATACCTAGAGACGCGAGACAACTCTCTCTAAGGAACTATAATAGGTACATTACATTAGTAATCTAGCTTGAACGTATAATTCTAACTTGAATTTTATTAACGAATATTCATCCTCTTCAAGAAATTGGTGTCAAAATGTACATTTGGCATGAATGGGCTCGCAAAGTGTGCGTTATATTTCCCACAAATTGCTTTTCCAAAGTCTTATGCTGCAAAAATAATAATAAAAAAATATTATTATGATTTATTTATTCAATCCATTTCAAAATATTATGGGCAAGCCCAGCCCATGAAAGGCCCAATGGGCTTTAGGGAACATTACCTCCCAGAGATCTCTGGCTTGAACGACAGTGTCGTTAGGAATGCCGATGTCGTCCCAATAGGCCCTACCTGCCATCCTCCATTTCCTTCTGTTCACCAACAGAACCGCCACTCTGTATCCAGACAAAGGCCCAGCCCAAACCTGTTCCTTTTTTTTTTTTTTTTTTTTTTCATTTATTATCTCTAAATTTAAAAAATAATAATAATAAATTTCTCAATTTTAATTACCTCCACGTGTCCGCTTCTAACCTTATTAGCTTGCACACCCAGAGGATCTACCAACAAGTAACCAATTTTAGTCCAAAATTGTTAAAAATATATATATATATATAATTCCAAATAATAATAGAATTAAATTTACCTTGATTTACGGAAATAACCTCAGAATTCCCAGTTATTTCCATTGTGTCCACGGAAATCTCCCTCAGATCATTACCCAATAGAAGTGGAGCCTGAGGCCAATTTTGTAAAAAATCAATAAAATCAATAAAATTAAAAAAAAATAATAAATTATTATTTTTATTGCTTTGGGCCCTGAGGAAATGACCTTGGAACCCCATGGGAGGAGTGGAGGCGAGGAGATTCCGGCGGTCTTGAGGGCGGAGCTTGCGAGAAGCGGCGGCGGAAGGCGCGATCAGAAGGAAGGAGAGCAGAATCGAAGCAATGGCGGTGCCCAGTTTCTCCAATTGATGAGAAGCGAGAGAGAGAGAGGAAGGAGCGGTGGAGTTTTAGGTACAAATAGAGAGGAATTTGAGAAGAGACCTTTTCTCTTCATTTACAAATCGGTTCGGTTAGTTCCGTCCCGATTCATTAGAATTTTTGTTGCAATTTTTTTTTTCTTCCTATATATTATATTGAATAATCCTTTTGTGTTGTAGGAGAGACGGAACCGGTAACATCCTGCCACGTATCTCATTTTTATCATAATTTTTTAATTTTATCTTATATATATATATATTTTTTTTTATGTAAAGCTAATGTGAAAAGATCATAGAATAAATATAGATCATGATAGAGAAATAGCATCATAGATCAATATAGAACATGATAGCGAAGTAGCATTATAGAATCAGTATAGATCATGATAGAGAAGTAGCATTATAGAATCAATATAGATAGAATCAATATAGATCATGACAGGGAAGTAGAATCATAGAATCAAGTATAGATCGTGATAGGGAAGTAGCATTATAGAATCAATATAGATCGTGACAGGGAAGTAGTATCATAGAATGTCTATGATACTATAGATCATGATAGGGAAGTAGCATCATAGAATCAGTATAGAATCATGATAGGGAAGTAGCATCATAGAATCAGTACAGATCATGATAAGGAAGTAGTATCATAGAATCAGTATAGATCATGACAGGGAAGTAGCATCATAGAATCAGTATATATCATGACATGGAAGTAGTATCATAGAATCAGTATATATCATGATAGGGAAGTAACATTATAGAATCAGTATAGATCATGATAGAGAAGTAGCATCATAGAAAAGTATAGATCATCATTAAGGAAGTAGCACTAAATTTCGTGCTACCTTATCTTTTTCAAATAAAGGCAAAACCTTTTCATTGTCATAGAAGTCAGGATAGATCATAATAGTTAATTTAATTAATAGTTGTTAGGTGTATTTAATGTAATTTTTCAAAAGCTATATTATTTTAATTCGAATGAAATATGTAAATCCATATGTGACGGAGTTCATAAACTATAAATTTTAATATAAGATTCAAACTAATTAAAAGTTTTAAATTTCATGAGAGAAAAAGGCATAATGAGTAATAAAATAACAATAAATAACTTGTAATTATTAAAGCACAATAATTAATATTATTGAATTTCTTTTTCAGTTTTTTGGTTTATGAAACAATTTTATTCTGTTGGTTTGCTATTATTACACAACAATAATATGGAGCAACCTTTCAACATGGGAGCTCAAATACAGGAATCATACTTATGTGCATCACTTGATTCAATTTAATTGAATCCTAAACATTGAACTTCATAAACGAATTTTCCTATTGCTTTTCACATCAAAACGAAAACTCACCAACTAAACACGAGTTATTATTCCTTGCCTAGTAGAACGTGTTTACGAGCCCAGTATTGTTCAAACCTCTGCCTCGCATATTCGATGTAATCAAAGTCGATGTCATTTACATGCTCCTGAAAATGAAAGGAACGAATCGATGATTAAGGATGTTGTTAGGAGATCAAGTTAGGAGGTTACGATATCATAATTCGAAGCATAGAACACGAACAATACATTATATTGTTCCAACACATGAGAAAAATAATATCATAAATGTTACTACGAAACAGAACAATGATTTTTTTCGCAGTTACAACACATACTAACCGAAAAATGCGTATAATTTATTGAAAAGAACACATGGTTCGGGGTCGGAAGAGTGAAATTACCGATATTATTCCCCAGAGGCCCCAAACAAGATGGCTAGCAAGAGTATACTTCTCAACATCTTGGACTAATTGCTCCACCTCAGCATCGCGGGGCTGCTGACCTGGCATATGAACATAATTGAGAGCCCAAATCAATAAGTAGCTCAAAAATGCATTCTTCATCTATCTCATCACTGAAAATTTTGAACTTCAAGTCCCAAAAATAGATGGTTCCTTCAGTGCATGCAATATGTACTGAAGTAAGATCGGACAAAAATCGAAAACTACTTGAACTTGCACAGAAAATCAAAGCATCTTGGGAATGAGCATTATATTGTACTCATACAGACAAGATCTGGCATGGTTGCATATTATTCGATCCCTTGACAACCATTCGTAGTTCCTATTCTATATAGTAAAGATCATAAAATTACCCGAAGCGCTCATATATGTTTGCACGAATCTTTTACGCTCCTCCAAACCTGTTACGGAAAAAAGAAGTCAATACTGCCCCTCAATCAACACCAAATACATAAAAATATATATACACAAAACAAACCAGGATATTTGGTGTAGTCCAAAACATGTGGAGTGTCTGTATGATAATCAGCAGTCATTTCACAGAAGTGATTTGCAATGTCGAAGGCGATGGGATTATAACTTGCATATTCATAATCCTGAGAAGGAGAGTTATGAAAATCAATTACGAGTAACGTGACTCGAATTTCAATTCTTCTAAAAAAGACATGATATTCTCTTGCCTAAATGGCTAAACTTGTATATGGGTTCCAGTTAAAAAAGAATAACATAACAATAACAATAACAATAATAATAAATACACCTAAATTAGCAAAAGTTCGAGCAACGGCAATATGTTCATGTCTCCATGAACGATTCGACTTCAAAGTACCAATCTTGGATAGATATTCATCAGATCAAAACAAACATAAAAGTCGTGGCCAGGCATGACAGATGCTATTGTAAGTGCTATGTTCCATGGTTAAAAACCGAAGGTTGTCGTAGTTTAGGTTGTTTCCTGACTACAGCTAACAAAGTGGCACTCCCATGATCACATCATATATACTTTGCAACACTCAGATACCATTTTCTCATTTTTCAATTGACAAATGACAATGAGCAATCTGTTTTCTAGATTTATGTAATGCAGTTCATCAAACAGTATATTTGGAAAAAAAAAAAAAACGTAGACATGATTTTTCCCCCTACTTCAAGAAAAATAAATTCTAAGGCAGCGGGAAAGAGAATATTACAATTATAGTTATTGATCTGGTCTCCTCGTCTAGCATTATGTTACCGTATTGTAGATCATTGTGGCAAAAACCAATACTTTGACGATCCCACAAGAGGTTCTTTTCCAATAGAGAAATCTCTTCTTCCATAGAATCCAAGCGAAAGGCTTTGGCTTCTTCAGGTGGAGAAATTCTTTTGGCAGCAATAAGCCAATTTCTGAAGTTTAGAAGGCAAAATTATGTCAGGACTACAAGAACAATAACGAGTGCAAGTGTAGATCGTTGTATCTGAAAAGGTTGAAGGGAAAACAAGATCAATCTAAAGTACAGTGTCATACCGCAATCTACTCCACAAGCTCGCATTCTTTGGACCCGGAATATCAAGATCATGGAACTCCTTCATTTTAAAGGCTATGAGAGAAGATATTTCTGAATCACGTAGATCCTCTGCTGATAATGTCTGACAATCATATAACAAGACAAAATAAACACTTTAAGAAGAAACACTATGCAAGTAACACAACAAAATGCTCATATTATATTAAATTGCCAGATATAAACTATGCAAGTAACACAATAAAATGCTCCAAGGCTGTTTCAGTAGCTGGCATAACATTACCATACCGTTCCTAAAAAAATATGCAATGTTACGAAAAGGTGCTAGGAAAAACCGGGTAGATAGAGATAAAACAAGCCACGTAGAAAATAGGAGTTGGAAACATGGCTATATGTTAGCATTGTGGTACAGCCATCTTCAAATTGCTATCCCACACTAAGCAAGGTGGAAATTTGATGAGCAAAAATGAATCTCCGTTGCAAAGAAACAAAAAGAAAGGGATCATCTTCTCACTAATTTACCATATCTCAAAATATTTTATAAATTTATCTACTTTTGAGATCCCTTTAATCTGATTCTTGAAAATTAAAATAAAAGTGAAGGCATGATTACAAAGAGAATAAAACCTGCATACCCTTGCACGGATGAACTCTTCAATTCGACCAGTTGAAAACCGCCCTAGAAGGCGAGGTCCCTGCCCATGCTTTGATATAAATTCAAATGTCTTTATTTCATCTTGTCGGTTAAAAAACACATCCACACCTTCACCATAAATCCTTACTAAAACCTTTCTAGAGACATCCTCTGTCTTAGTGGGCCACTTAATTTGGTAGACCTCATTGGTCATGGCTCCCTTCAAAGGGATCATTTGCCATGCACTTGAATCAGTTTCATCTCCCCATTTCCTAGCCAATTGCTGCAAAATCTCCCTTGCTTCTCTAGGTAGACGATCTTCTTTCTTATTAGTATTCTCCATTGTGACCATAGTTATACCAATTTCTAAAGAAAATCACTATCACAACAAACTTCTTCAGGTGAAATTAGCCGATCTGAAATTTTTTAAAACCAATAATTGATAATCAATTATCTTAAAGAAACAACTGTTCATGGTCAACATAAAAGCTAATCTTATTCAGCAGATTTTTTAAAGTAAAGTAATTATATAAAGATATTTCTTCTTTGGAAAGTAGGAATCAGACAAAAGAGGTGACATTCAGATGATGAAAATAACCCAGCGTATCGTCGCACTAATACCATATATCATATACTCGTATGTCCTATCAAGTATATTATTGTGAAATATCTAAAGCAGTATCAGAATTATATCAACACTGTTGCCACAATACATATATCCTTATAATTCAACAAAATTAAAGCTACAACCAACAGTCATTCCATTTCAATGCATAAAATATCAGTCAATAAGTGAACAAGATTTTAAGGTAAGCAAAACTCATGGGTGACACAGTTACACTAGCAAGTTAAAGCAAGAAATGTATCAGAATTTGGGAAGAATGAGAATGATCACTTGCAAATTATTCAAACATTAAATTCTGTATAGTGAATATGATCCAAACAACAAAAAACATAGCATGATTAGAGAAAAATTCTAGAAAATATGACCGTGTCTTAAATACACCAATAAAGATCGAAGGGCTGAAAAAAGTTAGAGGAATCCTCGGTAATTTACACTAACATTACAAAAAATTTTAAGATCCAAAAAGAAAAGAAGAAATCGTACAAAATCTGGACATTCTAAAATCTAACCTTTTACATTAAAGCAAAGAACGGAATTAAGAACTAGATTCATCCCATTCTACGCATTTACCCATCCCGGTTCGTAAAATTGAAAACAGATTTCGAATCTCACCAATCAAACGAACAGAAAAGTTTGCCTAAAAAGATCATCGTGCAAGAACCACCATCACGCCCTCGATTTCAGATCTCCAAAATTCAACAAGAAAAAAACCATAAAATTCAAAAACAATTCTACCGGAAGAACTGCCAAACCAATCAAGCTACCCGCACAACCAGAACCAATCCCTTCCCATATAATTGGCGCCATTGCAACAAATACATGATTAAGACAAATAACGAAAACTGCAAAAGTTGATTCCGAACCTTTTATCAGAAATGAACGGATACGGAATCTCAACACGTTGAAGAACAGCGAAAAGTTCCGAAAAGTTCCAGGCAAATCCCCCAAAGGTTCTGATTCTGCAGAGCAACACCACCGAAAAGTTCCGCATATCTCATATTATATGGCGCTTCTCTCGGTGAGAGGCGGCAATAAACAGAGAGATTTATTTATTATTATTATTTATTTATTTTAATACTATGTTTTACTTTGGGTTAATTTGTTATTTCTTAAATCAATTTAAATAATAATTCCACGTCGGTGGAAGAATGTCAGCCGTTGGATTTTTACATCGTTAGATCTTACGGACACAGTTGTGAAAGTTTATTAATATATTTTTCTCTATTAATATTAATAATAAATGTGTTTTTAGATTTTTAAAAAAATATTTAAAGGTGTTTTCTTAAGTTTTTTTTTTTTTTTAATTATTCAATTTATTTGAAATTAATTTTATTTATTTAACTAATGCATTAATTTATAAAGCTAAAAATATTATTTTAAAAGCCATTATTCTTATAAACTAACTAAAATATTATTTTATATTTTTGCAATATATATATATTTAAAAAAATAGTTTTGGGTAATTTTCTAATAGACCACAATATTGGGCTCCGGCATTGGGCTCCGACATTGGGCTCCGATATTGGGCTCCGACATTGGGCTTTTATTAAGGCCCAATCTATTGTCCAGAAGGCGCCTAAATGTAGCGGGAAATTACGGAAGCCCATTCAAGCCACGATCTAGCTTTTCGGCTTTCGTCTTCTTTCCGGCGGTTTCTTCTCACCGCGATTGAATTTCCCGATAATCAAACAGGTCTGCAATCTTTATCTTGTATCTTCAATCTCTCTGCGGATCGAATTGTTCCAATGTCGGCTCTCTTTTTTTTCCATGTTTATACGGCGTTGATGTTTTAATTTATGTTGTTCGGCGATTGGATACTGTAAATTTGAGGTTTATCGTCTAGGGTTTTGCTGGGGATTTTATGCTGTTTCTCTATTGCTTGTTTATATCAATGGAAGTTTCTGGTTTTTGGTGAAAAAGAAAGGCAATATTTTATAGGGAATACGCTGCTTTTCATTTTAATATTAAGATGGTTCTGATTTCAATGCAGCTTGCGGAGTGTTGCTGATTGTCTTAAAATGTTCAAAAATACGTTTCAATCCGGATTCCTCTCTATATTATATAGCCTCGGGTATGTTTAGATGTTTTAATGTCAGTGCTTACAGTCTGTCAAGGGTTTTGTTTTTTGAATTCCAGGGACTGATGCTTTGTTTTATTTTATGTATCCTTTTCTATAGGAGCAAACCGCTACAGATATGGGATAAAGAAGGTGAATTTGTTCATCTACGGACTGTGGTTTTTTATTTGCATTTGGTTAAAGGTTTTTTTTTTTTTTTTTTTTTTTTTTTGTCTGTTTGGTGTTTGAGAACACTGCTGTGGTTTTATTGGGTGATTTGAAGAAACAGTGAAGCCTAGTTGTTCACAATACCATTAAATTTAGTTGTGTTAGTTGCCAATATGAGCATAGTTTAGCCTTTAAAGCATCTACTCCGACCTCGAGTGGAGGTTCAAATTTTCACTCCCACTTTGTTGTTCTAAAAGATAATTCGGGGTATTGGTGTTAGTTCAAGTGGAGGTTCTAAGTTTTCCTATTAATTTTTGAATGCCATGTGGGAATTGGTATGGATTGTTTCTGAGGTTTAAATCCTATTAAGTGAACAGCTTGCATCAATGAGAAGCCTTTTGTTTTCCATGTTTATTATAGCAGAAACCCTTCAATTGCTACATGTCATTTCATATTGGGTTAAAAAGGTTTTCAGTTTCTGCAATATAACTGTTCTAATAGAGAACAGGATATGGATGTTTGCTACCATTGCAATTTTTGGCCTACTTGTTTAAATAATGGGCGATGAAGAATGTTACTCTGCTAGTTTATTTAGGACTTGTATTCCGTAATTTAAAAACTTTGGGGCATGTGCCATTCGCGTTCTTGTGGTGTAGAAGTTCTTTAATGTTGTAGCTGGGATGTTGTGGGACTGTCGAGATGTTTTCGAGTATGCTAATGAAGCTAAGGCTGATATGTTGTTGATGGAAATTTCTAGTTTCTAGAGCTAAAGGAAACATGAAATGTTACCAACTTTTGAAAGCATTTTTGTATTCTTTTTTGGCAGTTTCTAATGGCCACATCAAACGCCCTCAGGATGAAGACATCCAATCAAACGTTATTGAAATTGTTGGATCAAAACTTCAGTCTACCTATATAACATGCCCAGCGGACCCAGCGGCTACACTGGGTATAAAATTGCCATTCTTGGTTATAATCGTGAAGAATCTCAAGAAATATTTTACATTTGAGATTCAAGTTCTTGATGATAAGAATGTCAGAAGACGCTTCCGGGCTTCTAATTTTCAAGTGTGTAAGTCTTACCTTTATCTAGCTGCTGTTACTGAAACACTTGTGCACGAATACCACACCCTTGAAAGATATCAACTATTCGATTATTGAATGGCTTTAGTTACCATTGCTTCTATATATGGATATTGTTTGATGTGACATTTTGCTTAACAAAACTTTTTAATTCTATGAGTATGGTATAAGATGATGACAATATCTCTTCTATTATGCAGGCTATCACTAGAGTTAAGCCATATATCTGCACCATGCCTCTAAGGATGGATGAAGGTTGGAACCATATCCAATTAAATCTGGCTGACTTAACTCGGAGGGCATATGGCACAAATTATGTCGAGACATTACGAGTTCAGGTACATGCAAACTGCCGCTTGAGGAGGATTTACTTTGCAGATCGCTTGTATTCGGAGGAGGAGCTTCCGCCAGAGTTTAAGTTGTACCTTCCTACACAGGTAATTTTTCAATCCATGCAAACTCCTGAACCAGCATTTTGTTTCTCCATTTAAGGGATTGTTTTTTTGGGATAAATTACAAGTTAAATTCCTCGACTTTGTTGTGTGTATTTGGACCCTAATTTGGACCCTAAATTTTTAAGTGTTCCTCAACTTCCAAGTTTGTGTCTAATAAGTATTTAAGATTTTGTCTGATAACTCAGTTTGTGCCTAATAAGTATTTGAACTTTTAATTTTGTGCTTAATAACCCTTTGACAAAACTAAAGTTTTTAAAAACACGAAAGGTCATCGATTAAATTTGTATTTTTTAAAGTTATAAATAGCCACAAATATCGAAGTTAAAAGACTATATTATAATTTGACCCTTTTTTTTTTTTCTTTTTCCTCCATTATTTTCTTGCAGAAAGCTTAACAAGGTTTCTGTCGTATTAAGCATCAGTGCATCTTGGGGATCTTGAAGTTGCAACTCTTTTCTCCGCTCGAATACACCCAACCAAAAATGAAAAATGAACGTCAAGTTTTTTGTTCTATCTAAATTCCTATAGAGCTTAGTGAAGTAGTGGACTTATGTGAGCTAATTGCAGCTCTCTGTTTTAAATGATAATGCAAACGTGAACAAGACTAATTAGTAACTCGTTCATGAGCTTGTTCCTGTTCTTTTGGCTGGACTGTGGGGCTTAGTCTAAATTGAATGGTTGTCGGATCTTTTGACGATGTTATGGAGACTTGTGGTCGTTCGAATCCATTTTAAGAATTTGGTTCAATTGATGACTTGTAAGTATAACATTCTGTGCACTGCACTTATTAGTATTTAGTTCTGCAATTCATTGCATGTTATTGGGGATGTTTACAACTTGATACTATTTGCTCATACAATTACAATTAATGGTGAACATAGGTCACCAAAACTTAACTATTACTATGAATTTACTTTAATGTTTAATGTTGTCTAGTAGGAGCGTGAATTTTCAGTTGATGTTATTTTATAATGTTTCTATGTGATTTAATAGCAATTACTTTTAACATTGTAAGTTACATGATTACATTCAAAACATTGTACTTTTATTTATTCCTTTTCTATAAAAATATGGCAATTACTTTTAACTTATTCCTTCTCGTTAAAGAGGGTTCAAATCTCTAATCTCGTAGAACACGTCTTTAACTAGTTGAGTTTACTTTTATTTATTCCTTTTTTATAAAAATATGGCAATTACTTTTAACTTATTCCTTCTTGTTAAAGAGGGTTTAAATCTTTAATCTCCTAGAACACGTCTTAACTAGTTGAGTTTACTTTTATTTATTCATTTTCTATAAAAATATGGCAATTACTCTTAACTTATTCTTTCTCGTTAAAGAGGGTTCAAATCTCTAATCTCATAGAACACGTCTTTCACTAGTTGAGTTTACTTTTATTTATTCCTTTCTATAAAAATATGGCAATTACTTTTAATTTATTCCTTCTCGTTAAAGAGGGTTCAAATCTCTAATCTCGTAGAACATGTCTTAACTAATTGAGTTAAACTCAACTCGACGTACTCTACTCCTTAATAGAAGCCTTTCATAACCTGTTCTTAATCTTAGATCCTTAATAGAACCTTATTAATAGAAGCCTTTCATACTCTGCTCCTTAATAGAAGCCTTTCATAACCTGTTCTTATGAACTAGAGTAACCGATCTTCTAAATATGCTTTCATGATGACGTACGATAAGCTCAAAACCCGAAGCTCCTAAAAGATCGTGAAACTCTTCCCATAGAGGTACCAATAGTTTTGGGACACACACTACAGCGAGAACGAGCTCCTACATGTTCACTAGGTTTTTAATTACTTAATTTACTATAAGATAAATTTAAGCAACTCATCTCATCATATGATTTTTTCCCATCACAAATTGATTTATCTAACTCATCATTGTGATGTGCTAACAGAAATAAGGGTGAAACATAATACCTCCAAATGATACAGCAGAAATACATGCAAGAATCACTTTGAAAATTTTAGCTGTAATAAATTATGTTACTGTCTACAAAGAGCCTCAAAGCCTCTCATACTGTTCAACTAAGTAACAAAAGAACCTGCAACTCTTCTTGGTCATTAGTAATCCTGAAATTTGTTAACATACAATTGTTAGACATTAAGAGAGCCCTGCATTTCAAACAAAGGATGCAAGATTAAGCCATACTGGAGGCTTTACATTTAAACGTTTTCCTTAACGTGAATTTACGTCAAAATCGTACCTCAACTCGACTGCATGAGCAGTCTTGTAGCAGCCGAAACAGCCAAACAAAACAGCTACTTTACGCGTAAGAATCACTGGGAAAGTGAACGTGAAAAGGTCAGCCATAGGGTTAATGGGTAAAAATGTGTGAGCAAACTTCATATTGAAGTGATTAGTGAAACCACAAACTTTGTCTTACATCACCATAAAATAACGGATGGAATTTTAGCAGCAAATAATGCCAATATCGAGGGCAGGAGTGGTTAAATTTAATCCTATTCATGAGTAAAGTTCAAACTTCAACATTTCAGACCCACCAGAAAGAAGAAATAAATTATTAATTTGCTTGTTAGGAAGACCAGAAAATGGGACCCTAAATTCTTCGATGGTTACTTGGAAGGTATGCAATTTGCTAGATATAAAAGAAAGATATGCACCTTGCTAGATATTAGAAGGGCTGCCGCACTAATCAACCTGCAGTATCCAAATCAACCTCTGCATCTGTCTCGCCATCAATCATACCCGGCTCTACCTCGGCATCGGCTTCCAACTGCCCTGCCTCTTGACCAATATCGGTGTCGGAGCTTTGTTTATTTTCTTCTGGAGTTGGAGTACCGCCTTGAGATACACTGCCAGCAGCAACGGTTGTATCGGCATCCATCGCCACTGATGGTCCATCAGGGTCACTTCTGGTTCCTTCACCATCATTCTCACTAGCTGGTGTTGCCATCTTTTGCCAAAATCCATTGATGAAAAATGTTAAAACAAAATAGAAAATAATTTCACAGAAAACATCAACACTAAAAATCAAGGTGAAAACTGAAATCCACAAGAAATCCACAAGAAACCCACAATCATTAGTGACGAAACCATGACGCATCTATTCACTATTTCGCTTTTCTCGTTGTTATTGGACGAAAAACCTCTCGGCGTTCATTGTGCACATTGCTCTTCCTAATGACACAATGATCTTTATGGATTATCCTTACACTAAAGAAAAGGATGTTATGTGGTCTACATCAACAAGGCACTCCTCTAAGCTATATGGTTCAGGTGCGTCCATCGCGTCTTCAAAGACGAGGTTAAGGATTTTACTCCTTTTTTAACACCTTATTTATCTAAATTTCATTGGCGAATGAAATAAAGGGAGTTTTCCGATGGGAAATTAATGTTGAAAGAATATAGTCAGGTGTTACACCAATACAAAGAATCAAATCCAAGAAACTATCAAAGGCCCCAAAGATTCTATCATTTCTTTCACACCATAAGTTTTTCATCAACATACATCACCTCAGAAGGGCCTGTACCCCGATATGTAGGACTAAAATGAAATTCTTTTATTTCTACCTGATTTTCTTCAGCTTGACGCATGGCCCCTTTCGTTTCTTCCTTCTTAGCACGTTTAGATCTCTCATTTGGTTTAGCTTGGTATTTGGATCGTACATCAGGTGGCAGGAGTTCCAAAGGCACGACTCCTTCAATGCCATGGTCGGTGAACTGTAATTCCACGTTAAATATTCAGTATCAAATTTTCTTCATTACATGAAATGCTAACGATTTTTGTGCAATTTAAAGCATACTCGAGAAAATCCTTCCAAGTCCTGCCGAGCTGAAAATCGAAGGCCTTTCCAGCAATAAACCTGAGTTAGGAAGAAACATCTTAATGATCAGTTATACAATTGGTCGAGTTGGTATCTTAAACATTACAAAATTGAGAGTTCTCCAATAAACAAAATCTTGGCACTTCTTTAACTTTTTGAAACGAATCATAACAGTACACAAAGTAAAAGCTAAAAAACTGAGGCTGAGAGGTCCAGACAATCCAACAAGGAAGAACGGCTTTAAAGCAGGATGCATTTTTTGAGAAGTGCTTCTTTAACTTTTTGAAACGAATAAACACAGTAAACATAACAGTACACAAAGTAAAAGCTAAAAAACTGAGGCTGAGAGGTCCAGACAATCCAACAAGGAAGAACGGCTTTAGAGCAGGATGCATTTTTTGAGAAGTTAAGATGCCCTGGAGCACATTTGGGATGACATTCTTAAAATTGTTTTGAAAATCTCTATCCTATGACCGTATATTCTACTCGAATCACCAATACAATTTCCGTACAAAGTTTTAGCATCTTTATGGTGTTCATCCAAAGTTCACTTTCTTCTTCATACAATTTCCGTACAAAGTTTTAGCATCTTTATGGTGTTCATCCAAAGTTCAATTTCTTCTTCATTTTAGCTTCACTCTATATTTTAAATGAAAACCTAGAATCAATTTGAAAACCTTAGTAACTAATAATTAACACAATCAGATGCCTTTTTATCCCCTCTAACACCCACCTACCCTAAGAAATTCAATCAGGTGCACAGCAAGATAGATAATGACTACTATTATTTTTCTTTTTCTGATGAAACTCTAACACCCACCGCTGGCAAATATTGTCCTCTTTGGGTTTTCCCAGTTTTCCCTAAAGGTCTTTAAAACGCGCCTGCTAGGGAGAGGTTTTCATGCCCTTATAAAGGGTGTTTCGTTCTCCTCCTCAACCGAGGTGGGATCTCACAATCCACCCCCTTTAGGGCCCAGTGTCCTTGTTGGCACTCGTTCCTTTCTCCAATCGATGTGGGACCACACAAAATTCACCCCCCTTCGGGACCCAGCATCCTTACTAGCACACCGCCTCGTGTCTACTCCACTTCGGGGAACAACCTCCTTGCTGACACATCGCTTGGTGTCTAGCTTTGATAACATTTGTAACGACCCAAACCCACCACTAGCAAATATTGTCCTCTTTGGGTTTTCCCTTTCGGGCTTCCCCTCAAGGTTTTTAAAATACGTCTGCTAGGGAGAGGTTTCCACACCCTTATAAAGGGTGTTTCGTTCTCCTCCCCAACCGATATGGGATCTCACAATTTTATTGAGGGAAAAAAATGTGTGGCATACAAAAAATATAAAAGTGAACCAAAAGGTAACAAATTTAATAGTATGGACCAAAACTTACTCGGTTACTTTTATGATGGTATTCCGCTTCAATTCCAGCAGACTCGTCCATCTGTAACACAGAAAGAATGACGTTCAGCCTATTAGGAGCAATATAAATATACTTATATTCATATACGTACATATATGTGTAATATACAGCTTTTTGCCACAGAAAAAGGCAAATTGAAACTAATATCAATATAATTTTATTTCAAACTATAAGGAGCAAATGGGTAAGAATAGTTCATTCAGGTAAAACAATGTGCTTAATATGCTTACATCCTCTGCCAAGGGTTTCCAATACTCAGAAATTGCAGGAGTGCGGACACGTTGAGGATCAGTCAAAGCATTCTGAGGAAATAAAAAATGATGTCAGTATATTCATACTCTATAGATACGTGAAGTGAATGGCCTGACCAGACCACAATTTACGTTTTTTATAACTAAATTAGAAAAGTAATTTTGTGCTCATTTATTGTTAGAGTTTTATATTAGTATAATTGTAAAAATATTAGTTGCGTTGTCCTTTATTGTCTTTTTACCCCCCTCCTACTTAAGTTGATCGTGTACGCTTGTATGTATATATAGCTCTTTAGTGGATAGAATAGAAATAATGATTCTCTCAAACCTTTAGCATTAACCTAATTAATCTTTATAATTCCCCAGGTGCAGACTTAGATTTTAGATTTTGAAAATTAAGGCTTAATATTTGGACAATAGAACCTCTTCCCTTGATAGCTAATTATGTTAAACTATGGGGAATTTTCCTCAAATAAAAAACAAAGGCTTGAACAAAATCATTTTAGTCAATATTAATTCCGAGCAATAATAACCGATGGTAACTGATAACTGCTCACCGGATTCTGATCAGCCCACTTCCACAATTGAGAGAGTTCTTTATTCCCTAATCTCCACCTTGGCCTACTGAAAAAAGTTTTAAGGAAAAACGATGAGTGACAGAGATAGGCATGAATCATTTTAAACAGGAAACAGAATGGGCCAGGAGGAGGAAGAAGGGGGGAAGCCAAAAGTGGAAAGAACAAAAAACATATAAAAGAAGAATAAGAAGAAAACAACAAGAATCAACCTCAATTCTAAGCATTCTTTATCATTTGAAAAAGATCAACCAAGAACCAACCTATTAATTCAAACATAACATGTATACATACATGTAAAGAACCGTTTACAGCAATAAGTAAGACTGAACATCCTACATCCAAAAGGCAAAGCCCGTAGTTGTTCCACTTCCAAATACACATTCAATCTTGTAAATTGAGAAATATGGAATGTCATGGAAACATTTAACAAAACAAAACAAACCTCTAACAATATAACCTCCTAATTAAACCAGCAAGTTGCAAATTGAAATGCATCCAACGTCGTGTTACAAACTTTAATGATCATCCACAAAATATTGAACTTCTAAAAGTTTCTCACCATCAAAATTTGTAATGTCGTGTAATGGTCTTGCAAAATTTGTTGAGATGCAAATAAGTCAACCTAGACTCCCACGATTGTTTAAGAAAATAAAGAGGCAATCCCTATGATTCGCTCTTGTATGAAAGAATAAAAAACTTAGGAAGAGAAATAGAAAAATTAAACTAAATTACTATTCCTGTCATCTACATCTAAGCAACAATTTTTTCTTTTTTCCTTCATGACTCATGCTGTGGTTTGATCATACACCAACCCTTCTAACTTTCACGACAGAAATAATTTGATTTTTATGAGACAGTTCAAGTAAGTTTTATAGAAAAACAGAGAATAAATAACTTATTTTGAACAAATAGCTTTCAATATTTTGTCCCCTCAACTGTTTCGTAATTTCGACTTACAAACACTGACAACTGATCTGGCTTTGAAAATGAAACCTTAGTATTGTATAATGTTTAGCCCGCACATAATTAAGACTTGGTTCCGCTACTTCCCAATATTTAAGTGAATTAAGCCCATTGACTAGAAGCCATACCGTTTTTTAGTTGCATCATGGGTGGTTTTCTTTTCAATTGGTTGCTTTTCAAAAGGAGGGCAACCATCACGTTTCCACCACACCTACAAGTACATTTGGGATAACGTTTAAGCTATAAAATGGTTATTGCGGAAAACAAGAATATGACAAGCAGGACTCACCCAATTATTTTCACGTTCTAATATATGCTCAATCTTCTGAAGAAATTCTTTTCCTCTTGGCGGTGTCACCTCAAGCAACTTCTTCACACGCTCCTCACAAGATTTAATTTCTTCTCTCTAAATTAAAAAAAAAAAAAAAAAAAAAAAAAAAAAAGGCATACAGTAATGCATTTAGAAAAAAACATTTAAGAAGGAAAAATAATAAATTTTGACAGGAAATAAACAGGAGGTATAGGAAAAGTATCCAACCATTTTATGTTAGAAGAAATGAATCAAAAGGAAAAAATAAAATAAAACTTTTGATGTTCCTTTAACCAATTCAGTATCAGCATCTAGCTGTCACCTTTCCATTAACCATAATAATTATAAAAAAGGGAAAAAAATGATATTTCTCAACGCCTCAGACATTGATGTTGAAAAGTTCTCATGGAAAAATACACACTTCATCAGAGATTTTGTTGGCTGGTAAATGGGGGTGAAAAACAAAACAAAATAGAATTTAACTTGGAATCGTTTCTAATTTTAAAAAAATAATAATAAATATCCAAGAAATTGATCAGAAGGCTAGAATCAACAAGAGAAATTTGTAATTTAAGATTCAAGTAAGGTTTGCAAGATAGTGGAAAGGGTAGAACTGCTTAAAAATAGCATATGTTACTAACCAGGGTTTCAGACGGAACATCTTTCTCATTCTTTCCTGGGGCCTATAATAAGAAAAATTCTAATTAGGACTACTGCAAACTTATCGAAAACCAATTCAGCATAACAATTTTAGAACATACTGTACAAACTACCTTTAGATAATCAAACAATATAAGGCACTGCACAAGAACGTGGCGTCGAAAACTTGGATCCTTTAACTGCAACACACAAAAAAAAGAAGGGAAATAGCAAATGGAGACACAGCCAAGCTAGTTGTCTGACAAGTAAAAATTTTAAAACTTAAGTAGTATTCATATGATCTATAGATCAAACTTACTTCTAAACCCATCAGTTTACTACTAGTAAGATATTTTATGCTGAAGGTTGCTGACTCCTCCTCCAACATGTTAGCATCTCCCTCTTCATCAGACAAAGGTTGTGCGTCAAAGGTATTCAACACAACCTTTATGTTTCAAAATCCAAAATAAATGCACTTTATGAGATATATGTATTTGAAAACTAAAACGTATCACAATCCACAAGTTTTTAAAAAAAAAAAAACACGAGCTAATTCTACATTAGTAAGAAACTAAATAGACAAGAACAAAAAGGTTTACCGTTAAACTCGATGTGAACTTTTGCCACTTTGTTGAAGCAAGAGTAAGGGAGGCAGGATTACAGAAGTATTCCTGGACAAGAATACACATCAAATTTTGTTACGATTACCCAAGAATTGAGACCGTTAAATTTCACAAAAATAATTGCATTAGCAGATGAAATTTTATAATAAGATGAAACTGCAAGATAGTAATATTATCGGAATTAAATTAATTAGATCATTATGAATTATGTATATACCTTTAAAAGAAATCATAATTATTTAATTTGTTTAAAAAAAAAGGATGTTGGTTCAATCAAAATTCAAAGGACAAATAAACTAACATTACAAGGCCAATACTCTTAGTATTTACCAAGAGAACTTTAAAAGATTATCAATTAGTCATTTAGTCAAAAGGTTGTCAGAAATTCTATATGGATTGGACTTCCAGACTCTACTTGAAAGATGAGAGGCAATCTTCAAACAAATGACAAAAAAAAAACCCACAGACCAGCATTTTATGTTCCAACATTACCTGTAAACTCCAAAAGGTCTTGTAAAAGTTGAAATCAATAGAAAAGCCTGAAACAAAGAAATGAAATATCACACGCTTGAATGTTAATGTAAATTTAAAATAATAAAAATAATAGATAAATAAATAAAAGCATGAAAGGAGAAAAAGAAACTCTAGTACTTTGATTTTCTAGAATGGAAAGAATATTGCCATTAAAGAAAAGATTAAATGCTGCAATAGCATACCATCTGGGGGTTCTTTCTCATATTTTGTTTCATTGGAGGTGTTGAACACTCCTTTTATATTCACAGCTGCAACAATAGATCCAGAGAATAATATATATGAAAAATATTCAATAAATATTAAAAAAAAAATAACATTACAAAATGAAGATGGGTTCTGAAATACATACCAGAACGTTCAGATAAAGGGAAAAAATGTGCTAGAAACATCAGAATGCGTCCACAAAACACCACATCACTTGCCTAAATTAAAATCGAAAAATTTGTACCATAATTATTCTTTTGTAAAAGAGAGAGAGATGGCTCAACTATACTGCTGATTGGAAAAGTATTTTTCTGATAAGCGGTGACCATTAATCAAAGAGAACAGAAATTTTCCTACATATAAATAAAAGTTTAAAAAAAAATTATGAGCAAATAAATATAAGTTGACCTAAAGGATAAGTTTAACAATCTATAGACTAGAATTAATTTTGTATTGAAATATGTTCATGCTCCATTTTTTGGTCTAATCATCATCCTGTTCGCTTGTTCTGATGGCAACCGATCACATTTCCCAGATTGTATCCCACAAGGATGTTATAGTTAATATCTGATAGCGGAGCACTGTCACTACCATTCATCACTAACTTAACAAGGTGCTAAAACTAGGTGTCAATGCTGCCAAAACTACTTTGTGGAGTGTTTGGTTGGAAAGAAATAGCAGAATTTTTAAAAAAAATAGGCAAAATATTAGTAGGAGGTGTTCAAATGAGCTAAGTTTTTTTTTTTTTTTTTTAAATACGAAACTCGAGAGTATATACGGGATCCGGTGTTTTTCAAGAAAAGGTCCGATCCATTAATATCATGATTGGGTCGCCCAGGCTGATCACCTTCAGAGATTTTGAGGCAGAATTGGCATACATGGAAAGAAGATACAACTAACTGGCAGGGGAAAGAGAAAACCCCCTCCCAGAGAAAGCTAAAATTAACAAAGTTTCATGGCACTTGTTCGGTTTCCAGGTTTTGAATTTACAATTTGTTTACACAAATCGGATTAGTTGGGAGGGATGAGTAGAGAAGTCTCAAGAAACCAATTAAATGTTTGTTCTTGCGTCTTAAAAAAAGAAAAGGAGAGAAAAGGAGAAAAGAAAAGAACTTCTTCCTCAAGTTCTGTGCATGTGAACCACTAGAAAATTTTCAAAATGAGACTTCAAAGATTAAAAATAATGCAATTGCAATATAATTTAGTACCTTTGATAGACGGCGAAGCAATTGATTGCACGTTCTCAACATGACAAGTTTTCCACGAGCAAAAAGCTCTTGCTGTGTACAAAAGAGCCATGCCATTTCAAAGCAAATAAAGGGACAAAGAATATCTGGGAGTTTAAAATTTACTTAAAAACAAAATGGACAAGATGTATTTCAGTACAAGAGGAAACCTTTCCCAATATATCTTGTTTACTCTCAATGTAACCAAAAATATCTTTGCAGTTCCTCAATGTTGACATTTCAGTCAGATCCTCCAACAGCTGGAATATCATACCTCCTTCAACATGCTCTTTCTCACAAAGATACAGAACAATGTCTAAGGCAAGAATGAAAACATTAAAGTAATTAAAATGTGCCCGAATGCTGAAGGATTAGATACAAACATTTTCATCATTAGTGCAGTTCCAATGCAGTAAAACCTTCAGACTACAAGTAAAATACATAGTCAAAACTACATAATTGTGGACAATTCCAAATAAAGATGCATCCATTAATGTTCAAAAATTTCGTCTCAATCCAGCTATCAGTCTTGAAAATTAAGGATTTAAAGAAACAGGATCCAAGATATGGAGTCCAGGTGCTCAAGCATATAAGATCATGTTTTCCTGATAGAAACATATAAGATTTTGTTAAGGGTGGAGTATGTCGAAATCATGATGCACATTGGGCTAATTGCCAAGCTAACACGACGAGTCATGGTAGGTTCTCAATTTATCTACATAAGATCACTCATTCATGCTTCCACACAAAATAAGGATGTTGAATGGCTTGGGATTTTTCCTATGATCATCTAAACTTCAAGAGGTGGAAAATTATGGTGCTTGGTCCTCTACCGATGAAAGCTCCATGTGAAGTTTGTGAAGGATGTGTTGTTAGCGAACAACATCATTAACAATTTCTGCAAGGAAAATCCTAGAGGACAAAAATGTCACTGATGTTTTGCACTGATAAACCCATGGTCCAATGGAAGTTAAAGTACATAATACGCATTTATTCATGATATGAACCAAGGAATGGCGAGCATTGCATGGCTTTTTGGACTCTAAATTGCAGTTTGAAGATCTTGAAATCTTGGTTTCATTACTTGCATCATATCATATTTATGGTTGAAATATGTGTCTTTTTTGAAGGAAAAATCTGAAGACTTAACTATCTTTAAAAGTCATGAATTGCTTGTACAGAAATAAGCCTTAACAATCCATGTTCAAGGTACCCTCTCTTTTAATAAATAATGGATACACACTAACCAGAGAGAACGAAGAATCATCTAGTGGCCAAATACCAAGTGAATTATGATGGAGGGAAAATAATAACTCTCAACCTAGTTTGGACATGCATGGAAGAAGATCAAAAAATTGTTTTGGTAAAGAAAGACCACCACAAGTCCCTCACCCTCACCAAAGCTCATCTTAATCAATACATTTCACGTCCTCCTATGTTTAAGAAAATGACATTTTGATTTTGCCATATTCTTGACATTGCAACTATTTTTCGGAAGCTCCTTCATTTCATGCTTCTACATTTTTATGGCCTTCTTGTACTTTTTTTTTTTTTCATCGTAAGTGGTCTTTTAAGGAAAAAAAAAAAAAAAAGATATATCCTTGTCATCGTCTATCTGTTTTTGTGATTCTCAGATATCAATTCTTTTAGAATAGAAAAAAAATCTGCTACTTCTTTTAAATACACAATAATTAATAAATCATATCATAAAAAAAATTAAAATCATATCTATGAATATCATTTCCTATCAGAAAAATAAATGAAAACTAGATCTTTAGGTTACAACAAAAAGTTTGAGTCTAATAATGTAATACCTAGAAGACGTGGAATATGACCCTGAGAAGTTTCATTGTCATCAATAGACATCCCATACTGCATTATTGGCTCCGCTGACTGAGCTGCAGATGACTGCACGAATATCCAATTGAAAATAGGCTTATCTTCAACAATACTAGAAAATATAAGTGTGAGGCAGAAGAATGGTATCCACATTTGAAATTTAGAAACACTATAAAACACTCATCCCGACCAATGGATAACTTTCCGCTATTATTCTTCTTATCATTTCCATTTTATCCCATTGAATTAATACACTTTTACTTCAAGATAAACTGATAAATATTCCATTTAATATAAGGATAGAGACAAGAAAGACGTGTCCATAATGAACAAACACTGTTTCTTTTTAAAGTTTGAACTTGAAGTATCAAGTAAAAGAAATTGGTTTTATTCCTTAGTGTTAATGTCCAGATGTTAAAAGAAACCTAGAATAACTAATCAACCTTCCTTTCTTAACAAAATAATGTCCGTTATAAAACTATATAATCACACACAAAACAAACAAAAAGAGTTTCCTTCCATCTCTAGATTTCTCAAATAATCCGATTGCTCCATTCCAGAGCAGCTCCCAAAGACTTTTCTGCACTCAGCCAAATGCTTTTGCCTGCTTTCTCAACTTGTGGCCCGAAACAATCGTTACAAGTTTTCTTAGGCATAATATGATCGACCTGACCCATGTTTAATTTGCAAAACAAGGCTATCCAGCAGAAATTACTATATTGACAAAGGATGAATAAATGGTCCTGGCTTCCCCATTCTTATTACAAACAATACAACACAATAAGCTAACAGCCGTATTAGGAAGCCTTCTTTGTACCTCCTCTATGTTGACTCTCCCATGGTTTAGGATTTGAAATTTTTTTAAATCACTAGACATGTACATAAAAAATAAATAACAAATTAAAAAAAAAGTCTTAATTATGAGACAAACTGTTGTGTATGTAATTTACATATTTTCAATTTCTATATAGTAAGACCTCCCGAGATTGCTAGATTAACAAGAAAACAGAGCATACTTCTAGATTTCAAGATCTCCTTTAACCGCTCAAGTAAACAAGCTCCAAAGTTTAGCTTACCACCAATTCTTGAAGTAATCGCCTTAGAATATTCTCCAGCAACTGATTTTCATCTTGTGCCAATTTTGTGAGCTTCTGTCATATGAAAAATAAAGGATTAAACTAAGTAAAAGAAAGATCTAAAGAGAAATCGTTTTTTTTTTTTTTTTTTTTTTTTTGCAACTAATAAACAAAGCTTTCATTTAAAATCAATGAACATATATAAAGGGACCTACAAATTCAAAACCAAAACAAAATAAGGCTACACAAAAACTTTAAACTAGTAACGAACAATAGTAACTCCTTATAAATGGACACCAAGAAAAAGGCCTTGAACCTAGCCAAAGACCAAACTTCATCCAACATGCTCTCTCAAGTTAAAGACTTTGTTCTAGATATTTAGAAAATATGATGCCAAGCTTAAAAATTCATAAGTCCTCACTTTTAGAATGTCTATTGATCAAAAGAATGGTTCTCAAAACGAGGTCATTGGACTACTAGATTAACCATTCAAGTGGAGAGGGTCCTCAAGCTCCCATGGGGTCAGCCAACTCTAACAAGAATTTTTCTGGGAGAAAGAAAAATGATCTCTTGAAGGAAAATGACCAGGAGGGAAGGAAGCCACCATTCTTGAGTATCCTTATTGCGGATGGGCCATTTTGTAAGCCCTAATTCTTGAGTGCTGGGAGGCCAGAGGAGATGCCTTGTCCCCAGCCTTCTCTTCTTTTTTGTGTGTATATTCTTTCGATCATTAAATCCTTTCAGCCTCTTATATATAGTGATAATAATGATCCAATGAGAAGAAACAAACTAGAACAGAATCCTCACCCCCCAAAAAACCAAAAAAAAATTCAACTCTAAATTTATTGGTCAAACTTGCACTTTCCATCTGACTTTAAAACATTCAATACTCAATGAACTCTATACGAACTTATGAGGTGTTATTTTAATGCCATACAATTAGTCCGACGTTTTAGAGTAGCTACCTGAGGTTTGATAACATCTTGAACTGTCTGCAGAGCAAAATTTTCTGGTGGCCCCGTTTGTAATATGGCTTTCCGGAACTCTTCCTGGAAAATAAGAAAACAGCTGCATGATGCTTGGAGAACAATGTATTAAAATATATACATATACATACAATACCAGAATTGATTTGAATAGTTTCTGGATCAAAATGCCCAAATACTAATAAACTCATCTAAGTTCCTATATCACCAAACACGGATCGAATTGTTCCGCTAAAAGAATCGATTGTTTGCAGCTGATATAATCAATTACAGCCTGACTATTCAATTTCCTTAGTACACTGCCCTATTTGAAAGTAAAGGAATCTATAACTTCAGCTTTTCAACTGAAATTTTATCGATTACAGCCTGGTTATGAACTTCAAACAGTATAAACATGGAAAATCATGCTTCTACCCTCGCATTCAAAATAAAAATTTCCGGTTAACCATAAAAGAAGTTCGAAACCCGTCCGAGATAATCCTAACAGCTAATAACATGCATTCTCCGAACCAGAAAACCCTCCACTCAAAATCATCAATTGAAACAAACATTTCCGTGCCTTACTAAACAATAATTTCATAGAAAAATTGAGAGTGATGCGTTCTGAACAATAACCATTGCCATCCAGGCCGCTAAAAGGGCTGGAGAATCCCGCACTACAATTTACACTAGAACAAAGACCTTAAGAACAAATCCAGGCTCGTAGAATGTAAGTTTACCATGACGAAGATTCAGAAATTGGCAGTGGCGAGTGATTCCTATGCGTTCTGGAGACTGAATCATCAGCTGGCAGAAAACACGTCGACTCTTTGTGTCGGCCGAGCTTCGAAGTCCTCTCCTATGAACGAAGAGAACGCGATGAAAGCGTTCTTTCGCAAATTTCTTATTGAATTTTTTTTTATTTATTTATAAATTTAGCATAAATTATAGTTTCTAAAATTTTAAATTTTTTAAATATGTTGTCGAAAAAAATATGTAAATAAAATATTTAAGAATTAAATAACTTGTGTATTGTATGGTAAATGTTATTATAACTCCATATAATTTTTATTTTATTGTTTTATTAAATTATTTAATTTTTAAATTAATTTTAGTTTTATAAGTTTTTCTAGTTTATTTTATAATAAATTTTAAAATTATCTTTTTAATAAAATTATATAAACATTTAATAATAAATATTTAGTCTAATTTATATTTAAAAAATTAAATATTGCATCATGAAATAAATTATATTAAATGAGATATTTATAGATCTTGTAACATTATAATAATTTATTGATAAAATAATAATATACCTTAAACTTTAATTTAATCTTTATAATTTTAAGTTATTTACTTTGTTTAACCATCAAAATTAATAATTATTCTGAAATAAATTATTTTAATATAATTATACACACATTTATTTGTAAGTAATTACTACAGTAATCGGATTCAATAATTAATTATATCAAAAATCAAATAAAAGCTGATCGGTATAATTTAATTAATTTATTTTTTTAATTTTATAAATAATTATAGCGTTGACTTTTAAATATTTTAAATTAAGACGTAACTCGAGCATGCTAATGGCTTATTTATATAAAAATATATAAATAATAATAATATTCATCCAAATAACCACGAGTTGTCGTTGATTCTTCAACATCAGTCGGTTATTTTTACCCAAACTTCATTCTGGTCATGGATTGATCACCCAAGTTCGGGTCTATAAGGTCCCATAAAGCTTAGCTTTCGCTACGGCTCCGATGGATTCCCTTAACCAAGCCACTGCCTATGAGTCGTTGACTCTTTCATCAACAAGCACGTGATCAAAGTCCTGACCTCCTCTCACTGCTTAGGAGTTTACGGGTTCATGCTCTATTTCACTTTTTGATGGGGTTCTTTTCACCCTTCACTCACGGTACTATTTCACTATCGGTCACTTATGAGTATTTAGCCCTGCAAGGTGGTCCTTGTTGATTCACACGGGATTCTACACGTCCCATGCTACTCAGGTCACAACGTAAGCTAATGATGCTTTTGGCTACTGAACTCTCGGCGTTTAGGGCGCAGCACTCCCACAGTAACAAGTCCACATACCTTAACACGGGCAGTAATTTAGTATAAAAACTCTAATTTAATACAATTTAGTGCACAAAATTTTATATTTTAACAATTTAATCATTGTATTTTCAAAATCATAATAATTTAACCGTTTCGACGACCTGCCAAATGCAATTAACAATGCCATTGAGTTTTTTCATATTATCCCGATATTCAAAATTAACGTTCATGGCACGTGCACATTGTATTCCCATCTCGTGTGTATATTTACTACACCACTCTTATTAAAATTACAACAATATTCATGTTTGGTAATTAAAATTAATATTGTTAAATAAATTGAAATATTGATTAATATTTTAAGTAATAAATTAATTTTAACCTAAGATTTAAAAAACAATTTTTAAGACTAAGGATGAAATAATTACCAAAATTAAGCATTTAAATATATAGAAAAACGAAATTTAAAATGCATTAAATTTGCAACGGAAATAAAATAAAAAGACGTTTTAACTTATTTTTACAAAATAGGAAAATGAGGATAAAGTAATTAATAATTATCGAATATATTATTAACAAATTTGGAATATAGTGTTATTATTATTATTATTATTAGTTTGTTTTTGATGACCTGGAAATTCCTTCTCAAGTCTGGGCCACGAGAATGCGTATCGTCTCATCGGTCATTGTAAACGACGTCGTATCGGAAGACGAAAAGGCCAATCCCATGGGCCCCACTCACACGGGTGGACCGTCTCATTGATGATGTTGACTTTTTACCTTGGTAACTTTTATATTTAATTATAAAATTAATTTTCAACGTTTGATTTAATAATTTAAATTATAAATTTTATTTCGGCACAAAATTTAAAATTTAAAACTTTATTAGACAGAAATTTAATTTATATCTGATAAAATAAATAATTTTATTTAAAAAAAATAATTATGAGTATAATTTCGGCTATTATTTTTAATATTTTAAATTTATATGGACAAGGAATTCGAATTAAAATATTGTTTATAAAATGAAATAAAAACTAAATTGAATGAATAAACATGAGTTGGAGCAAATTATAAAGATAAATTTTTATTTAATTTTTTGTTTAAAAAAAATGATCGCGGATGAAAATCTGTAATTTAACCACGGTAAAAGTAAAAGAAGGTAAATTCCGCCACCTAGCCATAACGGCGTTTACCCGGTTCTTCATACCCGAGTGCGACCGAGCGAATCCCGTAACGGTGGGAATTTTTGGCGGTAAAAGAACCTAACGTATTCCACGCGTCGATCTCCCATTGGATGGGGATGTATGTATGTATATCAAGCATGGTATGATGACATGTTGTTGTTTTTCCCGCGCAAGACCATGCTAAAGGGTTTTCCTGGGAAGAGTGAGAACAGAAGCCCCAAAATTTTAGAGAGAGAAGGGGAACGGAGGAATTCAGAGAGAACAAGCGACAGAGTGAGAAGATAGGGTTCGCGGTTTCGCCCTGGATTCAGTCTCGACGGAGAAAGCCGGCCATTGGAAGGGTTTCTTTACTGGATCTGCTGGTTGGTGGGAGTTCAATTAGAGATCGGACTCATTTCTGAAGCCTTTGGCGAGCAGTTTTGGTCTGTTTTTTTTTCTTGTTTTTCTTCCTCGTGGTTTTTAAGGTGCGTTTTTTCCCGTTCAATGCTGTCGTGCTCTTCGTACCATGAATTTTTCTTGGTTGCTTGTCGGCGCTTTGTTGTAAACTCGTTTCCGAAATTTTATTTTTGAAGTACGTGTGTATTTGGAGGGAATAGAGGTGATTTTGAAGTGATAGGTTGGGTATTTGCTGAGAAAACGAGTATGGAAATTCCCATAGGTAGATTTTGTAGGAAGGAGCTGTTTAGTAATTAGTTTGTGGGTGTGTGGGTGTATGAACTAGCTCACTCGTTTGATAAATGTCGGGGGTTTGTGTTCTAGAGAATTGATTTTTACTGTACTCTTCGCATTTTTTTAACTATTGAAGGCGCTCTCATTACTAGCTTCGGAATACCTGTTCTTGTAGTTTTAGTTTTTGAAATTTAATTAACTGAATGGATTGTATGTATAATCTAGGGTTGTGTTCACGGAAAACATGGAGGAGACGAAGCCATCAGCTACAAGTAATTGCCATACTGATGGCGAACCAGACACTGTTGAAGTTCAATTCACAGAATTGTGTCAGGTGTTTTTTTCCCCTTCTGATGTCTTTCTAGTTGTGATTTGTTCTTTTTTTAGTGCACACATAACTTGTACATTTATCCAAGTCATATCATTTACATAAAATTTTACTGTGATTATAATTTGGCTGCAGAATGGATTACGTCTGGATGAGAGTTGTTGTAATCAAGCGTTGAAGTTATTTAGAGAAACCAAGCACCTTTTGGTGGCGAATATATCAGCAATTGGGAGTGGAATTGTATATATATCTTTTAATTGTTTTCAAGATTGATTTATTCTTTTTAATAAAAATCCCCTTAAATCTAACCAAGTTTTACTTTAACAGCCTGAAGAAGCCGAACGTTTTTGGTCTGCTTTTGTTTTATATTCTGTGAAGAGGCTGAGAGATAAGGATCCAGAGAGTTCACATTCAGGACCTGAGAACAATAGCTTCACTTTATGTCATATATTGAGAATTTGCAAGCTGAAGTACGTTTTTATTGATACTGTTTTGTTTCACTTCTTAGTAGATTCTATTTGTATAGACTTTATTATTCATTTTTTTTTTGTTATCCTGCTTATCATCCAGTATTGTAGAATTTTTTAAAGAGCTGCCTCAGTTTGTTGTTAAAGCTGGTCCAGTATTGAGTAATATCTATGGTGCGGATTGGGAAAATAGACTAGAGGTACAGTAATTTTTGGCATATATTTTGAGAGCTTATTTATACAATGTTATCATGTATTTTTGAATTAAGAGCGTATTTTATTTAAATTACTTATCGTTTTTCTCGTGTATTTCCATTTTTGTAGGCAAAGGAGTTGCAGGCTAACTTTGTCCATTTGAGCCTCTTAAGCAAGTTAGTCTTCTTTCCTTGGTGCTTTGCGAGATTCATTAGGGACTCTAAACTAGTTTTTTTTTTTTTTTTTTTTTTTGTTATAGCATCTTTTATTTCCTTGCCTTGTTTGCATTGTGCAAATCATTCCAGATTTCGTAAATTATTTAAATCAAACCTATGTTTCAAGGTACTATAAGCGTGTCTACCAAGAATTCTTCTCCACCAGTGATGCTAATGTTGACAAGCAGTCAGCTAAATCCTGCCATACTGGTTACTTGTCTGATTACCATCGTTTTGGATGGTTGTTGTTTTTGGCACTTCGTGTACATGCTTTCAGTCGTTTTAAGGACTTGGTGACCTGCACCAATGGTTTGGTTTCCATTTTGGTGAGTTTTGTTCTTCTATGAATCTATGACTGCTGTAATTAGTGATAATGGAATGATCTAAGTAGCATTAATTGATCGATGCTGTTCATGAGTTATCTTTTTCTCTGGTCAATCTGAACATAACATTCAGGGTGCTAAAATTATTATTGTGGACTAGAATCATATCAGATTTATCAAACATAATGTTGGATATATGTACAAATGACCACCCAGCCTTATAAGCAGTAAACTCTTTGACAGGCTATATTAATTCTTCATGTTCCTGTTCGTTTCAGAAACTTCAACATTCTTGACTCTGAACGTTTCGGTAATATTCTCTCCAAATTTGTTATGCCATTTATTTTATTATAAAAAAAGTTGTCTTTTTCTTATAGTTGCTTAGCTCGCCTATATTTTGTTCAGTTAAGAAAGGAGGAAAAGGAGTGGACCTTCATAGATCACTTTGTAATGTCTATGACACCTCAGAGGAAGAACTGAGGGAAGTAATGGAGAAGGCAAATAGTTTGATAGAAGACATTTTGAAGAAGAAGCCTTGTTTGGCTTCTGAATGTAACAGTCAAAGCTTGGAGAATATCGACACTGGTCAGTTCCAGTGTGCTGCATTTGATGATTCAGTTGCACTCTATTTTATATTTTACATGCCCTTCGCGAAATTTTCATTTTTTCCTTCGGCATTTAATGCAGAGGGTTTGATATACTTTGAAGACTTAATGGAGGAGTCATCTCTTTCATCCAGTTTAGAAATTCTAGAAAAGGACTATGAAGATGCAATTCGTAATAAAGGTGAGCTTGATGAGCGGGTGTTTGTTAATGACGAAGATAGTTTACTTGGGTCAGGCAGCTTGTCAGCAGGTGCTGTTACAATGAGTGGCATCAAGGTATTTTCTTTTGAGTTATGCTCATATTCCCTTGCAGTGACAACCTACATATTGGTACTTTTTTTTCTTATATTCCCATATGGGTTATGATTTTGCTCCTAATCTCTTCAGAGGAAGTTTGACTCAATGGGCTCACCTGCAAGGATGATAACTAGTCCAATGTCTCCACTTCGCTCTCCTTCACATGTTAATGGCACTCTTAATAGTGGCAATGCAAAACTTGCTGCCACACCTGTTAGCACAGCTATGACTACAGCAAAATGGCTCAGAACTGTTATTTCTCCACTTCCAGCAAGACCTTCACCAGAGATGGAGCGCTTTTTGGCTTCATGTGATAGAGATGTAACTAATGATGTAGTTCGCAGGGCACATATAATATTAGAGGCTATATTTCCAAATAGTGCTCTAGGAGAGCGTTGTATACCTGGAAATTTACAAAGTGCAAACCTCATGGATAACATTTGGGCAGAACAGCGACGACTAGAAGCACTGAAGTTATATTATAGAGTTCTGGAAGCAATGTGCAGAGCAGAGTCTCAGATGCTGCATGTGACTAATTTGACCTCTTTGCTGACTAATGAGAGGTTCCACAGATGTATGCTGGCTTGTTCTGCCGAATTGGTTTTGGCCACACATAAAACTGTTACAATGTTGTTTCCTGCAGTATTGGAGAGAACTGGCATTACAGCTTTTGATCTTAGTAAGGTGATAGAAAGTTTCATTAGACATGAAGAATCACTTCCTAGAGAATTGAGGCGACATCTTAATTCGTTGGAAGAACGGCTATTAGAGAGCATGGTATGGGAAAAAGGTTCGTCAATGTATAACTCCCTGATTGTTGCTAAACCTTCCCTTGCTGCTGAAATAAACCGTATGGGTTTATTAGCCGAACCCATGCCATCTTTGGATGCGATTGCTGTTCAAATTAACTTTTCTGGTAGTGGGGTATCAACCATGCCGATTCCGCAAAAGCATGAGAGTTTGCCAGGTACTCTTCATCTTTGGTTTATTAGCATTAATTTCAATTGGTTAACACATGGACATGACTTGTAAAATGCAGCATTAGCAGAAAATAATCTAGTTGTCATCTTAACGTTTGCAGAAATCATCAGTTTTTGTGTTCTAATCTTTATAGATAGAAATGATTTTGACTGCCTTGGAGTTTGTCTCTGTCCAAAAGCGTGCATTTAATTTAACAAATATGTTTCTTTTCTTTCCCTAAATTATGAACTTGGATCTGTATGGCCATCCTTCAGGTCAGAATGGGGATATAAGGTCACCAAAAAGATTGTGCACAGACTTAAGAAGTGTTCTAGTGGAACGGAATTCCTTTACTTCTCCAGTGAAGGACCGTCTCCTGGCGTTCAGTAATATTAAGTCTAAGCTTCTACCACCTCCTTTACAGTCGGCATTTGCAAGGTATAATCTGCCTCTTCTAAGTGCTACTACTAAAGCGTCATCTTTTGGCTACTACTAAACCATTATTTACATGCTTTATAACTTTATTTACAGTCCTACTCGGCCTAATCCTGGAGGAGGTGGTGAAACATGTGCCGAAACTGGAATTAGCATATTTTTTAGCAAGGTATAAAAATATCTTCTAATTGACTTTTAATTGGAAGTGTAGTGGTCAGTCATTAACTGTATGATTGTATAAGATACCGTGGATTTGTGAGAAGGTTAAGGATATCTACTTCTGTGGTATCAAGATAACTGAACATTTTTGGACAACCTAATTCGTGATTTCTAAAGGACAGTAAGATGACAATGTAATAAAAATGGTGAATGGATCAAATTACTTGACTTATTACTCAAATAATGTTATTAAAGTTTGGGGAGCAAATGGCAATGATAAGTGTGTGTGACCTGCACTCTTTATTCACATGTTGAGAATATGAGATCTCTCATCATAGTGGATTTTTTCTATTCTGTTTCCCCTTACCATTGCTGTTATCTATGATTTTTATTTTCCTATTGTTTTCCTTTAACCATTTTGATAATAAGCGCTTTGCACGATTTTCAACTTTTAGATCGTCAAGTTGGCTGCTGTTAGAGTAAATGGTATGGTGGAAAGGTTGCAGTTATCTCATCAGATCAGGGAGAATGTCTACTGCCTTTTCCAACAGATACTCAGTCAAAAGGCATCATTATTATTTAATCGTCACATTGACCAGATCATCCTCTGTTGTTTCTATGGCGTTGCAAAGGTTTGCTCTAAAGGATGTTGACAGAGATTTTGATACCTGCTCTTCTTTTTTTTAAAAAGAAAGTTTTTGATACTTTTGGGTTCAGTTTCTTCATAAGCAAGCTTAACACAAACGATGTTGCAGATATCTCAATTGAGCCTCACGTTTAGGGAAATCATTTACAACTACAGGAAGCAACCACAATGCAAGCCACAGGTCTTTCGCAACGTGTTTGTCGATTGGTCTTCAGCACGTCGTAATGGGGTATGCTGTTTTTTTACTTAAAAAGAATTTGGTTAATAAATGCACATTGCAATGGGAAGTCTAACTCCTTGAATGCTCTGGATTCAGAGATCTGGACAGGATCATGTGGATATAATTACGTTCTACAATGAAATATTTATTCCGTCTGTAAAACCTTTGCTTGTTGAGATTGGCCCAGCTGTTTCGACCATGAAAACCGACAGAGTTCCTCAAGTCATCAATAATAGTGATGGTATGCCTGGTCAAGTTTATTTTGGCTGTAATGGTGATTTCGTCTTTGCAGTTTACATATCATTTCTAAATACGTTTTTTGGTCTTCTTTTGTCTTATGATTAGCACCTTGTCCTGGATCACCTAAGATATCTCCTTTTCCAAGTCTTCCCGATATGTCTCCAAAGAAAGTATCTTCAGCACATAATGTTTATGTCTCTCCGTTAAGATCATCAAAGGTATTTGTATATTCATGCATTCGATTTAATTTATCTTGTACCACTGGGTGATCTGCGTTTTTTTTTTTGCTCTCTAATCCGCTGAATTGGTCATTTGAATGTTTTCTACAACTTATCGAGTCCATATTGCACCGTTGAATCCGAACAATAATTTAATTTATTTCCTTTTAACTTGAGGCATGATATTGTTCAGCATTCGTGTTACAAGTTTCACAGGCTATCTTTTGCATCGTTTTATTCTTAAAATATCATGTAATAATCTTTATTCTGATGCAACAATTAAGGTAACCATGCACCGCAACACATAGCTATGGTAATGTCGATGTTTCAGTTCGACATACACGCCCATCAATAATTTGAAAAAAAGTTGGATAAAATTATTCCCATGGGTCATCATTGTGTGTGGCACGTATCGTTTATGATCACATGACTTGTTGCTTATCTTGCCTCACAAAAAAAGAGGGAAGAAAAACTTATTGCTTATCCTTGTCATACCCTTATCCGTTTAATAGATGATCCGTATCTCATGGTTTCTTATGCTATAACCTGGCCCAGAGTTGGCACTTTTTAAATGTGTGGAGTTTTTAGTGGACCCGTGGCACCTCCTTTATTCATATTCCATTCTGTTGTGGCATGTCGTTGTCTTTAGTTAAATTCTATCTTTGGGGCGTTTCATCCGGATATATTCTTATGAGATCTCTGATTGAAGTTAATTGTTCTTGTTAGTCTTTCAATAACCACATCACTTGATGATTAGTGACCAATGGTAAGTTGCCTTAGTAGTAGCACGTTAAACAATATTTGGGGTGGAAGATTTGAACTTTTGATCTCTTGATTGAGAATATATTTCTTAACTAATTGAGCTATAATGTGTGTTATTTAACCAACTTTTGAAAAATTGTGTACAGATGGATGCGTTGATTTCACATAGTTCTAAAAGCTACTACGCTTGCGTGGGAGAAAGCACTCATGCGTTTCAAAGCCCTTCAAAAGACCTCACCGCCATAAACAACCGTTTGAATGGTTTGAATGGGTACGCTTCAATTCACGTCAACTTAATTTTTGGAATGCCATTGGTTTTTAAAAAGAAAACAGGATTTTCGTCATTAATAAAGTGGCATCGTTAATATGCTAATTGACAACATTTCTTCGATTAGAACACGAAAACTCCGAGGCACGTTAAATTTTGACGACGCGGACGTTGGTTTGGTCAGTGATTCTCTGGTGGCTAACAGCCTTTACCTACAAAATGGAAGTTGTGGATCATCTTCAGGTGCACCAATAAAATCTGAACAACCTGATTCTTAGCTTACAATTTTCCAAACCCGCAGGTACATATATCTATCTATCCATATATATATATATATATATATATATATGTTCTCTCTTCTCCCTCTCACTCTCTTTGCCTCTAAAGTTGTATTACCACGGGGGTATTGTATTGAGCGGTGAGTTAGTGTGTAGAATAGCCGCCACCACTCCCCTTTGTTTTAGGCACCCATCTGGAATTTGTAGTTGGCTATAATTATTTAGTTTAGTTCAATTTCAGCTGTCTTCAATTTGAGCAATTTAATTCATTGCAGCTGTTATATGATAATCTATTACCATATTCACCAGCAAATGTGCCAATGATCTAGGTAAGATATTATGTAACAAGGAGTAATGTGTTAGTGTCTTCGTTTTTGACCCTAAGATGTACATTGAAACGTGAATTCGGATGATGAACTGCCAAATTTTTTTATCCAATCACATGGAAGTCCATTTGTTCGTAGGCCAAAAACAATTGTTTCACTTTAATAATGTGATGTGGTGTAGAGAGATTTAAATTTCTAACCTCTAGATTAAGTGTGTTTGACCTAATCAGTTGAACTATGATCAAGATGGTGTAAAAAAACAATCGTATCGAAATTTAGAATTTAGAAAAGTTGAATTGGAATTAAAATTACTAATGCTCGTTAAAGTGTATAATTGTATTGCTGTTGAATTGGAATTAAAATTACTAATGCTCGTTAAAGTGTATAATTGTATTGCTGTTGAATTGGAATTAAAATTACTAATGCTTATTAAAGTGTATAATTGTATTGCTCTCAGTGTAATTGTTTCGATATTTCCTTACGACTTGACTTGGATTGTTTACGAGAGAGATTGATAGTGAAGATTCGTGGATTTGGACCGACACCCCAAATGCTATTTAACCTAGCTTTTTTTTTTTTTTTTTTTATGAAAAAATCAAGTTATCTAACATTTTTCAAATATTTATTGTTTTTTTTTCCTCTAACTTTTGATTACTTCTCCTCCCTATTTTCTCCTGTCCACTTTCTTCCCACTGAGAAAAAATGAGAGGGAAGAGAGGAGACCACTTTGAAAAAAGAAAAAATGAGAGGGAAGAGAGGAGACCACTTTGAAAAAAAGGAAGAGCTAGTGGAAAGAAGGGTGCCAAAGTTGAAAGTGAGGAAAAAAAAACAATAAAAAATGGTTTTCAATGCAATTTTTTAGGTAATGAGTACCAAAATATATTATAATAAATAAATAAAATGAAAAAGATTGTTCCTAGAGACCAACACACGATTTTTTGGTCACTAAAAAGTAATATGCACTTACTAGCATAAACAACGATTATCGGTTCAATATCTTTTATTTAGACGTAGTCTTCTAATACTTAGGTATAATGTGTCATCGATTTTTTGTCATAATTTATCTCTAAATCACGTCCTAAAAAGTGTTGCTATGATACCATTTCTAATGCCATGAGCCTCGGATTTGTCCAAACCCTAATCCATATCTTTCACCTTGTCTAGCTAAGTTGCGCTCAAAAGCATGGACATTCAAAACCAAAATAATATCAAATTCTAGCATCACCGACCATTGTACAACGTAATTGTAAAGGCATATTAGTGAATTCCTAGAACATCAAATCCCTCGTTAGGTTCTGTGGAAATACAACATTAGAATACAACAATCATAACAAAACTAAATGGCCTGAATAACCATGGCACATGATTTTAACTCGTTTACATTCTCAATGCCTAGTAATATAACTTACATATCAAGAATTAAGCGTCAAAATTGGGTAAATCCATGAATGAATCTTCAGCTACTATCACAAATAACACGCATGGAGATGGAACAAGTTTCAAAAACATAATTAGAAACCAAGCATCTGTCATTTGCTGTTCGGTACTTTATCTTAGTGTGAAAAGTTGTACGGGCCAGTGGTGCTTCCTACCATCACTGGCAATCCCAGTAGTCTCGAGTGAAATGTCAATGCTTCGATGTTCAGGCGCACGGACGATGCTAAGGCGCAAATGAACTTTGACAGCGGGGGAGGCAAAGCTGCCCACTGCTGCTGATTTGTTGGTGGCAGATTTGCTAGATGTTATAGCAATTGGTTCTCTGAAGGTTAATATGGTTTGAGACCAGTGAGTTTTGGGAGTGTATGGGGATGTAGATAGAACAGCCGGTGATTCTTTGCAAAATCTGCTTGTAAAACCAGTTTCAAACCATAAGACAACTCCATGACACCAAGATGTTTCAGTTTCACCGTTTTCTGATTTGCTTGAAGGATTATGCAAATTTGGTTCCAACTCTGTACTTGCAGTGAAGTCTACTTCGTCAGCATGCATAGTTGCTAGATCAAAAGTCTGTACCAAAAAAAAAAAAAAAAATGAAAACCAAGGCATGTCATTATAAAAGAAACCAGCATGCGAGACATTTTCAGAGTTACATCACACATACTACCTACGGCAGGGGTTAAATCAGTCAAGCCATTCTGTTAAACCGTACATATGATGTTCTTAAAAATGATACAAAAATCATGGATAATTGAAGAAACAGCTCAAGACTTGCTAAGCATACAAATCACTAGTAGAAGAAAGGAAAACGTAATCAAACAGAGGCAAAATATATATGAGACCTTACGAGAACAATGGATCTAACTTTTATCCATTTAGGGAGAGGATAAAATAACTTTTATCCACTTATGCTGTTAGAATTTTCGAGGTGTTTGCAACTTGACCTAAACACTCATAGATATCAAACATATCAAACAAAAAAAAAAAAGACCATCAGTCCCACTAGATGCAGGATGATGTGAGGACTCTAACGACCCTAAGCCCACCTCTAGCAGATATTGTCCTCTTTGGGCTTCCTTTCAAGGTTTTTAAAACGCGTCTGCTAGAGAAAGGTTTTCACACACTTATAAAGAATGTTTCGTTCCCCTCTCCAACCGATGTGGCTTTGGGGCCCAACGACCTAGCCAGCCCTCTTACCCTCTCCAATTGATGTGGGATCTCACAATGTGAGCATAACTTAGATAGTAGTCTGATAAAAGATGCAAGAAATAGCGTTTTGAAACAGTATTCACAAACTATCGAGTAAGCACATTAAAATATTTTTGTCCCAGTAATTACGTCTCTTTCCAAGTATACTTCTTTCAGGCCATGCAGGAAGAAGACTAACGATTCTAAGAACCATGGAGGAAAAAAATATTGCCAAGCTCTAGTAGTATAGTGCAATGCATCCACAATGGATATATTTTCTTTTCGGGTAGTACTTACATGAAGTATTGCTGCACTAGTAACTAAATCGTTAGCCTCCACAGTGTCAACGATGGGACCTTTGGCAGCATCCTCTACAAGTTCCTTCCCTACACAAGACATATTGAAACCGTACACATCTTCCCAAAATGGAAGACTAGTTCCACCAACTCCAAATCCTGCAACAAGCTGAAAAGTAGATAGAGAAGTTACTAATAACAACAATAAATATAATTTCATTATCAGACCAATCACGAGGTGAATCAGACCAAAGCAGACTTACAATTGTGGCAGTATCTGGTAAGATGGCACCTCCAGGCTTCAACCAACGATCCCTTGCAAAGAGCACTGAGCTGAGCATTGACTCATACAACAAGCAATAGCCCATCCATTCACTCAATAATACGTCAACACTGTGAGGTTGAATCTCTATGTTCTTATCAAGTTCTTCTACCATACCATTAACCACTTCAACAGTCCCACTTGACATGCCACAATCCCCAGTCTGTTTCCTATTCCGCAAGAGACCGTTATCTTTTGCAATCTGTAGCCAAGTTCAGTAAAGGAGATGGTGTAAAATAAACCATCAGAGAAATAAGGAAACTAAATAACTATATTGAAGTTGGTTCACTACTTGAGTAGCCACTGCTGCCATCTTTTCACTTGCTTCAACTGCAATAACTCTTGATGCACCGGCTTTTGCAGCAAAGAGACTGGAGAAGGGAAGGAACAGATGAAGATTACATAAACATTGTAATTAGATGAATTACGAGGAGTGTATGGTTTGTCAACGTCAACGAAACTCCGAATGAAAAACATGACAAGAAAGGGGTGAATATGTATATGTATACAGTCTACGGTAGCTGCTTATCGTTATTGCACGTTATTATAATGTTAAAATGGCCCAAATGAAAAATTGCAGCCAATTGCACCAATTTATTTTCCAGCTCACCTAAGTATGCCTGTTCCACAGCCCACATCCATCACAGCTGCATTGTGGAAGAGAGATGGGTTTTGCAAAATAGCTTGCATATAAGCATCCATTCTGACCTGCATAAAAAGTAGTGTTGGTGATATATTACTTAAAAAATGAATCATTTTATGTTTTTCTGTTAAAAAGTAGACTGGGAGGCAATATAGCACCTTGTCACTTAACATCTCTCTGTGTATGCCAAAAGAGCTATATGAACCAAAGTAGCTTTCATTTACATTCTTGATATCCTTCGAATAGAAATTTCTTCTGGTTATTTTTAATCGATCGTCTTCCTGCGTCTTATCGTTCAATTCCAAGGTCTCCGTGGCTTTCACGGTATTCTCAATCACGACCTCTAAGTTACTTGGAGTATTCAAATAACCATGTGAAGTAGAACTACAATCTGCCATTTCATTTTCATTGCTTCGGTTAAGATGAAATGGAAGACTTGCTCTATTAATTTCATCAGTATTGCAATTACCTCCATTGGTATCTGTATTCCTCTGATGATTGTTGGTGATAGGTGAAATATCATCATCCTCTTCAGCTTCTGCAAAACTGTACAAGAGGGGATCATCTTCACTGAAGGGTTTCAGGTATTTATCATCATTCCAAAGAGCCTTGATTTCATTGAGATTGAGTGTTTTGTGCAAATGGTTCTGTAAATCTTGGCTTGATTGACACAAGAAACCACAGCTCCAACACCTATTTTCTGCTACCTGGTCAGCACCAGAAATGGTAAAAAACGAGTTAACACTTGTTTGAGAGCTAACCAGATTTGTAAACTAAAGACTAAGATCTGTTGATCGTATCTTTTCTGGATCATTTTGTCAAGAAATAGCCAACAAACATGAAATCACAAAATTTAAAACTCCTAGAAAAAACTCGGCTAACCTGAGATCGTATGTAGTTGATAATTTTAAACGAACCATAAAAGTCTAAACCCAGACCCTTCCTAATGCCGTGAAAATCAAAATTATGGACCGAGTTGCAGTGGTTGAACAGCGTGGCGCAGTCATTATACTTCGATGTGCAGAACAAACACAGAAAACTCGAGTCAAATCCTTCTTCACCTTCTTCCTCGTCTGCATTCCAATCGTCCCAGTCGTCTTGTACATCTTCTTCCTCCTCCTCATCGTCTTCTTCCTCTTCCTCTTCTCGTTCAATCTTGTTCATGTTCCATACTTCTCTGTCGAATTCTTTGGGAAACTGATCCATGGAGTATGTCGAGAGGAAACAGAGTATCAAAATTATAGTTATCCGGTAGCTTGCCGGCGATGCTTAAACCCTATCAACCAAGTACCAGCCGCCAGGGCTTTTTCCCTCCATAGGAATTGACAATAAAATAATAATAATAATAATAATAATAATAATAAATAAGTAAATAAATAAATAAATAATTCTAATTATTAAGTCATTTAATTTTTTTTTTATTTAAATGAATTGGAGCATAATTCAATAATAAAATATATATTTTATACTTCTTTTGGTCGTTTATTTATACTATAAATTTTAATAATTAAAAAAATAATTCATTAAAATTTTAATTTATTGATATATAGTTTCATCGAGATCAAATATAAATTATGCCGTCGTCCTCTCATTTTCGATTAATCGATACATACATATCAATTACTATATTTATTTATTTTAAATTTTTATTTTTTAATTTTTTTAATTTTAATTTTTTTTTTGTAAGTAAAGATTATTGTGAACATTATAACATTTATTTATTTTAGTTCGAGTTCATTTTTGGGCTGAATTGTTGGAAATATTCCAATAATATTTGATAAAATATATATTTTTTATATCTTAGTTGACAAAAATAATAAACTTTTTGTATTTATTATTTGATTGTGTGAGATGGTTTATAAACAAAGAATAATACTCTCTTTATTGGTATGAGTATTTCGGGAAAGTCCAAAGCAAAGTCATGAGAGCTTAGGCTCAAAGTGGAAAATATCGTACCATTGTGGAGAGTCGTGTTCGTCTAATATGGTATTAGAGTCATGCCCTAAACTTAGTCATGCCAATAGATTGTAAATCCTCCAACATCGAACAAATGACTCTAAAAGAAAAAGGAGTCAAGCTTCCTCGAATGTAGTAAAAAATGACTTAGACTCCAAAGGAGTCGAGCCTCGACTAAGGGGATGCGTACTTTGTTCGAAAGGAGGTGTTAGATGGTTTATAAACAAAGAATAATACTAACAAAGCCATGAAAGCTTATGTTCAAAGTAGACAATATCATACCATTGTGGAGGATCGGGTTAGTGACTAAACCCATTAAAATATATATATATATAAGAAAAATAAAAATTGGTTAATTTCGTAGTTCAGCAATCTAGGATCCAATCAACCCGATTGGTATCTAAATTTTTCAATAATAAACATTATTAGATTCCGAGGATTAGATCCATCTCCGATTTCTCAGCTCAGGCGCTCGATTTCTCGGTTCATGTTTCCATAGCTGTAATTCCAGTTCCCACTTCAACCATTGATTGTTGGTCTCATCGCCATTGTTTCGGCACTCATTTTCTTCGACAAGGTAGCTGCATATAGCCAAGGTATCGATGGGAGTTTTGTTTCTACTGTCTCTCTAGCTTCCAATGGATTCTCTGAAGTTGCAACTTCTTCCCGGTTGCAGAACTGATACGAAGTGAATTGGATGAGGTCGAGTGTTTTATTGCTGAAAGCTACTTCAATTTGCAGGATCCAGTGGCTTCCGGTATTGTAGCAGTCAGCATCGGACCAGCTCGTGGTTCAGCTTGTACTAGGAGGACTCTACACAGTTTTTCATTTGTAGGAATCGAGGTATGGTTAAGATTCCTTGACTGGAACTTGAATTGTTTCCTCGATACGTGAAATCCAGGAATGCACAGGGAAAGTCGTTTATCTTGAATCTATTACCTCTAACGTGCATTTGTTATGCTCTGGTTTATGAATTTGATTTCCAGTTGGCTGTTGATTTAACGCATGATGGTATACTCGTTTGTGACTTTGCTACCAGAACAAATTTTATCGCTCTGAGATGGACCGGATGTACATTGTCTGAAATTGAGGGATTTCACTGTTAGTTAGTCTCATTTAGCTTCACCATGGAAGAGTAAGTGTCTCCTGAATATCTAATGACTATTCTTTTTATGGAACGGTGAAATCGAATGCTTATCATTTTAGTGTTACTTGAGTTTGCCTGTTTGGACTTCCATTTCTTTAGTTTTGGATGAACAATGTGTTGTTCCTACATACAGGGAAAATGCCATCGAGCTTTTACAACGCTACAGGCGGGACAGACAGATACTTCTTGATTTTGTACTGTCTGGAAGCTTGATAAAGAAAGTTGTAATGCCTCCTGGTGCAGTTACCCTCGATGATGTTGATCTAGACCAAGTTAGTGTGGATTATGTTCTTAATTGTGCTAAAAAAGGTGCTTTGACTTGTTCATACTCATATTTTAAAGTTTCATTTAGTTCAAATATATTCTTATGCTATCATCTGTAAAAACAGGCGCCATGCTTGAACTATCTGAAGCCATTAGAGATTATCACGACCTTACGGGGTTTCCTCAGATGGTGAGTATGACATGCAACCCCCACTCTCTTCTTAGATTTGTTTTTCCTTTCTTTCTTTCACATGCTGTAGGTTCTTTGAATGTAACTTTCCCCTGTTGTACTTGATCAATGATTTGTGTTAATAAATCGTTGCTAATATATATGTTATCTTGACATCCCAGAGCAATTCAGGTTCCGGAGATGAATTTTTCTTGGTTACGGATTTAGATTCATCAGGGTCACCTCCAAAAAGGGCGCCACCTCCTGTTCCTGCTTTCACACCTCCTCCTGTCTATACACCTCCGGCAGTAATTGCACCAGTACCTATTCCCACGCCATCGCTAACTGAAACAAATGTATCCAGATCCGAGTCTTTTGAGTCCTCACATGCTCGGGAACTAACTGTGGACGACATCGAAGATTTTGAGGAGGATGAAGATGTTGAGGTTAACAGCATGAGGATGTCAAGAAGAAACCCAAATGATGCAGCAGATCTTGCTCTCAAACTGCCCTCTTTTTCAACAGGTAGTATTAAATATATTGGCTGACGGATTGTGTGTGTTGAAATGGCTGGAGTTGTGTGTAGCTGTAGATCTGAACAAGGCAGTGGGCATGCTTAGCTGTTTTAATGTTCTCCAAGTCTTTATTGCTTTCTAGGGTATCTAATGTAAGAACATCGATCATCTCCATCTGCATTTAGGCTGCAAAGGATAGAATTTTTGAGGTTATATCTTTCAATTTTTTTGACTGTTGGAGAGTCTGTTTTATACTTTCTGTTTTGTTTGTTACAGGAATCACAGATGACGACCTTCGAGAAACAGCATATGAGGTTCTTTTGGCTTGTGCTGGGGCCTCTGGGTATAACATCTTATCTTGTACTTTCTTGCTTTTGCTTTGACACGTTTCTGGAGTAATTCTCAAGGTCATTGGAGTACATTATTAATGACTCTTAGGTAACTAACCAAGCAATAAACCACCTGACCACTTGAATAATTGTGAAATAGAATGGAAACTTCAGAAAGAAAATAGAAGTTCCACTTCTTTCTTGTGTTGTAGAAAGGTACAATTAAAAGACTAAGATAACTCTAGTGCTTCCGATGGAAATGAATTCATAAAACTGATCTTTAAGATTATAAGGCATATCCCTTTTTTGTATAATTTTATACAATCAATAAAAGTGTTTCCAATAAACAAAAGAAAAGAAAAGAAGCTTATATACGGCGTAATACCGTTGTTAATGTTGTAGGCAGCCGTGCTCAATATCTGAAAACAGTATCACTATCCTCCTTAATGTGATATTTGCCAATAGGGGTTTTCCGATTTTCTGTTGTGGTAGCGATTGGCCTAGACAAAAACATCGGTCTGATAGCATATGATGTAGCGTAGGAATATTTCTCAAGGAAGTCTCTCCAAACTTTTTCATTCATTAAAGAAAAAAGAATAGGGCTACTACAACAGAGCACAATGGAGGCTTTCAGCTAACTTATCAGCTAAAGAAGTAAGAAACGGTAACTGTAAGCTAGTACAATAGCAACTGATAATGCTGCAAGATAAGGAACATACATGTTTAGCCTTTTAATTCACTGTATCATTTTCTTGTCATATGGATCAGTTATTCCCGTTTTTGACAGAATTTATTCTTCATCTTCATATTAGATTTTGTTATTTCACAATTTCTTAAATCTGTCTTCACTATTTAAATAGGGGTCTTATTGTACCATCAACAGAGAAGAAGAAAGATAGAAGGTCTAAGTTGATGAGGAAGCTTGGACGTAGTAGTAAAAGTGGAATTGTTGTCGAATCTCAACGTGCTCCAGGGTTAGTTGGGTTGCTAGAAGCCATGCGAGTACAGATGGAGGTAGCTTTGTTATTTAATGCTTATCTTGACACGATGACAACTTTTATACTTGATTTTAAATTATTACTTGCATTGTGGATTTTAGTGCACTTGAAATTATTTATGGATATTTAGCATCCATAGCAATGGAACAGAACCTGTATTCCATACGATTGATTTAGGAATTTAATTCTGTTTGTGGTGACTCTCAAATGGAATGCCGGGGCTCATTGAGCAAGCTAGTTTGCAAATGCACTCACCTCATCATGTTAAAGTTTATAATCCTTTGGGGATATGGGGTCTCACAAATTTTTTTGAGAGATTTGGTTGGAATTTATATTACAAAAGCATTTTTCATCAATTTATGAAAATATACTCTGATCAAAGTTAAGAAAACAGCTCCCCTAGGGAGAATAAATGAGTACTACAAGAGTAATTTCCACTGTTATGTCTAGAGAGGTTGAAGAGCATTGGGATATTATTCATTTGGTTGTCTCTATATTGTTCTATTGCAACTTTTTGTAATTACTAACATGCTATGTACTAATTGGAAAAACATTTTTTTTCCATGCCTCATCAGCCATTACCCCTGTTTTTTTTGCTTCTCCTATCTCAAATAAATTGTCATTTACCTAAAGAGAGAGAGAGAGAGAGAGAGAGAGAAAAAAAAACATTGAGAACAATTGCGATAGAGTCTAGATGTTTTATCTTCTTTGGAGCATGAATATTAGTATTGGCTTTGAGTTTTCTTTGCTTATTTGTATTGTGGGGCTGATGTGTTTTCATATTGTACTACCCTGTTCATTTTAAGAAGGCTACTTATCTTATTGCTTATTATTCCTACCATACTTCTAATTTTTTTTTTCCCAATAAATTTGTTTGTCTTCGATTGGAGGAAAGCTTTATAGTTCATTTTTTGCGGCTAAATTTTATTTCTAATACAGATATCCGAGTCAATGGACGTGAGAACACGGAAAGGCCTCCTAAATGCCCTTTCAGGAAAAGTAGGAAAGAGAATGGACACCCTCTTAGTTCCTCTGGAATTGTTGTCATGTATCTCAAAAACAGAATTTTCTGATAGAAAGGCATTTTTACGCTGGCAAAAAAGGCAGGTAAGTTTCTTCATTCTCTTTACTTGCTTCGACACCCCCCCTCTATAATTTTATAATAAACCTTTGATTTGACACGTTAAGTGCTCAAATATTCCTGCTGACTTTGATCTTTTGTATGCGAACAGTTGAACATATTGGAGGAGGGTCTTATTAATCACCCTGTTGTGGGATTTGGGGAATCAGGGCGCAAGGCAAGTGAGTTGAGAATTCTTTTGTCAAAGATTGAGGAATCCGAGGTGCGTGTGTTTTTCTCTAAGTTTCATTTTTAATTCAATTTTACAAATTTACTAATTTACTCAATTTTTATGCTAATTTTCTTTCTATGAAATTTTTCCTTTCCCTGATTGAAAAACTATTTTCCATTAAGAGAAATGAAAATGCAAGAGCAAGAACCTTACGAAATGAGAGGCCCAAAAGAGGGGCCAGAAATTGACAAAGAAGGCTCCAATGGTTAAGCAATGGGTAGTTATAAAATCTTTTTTTTCCTAGACACCCAAATTATTTTCCCAATTCTCCATGGGAATGAGCCACCTTTTTCCTTATCTTCTAATTTTTTAATTATTTTTTTTTAAAATTTTACTAAACTAAAATAATCTAATATGTCATACTAAAATGATCATTGATCGTATGTTTATTAAATGTCATAAGTTTTTAAAGAGGAAAAACTCAATAATACAACAAATTTAAAGTTTAAATGGTCTTAATCGTGTTAGTTTTATTTCTATTATATTTTATTTCAAGCCTAGTTAGTTACATGACTTGTAGGATTTTGAGTATTGTTGTAACATAAAGTCACTCTAAAGGATGTAAAAATGTTAAAAATGGATTCTCATCTCATGGGAATCTTAGAAAACCTTGTTAAAGATAACAACCTTATGGATGCTCACCTCATATTCAAGCAAGGATACCGAGTTGCCTTGGTATATGTAAGTCTTGCGAAACAAATATGAAAATCTAGCTATTATATTCCTAGAAAACAAATGGCTAGAAAGGTTATACATTTTATCTCAGTCACATGGATGAATACAATGTTGGTAATTTTGTTGGAGATTTGGAAGAATAGGAATAAAAGATATTTTAAAATAAACATAGAGGAAGAGTAGGTGTAGATTGTGGTAGAATTTTGTCTCCTCTTATTTACAGATTGGAGTTCTTTTGCCGTTATCTTCATTTTTTTTTTGGAGAATCAGGTTGGATGTTTTCTATCATTCTTATGATCTTTTTATGAAAATGAAAGCGTAGTTCTTATGGAAAAAAAGTGGTTGTGCCATTCTTTTCATACATATGCATACACACGTTAGTAGCTGACATTTTGGAATTTTCAGTCTCTCCCACCTTCCACAGGGGAACTCCAACGAATTGAATGCTTGAGATCCCTTCGAGAGATTGCTATTTCACTTGCTGAGAGACCAGCTCGGGGTGACCTAACTGGTGAAGTTTGTCACTGGGCTGATGGTTATCATCTCAATGTCAGGCTTTACGAGAAACTTCTTCTCAGTGTCTTTGATATGTTAGATGAGGGAAAGTTGACTGAGGTTAGTGCTTTGTTTTTCCTTGTTAAATACATTTCCTAAGCTTGTATGACAAGGCAACTGCCCCGGTATCTTCAACTTTTCCAAAATTTAAAGATCTTGTTTTTTCTCTGTCTTCCTCTTGTGACTTATCATTCCACTTTGCCCAGTAGCTTAGAGATTTTTTCCTTTTTGTAAACCCATTTGTATTCTTCTATTTTTCTTGGTGAAAGTTCGTGTTCTTTTTTTTTTTTTTTTTTTTTTTTTTTTTTTTTTTCATAAAGAGGAAGAAAAGAAAGAAGTAAAGAAATAGAAAAGATGCTATCCTAACTTTTTATTGTTTTATTTCACTCTCTTTTGGAGTTTTTTTTTTTCTTCGAACATTTTGTATTTTTTTTCATTATTTCATGGAGAACTTCTTATCTTATCCCCCCCCCACCAAAAAAAAAAAAAAAAAAAAAAAAACTCACATACTGTTCGAATTTACATTTATAATTGAAAAGAAAATTAGATGCATTTACCGGGGCATTCCTCTTAATCTGCGTGGATAATTCTAATCCGTCTATATTTTCAGGAGGTAGAGGAAATCCTTGAGCTCTTGAAGTCAACCTGGCGAGTTCTAGGAATCACAGAGACCATCCATTATACCTGCTTTACTTGGGTACTGTTTCGTCAGGTATGACAGCTAGTAAATTATCAAATGAAAAGTTTAAGCCATTATTTTTTTCGGTCAACCCAGCATTACTTACTATCAAGTTTCCAGGCATTGTGTTTCTCAGACCACCAGAATTAACCTATGAAATAATTGAATATATCACTTCACCAATATAGAGAATGTTTACGTGTGAGGAATAGGGACATATTTTAGAAAAAAAAAACTATATTAATGAACATAAAGGTATGCTACACATGATAATTACAAGGATCAGATATTTATTTAACTTAAAAAAAAATCACGTATGTCAAGAAAAAACCTCAGCTGCTCTAAGAACTAACAAGGAAGGTGGATAAATGAGTGAAATTGACATTCCCATTGCAAAAATAGGCAGGTATTGTATTTGATCTTTTTCGTGAACTATCAATATCTATAACCCTATTTTCTAAAGTAGTTGTATTGGCGGTGGTTGTTCTTCTTTCCCTTTTTCTTTGCAAAGAAAAGCATTAAAATCACAGAAGCAGGAGTATAAAAGAGGGCAGAGAAATAAGTTCTCTCCCTCCCAAAATGATGAGAACACAAAAAGGGCCCCGTTCAAGGAAGTTCCCATGCAATGCTGTCCAAGATGTAGCCATGTACTGTACATTTTCCAAAAATGAACAAAAGTCTCCACCCTGATTCTTAAAAATGATGATTTTTCCCTCAATCCAAAGCATTTAAAGAAGAGTTCTAGCAGCATTTATTCCAAGTATTTTTGTTTTTCCTCTAAAATACAGGCCTGAAAATCTCTCTGTAGTTTCTATTTTTATTTTATAATAAACGAATAATTGTATTCAAACCTGACATTATTGCAGAAGTGCAACAGACAAGCCCAAATTTACAGTTCAGAAGTTTTTAGAAAAAAATAAAATAAAATTACAGCATAGGTCAAATGATGGAAAATAATATGTGGACTTCTCTTCTGATTTGCAAGGACATGCTAGGGAAAGATAGCTGGTTTTGTTTTTTTTCCCTCTCTCTGCAGTTTCTGACAACCTAAAACAATTTGATGAAAAGACAACGTGTGAAACAGAAAGCATAGTAAATATAACTTAGAAGCGTATAAAATTCAGTAGAAGATATGTGGTGCTTATCTCTTACAGGGAATACATTGTGAGACTTGGAATGAAACAAATCATGGGGATGCAATACATATAGAGGTTTATGAGAAGCAAAGTTTTACCTGAGATGAGAATTTTTTGAACAACTCATCAATTTAAGTCTCCGATGTTAGTCTCCTTTGTTATATGTCTGAAAATTAAATTTGCGGGTTGACTCTTTTCCTTAAAAAATAAAAATAAAAATAGTGGTTTGACTTGTTTCTGACGTTACGGATCAATTTTATTTTGATTTTGATATTCTTATTGTCATCATTATTTCATCTTGCATTACAGTATGTTATTACATCCGAGCAAGGAATGCTGCAACATGCAATTGAGCAGTTGAAGAAAATACCATTGAAGGAACAAAGGGGTCCACAGGAGAGGTTACACTTAAAAAGTCTGCATTCACAACTGGAAGAGGAAGGGAGCTTTCGAGATTTCTCTTTCTTAAAATCCTTTATTGTTCCAATTCAGAGTTGGGCTGATAGGCTGCTAGGAGACTACCACCTGCACTTTTCTGAGGTTCGGTAAACCATTTTGTGACTGCAAAGCTTGGACTGGAGTGGGATTTAACTTTGTTAATTAGGAAAAATTTTCTAGGCCAAAATACGTAGGGGTGTTAGTTTTGGTGCTCCACCAATGAATTTATTGGTTCTGTTAAAAAGTTGACTTGATAAGTGCTCTTTCCTGTTCAATCATTGTAAGTATCATGGTTGAATTTGAATTATTGGCATCTTAAATCTACTATGATTGGTTTGCATTTCTATATTTCAGCGCCTATTTTTGTGGGTCATTGGAGATAGATTGTGACATAGGTAGAGCTGTTTTGTGTTTGTGTCGTCTTTTTTAGGTGAATGGTCTATCACAAAAAATAATCCAATTAACTCATCCTTTATTTTTTGATTTCTGTATGTTGATTGAATCTTTATAGAATATTAGTTTATTAAAGCTCAAGTCATATATTAAAACTCAAGTCATACCTATTCTTCTCTCTTCTCAGTAAACTGTTAATGAATACTGCAAAGAAAAGAGTTTCTCTCATTAAATCCTTTTTGTGCGGTTAATTATTTTGGGCTTGGAGTAGTACTCTGTTCTGCTTTCCACAGTGGGTTGGGTCAGTCTTCTTTTCCAACTCTTTTGATGTATGCCTTAGATGATTATCAAGTGTTCTCTCTCCCGTTTCCCTTATTCTTTTCAGTATTGCTGAATATAAAGTTCTGTTGTGCAGTATTCTAATATTTCTTATGCACCTTGCAGGATCCTAGAAAGATGGGGAATATTGTCACCGTTGCAATGCTTTCCAGGAGGCTGCTTTTGGAAGAATCTGAAACTGTATGTCTATGGTTTTATTAGAAGGACATGGATGCTCCAAAAAAGTTTGTTAGTGATGGGTTCTTCTCTCACGCAGGCTAGAAAACTGTAGTATATCACTTTTATGTTGGAACTATCTGCTGATGCCAGCTCTTGAGCACAGAGGAATAGTTGTCTTTGAGATGATAATTCTCTCTCCAACAAAAACTTCCCCAAAAAGATGGACACCTAGCACTCACGGCACTTACATTTTAAAACACCATCTCCTTTTCAATTAACTCTCAACCCTACAATTCCCTTTTTACCCTTCTAGAATAAGTATGCATGACTTGTAGTCTCACATGAAAAGAAGATAGAGGTCCTGGGTTTGGAAGTCTTAGGATGGTAACAACATGCCTTTTCCAACAACATTCATTCACTGAATTTATTTCCCCATATTCTATTTCTTCTTCTTGTGCTTCAGATATATGAATATTAAAACTTTATGGTTCATGTTTACAGGCAGCAGAATCAATGTCTAGAACAGATAAAGAGCAGATTGAATTCTATATATTATCATCCCTTAAGAATGCATTTTCCAGGGTAAGTGATTATATTATTTGTGCTTTATTTTCTGACTGATGCTTGATGAATGGGACGTATGTTATACAGATTGTGGGATAATGTTGTTAAATCCTGGCTTGTAACTTGTAGCATTGTCCCTAAACTTCAATTTGGTGTGGAATGGGGTTTCTTTTTGTCCTATTGTTCTTTATCTCCTTCTTGATGTGTTGTGTGTTTGTCTGGCAATGAGACTCCTGGACACCTTTTTGGTTGCTGCTCTTTTGTATGTTTAATGGACTTCTATGTTAGAAGCTTTTGGGTTTGGCTTTACCTCAGAATGTACTCTTAGCTCTGATTTTTGTGGGTCATCTATTTTGTGGTCTAAAAAAGATGTTATGGTTGCTTTTAATGGGGTGTTCTTTTGATCTCTTTGGGCTGAGAAAAATGGTCTAATTTTTAGCGATCTCCAATTTAGAAGCTTCGTTGAGTTGGTTGTTTTTAATTATTTGTATTGGTGCAAATGTAAATGCCCTTTTTCTGGTTATAGTTTTTTTTGTCTTTAATTGCTAATTGAAGCTCTTTCATGTAGTACACCTTTGGTGATTGGGAGCGTTCAACTCATTTTATTTCATTTATCAATAAATTGTTTCTCTTCTCAAAAACATTACTCAACCATCCATTATTTGTAATTGTACTCAATTCCCTTATAAAAAACTGAAACATTTAAAAAACTTAATTTCCCTGCATTGAACGTTATTTGTTTTAATACTTTATTGTTTTATTCTGCAGGTTTTGCATTCCGTGGAGAAATCTGATAGAAATCACGAACATCCTCTAGCCTTGCTTGCTGAAGAGACAAAAAAACTTCTAAAGAGGGATTCATCTCTTTTCATACCAATCTTATCTCAAAGGGACGCTCAAGCATCCATTGTTTCTGCATCACTTCTCCATAAACTTTATGGTCATAGACTGGTAAGATTATAGCCATTTTTGGTAAGGTAGTTTCATAATTCCTGTCTTTTTAGTCCATGATGCAGTGGGGTATTATTCTGAAATCTCAATTTCTTTCGAAACCTTGTAGAAACCCTTCCTCGATGGAGTTGAACATCTGACTGAGGATGTTGTATCTGTATTTCCGGCAGCCAATAGCCTCGAGGAGTATATATTAACCCTCATCACATCTGCATGTGAAGAGCTGGGTGCTGATATTCACATCAGAAAACTTGCTCTATACCAGGTTAGACACCAGTTGCAACTTGCTTAAAGTTTTCCCCTTGTTTCTATGAAAAAATATCTTCTCTTTCATTCCTTTGTAAGTGTGTAAATTGCTTTCAAGATTATCAAAGGGAACAATTTCTGCCTCATGAGAAAAGATTACAGATATTGAGGTAATATTAATTATAAAATGGGGGATTCTTGATTTAAAAGTAGGGAATTTTATTAGTACTTCGTTTTCTAAAAAGATTACAAGATGCTATTGTATCTCTTGGTGTGCTATTATCAATGAGGTTAACATGAGGATAGCTCAACTGGTCAAGGCACGTGGACCTGAGGTTCAAATTCCTCCCTTCTACATGTTGGTATTGACAAGGAGTGGATATCAATAATTCTTACAATAACTAATAATTGATTGAGTCTTGAAGGGGTATCATTAGCAATGAACTCCTAGCTCCATCCAAACAAAATTGGCAAAAAATTCTGTTCCCAATATTTCTTTTCTTTTTGTTTTTATGTAAAAAAAAAAAAAATTCATTGATGTATAAAATTTACAGTAGGGATGTTAATCCTTTGTGATTACAAATGACCTTCCCAAGAAATAGCATGGTAAATAACAAGATCTAAGAGCCTAGCATGAGATTGTTCCTTATCTAGGAAGACCCTTTGATTACGTTCTTGCCAAAGAATCAAAAAAAAAAAAAAAGGCCCGGATGAGATTCTTCTACAGCAAAGCTTTAGGATCCTTGAAGGGGTTGTGCGACAGAGCTGTGTGGAGGAAATCTTTAACCCCCCCAAGGAAAAGTTAAATACCAACTGAAGGCTTTGAGAGCCCTGTTCTAGAAGTGACGGCCATAGGGACAGTTAATGAACAGATGATTCAGTGATTCATCATTAGTTTAGCACATAGGGCACAGCTTGGGGTCAAAGCCAAATAAGGCATTCTTCTCTGAAGGTGTTCTTTGGTATTGATAGCTTTCTGTGCTCCCAGAAGAAAAAAAATTCATCTTTTTTGGGTACTTCTCTTTCCAAATTTTGTGGGCCAATAAAGGATCCAGGATAGTCGTTTTTTTCTCCCATATCAGACAGTAAGGATTTTGTGGAGAAGGATCTGCATTAGGGAGCCATCTCAAAGAATTGTCTCTCGATGAGAGGACTATTGGAGCGAAATCTAGGCTCAATTCAGTCCATTCAACAGCTTCCTCATCGTTTAAATGTCTGCTCTCGATGTTTTGTTGAGGCCCTCCATTTATAGCCGACAGTGAAACCTTCGACATATCTTTTTTCATTCTTTCCATTGCACTGGCTGTATGCACCAAAAGTAGAAAGGATAATAGTAGCATTAGGAAGTATGGTAAGGCGCATTCAATTTTGGGATTTTATTTTATTTATTGACGATAAGGTGAAGTTCTCCCTCGATCAGTTTCAAACCTCTATGTACATTATTGATAGTTATGTTTATGCATATTTATGTGTGTTTGTGAGTGTATAATGAAAAATCATACTACCAGAAAGAAAATGGAAGGATACAACCTAGAAACACAAAAAATCAGCCCAAAACAAAAGGAGCCTAGAAAAATCCAAAGACAAAAGCCTCTAGAAAAAAACTCCTATTACGAATGAGAAGTAAAAGATGGTCATAAAACTCTCTGGTTACAGACACCTAACTGAGGTGTTACACCTGATCGAAGGTCAAACCTTCTCTGAGATGTGTCCACCTTCTAAAATTCTCCTGTTGCTCTCAAGTACTTTTTCTGGGGAGACAAAACTCTACTAAATCTATTTTTCATAAATATAGACGTTGAAGTTGGTAGATTTTTTTTTAAAGATAATAATAATATAATTTTTTTGGGGTATAAAATCTTAAAATTGCTATTGCTTCCCAGTACTTGGTTCCGTCCATGAATATTTTTCTCATGCTCTCATGGTATCAACTTTTCTTAAATTTTTTAGATTGAATCTATATCTGGAACCTTGGTGCTGCGCTGGGTCAACTCACAACTTGGACGGATCTTAGGATGGGTGGAAAGAGCTTTCCAACAAGAGGCAAGCACATAACCTTTCTTTTTCATTTAACTTCCTAGTTCTGTGTTTTTAAGTTCTACCATTCATCCAGGTCCTCGTAGTTGGAGTAGTATTGCTCATATAAATTTAAAATAGAAGTGGTTACTTAAATATTCAAATATAGTTTTGTATTGTAACTGGAAAAGTGTCCAATGAACTATGACTAATATTTGAAAAATGTTTTGTAAATCACCACCAGACAGTTTTTACTTAATCTCGTTTACTTTCTTGGTCGTGAGTTTTGACATAGAGGTTTGTCCAAGTGGTGCACGGTCTCAAGCATGGTAAAATAAAAAGAATTTCACTTAGTTATATCTCTTTTGTTCTTACTGATTTTCTCTATTATAATACTTTTAAGGCCGTTTTATTATTTATATTAGGTGAACAGTGTTGGATTTTATCAGATGAATTTGTTTTTGAAATGAGATCCTATAGCTACATTTCTGTCGTGCTATTTCTCTGGTGCCTATGGAAAGAGAAATGATACAAATTTTAAAGGCAAGGAGAAAACAACAGCAGCCCTCACTGATATCCTTTTTTTTGGGTCTTTTCTTGGTGCAAAAACCTTCTTCCTTTCAGTAACTATAACTTCCCTTCTCTGATAATCAATTGGAGAAACTTTTTCTGGATGTTTCAAGTTATCAATGAAACTGTTTCCTAAAAAATTTTGTTTTTTAATAATGGGATCTTTTCAAGGATTTCTTATCCGTGTTCCAAGTACAGATTAATTGTGTTTTTGTTTAATCAGGTGAAAATAATGGTTCAGTTGTATATCCCCTTGGATGTGTGGCTGGTTTGTTTGTACTGTCCCATAAATGAAACGTCGCCGTTTCCTTACAAACTTATTTTGTCGTAATCTAGTGGTTGGTTTACCCAGTGTCTGATGTATGCTTTTGCTATCTGTAATATCGACACTTTTGTGCAATATCTTTTGGGGCAGTCATGTAATTTTAGTGGTTAGGTATCCCAGTTAGCCACAATTAGCCAATAAGAACAATGTTACCATGCCTATGTTCACTAGGTTGTAGACATTCAAAATAATGAATGTATATGACTACTTATACTTGTGGTAGAGTTGGGCCAAATCAATTTTATGTTACCATGCCCATGTTACTGTGTCTAAACCTATAAATATCACTAGTTCTAAGCATTCAAAATAACAATTATATAACTAAGATAAATTATTTTTGGTCCCTAAATTTTAAAATAAATTTCACTTTTGTCCCCAAGTTTTAGAATGTGATATTTTTATCCCGAGGTTTTGAAAAATCCTCACATTGGAGGACTTCGCCACTATCTGCTTATTAGCTATGGGGAGAAAAGAAGCTAAGTCTTTTTAATTCTATAATATTTTAAGTTAGCTAACGTGACAACAACTTATTACTTTTATTTTCAAGTTCTGCTTACACAGTAATTTGAGTAATAAATTAAGTATATTTATCTATTGTTCTTCCCGTCTGCATCTCCCTCTCTATAAATACATACTCAAACAAAAACGTGCTGTCAACCTGACATGCTGCCAATCTATGACAATAAAATCCGCCAATACTTAGGCTTACCTTTAAAAGTGTACCGTCAAAAAGAAGAAACCCCATTCTGTAAACGAGAATGAACATTATTTTCTTTTAGGTTGATATGCAAAATGCTGTTTTCTGGACTTTTGGGGGCTTTCTGAAAAAGATGAATAGAAAGTAGAAATGGGTGGGTGCATGCGTTAATAAATTTATTGTTAAATGTTCAAAGTGCAACGAGGGTCTAAAGTTATGATTTCTTTGCTGAAAATTTTGTTTAATATAAGTATTTAATGTCTAATGTCACTAAATTAGGTTTAAGAACTAAATTTGCTACGTAAGCTTATTTTGACAGACATATAAAAGTAGTAGCCACTTCAGCATAAAACATTGTAGAAAAATAAGGGTTAAAAAATCTAAGATGTCTCTCATGTCATATCCGTGATATTGACAAGTTTATTTTATTTTCTTGTCCAACAGCTTGCTTTTTTCTTTTTTTATCTGCTTTTATCGAACTCTTTAATGTATTAATAGTAAGCTATATATTCTGTCTTCTTTTGATACAGCGATGGAATCCAATATCCCCTCAGCAGCGTCATGGAAGTTCAATTGTCGAAGTCTATAGAATCGTTGAGGAGGTATGGCTGTCACTCTTTTATGCTTTTCATGACATTTTTTCCTGGTTATGAATGTTAACTTGAAACTACTTTCACTCTATTGACGATTGTAATTACATTCTTGTGATTCCTTCTGTGGGTGGGTGTGAACACTGGCCTACATTACTGTGCTTGCTAAAATCAGGCATTGAATAAACGAAGGGGCACAATGAATGACTGATTAAGCGCAACAAGAGTGTGGCTTTGTCATAAAGTTTTATTAATGTTTGTATTATTGGTGGCCGTAGTGTTATAAATACACATTATAATGAAAAAATTGCAGTTCAGAAAGAAGTTTATTTAGCTGTCTAAAACCACTTCTCTCTTTTTTTTTTTTTTTTTTTTTTTTTTTTTTTTTTTTTACAATAAACAAAAATTATCATTGAATAAATGAAAAGAGACTAAAGCTCAAGGGATGCAAACTTTACAAAGAAGTAAAACAAGACAAAATATCATAAAGTGACCCAATAGGAAGATCGTCAAAGAAAAGCTAAAAAATAGACAAGCTTGGAACAAACGAATAAAAATAAAACTTGCGAAGGAAGAATCAAAGAAGCCATCTCTCTGGAGGCTCACACAAAAGGCCGAAAAAAGCAACATAGAGGCTCCTCACACCCAAAAAAAAAAAAAAAAAAAATCCTTACGCTGAATCTTTGGATAACAATGAAGGGATTTCATGTATTTCAAGACCACAAGCTTCAATAAGAGATGCAAATTTGCAAAGCATGGATGAAGGGAGGAAGAGTCTCCTTTGTTTTCCTAAAGTAAAAAGAAAGTGATTTCCATAGACAGCATTAATGATTTCCACTCTACTTAGGCTATCTTTAGATTCAAACACAGTCATCATAACGAGAGGGAGAAGGAAGAGTTTTTTTTTTTTTTTTTTACTTTCTTTTTCGAGAAGAGAAACAAAGTTCATTGATAAATAAAATAGAAGGAGCTTAAAGGGCTCCTAACACCAAGAGGTGACTTACAAGAGTCGAAGAAGAAAGACTATAATCTCTTAAAAGGATGTTTAGTCTTACACTAGTACAAAGCATGAAATAAAATAAAATTAAAAAATGATCAAAAGTCGAGAAATCATCCCTAAAAGTTCTTATGTTCTTGCAGCAGACATACCGGAAGAAAGTCTAGTTGATAAAGAGCCACAAGGTCCTTTTCACTCCTTGAAAAGGATGACCCTCAAATACTGAAGCCAGAAGATAAAAAAATGTCATAAAAATGTAATTTTTTTGAACTGGGGTGGCTAATGCTAATGAAGAATTAAAGATTGAAGAAAGATTTGGGTGGGTTTTTGATGATTCTACAATTGGCATAAAAAATTTCGCATGCTATGTATATCTTGAAGCAGTATAGTATAATTTGATAATCCAGTTGAAGTCATGATCGATGATGAAGAAGAGGAGAATATTGTTGATGTATTTGTTCTATCTGTTGGTTGTGTGTAATAGGCATTGTTATCTTACGGAACACTGGGTCTTTAACCCTTCTATATTTTGGGTATTCTTAGTTTTTCTAATTTCAAAAGCTAGAATCAATTTTACTTTGCTGTAATGTAGTTCTGGGTTGAAAAGTTGAGTTTTCCTGTTTTAGTAGAAGGATCTCAAAGCACTCTTGTGGAGCTTTCATTCATAGAAGCCAATGTATTTTGAAAACAACAACCTTCTTGGAAGGATAGTTTCCAGATGATTAATATTCTTTTGCATGTTATCTTTAAGTTATTAGAAATTTTCTGCTGATGTCTTGAATTGTTGTCGGGATGGTTTTAAATGTCTGTGTGCATGTGTGTGTGTGTGTCAGCCCATCAAACTCTATTTTCTTATAATCATGTTGGCCCTTTTATGCAGACTGTGGATCAATTTTTTGCTCTTCAAGTTCCAATGAGGCTGACCGAACTTAATTGCTTGCTTCGTGGCATTGACAACGCATTTCAGGTGTATGCCAATCGTATCATTGAGAACATGGGTAAGTATTGCATTCAGACTTTTGATTTAATTTCTCGTTCACATTTTTATTTTTATTTTTATCTTCTTCAATAAGAGACCTGCTTTCTTTAAGAGAAATGAAACTACAAAAAGGGGCCTACAAGAAGAAATTGCCCAACCATGGAGCTAAAGAGTGAGAAACAAGAGATCATAGGAAGTTGCCCTAATGTTTTTTTTTAAAAAAATAATAATAGATGATTATTTTTATTTTTTATTTTTTATTTTTTTATTTTTTTATTTTTTTTTAATGAGAATACTTAAACTAAGAGATTGAAATGAGCCTCCCATACGGACATCAAAATTTCTGAACATTCTCCTATTTCTGTCCAGCTAAAAACTCCCTAAAGAAATGGAAAAGACCAGCTTACCCAATTATCATGACCTCATCCTTGTCCTTGTTGTCATCACTGGCGATGCTACTGTTATTACTAATGACGTTGTTTCTTTCTCCTCCATCCTTCATTTTGACCTATGTTGCAATTTTTATTAGGAAGTCTCCAAATATCTCTCTCATTCATGTGCATTTGTCCTTTTCCTACCACCATGCTTATCATATTCTTATATTTGAGTTCCACACATCCTTTTCTTTTTCGTGATTTTTGCTTTAAAATTACAAATAACTTACGGTATCTAATTTGTTCATGCAGCAAACAAGGAGGATCTCATTCCCCCTCTTCCAATTCTCACACGATACACGAAGGAATCCGGAATAAAAGCTTTTGTGAAGAAGGAAATATTTGACTCCAAGATGACTGATGAAAGGAGATCCACTGAAATTAATGTGTTGACTACACCAACACTATGCGTTCAGTTGAATACATTATATGTGAGTTTCAGTTGCTATTTATTGTCAACCCTACTTCGTATAAAAAATATCTAGTTCATTTTCCTGACTTCGTATAAAAAATATCTAGGTCATTTTCCTGTATATTTGTTTCAATTTTATGCTGCATCTTTTTGCAATGATTATTTGATGGTTATAGCCTAAGATGATGACAATTGATTCTGGCTTCCAGACTTCAGTTCGCTGAGTAGAACTTTTTACATGTGGTCCTATGGTTCAACGTTATCTCATGAGATTTGATTTCATTTTATTTTTCAGCCTGCGTTATTACCTGTAAATCTTTCTAAGCTTTTTTCTGCCTTTTGCTAATTCTCAGCTTGCTACCCAAAATTGAAACTCTAAGCTAATTAACAAGGATTATCCTGGAAAAAGCTGAGTTCCTTTCTAGTGCTAGGGGGAAGGGTAGGCTCATGGTCTTCTACCATTGTGGCATTTGTATCTTTGGAGTGAGGTCTGCCTTTATCCAATTCAAGGAAGAGAGAGGAGAAACTATTTTCCAGAAGGGTTGAAGGAGAGTCCCAGGTTAGAATTCAGGTCAATTGGTTGATCGGTCCATCAATTTTTCAAAGGAGAGAAAGCAGGCTTGGGGTGTGAACAAGTAGAGGAGCAGAGAAGAGGTCTTGCCTTCATCAAGGTGGAAGGTGGTTTACTAGTGCCGAAAAAAAAGAGGATTTTTTTATAACTTTGGACTTGGGCTCAAGCTCAGCAATGGAGGTTTGGGGAGGGTTGGAAGTGCGTCAGGCTTTGATGAAGAACACGCGAAGTATGGTAAGTGCTGAAGGATGTGAAGGGCCGTGTAAGATGTTTGAAATGGAGCAGCTTGATAGGGAAAGAAATTGATTTAGGCCCCAGGTTTTCCCCAAGAGGAGTAAAATTCATGGAGGGTGGAGGCCCACTAGCTTCAACTGGTCTTTTTCCTTTTTCGCCTAAACTTCCATTTGGACTTCAAACCTCTCTAATCTTTCAAGTGTCTTCTAGTCATGTGGTTAGTTGCTTTGATGTGGTCGCGACCATTTAAATTGTTAGTTGGTGCTTATTGCTATTTTCTTCTTTTTGGTATTGTACGGTGTCAAGTCAGTTTTGCCTGAGGTAAAGTTATTTGTAATCAGCTTGAGTTTTAATAAATTCTGCAAGATTCCCTCAGGAATCTTCGTTGTCTTCCTCTTCCACTTCATGGGAAACCTTCAAATGTGGACTTAGCCATGTTGGCTCTCAAACCTAAAGTTTTTAAACTCTTGTGAACTGATTTGGTTCTATGATTCAGTAGTTCTATTAGGATAATCTCATAATTTCTCGTTGGTGAAAGGATCTCTCTACCTTCAAATACAGTCATGCTAAGTTTCTGGAGGAAAAAGAAAACGAGGAGACAGCAGCTTCTTGACTTAGGTTTAGGATTTATGGATCAGAAATGTTCGATACTGTGTAAAAAGGATTTATGGATCAGAAATGTTCGATACTGTGTAAAAACCGAATGGGTGATTGATATTTTGTACTCATTCTGAAATGACTTAAAACATTGATTTACTAGCAGAGAATTTGCCAACCGTTTAAGGAAACTACTTTCAGGCCTAAATGTTTATTGAAGTAATCTCTTATTGGAGGGAAGAACCCCTCCAGAAATAATAGAATATAAGGATATGATTTCAGGTTTCAATCTTCAATCCTTTTCCCGGGTTCCCTTTGTTTTTAACGAAGAAACAAGTAAATTGACTGCTATTCAAGGGTTTATGTTATTAATACATATCAATTGTTATAATGCTTGTTTAGTTCTATTATTTTGTTGCATTTAAATCAAAGAAACGATTAGCTCTAGGCTCTTGGTTATTTATCATTCATTTCCAAGTGATGAAGTTATAATGATGATATTGTTGTGACTATTCACAGTATGCAATTAGCCAGCTGAACAAGTTGGAGGACAGCATCTGGGATCGTTGGGCAAGCAAAAAAAATCGTACGGATACATACCTTTATTTATTTATATATTTTCTTTTGTTTTAACTTTTAAATATGTGTGAGTGTACGTGCTCTTGTACATTTAACTTCGTTCTACTGAAAGTGGGGTTATTTTTTCTTTAGGATGGCAGAATTTCTATTAATAGAAAATGATTTAGTTATAGGAGGATGGGGATTCCTTTCAACTAGTAAAACTAATGGAAAAAAAATCCTGATGCAATATATCAGAAATGTTTTAAATTGCAAGCCCAAAAATGAGGCTGAAACTATATTCCTTAGAGTGGACAAGTAAGATCTAAACGATGCTGCAACTGCACATTTTCAAATTGCATGCCCATTTCGTAGTTTACAACCAAACAATTTTTAAACTGGCACAGTAGATGTTCTGCAAACAGAAAACCATCCAATTTTTTTGAAAAAACTGAATCAAGACATTGAACATATGGACAAAGAAAAATTAAGAATGAGAAAATGCCACAATCCCTATATGTTGAGTGCGCAGCCGTTTTGAGAAATAAAAATGAGGCCCCTTCTCTATTGAATTTTAATATCTTGGGAATTAACCCTCAAAAGAGTCTATTATAAGCATCATAAGACATGATGATTGGAAGGAAGCACCCTTATGCTTATCGATGTAATGGCATGTAATGGTAGGCTTGGAAGAGTTGCTACATATTATTAACATAACTCTAGCTATAGATAACTTAATCGTCCCTTATTGAGTGAAATCTGATATGACTTGCAGAGAATATGTGCAGATCAAACTCTTTTGTATCATGAGATGATGAATTCTCTCAAGAATTAATATTTGATGCAAATCTCGTTTTATCTCTGTAGTTTAATTTCCTAAAAGAAGAATCAAATTCACGAATGAGGAAAATGTTGTAGAAATTATGTGAAGTAAATCTGGAAGTAATATAGAGACCACTGTGCTCAATGTATTAACAAAATAGTTTTTTGTAACCCATTACCCAAGAAAATTTTTATGATGAAAAAGATAAATGGAAATTCCCATTTTTAACTTCAGGATCCACTTGTTGGTTCCCCATGTACTTCTAAAAATTGAAATGTATAGTTTGAATTGGGGAATATGTATGCATTCTAACTTTTCTGTGTATTTCATTAATATCATATTCACTTATGAATCTCATGATGTTTATAAACTTAGGACTTTTATCCTTTACAGAACTACATTATATAATAAACCTGCCTTATCATACCCTAATAATATGTGAATGTTGATTTTCCTGGGTAGAAAAATCCATGGATGAAGAATCAAAAAGTGGTACCAAGAAAAAGGAATCCTTTGATGGAAGCCGAAAGGATATAAATACTGCTACAGACCGCATTTGTGAGTTTACTGGTAAGATTTGTAGGAATTTATTGCTGTCAATTTTCACAAACTCATATCTCCGGAAAACTCAAAAGTTCACTATTTTCAGGAACAAAAATTGTCTTCTGGGATCTGAGGGAGCCATTCATTGATGGTCTCTATAAACCTAGTGTTTTCCATTCTAGGTTGGAAGCCCTAATTGAACCCCTTGACACGGTAGGAGTTTCCTTGCTATCTTAATGTATATTGATAGTTTTGTCACTAATGTATACTTTACCTTGTATTCTGTAAAAAGTTTGTAGTTTTGATATAATTATGAGTTTTCCCCTTCGTTTCGATGTTCGTGTGATGTTTTAGATGGAGATTACATTGGTACTCCAGATTCTTTATTTTTTACTATTATTATTCTTTTATGGGAAACAATGTACTCCAGCTTGGTAGTTTTCACATTGTGGTCAATTGTGCAGGAACTAAGTAAACTCTGTGATATTATTGTTGAGCCACTCAGAGATCGCATTGTGACCAGCCTCCTTCAAGCATCACTGGTCAACTTCTTCACCCTTGATCTATGGAAGCATATATTTTACTCTCTCTTTGAACTTTCAGTCTTCGCCACTTTATTTAATCTGTATTATCATTTATTTTCTTGTTTCTAACACTGTTTAAATTTTCAGGATGGTCTTCTTCGAGTGATACTGGATGGAGGGCCGTCACGGCTATTTAGCACCAGTGATGCAAAGCTATTAGAAGAAGATTTAGAGGTCTTGAAGGTATTTACGATCCTTTCATTTCAGGGCTTATAAATTTTCGTTGTTGGGATATTAGAACTTCAAAATGTTTGAAATGTTAGGAATCACGACTCTCCACAATGGTATGATATTGTCCACTTTGAGCATAAGCTCTCATGGCTTTGCTTTGGGCTTCCCCAAAAGGCCTCATACCAATGGAGTTAGTATTCCTCACTTATAAACCCATGATCTTCCACTAAATTAACGAATGTGGGACACTCACTCCCAATAAACCTCAACATGAAATTCTTAGAATCGAGAAACCTCGTGAAGATGTTAAGTTGCCTTTGTTTGAACATAATGATTTTTATATGAGAAGACTGATCCGTTATCGATTGTTAGGAATTTTTCATTTCTGGAGGAGATGGTCTTCCGCGAGGGGTGGTTGAAAATCTGGTAGCACATGTACGGGATGTAATAAAGTTGCATGGTTATGAGGTTAGTTTCTTTCTCTGTTTTGCATTTGTAGTTGATGGTTCCTGGAAAATCCGTAGCCTCAAATCCAAAAATGCTGAAAATGCTTAATACTTGTCAGTTTTTTCTGATTTTTTTCCTCTGTTCTTAACTTCTTGATATGTCGAGGAGCTGGATTGATAGCCAAAAAATGGCCTCTAAATCACCTCTGTTTTTAGTAAACCCATGTGTTGTAGGACGTGTAAGCACACAGTAAACCCGTAGAATCAAGAAGAGTACGCTCCTGATGTAAATTCGAAAGGTCTCTAGTTCCCATGAATTGTTTCAAATCAACTTGCATTTACAAAATTTCCTCATTGGATAACAATTTTTTTTTTTCTTTCTGAAAATTAAGCTTGCTATATCTATATCTGCTCGTACATATGCCTTCTTTGTTTACTATTTTACTTCTTAAAAATGCTTTTAAATCCCAGCAAATTTCGTTGTTTTTTTTCCTGGAGAATGAAGTTCATTATGTCTATCTTCGTTTCGTTTTTAATACGTAACAGCCTTAGCCCACCACTAGCAGATATTGTCCTCTTTGGACTTTCTCTTTCGGCTTCTTTTCAAAGTTTTTAAAACGCGTATGTTAGGGAGAGGTTTCCACACCCTTATAAATAATGCTTCGTTCCCCTCTCCAATCGATGTAGGATCTCACAATCCACACATTGGTTGGAGAGGGGAACGAAAATTCTTTATAAGGGTGTGGAAACCTTTCCTTAGCAAACGCATTTTAAAACCTTGAGAGGAAGCCTCAAAGAAAAAGTCCAAAGAATACAATATCTGCTGGTAATGAACTTGAGCTGTTACATAGTACCACGAATATTGTGGGAGTTTTGAATCTTGAACTTCATAAAAAAGAATAGGAATATAGATATCCCGAACTGTCGAGCTAAACTCAGCTACTACGTCTAATACTCATATACGTAAGCATTTAGGTTTTTTACTTGAACACATTCTTATACCTCAGCAAAGTTCACGAAAAAGTAGGCACTTTTTAGCCACTTCTTTTCACAATGTTTCTCATATGAATGCCACTCTAAACTGCATAAACGCAATGGAACCCTTTTTGATTTGCAGACCAGAGAACTGATTGAGGATTTGAGATCTGCTAGTGGAGGAAACATGCATAGCAGCAGATACAAGCCAGGGGCAGATTCCAAAACTTTGTTGAGAATACTGTGTCACAGGAGTGATTCAGAAGCCTCCCAATTTCTCAAGAAACAGTACAGGATTCCCAAATCTTCAGTGTAAATTATTACCTTGCCCTGTTTACATGATGTTAATGATGTTTAGGCTGCTTAATTGACAGTTTGACAAGAATGTTATGTTTTTTCTTTTCTTAGAAGGATCTATCTCCTCTTTTAATTCAATTTTTCGATAACGTTCGTGTTGTAATAGTCGATATTGTTACTTATATTTATTTTGATCTATTTTGTTTCAGATCTTGTTTGTTACTGTCAATGGGTTTTTTTAAGAGCTATGATTACATCTTCGCCTAAGCTACCCTTAATCATGTAATTAAGGTCTAATTTAATACTTTAAGAGAAAGAAACGGTCTCACAGTTTGGGACGAGGTGGTACTCGTGATATTTTGGCTTGGGACGCCTTTTATTTGGTAGTATTCTAGACATTAAATATTATTGGATGGGTTACTTTTTATTGGTACCCGAAGAACATCACATTATGCAGGGCAATGCTTCACAGTTTAACGAACCTTCTACTTTTTGATGGAATGGTTAAGAGATTATCTATGGTTAATCTCTTCCCAACTTATTAATGGATGGTATATCGATTTGGGTGTGGATGTTCTTATTTGCTTCTCAGTGTTCCTCTCGTGGGTTTGGTTCTTGAGTCAGGAATAACTAAATCATAGGAGTATTGTATTTCTGTACGAGAATTTGAACCTCCAATCTCAAAATAAGAATTAATTATTGTTGGTAAAGGACCACTATTTCTTGTAGAACTGAAACTTTATGAGTAATACAAGAAAGTAGGGCAACTGACCACTACATTTTCGTTAGAGATCTTTTTGAATTTATGAACTTAACATATAATTTTTTGAAACTTTTAAGGACTCGAAAAAAAAAAAATAATTTCAAGGATTTATGTGTGTGTATATATGTATATATATCTATATTTATCAAAAAGAAAAAAAGAAAAGAAAAGAAAAAAAAAAAAGAATAATAATAATGAATTTGACTTGCCGGGTAATTTTTCGCCGGAAACGGAAATTTGACAGTAAAGCCCAAATTCATTGTTTAAAACCCACGAAGTGTGCAGAACCAAAACTGAGTATCTGAAGTTCAGAGAGCTTTGAGAGTGACAACTATGGCGTCGGTAGGAGCAGCCGCAGGTGGAGGCGTAGAGTGGCATGTCAGGCCTCCTAACCCTAAGAATCCAATAGTTTTCTTCGACGTCACCATTGGCACTATTCCCGCTGGTCGTATCAAGATGGAGCTCTTCGCCGATATTGCTCCAAAAACCGCCGAGAATTTTCGGTATCCACACTGCTTTCTTCTGCTTGTTCTTCTTTTTATTCTTTAATGATCTTCGATTGCTGCGAAGCGATGTGAATTATTTACTAGTCGAAAGGTTTTTTTGTTGAAGTTTTAGCTTTGTTATGGAGTATAAGTTTGCGTTAGCAGGAAGCCGGAGGTCTACTCTGCTCCGTTGCTCTATTAAAATCCACGGACAGCTCCATCGATTTGTTTCAAAATGAAAAAACAGATTTTCATCAAGAAAAAAATGGAAGAATGCAAGGGAATACAAATCGAGAACCCACAAAAAAGAGAAGAAGAAGGGAAGCAAACTAAAGATTCATAGAGTTTAGGATGGGTGGAAATGCCATATTTCTTTGTTAAATTGAATCCACGTTTGCTAATACGGCCTGACGAACGGAAACACCTCAGAAAGAAGATTATAAGTACCTTGAACTTGAACTCTCGTGGAGTTCAACTACTTCCTTCTCTTACCTCTATTGATATGTAACAATGTATTTGTAACTATTTATGTCTTCCCCGAGACATTGCTTTCTCTTCTGTGTATTCAGTTTGTTTATTTAGCGTTACTTTTCCCATCTCTTTCAGTCTCCTAATTTCGATTACTTGGTTTCTGACAGGCAGTTCTGCACCGGAGAATACAGGCAAGTAGAACCCTAAAACCAGAATTTTACAAGTATTTCTCTATTCGACCTAAAATAGGGTTTTTATATAGTTTAAGTGTGAGGAAGTCATTTGAAATGGATAGTCTTTTTAGTATAATCTTGATAGGAAAAATCATGTTAGTGGTAGAACTTCTCGTGATCTTTTCTACTCACCTTCTAATGATTGTAGCTATTTTAGAATTCTGTTAGTTCTATCTGCGTCAGCCTAGAGTTTAAAATGGTTTTGTTTAGTGTGAAATCTCAGCTACAGATTTCTGAAGAATCTATAGACTAAGAAATTCTAGTTTCATTCTTAAATTTGGGAAATTTATGAGTTCTTTTCCCCAAATCGAACTTGTCACGTGTAAATGTAGATAACATGCAAGAAGGCTATGATCCATTTCTTTTCCAAACAAAAAAAAAAGATTTGCAACTGGTTAAACTTCTGAGTTAAAATATTAGGGAAACCTCTATGTACACAAGGTTTAGAGTTGAGAGTCGAAAGGGGCTTTGGGGTTAGCTTTACATTGAACTCCATCATCTACCCTCTAGAGCTATTAAAATTACACTTTTTTTTTGTTTCCACATGAACTATTGCGAGTCCAACGTCTCTTATAATATATTCACTTATTATTAAAATTTGTGGTCAACTTAAGGGTGGAAGTCTCCAATGCAAGCTTGTTTCATGTTTGGTGAACTTATTTCAACATTTGGTCTCAATTGACAGGAAAGCCGGATTGCCTGTTGGTTACAAGGGATGCCAATTCCATAGAGTCATCAAGGATTTCATGATTCAAGCTGGTGACTTCGTCAAGGTAATCCAGTCTGTTGATCTGTTTAGGCAATGTAGGTATTAACTAATATGTATATTAGGTATTGATTATTATGTGCTGATGAGAACACTAAGCACCATCTAAATCTTTATATCTAGTATTCCACGTCCTTCTGTTAACTACAATGAGAATAGGAACATAGTTCTAGATTCCTTGTCTTCCAAGGAAAAGTGATCAAAATCTACCATTTTACAGCTATGTTTCTCCTGCTTTATCTTACTTTGAATCAAACTCTTCTGCTGTATATGATGATTGATCATTATAGTTTTCATTATTAAGGTTAATTCCCAGACAGAGATTACATTTCTGTCATTTCATTTAGGTTGAAAACTTATTTTCATTGTTAGCATGGTTCCTTCCTGTTTTTATTTTTTTTTATTTTTTTATGTCGTTGTTTAAACATATCAACTTAGTCGTCTCTTTTTGTTTTAATGAAAATAAAGAAAATTCCCTCTACTCTGATTGCATCACTTTGTAGAGTATTTCTTCACTCACTTTCACCTCATCATCTATAAGCATTTTCCGATCTCTTTGTTTTGCAGGGTGATGGCAGTGGATGTGTTTCCATTTACGGACATAAGTTTGAGGATGAAAATTTTGTTGCTAAGCACACTGGACCAGGTTTATTGTCAATGGTATGCTTTTCTATTGAAATGAGATTCAATGCTTTATATATGTTGTGTAATTGTACCGATGTTGCTTAATTTTATTCTCTGTAAATATTTGGCTTGCGAGTCATAATGAGATTTTTAGGGAGATCGAGTGGTCGGGTGAAGAGATTTGGGTTGGTAGGTTGTTGGATTTCATGTTTCCTTGTGGTTGTCTGTCAATAGGTATTTTTGTATTATGGTATTGATCTTGTCTTTTATATGCCTTTTTATTTTTTTCATTTTTTTCAATGAAAGTTAGGTTTCTTACCAAAAAAAAAAAAAAAAACAGCAGAAGAAAAAACTCTATTCACTGTAAAATTATTTTGAATTTCATAAATTCATGCACGGATGATAATATCTTCAGCAAATGTAAACCTTCTGCCATCATAATATTAAAGGTATTTGATTCCTAATAGCTTTGATGTTAAGGGCAGGATGTTTGGAGATTCTCTCCAAAGTCCTAACATTAAGTCTGTAGATGGAGAATTGTTGGTGAGGCGGAAGGTTTATTCTTCATCCGTTTTTGTACTTGTTTATTGACTTAACTCTGTGTTTTTTTAGATTGAGTTCTTTTGTAATAAGGTCTACTGTACTAGTGGAAAAATGTCTGATGCTATTAGATTAATTATCCACCATGTTTAATTGATATGCAAGTACAGGTTTGCTTATGTTTTAGAGTATTATGTTTAGAAGGCCACTATTCACTATTTTTTATGTAGTGTTGCCACTGTATAATTCTTACTTACCATGATGTCTGCTTCTTCTTCAGGCAAATAGTGGGCCTGGGACAAATGGATGTCAGGTACTCCAATAACGTTGCTCTCTCTCTCTCACACACACGCACACACACCTCTTCGAGTTATTTAATCTTTCTATTCCGGGATACCATTTTAGCATCTAATTGCAATGCCCTGCATGAGGACCTATACGTACAATTCCACATTTTTTAATCTTATTAATACTAATTGGATGGTGTTCCTGGAAACACTTGGTACCTGGGTTGGCATGGAAATCTAATCCCCTTTCTTCCGGAATAAGTTTTATTTTCCAAAGAACTCAAAATTTTTATCTCATAAAAAAAGAATTAAAAACCTTTCAAGGATGGTAGTCTTTCAACTCTACTAAACAATTGGATTTCTTTCTTGTAATCCACCTTTGATGACTTCTCATTTCATTCATTAATAAAATATCTTGATTACAATGTTCTCATGCTTTTGGACGTTTGTGTATGTGTTCAGAGTTATTTAGATGAGAGATGAATTGAATCTCTAGTCTTCCACATATTTCCTAATTCTTTCTAATTTCTAATTTTATATCAGTACCAGATAACATCCACACATGCTCTCTGGCCATTCTGATAAAATATAGATTTAGAAGTTGGAACAATTATTTATATTTCAACAGTCACAAATGGTGAATAACTATCTTTGATATGTTATGGCATAGTATGAAGGACGGCCTATGTAATTTGTCCTGGTGGGCGTCTTTGTTAAAGAAGCTTTTACGTCATTTGGAATGGTAAATTATTTTATTCTCATAGTAATCACGTTTTGCTGCAGTTCTTCCTTACTTGTGCCAAATGTGATTGGCTTGACAACAAGCACGTGGTGTTTGGGGTATGCTTCTAGTCCTTCAACCTTTTTGTTGCGTATTGTAGTGGTAACATATATGATATTTGAAAACGTAAAATTATCTGGTTGATGAGACTCATAGCTTAAATCTTGCCTGGGTCAATCCCTTGGAATGATTCATTGGAGGGAAACATCTCATTATTGTGATTTTTGAATTAAACATACCTCGAGATGTGTTCCCAACCCCCCCAGAATAGAATGTTTCTAGCATTACCATAATCATCCACTGCTAATATCCCTCTGCAATCTAACGTACATGTTTTGCCGGAAAGGCTACTATGGGAATTTTACTATGATCACGTTTCACCACCATTTATTGATAGCCAATTAATGTATGTTAATTTATGCTTGGAGAAATCCCAATTGAGGCTTCTGTGTTCATTTCACTTTGATGCACCAAAATTCCGTTGATTCCTTTCGTGGGAATCTGTAAATCTAATGATTCCTTGGATTTTAACTTGTAACGTTTCTATACCATCAGAAGTGTAAATTCCGAGTGCTAGATTAAAAATGGCCCGAAGAAACTCAATGTGAACGCTTGCCTGGTTTTAATTAATCAGTTGACTAATGATAATTGAAATTGTGCAGCATATTTTTTGCTTGCTTCCATGTTTATGTTTAAAATATCATCATGAGCCCATTGTATTTTTATTTTAGGAAAATGATTTAGGTATTTTAGGAGAAAAATTTAGATATCCGAGGAATAGATGCGTAGCCTATACTATAAATACCCCTCCACTCTACGTAGCTCTTCATCCCAAAAAATACAAAGCACAGAGTGCAACAGTAACAAATGTCTTGTAATCTCTTCTCGATTGGTGTTAATAAAAAGTGCGAGTGTTTTCCACAAAAAGTTGTGTTCAACATGATATACTTGTGTTCCCTGCCTTCGTAGTTGTTCTCGTCCCTGCATATATGTTATGTTACTTATTCGAGCTGTTTATAAGACGAGATGACTACTTTCCTAGCTTCATTTTGTAGTCTAGGCAGGAATTCTCGAATTTTGTCGTTTTTTATTTTCTGCCCCTAGGGTTGTTGTCTTATCATCTTTGTGGTGTTTTTGCAGAGGGTGCTGGGTGATGGCCTTCTGGTTGTCAGGAAGATTGAAAATGTAGCCACTGGCCCTAACAACCGACCAAAGCTGGCTTGCGTTATCGCTGAATGTGGTGAAATGTAAAACTTGAGTTACACACTTCTACTCTGTTGCCCAAAATATATACTTCTCTAATTGCCATTATAGAGTTTAACTTCCCTGCCAGTTTCTGCTGAAATGGAAAGCAGACCATGATTTTTAAGGATGTGAATCTCTTCAATACAATCTACCTTAGGTCCTCGATAGCATCTCGGACGTGTTGTCCGTGGATGCATGTCAGTTTTAACCCGTTTTATTTTACCGTGCTTTCATTTTGTCTTTTCTTTAGCATAGTTGTTTGTTTTCTTTGTATTAGGTAGGCGTACTCCTTGCCACTATTCCTTCCTACTTAAGTTGTATGCTATGAGTGTTGTCGTCTCTTTTTGCTTGCTAGCTTGTAACAAATGTTTTTTTAACGGTTTTCAAAGCTTTTTCTCTAATTCCATTTTTAAAAATCTTTTTTCAAGAAATGGGGTTGGATGTTGTGAGATAGATTTTGTTGCTTGATTTTCTTTAATTGCGAGTTAAGAATTGCAAAATCAATTTGTGAGTTCAAAGTAAGGTTGTAACACTTAGCAATGTCGTGTTTGTCTTAGGCTATTCATTTTGGTTATCCTCGTTCTATGGAGGACATAATTTGCAATTATATTAGATCGAAACGTGTTTCGAAAAACAGGTATGCAAGAGCCATAGAAGCTTGTTGATAGAAAACAATCCTCATTCTAAGCATCCTATCTTTTATATACTCTTTTGGAATAATAGAATTGTTTTCTATCAAAAAAGATACTCGCATTGAATAACATACAGATACAATGATACATACAGATTGTTGCAAGTAGCATCTCTAAATTATCACAAGACAGATACCATATAATCAGGCACACAAATGAAAAATGGAAACTATGGCATTGTTAAATTGTTTTTCTAATAGCTTTTGTCGATATACTTGGGGAGACGTCAAAACGTCATTCACTCTTTTGGACGAGCAAGCCACAGGGAACTAAGGGCTCGTAGTCTAGAGAAGTAATCATGGATTGCAAGAAGAGCACGAGCTGATTGACGAGTTGTCAATATTCGGTGCATTTGTTGCAGTGTTTGTTGTCGTAGATTGTCAGCCTGATATCATTATGCAAAGACCCTAGTTAGAAAAAGTATCTAGGGAAGATAGAAGTAACGGCTCGTGCTCAGGCCCACTGCTAGTAGATATTGTCTTCTTTAGGCTTTTCCTTTTGGGCTCCCCTCAAGGTTTTTAAAACGCATATGATAGAAAGAGGTTTCCACACCCTTATAAAGAATGCTTCGTTCTCCTCCCCAATCGACGTGGGATCTCACAATCCCCTTCCTCCCTTCAGGGCCCAGCGTCCTCACTGACACTCGTTCTCTTCTCCAATCGATGTGAGACCCCTCAATCCACCCTCCTTCGAGGCCCAACGTCCTTGCTGGCACACCGCCTCGTGTCCACTCCTCTTTGGGGCTCAATCTCCTCGCTGGCACTTTGCCCGGTGTCTGGCTCTGATACCATTTGTAACAACTCAAGCCTACTGCTAGCAAATATTGTCTTCTTTGGACTTTTCCTTTTGGGCTTCCCCTGAAGGTTTTTTAAAACACGTCTGCTAGAGAGAAGTTTCCACACCCTTATAAAAAATGTTTCGTTCTCCTCCCCAACTAACAAACCGAATGCAGAATGAGTGTGGGATAAAAGTTCAAAAGAAAGTTAAGCATACCTGGTGAATAAACCCCTCAAGAGTCCCAAGTTTCCCCATGGCCGTGGCCATTTGGCCCATGTAGTTAGCCACATTGCCAGACGCATTCGAAGAGCCAAGAGATCCACTGGACAATGTCTCAGCCAATGATTGCTGCAACGCTTCCATGCCTTGTGACAATGCATCTTCAGTTTGTTGTGAAGACTGCTGCAAGTTTGATATGCCCAACAATTGCTGTTCTGTGAGCGGCTCTAATTGATTTACAAGAAGCTGCAACAAAACCAATCATTTTTTAGTAAAACTCACAGCTTTACATCAAAACATCAGTTTACATCAATAATGCTTAGAAACAAAAAAACGTTCCCAAAGCGGAGGACGAAGGGCAAGGGCAGCTAGTACCACGAGCCCTCTGTCCCACACATCCATTCAGACGAATCGCTCGTGGTTCCCATAGAGGAGGAGGAAGGGCAAGGGCAGCTAGTACCACGAGTCCTCAATCCCACACATCTTTCAGACCAATTGCTCGTGGTTCCCAAAGCGGAGGAGAAAGGGCAAGGGCAGCTAGTACCACGAGCCCTCTGTCCCACACATCTACCCAGACGAATTGCTCGTGGTTTGCTTAATTGGCCATAACGGCTGGCCTTCCAAAAGTTTATATCATATCCTTAGTCTACATATTTGTTGTTCTATAAATATTGTGAGAGCATCAAAATGAGCAGACCTTTAGGAGCTCTGATGAACGGAAACCACCAAGCCACAAAAAACATCTTTCAGCTGGTGTTTTCCACATGCCAGACAACAAGTGAAAAACATCAGCCTTTGCAGCGACGCCTTTTAACTGAAAAAACTCGTCGTAGTGAAGCAAGATGCCATCGACAACCATTCGAAGTTCGGTATCGCTTGCATGAGAGTTTACGGCTGCTCTCAGTTCATTGATCTGCTTGTTTTGGTCTTCCAACCAACGGGCGTATTCCACATCGAACGCCATGGCTCCTGCAAATGTGAAGTAGCTGATGCTATGCAACTTCAAACTGAAAAGATAGCTAAAAGAAAATACATTTACTATCACAAAGTTGGTTAAGTTTATATAATTCAAGCGCATTTTGTTCGAGAAGAGAAACAGTTTCGAAATAAACGGAGCTTATTGAGCTCCCAACAACGGAAGGCGAAACAGCGTCGGGTTAATAATCATGTCAGATTACAATGTTTCTCACAGACAAACATAATCGAATCACAAATTTCAGGTCGTCTCGTGAAAGTAAATATCGTGATTCGAGATAGTTAAAGTACCATTTCCAGCCATAGAATGAGCCTGATCTCCAGAGCTTGATATGAAGATTCCCTAAACAGAGGGACACAATTTATAGGCATTTTAAAGAGATTCAAACTTAGGAGGTAAGAAAAAAAATCATGAGAAGGAAGTGCAGGCAACCTGCTGCCGTGCTCGTTGAAGCTCCTGCTCGAGTTGGGTCAACTTTAAACGACTACTCTCGAGCTGTTGGACATATGCCTACAGATAACATAAGATCGGGAAAAAAGTTGGATTTAGCGACGCACTCATTACATTTGTTATTTCGAACTAACCAAGTAATGTTAATTACTCATATTAGTTTGACATGCTCGGGAAGAAACGCTAAGCACGGAGGCAAATGATGAAGCGTCACAAGGTCTAGAGATACATAAAATAAAGAAACATCGACACAAAGATAACATACATGACTTTATATAGTCTCAAAATGAAACCTTTGACCTTCCATGAGACATTTCAAGAGTTTGTAACGTTCATACTTTATGACCATAATTAGCTACTATGTAACTGTAACCTAAAAATACATTAATGAAATACCATAAATCTAGATTTGAATCATCCATCGTAAATTTGTAACCATCTAAGAATAAGTGAAGCAGCTTGAAGCCCTGTTGCATAAATGAGACTTGATTCTTCTTAACGTGAAATTGATTGCAACTTGAGTTCAACTTTAACAGAACTTGACTTTATTTTTATCTTGTGGTAATTTGAACAACATTCTTCACGACTTCCTTCAAGTTCATATTGTATGATTGAGATGCCTTGGTTCATATCACCATGCATCAAATTCGAGAAATGTATTGTCATAAGCCTAGACATATCAAACGTGATTGCACGAAATGGTTGAATAATGGCTGCATCTCATTCTTTCTCGATTATTGCACATACAAAGATCGTACGATAAAGAGGACTAATGGAAGATGGCGCGAATCTCGAGGTCTCTACATCTATGAACCACACATGTCTATACGTGCTCTCGAGTGTCCTCTCCCTTTGAAGAACATTGTTGTTTGGGTCCTCCATCTATTTTAGTGTTAAAGAGTTAACATCCTTAGTTTAATAATTTGTCTGTCCAGCCAGTTTGTTAAGTTTCATTGTTCGAGTATGTATCCTAGGACCAATAAACGAGCTCGAGCTCCTTTTGACGCCCATTCTGATGTCAGAAGTCCATGTCCTATTGATTCCGAGAGAAGATTTCGGTATTTTGTACTTTCCAGTATGCTGAGGTTGTGAACTCCGATAGATCATTAGGCATACAACAACATTAGGCTTCTATGTTTGCAGTAGTATGCATGATTGTGAACTCTGATAGATCATTAGGCTTCTATGCTTTTCAGTATGCTGAGGTTGGATCATTAACACTTAATGAGCATGACGAGCATGTTGTATGCCTTTACACGTTTATTATGCATGATTTAGGATTCGGATAGCCCGTTATTGCCCAATTATGAGTTAGACTACCGCTATGTGCCATAGAGTGCTAGTTATGGTTTCCATAGACTATGAGTTACTGTTTCGCGAATTTTGGTCCTAGTACCTAGTCATGAGTTCCATAGCCTCCTTAGGTTAACCAAGTACCTTGTAGGGACAAATAGGGTGCAACCACTATTCGTGAACTAACCAACAGCGGTAAGGGTCTACTTGTTACACATAGCTTAGTTGTTACCCATACAAGATTTTAGGAGTCATAGAGGGTATAATACTACTGAAGTACCATCGGTGGTGCCTAATGGGGAGAGCCATGACCTATTTACTGTTCTAGCCTGAAGGGCGTAGTAACAGGTAGTTTTACTGTTCTAGCCTGAAAAAGCAAAGTAACAGGTAGTTACTGTTCCTAAGACATGTAATTCTACTGTTCTAACCCAATGAGGGTACATGAGCAGGTAGTTTGTTGTTCCAGCCTAGAAAGGCATAATGGCAGGTAGTTTACTGATCTTAGGAACAAGTAGATGTTGCCCGGTGTCACAATCATGCTTGTCCAAGGCCTGTTATCTATGGCTGCATGTCAGATGTCCCGGTCATACTTGTCCAGGGCATGTTGTCCATGGCCGCATGCCAGTTCCAAACCCCTTTTACATGCTTTGATCTTAGATAGGTCTTTACTATTACCGTTCACCAGAATCATGTCTACACCCATCATGGCTAAAATGCCCCAAAATGTACTATAGGGGATATGACTAGTTGTCTATTCCTCCTACCCTAAGTTATAGGGTATTTAAGCTATTATAGCCATATAACGTTGCTTTCTTCAATTTCTTTCAAATTGTTTTCAAATGTATTTCCTCGCTCAAATGTATTTTCTCGCAAACATGACTTGAGGCTTGAGCATACACCAACGTTGTCCGGGAAGTCCGAATTAGCTAACTTGTTTGCTGGGTTAGAACAAGTGCCGCACAATCGTTGTCCCACTGTCGCAAGAGTACAATTGCGACACCCGACACCCGACACCATTAGGGAGAATCCACTAATTAGAGCTCAGTAGGTAGATATATATGGAGTACAGTCACCATTTAGAGGAAAAAAAGAGGAAAAAAGAGCTCTCCAGACTTGTGAGCATTACCCTAGGGCCTTTCCATGAGTCACAACGACTCGAGGTTGTAGCAAATAAAACTTTGAGCTAATAATTATATCAATTTAAATCTTGAACTTTTATAAAAACATCAATTTACATCCCTTATTAGATCATGAATGAAAAACATTAGTTCACACGCGTGCAAACTTATAATAATATAATTAAACTCTCGAACATTCATACACGAATCAATTTAGACCCTTAGTTTAAAAATCATTCCGTCTCCAATTCTTACACATGTAAGCTTCTAAAAAAAACTCAAACCTTCTAATTAAAGGTCGTCCCTACATTTGAAATGGATGGTCTAAATTGATTCGTTTATGAAAGTTCAAGAATCTATCCGATACAATTACAAGTACGCACCCGTGAGAACGAACGTTTTTCAATAAGTTGCCTTTCTACTACTTCAATTACTTAACAAAATAATAGCAATGGAAACGACACCATGATCGTAGTAGAAATAGAAGGACAAATACAGAGCCATACCTTTTTCCGCAGTCGACTTTTTCGGGCAGCTTCACGATTCTGCGCAAGCCTACGTAGAGTCTGAAAGATAATAAGCCATTTTTGTCACAGCCAAGAATATGAATCTCTGATATCAATTACATAACTAATATAGGAGCACAACCTTCTGATCAGACTTGTCTTTTGTTCTATCACTTGAATCAGAAGCCACAGCAGCATTAAGCAGAACCATATCAAGCTGTAATAGAAATATATATATATGAATCATGTAGATGAAAAAGTAGAAGATAGCTCATTGTTAGAATAGGAAAGACATATTACCCTCTGGTTTTTGTCATCTGTGTCGACGTCTGTAGAGATGTCGGTCCCTGGACTGCCATCAGCCATGGCATATACTTCGAGGTTCTTTGTAATACTGCAATGATATGGAAACCAAAGGCATCACTGCATGGGAAATGCTGTGGGAGAATGACTGAAAAGGACTACATAGTACTGGATTCTAAATGAAACGACTCAAGCACACTGCTAGCAGATATTGTCCTCTTTGGGCTTTTCTTTTCGGGCTTCCCCTCAAGGTTTTTAAAACACGTATGCTAGGGAGAGGCTTTCACACTCTTATAAAGAACGTTTCGTTCTCCTCTCCCAATAGATGTGGGATCTCACAATCCACCCCCTTCCAGGGCCCAGCGTCCTCGCTGGCACTGGATTGTGAGATCCCACATCGGTTGGGGAGGAGAACAAAACGTTCTTTATAAGAGTGTGGAAACCTCTCCCTAGCAAACGTGTTTTAAAAACATTGAGGGGAAGCTCGAAGAGGACTATATCTGCTAGCGGTGGGCTTGGGCCGTTACAAATGGTATCAGAGCCAAACACCAGGCGATGCGTCAACGAGAAGGCTAAGCCCTGAAGGGGGGTAGACACAAGACGGTGTGCCAGCAAGGACGCTGAGCCCCTAAGGGGGGTGGATTGGGGGGTCTCACATCAATTGAAGAAGGGAACGAGTGACAGCGAGGACGCTGAGCCCCGAAGGGGAGTGGATGTGGGATTTCACATCGGTTGCGGAGGAGAACGAAACATTCTTTATAAGGGTGTGGAAACCTCTCCCTAGCAAACATGTTTTAAAAACCTTGAAGGCAAGCCAAAGAGGACAATATCTGCTAGCAGTGGGTTTGGGCCGTTACAAATGGTATCAGAGCCAAACACCGGGCGATGCGCCAACGAGGAGGCTAAGCCCCGAAGGGGGGTAGACACAAAACGGTGTGCCAACAATGGCACTAGGCCCCGAAGGGGAGTGGATTAGGGAGTCCCACATCAATTGAAGAAGGGAACGAGTGCCAGCGAGGATGCTGGGCCCCAAAGGGGGTGGATTGTGAGATCCCACATCAGTTGGGGAGGAGAACGAAACATTCTTTATAAGGGTGTGGCAATCTCTCCCTAGCATACGCGTTTTAAAAACCTTGAGGGCAACCCCAGAAGGGCAAACCCAAAGAGGACTATATCTACTAGCGGTGGGCTTGGGCCGTTCCAAATGAAGACTAAGAAAGACGAAAATTTAGTAACTTCCAACCTTAGAACCATTAGATACAAGAAAGAGCAAGATAGGCGTTAAAGACACAATTGGGAAAAATCAACAACTAAGCTGAAAGAAGAAGCAATGACCAATGATGGCCAAGGAAGAAGCTCTTGGCTAGTGATAAACCAAAGAACCATAAGAACTCCCCAACTCCAAAGCAATGATAACTCATCATTACATCTAAAAGCTTGATCCATGTTCCAAATGAACTTAGCAACTATCATTATATTTGAATGCAGCAAATCAGCAAGCAAAACCACCTCAGATATCGATTTTCGTGTTCTTAGTATTACACGAACAACACGACAAGTAGCCTAAGAGTTACAACTTAACATGCCTTGATGCAACAATGAGCAAATATAAAGGTAGGAACTTACAGTTGGTCACAAATGGATACCTCTGAAGCGGATTCGAACCGCTTATTCAAGGATTTTCAGTCCTTTGCTCTAATCAGTTAAGCTCTAGTAAGGGAAAAGCCCTTTACTCAAAGAAACAGTTAGGGCTTGATTTGCGTTTTCGTCAAGCTTTCGAGTCTTGAAACTACCGCCTAATCTCCCAACATGCTCAAAAACCGAGAGCTGCCCACCCGGCATCCCACACGCCACTTTCTTCTCATTTCTTCCTCAATTCGCCTGGTTTATTCCCCCTACAACAGTCACACCCAAGACACCAAAATCAAAACAACCCAAAAGCCTAGCTAATACTCGCAGGAGATTCAGAGATATGCATAGAAACCGATGAGGCCAGGACAAGATACAAGAAGCCTTGAAGAGAAGATAGAATCAAGTATATCAGCCATGAACAGGAAGCCAACAGGATATCAAGGAATAAGTAAAAACCACCTAGCTACAGGATCATCGGGATATCAACCACAACCTTTTGGGTCATGGAACTCATAAACCAAAGAGGTCAAATTCAGTAAATATCATAATCAACTAAAGAATCAATCAAACTGATGAACAGAGTATATACTTGATTTACCATAAACCCAGAAATCAAATTTACCCAAATGATGCAGAAAACTCTCTACAAGAGTCAAAACCATAAAAACCCCACAAAACACCGTACAAATCAACAATACCCAGATGTCAAAATCACCCAAAAAGGCATATCAGGACTTGGCAGCATGTATTTGACCTCAAACGAGCGCGACCCAGATGGCGAAAATGGAGGAATTGGAGAAATTAGAAGGCCCCCCTTACTCCGATCATGAATTTGAGCAAAAATCAGGAAGAATTGCAGTAGATAATCGGTTGGGGTTGTGTTAAAAGTCTGAGATGAAGGAAAGTAAACCCAGTGGAAGGTTTGATGACGAAGATGGTGGGGGCTGTGAGGTGGCGCTCGTGTATTACTGGTTTAGAGTGTGCGAAAGATGATGGTAGAGAGGGACGTTTGGGCGTTGTTTTTGCGTGGAAATCTTCAACTTTCCATTGGCCAATTGTTACTTACCTTTAGCTTGTTAGGTCGGTGGGTTTGACATGGATGATTTTGGGGGCAATTCTTTGTTAGTGATCTAAATTTAGGGATTGGGATTGAATTTGAATTTGAATTTGAAAATGCATACACCATTGTCAATCGCTTTACAGTTTGGTTGACTGATCTTGTGGCAACTCTAGAAAACTCCCAAATTCTGTTTTTGTGGGTAATTTGTTGAATATGGCAATAGAGTTGAGTAATGATCCATGGATTTGTTGAAACTATGGGCTTTAAACGTCTCAAATTTTTAGTAGAGACCGTGTTAAAGTGATAACTTGTGATGCTCGAGTAAAAGAGATTCATTTTATTTATGGGGTTGAGACCCACGGAGGTACATCCCGAATAGGGTGGGGAATAGAGAGGGGGAATGTTTTTCTTAGTTAGATAAACGGGGCCAGGGATGAAATTATGTTACAACTAAAGTCCACCGCTAGTAGATATTGTCCTCTTTGACCTTCCTCTAAAGGTTTTTAAAACGCGTCTATAGGAGGAGGTTTCCACGCCCTTACAAAAAAGTGTTTTGTTCTCCTCTCCAACCGAGGTGGGATATCACAATCCGCCCATTTCGGAGCCAAACGTTGTGAGACCCTCAATCCACCCCTTTTGGAGATCAGCCTTCTTCCTGGCACATCGCTCTGTGTATGGCTCTAATACCATTTGTAACACCCCAAGCCCACCGCTTGCATATATTGTCCTCTTTGGGTTTTCCCTTTCAAGCTTCCCCTCAAAATTTTTAAAACGTGAAGTTTCCACACCTTTATATATAATTCTTCGTTCTTCTCTCACAAATTATATTTTTCATCCCCGTTTTCGTCCACATACATTTCTACTTATTGGCCATATTAAAAATGAATACATCAATTAATTTTGAAACTCTTATTATAATATTATAATATTTAGATTTTTAAATATTTTTTAATTATTAAGAATTATGTTGTAATATTAAAATTTAAATTTTTAGAAATTATGTTACTTTCTAAATAAAATATATTAATTTTTAAATATATCTTTTTTACTATTTTTAATAAAGATCATATAAAAAAAATGGAGAATTAATTAATTAATTTTATATATTTATATATATATATATATTAGAATATTTTAATATATGCTAAAATAAAATAAAATAAGATTTTAGAACTCCAACATAAATTTGGTTAAAATTATATAAAATAATAAACTTTGTCGGATAGAAGTCGGCTAATTTAGAGAATGATCGGGTTTATAATCAAATAATACTCTCTCCATTGGTATGAGGCCTTTTGCGGAAGCTTAAAGCAAACTCATGAGAGCTTATGCTCAAAGTGGACAATATCATACACTCGTGGAGAGTCGTGTTCAACTAACAAACTCATATCTTATTAAAAAAAAAAAATTATTTATGTGAGATTCGTAATTCGTAATGGTCCAAGCCCACTCCAGCAGATATTGTTCTCTTTAGCCCGTTACGTATCGCCGTCAACTCACGATTTTAAAATGTGTAGGAGAGGTTTCCACATCCTTATAAAGAATGTTTCGTTCCTCTATCACACATTTTTCTTGTTGTTTCACTTAGATCGAACATGGATTTAGTTGCATAGAAACAAACTTTAGGTTTACAATCTTGATGTACGGATAATAAGATTCATTTTCCGTTTTACCTAGCTTACATAATAGGATCGAGAGAAATAAAAGAATGCAAATTAATTACGTGTGTTTGTCTGTTTGTTGAGTTTCAAAGATATATAAACGAGTTTAGATATAAGTTTAGTCATTGAACTTTGATATATGTATCTATTTGATTTATGAACTTTTAAAAATATCTAATAAGTCTCTAAACTTTTAATTTTGTATTTAATAGTTTCTTTGACACATTCAAAATTCTTAAAAATTAACAGATATGATAGATATAAATTTGAATTTTATGTCTAATGAAACCTTAGAATATTAATTATGAGTCGACGAAATCTGTGCATTTCAAAAAATAATTTAGAGACTAAATTAGCAATCTTAAAAGTTTAGTGTGAGATCCCACATCAGTTGGTGTGGAGAACGAAACACCCTTTATAAGGGTGTAGAAACCTCTCCCTAACAAACGCGTTTTAAAAACCTCGAGGGAAAACCTGAAAGGGAAAGCCCAAAGAGGATAGTATTTGGTAGCCGTGAGCTTGAACTGTTACAAATGGGATCAGAGCCAGACACCAGACTATGTGCCAGCGAGGAGGCTGTTCTCCGAAGGGGGTAGACAGGAGGAGGCTCTTCCCCGAAGGGGATAGACACGAGGCGGTGTGCTAGCAAGGACGCCGGCTCCGAAGGGAGTGGATTTTGTAGGGGTCCCACATCGATTGGAGAAAGGAACAAGTGCCAGCGAGGATGCTGGGCCCCGAGGGTAGACACGAGGCAGTGTGCCAGTGAGGATGCTGGGTCCGAAGGGAGTGGATTTTGTAGGGTCCCACATCGATTGAATGAAAGAACGAGTGCCAGCGAGGACGCTGGACCCCGAGGATAAACACGAGGCGATGTGCCAGTAAGGACGTTGGCCCTGAAGGGGGTGGATTTTGTAGGGGTCCCACATCGATTCGATTGGAGAAAGGACGTTGGCCCTAAAGGGGGGTAGATTGTGAGAATCTTCGGGGAGGAGAATGAAATACCCTTAAAAGTTTTAAACGAAAACTCAAAATAGAAAGCCCAAAAACGACAATAGCAGTTGGTCTAGGCCGTTACATTTAGAGACCAAATTAACATAAAATTCAAAATTTTAGAAAATAAATTTGTAAATTAGAGTAATTTTTAAGTACATGCATTTGGAAATGGTTGATTGTGACATTGATTTGGATAGATTGTGCATACATATACCAAAAATCTTTCCAACTTTAGATATGTCTCATAACCTTAGCTGCCTAACTGATTGATTATGTTTCAAATGTTTCAAATGTTTCAAAAGGTGTCTTGTCGCTTCTGTTCTATCACTTTCTTATAAAAAATTAAAATTAGGCATAAACTTTTTTTATTTAACGTTTTTTTTTTCTCCCGAACGAGCATCGTTTAATTGGCGTAGAACATATATCATCGAGCCAAAGGTTCGAGTATCTAACCTCACAAATTATTCATTAATTTTTTCAGTCTCCACGAGAAACATTGAAAGGTTAAAATGTCTATATGATACAATAATTATAATATGTTATTATATTTTTTTAAAAATCAACAACGTTCACTGTTAGTAGATATTATTCTTTAGCTCGTTGTGTATCGACGTCAGCCTCACGATTTTAAAACGTGTCTACTAGGTAGAGGTTTTTATAAGAAATGCTTCGTTTCCCCTCTAACCAATGTGGGATCTCACAATCCACCCCTTTGGTCTAGCATCTTTACTGGCATACCGACTCCAACATCCTTACTAGCACATCGCTCGATGTTTGACTCTGATACCATTGGTAATGACCCAAGCCTACCGCTAGCAGATATTGTCCGTTTTAACTCCTTATGTATCACTGTCGTCTCCATACCCGTCTCCAACCAATGTGGGATCTCACAATCAGGGATAATCGAGGATATTGTCCCCTTCACCGACTACGAACTCGAAAAGGATCTCTAATCTAAACTCCATACCTAATCAAATCGAAACAGGGTAGGGTCTGTGAAACCCGACCCCATAAGTAATTTTGTTATCCAAGTACAAAATACGAAGATTTGAACATTTAATCTCGAGAGGAGTACATGTCAATTATCGATGAGACATGCTCGATTTTTGTTTCGATTTCTTTTAGTTTCGTCCAACCAATAAAAGACAAATTTACCCTTGAAATTCTTGGTCATAACATGTGATTACATTGCATAATTTCTCAACTTGAAAGCGAAATCGTTAGTTTCTTGGATTTTTCCTTTTCACCCAAAATGTGGCTTTCAAGCTTTCGTGTTTCTATTTGTTTCTCCCCTTATTTGGTCATATTATTATTTTATTATAATACTTTTATTAGTGTGGATAAGATGATATTTAAATAATTAAAATCTGTAATATTTGCAAATAATATTTCTATTTTCGGGTTGAGTTGAATGGTCGAGTTATTTAAATTTTTTATAAATTTATATTTATTCACAATACATAATTATTTAACACAATTTTTAAAATATATATAATTATTTAACAAAATCAATAACGAGCGAGCAACGTTCTGGTATGCAATTAAGACGGTCAGTGTGATGTCTATGTAAGTAGTGCTACATGGGCGTCAATGACAATATGTGATGCAGAGGTGTAATCTAAAACTATGAAGCGATAACTTATATATACTATTTTTTTATAATGGATCGGATTGGTTCGGTTCATATTGACCTAATTTTTTTGTTCTCAAAACTCGAAAATTGAACCAAACTTATTCGATTTCAAAAAAAAAAAAAACTCAACCCAACCCTTATAATTCTGGTTAAGTTGGTCGGGTTGATTGGATTTTAAATTTCGATGTACACCGAGCTACAAACTTTTAAATTAGTCTCTTAATCGACTTTCTTTTCATATATTTAAAATATATATTTCTTTTCCTAAATTTTTTTTAAAAAAAACTATTATTATTATCATTATTTTGCTAAATTATATATCCAACTTCAAACTAATATGAAAATTAATTTTGAAATTTATTGAAAGTTTAGAAATTAATTTAAGATCCAAGTTTTTTTTTTTTTTTTTTTTTTTTTTTTTTTTTTTTTTTTTGACGAAAGTGGGTTTGATGTTAATGTGTGAACTAAAATAAAAATCAATTAACTTTTTATTTCGAATGAAATAAAAAAAAATTAAAAAAAGTATTAGCATTTAATATATATATATATATATATATATATATATATAATTTCGAATGAAAATTATTAGTATTTTATTTCTAAAATATGTTTAAATTTTTAAAAATTAAAAAAAAAAACTCAACTATTAATATATATATATATATATATAATTTGAATAATTTTTAATTTTTTACAAACTTTTAAATGTGAACATGATTTTTAATTTTTAATTTATTATTTATTATTATTATTATTATTATTATTTTGTGTGAACGAAATCAAAGTCAATAAATTGAATTTTTGGATATAATTGATTTACTCAATTGACCTTTTTTTTTAATTATTATTTTTTAAATTTCATTCAATGTACCTCAATATTGATTTATTCCCTAAATGCCCTTGTGAAAACAAAGTCTACTCCCCCTCAATATTCTTTCTAATTTATTTAACCAAATAAATATCCATTAATCTCTTTTTCAAATTATAGTTTCGACACGTTATTTAAGTCAAATAATAAACTTTTTTTTTATCCAAATTAAAAAATTATAATTCCCGTCTCATTTACCTTTTAACACGTTCGAAAATCGAACCAATATAATTTTAAAAGTTAGAATTTTGTCCTTATAATTTAATAAAATTTAATAAATCGAGAAAATACTCATAATATAATAGAGTAGTTTTTTTTAGAGTTTTATCAAATTATAGAAATTAATTTAAATATTTAAAGTTTCGAGGATTAAATTCTAATTTTTTAAAATTATAGGGACTAAATTGATAATAATAAATTTTACCGAGCACACAATTTTTCATAATTCCACGGATGCCCTTGAGATGCTAGCAAATTTGACATAGACAGCTCCTTTTTGGTATTCCAAATTCCACTGTTCACTCTAATTTCCTTTCCGAATCTTTGGGATGTTCATATTTATTTTATATTTTATTTCTTAAATTAATTCCGTGGAAAGAAAGTAAAAATAATTTTGGTATTTTTTTAATTAAAAAATGGTTTCGTTTTTTAATTTTAGAATCATGTTGCTGACGTGGCAGTGATGCAAGAAAGCTTAACAAAAAATAAAAATAAAAATAAATAAATAAATAAAATAAAATAAAATAATCGTCCCCTGAAGTATGGTATTTTGAAAGTATTTTCTTTTTCCTTTCTAGAAGTTTTTTTTTAAAATAATATTTAATAATATAGATATTAATTTTTTTTAATAGTTTAATAACATGTACGGTCGAGATTTAGATCTTTATCATTGAGGATCTTATTACTTCACTAATTGAACTATATTCAAGTTGATTTAGAAGTGATTCATAAAATAAATTATATTATAATAAAGATAAGTACAAATTGTCATAGATCATATTTCATTTCGATTATTCTTCTCTCGACCAACTTCACCTCCAACGACAACTCGAGCAACTCATGAACTCGACGATGCAAGCAAACACTCATGCGAGCGTTGACATGACGACATCTTCACATTGACACCACAAACATCGACGCAAATTTTCAATAGCTACTTTCCATTGACACCACAAATGGCAACGATCAAGTCAGTGTCCAACGATTCCACGATGGTCGAAACAATCCTCTCTAGCGAAGATAAGGTAGCAATTGTTTTTCCCCGACGAATCGGTATCCACAAGGGTTTGTTCGACGTCATTTGGTTGTACTACGAGGGTTTTTGTGATCTACATGTAAGCCTCTTCAAAACTACCTTCTTCAACTGTGGGTGCCTCGTCTATATATAATGACTCACGCTCATGATTTGGATCAGAATTCAGAATCCGAATTTGATACCTGATGACCCCAACATCTCCTACAACATGGTCACATTACCTACTTCTCGCTTCCAAGAGTGAAGACTATGTCCACATACCAACACAGGTCATTTTAACATATTTTGTCTTCACTCACATGCATCTCACGAGACCACCCAACATAGAAATTGCTCAATGTAGGTTCGGTTCATTTATATACCTTTTTTACTCGAGTGTCACAGTCTAAATTCAAAGAGTTTGGTCCTCACGTTCGTTATAGTTTAATAAAAGATTTTTGAATGCATAGTCACATGTATTATTATTAAATAAAAAATTTATAACTTTAGCTTTTAAAACAACTATTATACTTTATTTAATACTTTTAAGCATATAATATAAGTATATATTTTCAAACGGTCAAATTGATGTAATGTGGATCATTATTATAAAACTATAGTGTTATATAAAATAAACCAAATTATTATATACTTTTGACTTATTTTCCTACAAACTTTATTAAAAGTGAACAGGTCATCAATAAACAAAAATAGAAAGGATGATCAAGTCCAATACTTTATTTTTTAAATAATAATAATAAATAAATAAATAAAATTTGATGGTGATTATCTCAATGATGAGCCACACACGTATGATTTCAAAGGTCAAATATCAAAATTTTATAAATTATAAGTTAATTATAAATTAGTCGGACTGATAATCCGACCAACTCAGACTATCTAATCCAAATTATAAAAGTTGGGTTAGGTTGATTTTTTCCGATTTAGATTAGGTTGAATTGTCGAAAAATCGAAAATTCAGTTTGATTTTTCAATTGACATTTTTTTATCGGGTCAACCCGACTAACTTTACCATACTTCAAAAAATAATAATAATAATAATATTTAACGTTTGTAACTGATGTTAGTGATGCATTGTGATCGATAAATAATGTTTTTTAATTTAATTTCAGTCTTTGTAAATTTATCTAATTTTATTCTAAATTCGTCAAAAAGTTTATATTTAGCCCTCAAGTTAAATAAAAATATTTTTTTAATATTATATTTTTTATTTTTCAACATGTATAACGTGACTTCGAATATATTTATTTTTATATTAGATGAGTTGAAAGGAATATTAGATGAATATATACTAAAATAAGAAAAAAAATGTTAATTATAATTTTTAATTTTTTTTAAAAGATAAAAATACTTACTTTTAAAAATATTTTAAAAAACCCTTTAAAAATATTCAACAATCGTATCAATTTCCGTTCTTTTTAAAAAGATTTTAGAGTATTTTTTAGAAAATATCTCCAAGTTCAAAATTAAAATAATTAAAATAAATTTTGATTTTTTTTTTTATAAATGATAAAAAAAAAAAATAATACCTTTAAATCAATATATCTAAATATTATTACATAAATTATATGAATAATTTTTTAAAATTAATTTAATTTTGGAAAAAAATAAAAGTGAAATAAATTAAAATTAGATTTATACTCTTTCCTCGAAAAGCCAATGGTCCCAAACGGTAGTTTCACACGTCAGCCATGGATTGGGGGACACGTATTCACGGTGTTCTCAGAATCCGAAACCTAGAATTCCAAGTCAGACATGGCTGCGCACGTGGCTTAATTCTTTATTATTATTTTTTTATTTTCTAAACAAAAAAATGTTCGAGTTTATCAGCTATTCCAATATTTTACTCATTAATTAATTAATTAAGCTCAGAAAATTATCATTATTTATTAATTTAATTTATCCTAAATAATATTAAAAAAATTATCGATTAATAATACATGTCAATTAATAATTAATTTTAATTAAATTAATTTAAGAAATTATTTATTTATTTTATATTTACTATATATATATTAGGGGTGATTTAGGGACATGTGGAAAGAAGCTTCTATTGGGTTTCTGTGTGTTTCATTTTCATTGGGGATTTTCCCTTTTCTCATTTTTCCCCCAAATTTTCCAACCCTAACATTTTCCCGGAAACCGCCTTTGTTTGTTTCCCGAGAAAATTTCTCCTCGCCTCCGTACTTCTTATATAAATCACAGCCTCACACTTCCATCCTTCCACTCTAAAATCGTTCACAGAACTCGGAATCTGATGGATCTTACCGCCAAGAAGCAGTCGAAGCGCCGATCTAGGAAATCGGCCGCCGCCGATTTCAAAGTCGTGTACATTTCGAATCCGATGAAGGTGAAAACCAGCGCCTCCAGGTTCCGATCTCTCGTCCAGAAACTCACTGGCTTGGATTCCGACGCCGAGAGGTTCATGGAATTGATTGCCGCCGCTGCCTCCAGTGATCGGAATAATCTTCAATCGTCGACATCGGCGTCGGCGTTCCTTGATTATCAACTCCTCGGCGATGACGATTTAACTGATTGTGATCATCGGCTTGTGGCGGGAAAGATTGAAACGGCGGCGTATCAGTCGTCGGTGGCTCCGCCGGAGGATTTGGTTATGCAGAACTTTGATGCGAGTTTTGCGGAAATGTTCCAAAGCTTTTTGCATGAATCTTCTTCAACGCAAACTGAGATGCCAGGTTTCAGTGCTCTACTGTAAATTCGATATTACGTTTTAATTTCTCCATTTTTTTTTTTAAATAATGTGACGTGGATTTTTCTTGTCACATTTCTTTTGTGATCATAATATTATTTTTAATATAATATAGTGAATTTTGAGTAATTTATACCGAGTTTATTTGGGTTTGAAATAACTTTTGGGTGGTCGAGATCGAACTAGTAGTGTTCACTCAGTTAAAGTTGAATTGAGTTCATGTAACAGTTCAAGTTCACTACTAGTCGATTTTATCTATTTTTGTCTGTTATATATCGTCGTCATCTTCATGATTGGAGAGGTTTCTATACTCTTATAAGAAATGTTTGGTTTCCTCCCAAACCAATGTGAGTCCTTACAATCCACCCTCTTGGGGCTGGTGTCTTCGCTGGCACATCGCTTGGTGCCTAATACCATTTATAACAACCCCAAGCCCAGTATTAGTAGATATTGTCCGTTTTGGCCGGTTATATATCGTCGTCAACCTCATGGTTTTAAAATGTGTCTATTAGAAAGAGGTATTCACACCTTATAAGAATGTTTCGTTTTTCTCTCTAACCGACGTGGAATCTCATATATGAAAACTTCAAAAAAAAAAAAAAAAAAAAAAAATGAAAATCATCTTAAATATATTGACAAACTAATATAACGGCATATTTCCAAGATTAATCTTGAGCCTTAATCCATAAATCTATAATTAAAATTAAATCACAAAATAATTCTAATTTCTAACCATCAAAAAATAAATAATAAAATGTGTTGATTCGTATCAAATTATGTATAAATAACTCATTTGTAACAAAAAAAAAAAAAAAAAAAAAAAAAAACTTATTCTAAGCTAAACATCTTTGAAGTTCTTAACCACTCATTGGAATCAAGAAATGAAAATGATTCGATCACAAACTTTCTCGGATAAGTTATATAATAGACAAATTTAAATGTTCGGAGATTTATTCGACACTTTTATTAATTTTAAGGGCGTATTAGATTTGAAAGTTTAAGAATATGTCGTATATATATTGACTAAATTTGGGACAAAGAGTATAAGGGTGAGGAAACCTCTCCGCCCATTAAAACTGCTAGGTTAATAAGTATATGTAATGAGTCAAAACTTACAATATTTGGTAGCAATAGGCTTGGGTGTGAGATCCCACATCGGTCGGAGAGGGGTGTGTGAAAAGCTCTCATTAACAGACGTATTTTAAATCGGTGAGGCTGACGGAATTACGTAGAGGCTAAAGCGGACAAGCTTGGGTGTGAGATCTCAGATCGGTTGGAGAGGGGAACAAAGCATTCCTTACAAGGGTGTAGAGACATTTCTATAATAGATGCGTTCTAAAGTTGTGAGGTTGATAACCATACATAATGGGCAAAACGGACAATATTTACTAGCAATAGGCTTGAGACGTTACAAGTGGTATTAGAGCTAGACATGAGGCGGTGTGCCTACGAAGACACTAGGCCCCCAACGGGGGTGGATTGTTAGATCCCACATCGAGTGGAGAAGAGAATGAAACTCCCGAGACGTGTTTTAAAATTATAAGACTGACAACGATACTTAATGGACCAAAAAGCAATAATGACAGTCGTATGAATCTCCAAAAGTTCAAAAGTCCACCATAAATGATGGGAGAATGGTGATGGGTGCATTTGAACGTGAGCATATGGCACTATTTGTGACATTTTAGTACCGGAGAGATACATTAATGAATTGAAACCACATCCGAATGAGACAAATCCTAAGGATAGGATAGCTAAGAAAAAATTTAAAAGAATTACGTTACTACCTATATCAGCAACATGCACGTTCTTTTTCGGTGGCTCAATTATAGAAACTTCATTGTTAAACGTGCCTTACTTAATGGATGTGACTGATGACAAAGTGAGCTGAAATGATTCGTGTTCTCACTCTTAAGTAGTGAGGAGTGGACAATATGACCACGTCGTAGAGGATGCAAAGGAATGTCAGAGCCATTAGATGCCAACTCCCGATCCGAATCCAAGATAAATTATCAATTCACTATATTAGCTACTCTTGAAGTGAAAATATATTATTTGAGTATATAATATTCTTTTAACTTAATTACTGATGATATTTTAAATAAATAATTGAAATTGTTTTTCTAAAATATAATACAGACAAAATAGTTATTGGGCCTAACTTTAGGGCCTGAAGTATTAATCTGCAGTTTGAGATCCAAAACTTTATTGGGCCTGGGCCCAAATGTGAAGAAGCCCACTGTCCTCGTATGAGTGCTCTAGGGTTTTTACCGCTCTTCTCTCTCTATATATATTCAGCTTCCGGATATTTCGGAGGAAAAGGAAAGCGGCCGAGCAACACAGCTTGGAGCTGAATCAAACCCTTCTTGCTGCAGCCCCTTCCTTTTTTCTCTTGTTTCCGCCGTCGCTCGCCGGAAAGTCACCCCCACCTTCTGCCGTGGCCCTTTATCCATCTCTTGCTCATTCTTAAGGTCTGTCCGGATCTATGTTTTTTCTTTTGTTTGTTCGTTTTGGTTTCTTTAGTTTAATCAACTTCAAAATTGGGGAAATTTGGACTTAGGTGAGATTTAATTTGAAATCCTTCCGAATTCGAGGAAAAGAAATAGAAGGTTTGTGTTATGTTCTGTTTAGATTTGGTTGAATCTTATCGGATAGGAATTTCGTTTACATCGCTATTGACTGATTGTACTGATTAGAATAGATCGTGATCTGAGTGTCAATTCACAGTTAGCAACGAGTAAAATCATGGTAGGAGTTGTTGTTCATGTTGTGTTTCGGACTAGGGGAGTTATTAGACAGATGAGGGTTTTATCCTGAAGCACTAGGATCGTTTGGAACGAAGATTTTGTTACAGCTCAAGCCGACCCTACCAAATATTGTTATATTTGGGCTTTCCTTTACAGGTTTACACACCCTTATAAAGATGTTTCGTTTCCCTCTCCAACCGATACAGGATCTCATGATCTACCCCTTCGGGCCCAGCGTTCTTGCTAATACTCGTTCTCCTCTCCAATCAATGTGGGACCCCCCAATTCACCCCCTTTGAGGGCCCAACGTCCTCGTTGTAACACTTGTCTGGTGTCCATCCCCTTTGGGGCTCAGCCTCCTCGCTGACACATTGTCCGGTGTTTGGCTTTGATACCATTGTAACAACCCAAGCCTACGACTTGCAGATATTGTCCTCTTTGGACTTTCTCTTATGGGCTTCCCCTCAAGGTTTCAAAACGCGTCTGCTAGGAAGAGGTTTTCACACCCTTAAGAATGCTTCGTTCTCCTCTCCAACTGATGTGGGAGCTCACAGATTTTCTTCGTTTCATTGAAAAGAATCATTTAGTATTCGTTTGAATGTTATGGGAGGCTATCCGTTAATTTGAATGCATTATTTATCAATCTTGTTTCTTTTCCAGATGGAGAGCGGGAAATATAAGGATGATGGAGATGATAAGGCGAAAGACAGAAAATCCAATATTTGCCACGAATGTGGCGCTGCTTTCAAAAAGCCTGCTTACTTGAAGCAACATATGCAAAGCCATTCGCTCGAGGTATGTTGAGAAGTTCAATATCAATTTCGTTTGCTTAAATCAAGTGCCCGTGTTTGGTTTTTTATTTTAGCCATCCTAATTACATGTTCTTCGCCCGGTTTTCATTTATTATGAATTATTCACAGGTTCTTACTGAATTCCTTCCTGTCAATTCATTATCTTTTCTCTTGAATTGAAGAACATTGGTTTTGCAGGAAAATCCTTAAAATATATTAACATAATATGAAAGATTCTGGATACCTCAGCGTGAAGCATTGGATCCCACATTAAGAACTCCAAAATGTATGAGGCTGCATTTTCCTAGCTTGATTGGATCAGTATCAGGTTGGGAGACCTCCTGAGAAGCTCCATCAAGGGGCCTCACTCACGCTACTATAGTTCGAGGTTTGAAGTCGAGTAATTAAGAATGTTGGGAAGTTACTTTTTAGTTACTTAACGTAAAGTTGACCGATTTTATTGTATTATGTCAATGCAGAGGCCATATATTTGTACCGTAGATGGCTGTGAAGCGAGTTATAGAAGAAAGGATCATTTGACTCGACACCTTCTCCAGCATCAAGGAATGTTATTCAAGTGTCCTATCGAAAATTGTAGCCGTGAATTTGCATATCTATCCTGTTTGAATCGACACTTGAAAGTTTTCCATGAAGGTGATACTCCTGAAGTTGAATGTCAGAAGCGTTTTGTTTGCCCGGAAGATGGATGTGGAAAGGAATTCAGATATGCCTCTCAACTGCAAAAACATGAAGATTCGCACGGTTGGTCCCGATCTTTTCTATAAGAATTTAATCTTGACTGTTTGACTCGATGTATCATGTATTAATTTCAATATTTACTGTACCGTAGCTAAGCTAGACTCGATAGAGGCATGCTGTTCTGAACTGGGTTGCATGAAAACATTTACGAACAAGCAATGCCTCAAGGCTCATATGCAGTCCTGCCACCAATACATTGAATGTGAGATTTGTGGTGAAAAGAAATTGAGAAAGAACATCAAGCAACATCTCCGACAAAAGCATGAAAGTGACGGTCCACAAACGACAATTCGATGCACGTACGAGGGCTGCAGTAATGTCTTTTCAACAGTAAGTAGCTCAAACTCTGCAAACATCTCCGTGCTTTGTTTTTCTTTAGACTGGAACGATCTTTGATATGCTCCCTCGTTATTGATCTCCCAGAGCTCGAATCTCCGACAACACATAAAGGTCGTGCATCTGGGACAAAAACCTTTTGCTTGTTGTTTCCCTGGTTGTGGCATGAGATTTGGGTACAAGCATGTTAGAGACAATCACGAGAAAAGTGGCCAACATGTCTACACTGATGTAAGTTAGCATTTAGCCATCATCGCTTATTCGTATACTTTTGACCTTTAGATAGATGATTAACGGAGCGTTTTGCTCTGGAATCAGGGGGATTTTGAAGTAGCTGACGAGCGATTCCGCTCGAAGCCAAGGGGTGGGAGAAAAAGGGTTTGCCCAACTGTTGAAATGCTTATACGGAAGAGGGTTACCCCCCCAACTGAGCTGAATTTCATGATGGATGAGGACTGTTAGTATGTCCCTACTAGACAGAAGCCAAGCCAACCCAGCCAGACCCCTTGTTGATACTAATCCTACGCTCATTAGAAGTATTTTGATAGCTTATGACTGATAGAATCTGTATGTATAATCCGTTCATATTAGAAGTATTTTGATAGCTTATGAATGATAGAATTATCTGTAAGTAATGTAATATATACTACACTTTCCCAGAATTAGAACAGTCATAGTATGTATTTTTGTGTTCTTTGTATGATAATCAGGGAGTCCTTCGATCATTATCGACCGTTTTACCTATTGTAATAACTCAAGTTCCCCGTTAGCCGATATTGTCTTCTTTAAGCTTTCACTCAAAATTTCTAAAATGTGTCTGCTAAAGATAAGTTTTCGTACTTTTGTAAAGAATGTTTCATTCTCTTCTCTCATTAATGTGGGATTTCACAATCCACTCCTCTTTTGGGTTTAGCGTTACTAGTTGGCCACTCGTTCCTTCCTTCCATTGATGTGGGATCTTTCAATTCATCCATCTTTGATTGCCAATATCTCGTGTCCACCCTTCTTTAAGGCTTAGTCGATGTAATGGTTGCGTGTTCATCCCTCTTCAAGGCATATTGTCTCGTGTTCATCCCTATTCATAAGCTACCACATTGTCTGGTGTTTTGACTCTAATATTATTTGTAATAGTCTAAGCCCACCGCTAATGGATATTGTCATCTCATCTTTGGGCTTTTCTTTTCGGACTTGTTTTCAAGGTTTTTTAAAACGTACGCTAGGGAGGTTTCCACTCCCTTTTAAAGTGTTTCGTTTTTCTCTTTAACTGATGTTTGATCTTACACGTATCATATTATTAGACACGAATATATTCATAGCATTTTATCCATACTTATCATACATGATAGATCATGGTGTCTCACTGACAATCATAATCAACAGAAACACGTAGATAGAGTTACTGAGTACGTATTGTACGTGTTATTCATGCCTCAAACAATGTCATACAATCTAGCTCCTCATTGACATTCACGATTCACATACTGGTTACAGTTTCAGACTCACTTGATGCTTCTAAGCTCATCTTAGTCCGTCGTTTTTAGGTTCATAGAACACATAACGAAATACAATATAAATTTTTGAAGGGTCTAATTTCAATTAAAAAAAATCGAGATTATTTCATATCGTAGTACGTGGAATCTAGTAGAGTCCCATTTCATTTGATTACTTAGCAGAAAAGACAAAATATAAACATTTTTCATATGTTTTAAATCAATTTGGATCTTATGAAATGAATGTCAAATATAGGAGGTTAAAGGTTAAAGGTTAAAGTCAAACATGAAATTTTCTAAAGTAAAAAATGAATGTCAAAAAATGACAACTATTACCCTTTCTAAAGCAAACATCGAATTTTTATTTTCACATTGAAATGACGTTAAATAATTTTCACGTGTTATATTTAGGAGTGTATATAAGTTCGGTAGGTTGAACTGGAAATGTTTTGGACCAACTTGAAATATTGGGTTGGGTTGGTGACTCGAGCACCCCGAATAAAGTTCATAACCCAACTCAACTCAACCCTCTATCTTTCGGTTGGGTTGTTCGGTTCTTATTATTTTTAATTATTTAAAAAAATCTTACTTATCCCGATACATGTTACATTAATAACTAAAATCTTATAAAGTATAAATATCAAACATTTACAAGTCAAAACGTATCATTAACATCAGTTAGTTAAATATTCTTACTGTTCTTAAAAGTAGGGTTTAGAGTTGGGTTGAAACTCTATTTTCGGGTTGGTTGGGTTGACTCAACCAGATGTCAACGTGCAAACTAAACCGAACTTGCAATTAAAAAAAAAAAAAAAAAAAAAAAGAACACAACTCGACCATTGTAGTGTAGGTTGAGTAGTCCGAGTTAGTCGGGTTAAATGAATGAACAACCTAGTTATATTTAAGAAGAGAAATCTTCCATTACGACTTCTAACTCGAGCCTCTAACCACTAATCAAATATTCTTAGAGAAAAATTCTCATTTACGAGGGAAGAAAGCCGATGAAAAACATAAAACAAATGCAAGAACGAACGTTTCGAAGCCTTCGACGTTTCAACTTCTTATAGAATCGACATATAGAGTAGGTTTACGATTTTAGAGCTCTAAAAAATAGAAGACACTAATTCATCTTCTTTACTTATTCTTGACATGAAAAGACCATAGAAAACGTGAACTCTAGAAGTGTCCTTATCGAAAACATTTCTTTACGTAATGAAATTGACATTAAAATTCGAATTTTTATTTTTGAATTTTTATTTTTGAAGTATTTAAATCTAAAAAGAATAGAAAGTTATATTTTTCTTAAAACTCTTTCTCATACATCAATAGGAAGAGAACTACTTCGAACACGACATGGGTGTCGGAAAAATTTCTCGAGTTCTCATCTTCATTTTTTGTTCTTTTTTTTCAAAAAAAAAAAAAAAAAACAAAAAAAAAAACAAGAATTTTTATTATTCATATGAAATGGGACAACCTTAAAACCTAACATTTTAAGGTTTTTAAACCTTAAAACCTTAAAACCTAGCATCGTTCCACTTCGCTTTATTTTTTTTCTTTTCATTTATTCGGGTTTTTTCCGTTTCATCAATTTTATAGCGGAAGTAAAATGGAGGTATGAATAATAGTAAGTTCGTCGATATCTTTTAGACTCTTGTAATTTTCTCGATGTCGGGTTTATTTTTATATTACAAAAATTATTTTTATTCAATTTAGTCCGTATATTTTAAAATTTGTAAAAATTTAATTTTTTTGGGCCAAATATACGACTAAATTTTAATAAAATGTATTAAAAAAAATTAAAATTACAACTATTAAATTATTACCGACTAAAATTTAAATACTAAATTATTATTTTCTTTAAAAATCAATATTATTTGAGGGGAGGGAGAAGAGCGCGTGAGATTCACACGTGAATTGTTAGAGAGTCAAATTGAACTAAATGGCAGCAATGTGGAGTGGAAATTTACTTTAATCTTTGTCTTCTCTGCAACTCTCTTAAGTGGCGCGTGTAAACCACGCGCATCCACTCATTAATATATATATATAAATAAATAAATAAATAAATAAATAAAAAACTTGTGCACTGAATTGAGACGATTTGTCGTTTCCAATAAATTCCCCAAAATCACATTCTCCTTCTTTTACACATTTTTCACTTTTACGACAATTCGTTTCCACCAACCTAACTGTACAATTTTATCTTTTTATTTTATTTTATTTTATTTTTAAAAAAATATTACATCATCATCGACACAAGTCGATATTCGACAATGCTTCGAATGGCATGACGATAATATTTTTATAATTTAAAACTATATTTTAAATTGATTTGAATCATTATTAACAATAAATAAATCTTTAATTTAACACGTAACTAATATTATTAGAATCAGACACGTAAACGATCAATTATACTATAATATTCATTTAATTTTATTAATTTTAAGATCATATTATATTATAAACTTTTCTCTTATTTTATGAGTGTAATTTAATTATATTAAATATATAATGTTTGGATAAGGAGATTATAGATATAATATTCATTTAATTTTAAAAAATGATTAATTACATTTTTTTTAAAAAAAGTTATGAAAATATAATAATTGATTAAGGTTGCTTTATTAAAGTCAATATTGTGTTTGTCATGACTTCTAATCTTATGATTATTACAAAAATACCATACTGTATTTTTTTTTATAATTTATTTAACTTTATTCTATGTACATTTTCTTACACTAAATTATTTAACATGTTTTAAATAATTTAGTCCATTTTTGCAACAAATGCATAATCTAGATGCTTTGGTAAAAAAATTCAAATCGAAGAAAAAATGTAACAGCCTAAGTCCACCGCTAGTAGATATTGTCTGTTTCGGTCCGTTACGCATCGTCGCTAGCCTCATAGTTTTCACACTTTTGTAAGAAATGTTTCGTTCGCCTCTCCATCCAATGTAGGATCTCATAAAAAAAGTCTCTGGTCGTCTTCTTTAGCTCGGCTCAGTTTCAATTAGTCTAGTTAGCTCGTTTTGACTGTTTCTGAAGTAATTAAGGTAAAAAAAATGTTAGTATACCTATCTAGTTTAGACAATCTATGAATAGGATTTTAAGCTCGGTTTTTTTAATGAATCGAATATCTAAGGAACGATCAACTACGATGAGTTTAAGAGCACCAAAGTAAGCCTTAAATAGTGAAATTATTTAATGTATGAACAACACGTACTCTATGACCCTATTCGTGTTATTATTTATGTTACGATATGTAAATGAGTTATGTGATGCATGTACTTTCGTTTATGTTTGATTATGACTGCTATGTTGATATGACCATGTTTAAATGTTACAAGACACTATGATATACCATGTATGGTAAGCATAAATGAATTACCATGAATATGTATGCATGTCTCGTCAGACTGTGTATCATTTCATTGAACCATGATTTTTAATGTGGGACCGCACGTATATCGAATGTCATATGATCTTGGATTATTTCTCCGACATGTTATTTACAGACGCATTCGTGTTTCTTTCTTTTCCGTTGGTGAAGTGCGTGAGAGTTTAGGGGTATGTCAATGAACCCACGTGTATGTGCATGGATCGTGCGCAACCGTGCTTATAGAAGTACTAAACACTCAACCTTACCCAGAAAAAAGTAGAGCCCAAAGACCAATCATGCAAAATTGGGATTTCCAACATCCTCGCTGGCACTCGTTCCTTTCTCCAATCGATGTAGAACCCTCCTGCCAAATCCACCCCCTTTGGGGCCAGTGTCCTTACTGGCGCACCGCCTCGTGTCTACCCTCTTCGGGGAACAACCAGCGTCCTTACTGGCACACTGCCTCGTGTCTACCCTCTTCGGGGAATAGCTAGCGTCCTTACTGGCACACCGCCCCGTGTCTACCCCCTTTGGAGAACAGCTAGCATCCTTACTGACACACAGCCTCGTGTCTACCCCCTTCGGGGAATAATCTCCTCGCTCACCCCCTTGTGTTTACCCCTTTTGGGGAACAGCCAACGTCCTTACCGGCACACCGCCTTGTGTTTACCCCCTTCGGGGAACAACCTTCTTGCTGGCTCTAATACCATTTGTAACACCTCAAGTCCACCGTTAGCAGATATTGTTCTCTTTGGGCATTCCCTTTCGGGCTTCCCCTCAAGGTTTTTAAAACACGTATGCTAGGATAAAGTTTACACACCCTTACAGAGGGTGTTTTGTGCTCCTCCCCAACCAATGTGGGATATCACAATTCTTAACGTTCATAATAATCTAAAAAATACGATAGGTTGGGTCGGATTTGGTTGTAACTTTATTTTTCTGTTTGGGATAACCCGACCAAAAAAATATCAACTTATGATTCCATCAGTATTTTTTATTTTTAAAAAATTCAACACAATTCAAACCGAAAAAAAAAAAAAAAAGAATCTAACCCGACTCAACCTGGGTTAGATAGTTTGGATCGATCGAGTTCTCTAGTCATACCAACACCTCTATCGTTATTAGTAAATTTAGTTTTATTTATTTAAAAAATAAAATAATTATATTTTTTAAAAAAGAAAATATATCCATTAATTAAATTGATTGACTTTCATTGGAACTTGAATGAACATGCCTTTATATTCAATTCATTGTCTTTAATTGAAATTTGAATCTACACATATATTGTTCTATGAATGTGTAAAGTTCAAATTATTGTAACACAATTTATTTAATTTAATATTAAAATATTTAAAATTTGGTACGACCCGTCTTTCTTAGTCAATAGCTCGCTATTAAATGACGAGGAACAAAGTCTAATTCAATTCACGAGAAAATGTTTCAAATAAATATATACTTAAAAGTACGAATAAAACGTGTAAAGTCGGGCCTGAATTCAGACATAAAGATTTCTATTGTCTTAGTCTAGACACTTCACGTAACTTGACAGGGACCCAAATAGCGACTAGTTCGGTCCACACTCGAGAGTGAACAGTAAGCTCTTGCTTTTTTTAATATTAAATTAGTTGGGTCGAGATTTGATTAGAAACTCTATTATAATGTTTAAGGGTATAATTGTAAATCTACACGATTATTCTCATTCTACAAAAATCAATTAATTTAAATGTTGAATTTTAAGTTCGAGTTCGAGTTATCTCTTAGCTACACGTTCGGTCTATCTAATTTATTCTCAAAAGAAAAAGATAATATAAATTAATACATTTTAATTATACGTCACATATTTCTATTTATATCATATTATAAAATAATTCTCGAGCAACACTACTAATTTAAAATTTAAAATTTTAATATTTTAAAAACCCCAATTAAAATTTATAATCTAACAAATTAATTTAATAATCATATAATTATAAAAAATATATTTCTCTCACATGAAAATCAATTTAGATAAATTAAATATATTTGGAATCAAATCTTTCAAAAAAAAAAAAATATATATATATATATAAAATGGAATATTACGTTTTTGTTAGAAAATATAAATATTATTTTTTAAAAAAACAAGAGAAGATTTTGTTAATTATTATATTATAATGTTTGAGATTCAATTCAACTAATTATTTAATTAATTAATGGTCTTTTTTAGACATCCGCATCCTAAACGGTGTCGTTTTCTTCAATGAATTTAATTATTTAATCATTTTGTTCCCGATTCAAAGAACCGAACCGCTGAAAAGCGAAAAGCTTTAATGTTTTATTTATAATAATAATAATAATATTTTTCGTTATGGTAAGGTGTCAATTAATTAATTAATTATTAATTAATTAATTTGTGTGCTTGAAACCGAAACGTAATCTGATGAATATATCGGGATCTGTCCGTTTGATTCGGTCCGATTCGGTTCTTCACCCGACACACTCTCTTCCAACCACATTCCCAATATATATATATATATATATATGTATATATATATATATATATATATATATATATATATGTATGTATATATTCACATGTAATGTAATAAATTATTACAATATGATAAGACATTAGATTATAAAATGTTACATTAATTTAAAATAATAAGAATTTCAACTTAGTATTAATGTTTTTTTATCTTTACAAAAATGTTACGTGTTGGGTTATATGGAGGTTGGTTCATACGAAATTTTGATGGCTTGCCTAGTGAGAGTGTCGAGGTGAAGCGATGTCTTGTTTGTTATGCTTTAACTTAGGGAAAAGGTGATCCATCGTGTCTGTGAGATCCCACATCTATTGAAGAGAGTAACGAAGTATTTCTTATAAGAATGTAGAAACTTTTTCCTAGTAGACGCGTTATCTGCTGGTGGTGGGCTTTTGCTGTTTTAGTGGTATTAGAGTCAGGCACCGAGCAGTGTGTCAGCGAGGATGTTGGTCCCCCCAAGGTGGTGGATTGTGAGATTCGACATCAGTTGGAGAGGGGAACGAAGTAAGCCCTATAAGGGTGTGGAAACATCTCGATATGTAACGGGCAAAAGCAGACAATATCTGCTAGCAGTGGGTTTGGGTTGTTATAGTGGTATAAGAGCTAGACACTGAACGGTGTGTTACCGAGGACACTGATTTTCACAGATATAATTTCAATATCATCCTAGCTTCGATATCAAGGTAGGAAGATTAGCTACGAAAACTCCTAATAAATTTACTAAAAAAATTAATTAATTAAAAAAAAAAAAAAAGTAAAAAATCGGTGGGTCCCACAAAGGTAGAAATTCAAACGGCGGTGATGATTTCCTCGTCGAGTCCATAGATATACTTCCACGCGCTAACCCCCAGAACGTCCCCACACCTATATAAACCCCCCTCCCTCTTAATTCCCTATCCAAAAATCGCCGCCGCCGCCGCACAAATTCAAAATCAAAATCGCCGCCGTCGTCTTTTCCGGATTCATTTCACACGCATTGCTGTCGGTAAGGGACATGATCAAATCGCCGATCGTCCGACGATTACTATGGTTCGTTGCTTCAATTTAGTGTCCGTTCTCGTCCTCGCCGCCGTCGCGGTTTCCATGGTCGTTCTGCCGTTGGTTCTCCCGCCGCTACCTCCGCCGCCGATTGCGCTTCTCTTCTTTCCGGTTGGAATCATGGCGGCGCTGCTACTCCTCGCCTTTTCTCCCTCCGATGTCGGCGTCGGAAACATTGTCGTTTGAAGGAAATGGCCGATCATTGTGCCTTCCGGCGACGGCATTTTTTTTTTTTTTTTTTTTATTAAGATAAATTATGAGAGATTTTAGAGATTTTTAATATAGATTCGATGTAGAAAATGAAGGAGGTTAGAAATGTTGTGAAAATGAAAGTGAATTTCTTTATTATATAATTTGTTCCATTTTCGATATTTTTGCAAAATTTCCTATTCATTTTTGCCCGTCTCGGAAATAATTTACTAAGAAAATTCGATTTTATTCTCGATCTTTGTAAAAAAAAATCTATTCATTTTGACCGGTATCGGGCAAACATTTCTTAAGAAAACTCAATTTTTGCAAAAATTTATGTTCATTTTAGCAGGTATCGAGAAAAGATTTCTGGTTGAAAACTCGATTTCATTCTCGACTTTTGCAAAGTTTTCTAATCATTTTGGCAGGAATTAGGCAAAGATTCTACGTTGAAAACCGGCACGATTATTTAAAATTATTTCTAATGGATAATTTTCAATCATTATAATAAATACAATATAAAAGGTCGGAGACAGGCATTTAGCTAACGAGAAAAAATCTTTTATTATTTTTTTTATTTAAATAAAAAATTTATTTAATATATATAAACATGGACTATTATTTAATTTTTAAAACATTTATATAATTTTGAATTTTTTTAAAAATATAAATAAAAAGGATAACAAAATAAAATTATATTCTTTACGTTTAAATTTTAAAAATAAAATTCCTTACCCATATGGAGTTTTAACAACTTTTAAAGGAGATGCGCGTGCATGACACGCGCCGAGGAACGTGCGTGGTAAAAGCAAGATGGTGAAAAAAGAAAAGAGGTTTAAACGGGTCTCTTGTTCGGGCAGAATTTTGTTGACCGTGGGCCTGTCGGTTGGTTGGGCCTTCTTCTTTTTACCTAAATACCCTTATTATTTTTCTTTTTTCTAAATAGTCCCTATAATTTTATGAAAATTTTATAAATAGTCCTAGGGACTAATTATCAAAATTTTAAAATAATTCTTTAAAACTATAGGGACTAAATTTGCAATTTAAATTATCATCGATAAGATTCTTTTAATTTTTTTTAAAATTCTAAACATATTTATCAAACATTTATATTTTCATCGAAATCTATGAAATCATAGAGACCGATATATGTCGTCAATAGTGGGCCCCGCACAAGCGGTTTAATCTCTTGTTCATTCGGGCTTTATACGTTTAAAATGTATACTTGAATAAGACTAATCTTGAAAAAAAAAAAAAAAAATATATATATATATATATATATATATATATTAAAGGCTTAAAAAAGAATCTCGAGGCCACCGCTAGTAGACATTGTCCGTTTTTGCTCGTTATGTATCGCTATCAGCCTCATAATTTTAAAATGCGTCTACTAGGGAAAGGTTTCCACATCCGTATAAGGAATGATTTGTTCCTCTCTTCAACCGACGTGGGATCTCACAGTTCACTAATTCAATTCAAGTAAGTAACATGGTTATGTCGGGATCGTCCTTATTCTAAATCCCGAACATGGGTCGTTACAATTTAGTTCATTTTAATTGGATGCGTTTAAAAAAGTTTAAATTTTAGAATTTAAAACAAATTATGAGATCTTAAAACATTAATGATTTGTTAAACATATCACATGAAACCCTTATTATAAGTTCAACAACAAAATCTTAATGTTGAAAGTAACATAATATTATTATTTTTATAAACGTTATTTTATTTTATTTTATTGAATTGAATAATTTATATTAATAATTGAATTCTCATGGAATAAAATTATAATTTTATTTTATTATATTATATTTTTATAAGTAATAATTTTATTCTAAAATTTTAAATTTTTATTTCACTTTGATATTAAAATTGGGCATTTTTCAAACGTTATTATAAATTATTTTGTTGTGAATTAAATTAATAAAATAAAATATTTTTAAATACTAAAAAAAAATAAACCAATTAAAGTGTGTAAAAAGTTGGCTTTATATTTTCTATTTTTAAGATTTCCTAATATTGAATAATATTAACATCAAAACTTTAAATTTATTATTATTTCTCTTTTGTTTGCCACGTGGAGGATCTCCATATCTCATTATTGATTTGGCAAATCTAAGCCAATTCTTAATGGGCCAAGGCCCAAGGCCCACGGCCCAGTTACTCCTTGGGAGGGCTAATTAAGTTTTTACCTTAGTAATTTTAAAGGTTAATTAGTTTTAGGGTTAAAAAGAAGAGGGTAATTTTGAATTTTTTTGCATGGAGGGAGTAATTTCATATTGAACTTTAAATAATGTCGTTTGTGTCATTCATCTTGATAAATATCGAACTAACCCTAAAGAGTAAGGCCCTCGCCCCTCGTTCTTTAGCTTCTGTTCAATCTCGTCTCAAACATCGTTTTCCTTTACGATACTGCCATTCATGCCTCGATCCCTTTTTCCACGCTGTGGCTCATGGCTTCTCGCCCTCTTTCGTGACGTTCTACTGCCTCCCGTTCTCCCCTTTCTTGTTCTCCATTTGAAGTCATTGTCTTGCTCTCCCCTCTCGGTTTGAAGTTGTCGTTGTTCTCTGTCCTTTTTGAACTACAAATAGAGTTCTCTTAAGACTCAAAACTCGAACAATATAATAAAAATTGGTAAAAACAGAACAATCAATCGATTGGTTGACTACAAACCTAAAATGTCACGTGTATGAAAATTAAGAGTATTTGATGTTTATAAGCTGTATTACTAATTGTTTTGACTTGTGAATGTTTGATAGTTGACTTTTATAAGGTTTTTTTTAAGTAACTAAAAAAACACCAACCAACAACTCAATCCAATTAAAAAATAAATGTTTGGGTTGTAAACTATGTGCAGGTTGCTCCGGCCACCAATCCAACTAACTGACAAATTTTGGGTTGACCCAAATGATTTTTCCAAGCCAACCCGTTTAGACCACTACTGTGATGTCCCACATTGGTTGGAGAGGAGAACAAACCACAATTTCTAAGGGCGTGGAAACCTTCCCCCAACAGGCGCGTTTTAATCCCTTGAGGGGACCAAAGAGGACAATATTTGCTAGCGGTGGATCTGGGCTGTTACAAATGGTATCAGAGCCAGACACCGTACGATGTGCCAGCCTTATCGCTGTTCCTCGAAGGGGGGTAGACACGAGACGGTGCCAATAAGGACGTTGGCCCCAAAGGAGGGTGGATTTGGGGGCAGTCCCACATCAATGGGAGGAAGGAAAGAGTGCCAGCGAGGACGCTCGGTCTCGAAGGGGGGTGGATTGTGATGGAAACAGAGCTTTTAAAGTTTTGAGAGGAAGCCCGAAAGGGAAAGCCCAAAAAGAATAATATCTGTTAGCGGTGGATCGGGGCTGTTACACCTACAGGTTACCATTTAAAGAACAAAATAGTTCGATTCTCGATTTCCAATGGATTGAAACAGACAAACCGGTTGCTCGTTAAGAATAAAATTAAGGTTTGTAATGATTATTAATGATTATTAATGATGATTGTTTAATTAAATGAAGTGGGCCTCCCAATCCTTGATGAAGAATCAGCAGCCTTGCCACCAGCTGCAAAGAGCTTAGCAATCTCCAGCTGAGTGTTAGCAATAATCTCTGTTCTTTTCAGATCCATTTCTCCTCTTTTAGCCTCTGCTTCAGCTCTCATCCTTTCGATATCCCTCATCATCTCCATTCTCGTTTGCTCCGACCTCGTCACGACCTCGGCTAGCCACCGAATGCTGCTAGCAATCTCATCCAGCTCGTCCGACATCCTCGTTTTCTTCTTCTTCTTTTTCTTCGTCTTCTTCGCTTTTGGTTGTTGTTTCGATCTTAGCTTCTCGTTGTCGCTGTATGGCATTGCTGGTGTGCTACTGTCTGTCTCCACTACAACGTTGTTGTTGTTCTTGTTCTTTTCCTCCTTATCTGATACTCTTGTTTCATCAACTCCATCCTCCTGTTAATAATGTCAACTCATAACATTGTATTTTGTCTCAAAAATACCTCAAAACTTTCAAAAATACTATTCTTCCAAAAAATTTTAAAATAATTTTAAACTTTCGAAAGTATTTCAAAAACACCCTTAAACTTTTAGAAATTTCATTAATGCCTTTCACCTCTTGAAAATTTTAAAAATACAGTTACGGTTAGTAGTATATTTTTTAAAAAATACTCGTAAACTTTTAAAAATGACATTAATACCTTTAAACTTTATAATAAATAAAAGTTTATATTTACAGAAACGATATATCTATATTTTAAAGGTATTAAGGCTAAAAACTTTTTTTTTAACTTTATTTTAAAGATTACGAGTGTTAATATTAATTTTAAAAATTTATGGGTATTTCAGAAACGTGGTACTGACAATTCTTTCTATGTATTTTCGGTAAGGGTGATTTTGTATTTTTTTAAAAAAGTTTTAGGTATTTTTAAAATTAAATTTTTTTAAAGATATTAATGTATTTTTTTAAAGTTTTGAAATAAATTATTAATAATGGTATTTTTTTAATTTTAATTTTTTTAAGATTAAGGGTTTTTTTTTTTTTTTTTTTTTTTTTTTAAATAAAGTTTTAAGGGTATTATTAAAAGTTTAATTTTTTTTAAAAAAATATAAAAGTTGTAAATAATTTTATTAATTAAAAAAAAAAAGTAAAAGGGACAAAGAGCTATAGCCAATAAAAGTGGTTCAAAAGAGAAATCAATCACCTTTGGAATAATCCCATCAACACCATTAGATCCGAGACAATTCAGCGTAGCCGTGAAGGGCGGAGGAGACGGAGGAGGCGGCGGCGGTGGCGGTGGTGGTGGTGGCGGTGGCGCATCAACCAGAATCACCGACGTGGCAAGAGGAGGTGGTTGAGTGTTTCCCCGGAGCAAGAGATCAAGGCGATGATACAACGGCCAGGAGGAGGAAGCAGCGGCGGCGTCAACGGCGGAGGCCGTTTCGGAACGATACCGCTTCTTCATGGACTCAATTTTATTCTTACACTGCGTTTGAGTCTTAGGCGATTTGGTGAAGTTAGCCCTTGAAGAGACATGGCGAGCCACATCTTCCCAATCATGGCCTTTGAGTTTGGCTCTATTTCTAAGAACCCATTTGGATTCATAAGCTTCCAAGAGGGTGGCGACCGCGCCTTCGCTCCATTCGTCGCGTTTGAGGCGGTCGCCGACCGTGGAAGAAAGGGCTTTTTTTGGAGAAGGGTCGCCGTGCGTGGCGGCGGCGGAGGGAAGAGGGTGGTGGTGGTTTGTGTCGGAGATGGGTGGAGATGGAGTGGGGTTGATATCCATGGAAGAGAAGGGTTTGCATGCTAGGGCAAGAGGGAGTTTAGGTTTTAAGTTGCCCTTTTGTTAATTAGCTGCTAACATCTTCCAATGCCAAAAGGTTTGAGCTTTTGGGAATATGACCACTAGCGTTGTTGAGAGACAATTGGAGAATATCTTCCTAGTGGCCAACTATAAATGGGTATTAATTCTAAATTTCGATAGACGTTTTACGAGCACCCGAGCGTGATGATGAAGATTTGAACTTTTGACTATAAGAAAAAGTATGAACGTGATATTAGCTGTTGGTTTATGGTCTGGTCCATAAAAATGGATAATATTAAAAGAGTGAAAGATAGGTGGCAAAAGTGTCAAAAGGTTGACATTCTTTCGGTAGGGAGATTGTGTGATTTGTTCTAATAAACGATCGATAGAAAAAAAGATATCTTTGTTATGTACACTTTAATAACTTCAACCCATCGTTAGTAGATATTGTCCGTTTTGGCTTGTTACGCATCTCTGTTAGTTTCATGTTTTAAAACGCGTTTTTCTAGAGAGAGGTTTCCAAGCCCTTATAAGAAATGTTTTGTTCCTATTGTCAATCGATGTGGGATTTGATATCTCACAATCCATGCCCTCTTGGGGGCCTAGCGTCCTTACTGGCATGCCGCCTTGTGTTTGGCTCTGATACTATTTGTAACAGCTCAAATTCACTGCTAGCAGATATTGTTCGGGTTACGTATCGTCGTTAACCTCATGATTTTTGTTTGCTAGGGAGAGGTTTCCATGCCCATATAAGGAATGTTTTGTTACTCTCCCCAACTGGAATGTTGCCCTCTTGGGAGCCTAGCGTTCTTGCTGGCATGCCGCCTTGTGTTTAGCTCTGATACTATTTGTAACAGCTCAAATCCACTGCTAGCAGATATTGTTCGTTTTGGCCCGTTAAGTATCGTCGTTAACCTCATGATTTTTGTTTGCTAGGGAGAGGTTTCCATGCCCATATAAGGAATGTTTTGTTACTCTCCCCAACCCGAATGTTTTGTTCCTCTCTCCAACCGGAATGTTTTGTTCCTCTCTCCAACCCAACCGACTATAAGGAATGTTTTGTTCCTCTCCCCAACCCAACCGATTATAAAGAATGTTTTGTTCCTCTCCCCAACCCAACCGATTATAAGGAATGTTTTGTTCCTCCCTCCAACGGATGTGGGATCAGGGATCTCACGATCCACCTCCATAGGGAGAGGTTTCCACGCCCTTATAAGGAATGTTTTGTTCCTCTCTCCAACCGATGTGGGATCAGGGATCTCACAAGTCACGCCCCATTGGGGGCCTAACATCCTCGTTGGCACACGGCCTGGTGTCTGACTCTGATATCATTTGTAACAACTCAAACTCACCGCTAGTAGATATTGTTCGTTTTGGCTCATTTCATATCGAAGTCAGTCTCACTATTTTAAAACGTGTTTGTTAGGAAGAGGTTTCCACGCCCTTATAAAGAATGTTTTGTTTCTCTCTCTAATCGACGTGGGATTTGGGATCTCACAATCCACCCCCTTGAAGATCTAGCGTCCTCGTTAACACACCGCCCAGTGTTTGACTCTAATACCATTTGTAACAGCTCAAACTCACCACTAGCAAATATTGTCCGTTTTGGCTCGATACATATCGACATCAGTCTCACAGTTTTACAACGCGTTTGCTAGGGAGAGATTCACGATCTCACATACACAGTAACAAGTACAAGTAGTTCCACCAACTTTACAATCTATACGAATCAAACTATCATTAATTCCATTCCTCCGTAATTGTTCGATTACAGTCCGACGCACTGCTTCAGTGGCTCAATAAAAAAGACGATCACCTCTACAACTTTTAGTGTCATATCTTCCAACACCAAATCGAGTACGGTGCGGTTTGGAATATGGTGGAGTTTTAGTTGGAAACTAAAATAATTGAAAGAAATAATAAGAGGAATGAGAAAGAGACATAGAACCACTAGCATTTGGGGAAAAAAAAGAGCAATAGAGAGTAAGTGGGCAACCTAAAGCATAATGAATTGATATCACTCTTTGTCAAATGAGTTAATAATTAAAACCCTAAAAAAAAAAAAAAAAAAAAAAAAAAAAAAAAAAAAAAAAAAACTTTATTTATTTATTTTTGGAGTGATATGCTTTTAGGGTTTTGGTAGCTTTGATATCAAGCCAATCCCATCCCATATTCATTCAGCATATATGTCTAAAAGATACCTATTTTTTTTCACGGGTTATATTAAAATTGAGTTACTGTCTTTTACGATCGGGAATTAAAAATAAATAAATTTTAAAAAATAAAATGATTATCAAACGAGTCAGTAATAAGATTAAATGGTAACTCAGACATATTTTTTTTCAAGAGAGAAAATGAGCGGTGGGAGAGTAAGACGGGGTGGGTTAGCCACGTGGGCCTGTCGCCCACCCGAATTTATCACCACCACCACGACCATCACCACTAAGTTAACGGGTAGTACCGTCTCCACCACCACTAGCCAATGTGCCAAAAAAAAAAAAAGCCTTGTAAATATTAAAGGTTGCACTTTAAATGGATTCCCTTTCTCTCTTTTATAGCCTTTTGCTTTACACGTTTTTAATATATATATATATATATTATATATATATATATTTTTTTAAATAATTTTTTTTAAGAGAAGAATAACGGGACAACCCAACCTAATCTAACCTGAAAATAGAGGGTTAAGTTGGGTTAGAGTTACTCGGTCACCAATCCAATCAATTTGAAATTTTAGATTATTACAAAAGATTTATCCGACTCAATTCAATCCAAATGAATGTTCTCAAACAAAACCGAACCTATCATACGTAAAAAGTTATTTAATGGAGTTATGATTCCGACCATTAGATGCATTTGGTCAAACTACAATTTTTTTTTTTTTTTGTGTCGTCTCAAATATTCTTTTCTTGTAGATGGTATTTTAATTTTGTCCACAGTTCGACATTATTATAATTTAACAACTTTATAATATAATTAAATAAAACATCATAATTATATTAATGGTCTTTGAAATATAAATTTAAAAATAAATATTTTTATAAAAATGTCAAACTAATAATAAATAAAAAGAAACACAATAACACAACCATAAAAACACTCGTTTCAATTCAACACCAATTCAAAATTACGATTTTACCCCTTCCCCATAACCAACTCAAACCACGACCGAACACTCTTATCCTAAGACCTCCGAAAGTAAAACATCACCGGAATCGGAGACGACACGTTCTAAGAGCACGGTTCGCGGGCGACACCGACACGGGAATTGGGAATGTCGAAGACGATACGGTGGTTTTGTTGTTGCATGTTGGCAATAACGTTGAGGACAGAGTTGACATTGTCGGGTGCCGAGGCCATGGCGAGGCAGGTGGTGGATCCGGCGGTGCTGTGGATGAGGAAGTTGTCCGGTGGGAGAGTGACGTTCATTGCGTCGAACATGAAGGTTATGGTGGGGGAGACGATGGGGACGGTGTAGCAAGTGTCGAAGCCACCAAGAGATGAGACGGTTGCGTTGCCTACTCTTCGCTGGAACTCGTCCCTCACCGCCGTGTACGCCGGCGCCACTAGTCTTGTGAACGTCGTCCCTAAATAATTATACCAATCAAAATTAAACTTACATTTAATAATATGATCATAAGCTATAATAATTTTGTTTTTGATTTTTTAAATGTATTATTTATTTATAAATCTACGATCATTCCTTAAATTAGTTAAGGTAGGACTCTCGACCAACAATCTTACCAGAATCAATGATGGTGCCGGAGCCGGTGGCGGTGTTAAAAGCGAAAGCACTAGGAGGAATGTCGACGACTTTACTACCGACTCTAATCCCGATCAAATTGACATAATACAACGACGACCGTCTCGGGTTGCGGAGGAGCGGCGTATACTTAATCCTCTTAGGCTGAGCCACTGGCCCGAGCCGCAACGACCCAGAAAAGCTAGCCGATTTGAAGCTGGGAAGGCAGTAGGAGAATGTGGACTGGTACAGACTCTGGGTCTGCGACAAGAGCGACAATGAGCCACGGCCCAGCCCCAACAGCCCCTGCGGCGGCACTGAGCTCCCGGTGGCCTTCGTGATGCACCCGAATGTGAACGCCGGAACCGAGTCCCTAGCCAGCGTTATGTTGTCTTGAACCAAATCCGCCGCCACCGTCGAGCTGCCGTATGTCATGTTGAAACCGCACGCGCTGGTACCGCAACTGGGGTTCGGTACCTGAGATTAACGTTAAAATAAATTTTCTGCGTCATAAATATTTTTTCAAATTCTAAAATTAAATAATTAATTAATTATAAATTTAAATATAATCTTATTTCATACTAAAATTCCAAATTTTAATTTTGAAAATTCATAACCTAAATTTATAATTTGGTTAAAAGTAAAAAAAAATATTAAATTAATAAAAAACCTCTTAAATTTTGTAATTGGTTTAAAACTTATACTTAAATTTTCAAAAATACCCTCCAATTTTTTTTTTCTAAAAGTCAAATAGTTTTAAATAAAATATTAATAGTTTTTATTTAAATAAGTTTAGAATATTATTAAAACTTTTAAGAGTACATTAATTAATAAAAAATTTCTTAAATTTTGTAATTTATTTGAAAAATATAATTAAAATTTCTAAAATTTCTATAAAAAAATGTTTAAAAAATTCAATAATATTAAATAAAATTATTAAAAAATTACAATAAGTGTATTTTATCTTTTATTTTTAAATGGTAAGAATATTATTAGTACAAAAATGAATAATATATTTATTAATTAGAAAAAAACAAGAGATCACGTGCAAGTGTAGACAGGGAATTGGAAAACTTTGTTGGTCCGTGACTGAACAGTCAGTCGGTGACTGACAGACAGACATTATAGAGATGCCCAATAATATATGAAAATAAAAAGACTTTTTTTTAATTAGTACGGAAATCCAATAAGAACTGTTTTTCTGACAATAATGCCCTTAAAATATCATGAATTTATTTATTTATTTATAATTAAAGAAAATGGAGTGGGCCCTACCTGGCTGCATTGCGGCGACTGGCAGGGGAGCGGCCGGAAGGAGGAGGATTTATCAGAGGAGAAAACGGAGGTTCCCGGGCAGCCCACGCAGCCGGAACACGGAATCCACGTGGCATCATTGCTGGTATCCAGGGCCAATAGCAGCGTCTGGGCAGGGGTTCCGATGTTTGCCCGGACCACGTACGAGGGGCTCTGGATCACCTGGCGGCCGGAGGCGATGGGCGCGTCGGAGCGGCGGGCGACTAGGGAGGAGAGTAGCTGGAGACGAGCTTCGTCCTTGGCCTGCATTTGGAGTACTCCGTCGGCCCATGACAGCGGCTTGGAGTGGGTGGAGATGTGGAAGACGCGGAGGGAGCCGCCGGAAGCGGCGGCGAGGAGGCGGAGGAGGAGGAGGAGGAGGAGAGAGAAGAGGAAAGTGGATGGTTTTGTGTTCATGGCTTTTGATTTGAAATAGAGTGTGGATTGTGATAATGACGAAGGGGTATTTATAGTCCATTAAGCTTTTATCAAAATAAATAATTATTTTAATTTTCAAAATTATACAAATTATGTTTTAAATTACAAAATTAACCAATTTATTAATAGTCCCGTGTAGTACTCATATTGGAGTGGGCTTACTACTCAGATCCTTTTAGCAGTTATGCATTTCGTACATGGCTATCCTGTGTTTACCGTGGGTACAATAATTGGTACACCAGAAGTGCGTCCTTCGAGGTTCTCTCGAGCTAGGGCAACATCCTCTCAATGCTCTAACGCGTACACTGGATATGGACCGAACTATCTCATGATGTTCTGAACCCAGCTCACGTAATGCTTTAATGGGCAAAGTTTCATTCTTGTGAACGTACTCTCCAGGCGGGATACTTAACGCATTAGCTACAGCACTGCACGGGTCGATACGCACAACGCCTAGTATCCATCGTTTATGGCTAGGACTACTGGGGTATCTAATCCCATTTGCTCCCCTAACTTTCGTCTCTCAGTGTCAGTGTCAGCCCAGTAGAGTGCTTTTGCCGTTGGTGTTCTTTCCGATCTCTACGCATTTAAACAACCCAATCCTTGGAACATACGGCACGAATATAAAAATTTTCAAAATTTATTGAGTAATTATTAAAGTTCATAAAAAAAAAATTCTCGAACTACATTAAATAATACTTTAGAATAATGTTCCCATTTTTATATTAAAATTTGAATTTATAGGGTTTTTTTTTTTTTTTCTTTCACGTTGGTAGGGGTATAGGCTTAAGAGGAATAGGGATCGGGAATCTAAGACAAAGAGTTAGTATTTGTTTCGAGTATACAAAGGTAGTCTGTGAGTACTAACATGGTCACCCAACCGAGCGCGATAGGTATTCTTTTAGTTCAACGTGAAAAGATAGAGATTCAATTCTGCCTTAACGAGTTGAACGATATTGAGCTCGATTGAATTTAAGTAAAATATTAAATGGGGACAGAAATACGAGAGAATATTCTTGTGGGAGTGGAATGGAATAATGATGAGAATGTGAATGGGGATGGGGATGGAGACGGGGACCGGGAGTTGTTTTTGGGAACAGAGTGGACTCCATTTCATCGTTGGATCTCTCGTGCCAATTCGTATCTCTCTTCCCCACTTCCATTTCTCTTTAGGATTCTCCCGCTCAATTTTAAAATTTAATAATGATGGATCGATAAAATTTTCAATTATTTGAACTAACACAACCGAAACTATAGGAGTTGGATTGGATTGATCGAATTTTTTGAGTCATAAAATTTTTTTAATACCCTCGATTGTCGTTCCATTTTGATATAGATATATCTATACAATATTCTATATTCAAGAAAGATCGTTAGAACAAGTTGTTGATGTCTCGATTCTAATATTAGTAGCTTGCACTTAGCTCGAGAAACGAGGTTATTTCTTTCAATTCTTTACATAAATTAATCAACATCCAGCTCATTCATTCTCGGTATCATATAGCTCAAACAGATCAAAAAAAGACAAAAAAGAAAAAAAAAAAAAAGACCAAGTTTTTCTAAAAGGGAGAGACAAAACAACCATGTTCGTATAGGAAAGAGTCAAAATATGTGATGAAATTGCATGTGATTGCACTTTTATCAACCAACATGGCTTGTCCTTTCGCTAAAATTAAAGCCCTCGAATTAGGGTTTCAATAAGCATTATTACTTCTCCATACTCCTCTCCGGTGTTCAAACTTCCGTTCAAAAAATTTCGATTTGGGTCGAGTCAACTCAACCAACTCAGCCAATTCGAAAATAGGGTTTACGACTCAATTCTCCTTTTAAAATTATTACGAAAAATAAGAATATTACCCTATTCGAGTCATTTAGAAACAAAACTCTTCGACCTAACTTAAACTAATTCGTGTACGCTCTCGATGGTTATCAATGCGTGTACATTTCTAATAACCATCAAACGTTGCGTGACTTGTGCATCGATCATTTGCTTTAAATTTTTTATTTCCTTTAAATTAAAAAAAAAAAATAAATAAAATAAAGTAATAATAATAAAAATAAAAATAAAAAAAAGGAAAAAAATGATTGAGGTAGCTTTTAGCAGGCTTTTCCCATTGTAGTCGTTTTGCTTCACGAGAGGATTTTTTTTCCCCTTTTCCTTTTGGGTAGATTTCCTAATTATTGGGCCTTAAATTATTTTTTATTTTTTATTAAATTAATATGTACTTTATTTTTAAAAAATATATATTACTAAATTTTTAACATTTTTAATAACAAAAAAAAAAAAAAATTAAAAAATATATTTTAAAAATATTTTTAAATTTTTTTAAAAAAATTTGAAGGGTATTAATGGAAATTTTAAAAATTCAAAATATTTTTAAAATATTATTGGGTATTTTTAAATTTTTTTGAAAGTTTAATATATTTTTAAAATAAAATATAGTGGTAGAAGTATTTTTAATTTTTAATTTTTTAATTTTTTAATTTTTTTTTTGGGGTTAAAAAGGGTCTCTTTTGGTGGGGTATCCATACTTTTAGTTGTTTGGACATTTTTGTCCTTTGGTTTATGCTTTTTTAAAATTATTAATTTTGCTGATTTAAATTAATAAGATTTAAAAAAAATGAGTGACTAAAGTATGGAATTAAAATTAATTTCTTTTCCATAATTTAAATTTAAAAATAATAATTAAGGGAATGTGATAATTGCAATTTAATTTATTTATATATAAATGATGAATCTATAAACAAATATTTTATAATTAATGTTCATGGAAATCATTTATGGATAAGAATAATGGATAAGATTTTATGATTGGTGTTGGTGGGGGCGACGAGCTAGGAGCGTTCGGGTAAAGAGTAGAATTATTAAATGAAATTGTTTAGTTTCGAGAGTTAGTTAACCCGAGGAGTTGTTGGGTTTGAACTGGAGAATTAATAAGCCCGTGTTTGGAGTGTATCATTGTCTGCTGCCTATCGAGGTCGAGTACATGATTAGAACAATAAATTTCAAGATATATAATGTGTAAAAAGGGTCGGGTTGATAATTACACAAAAATTGTTAAAATTTGGAGTTTACTCTCTATCGTTTATAGTTGACAGAAGTGAGAGAGTTGGAAGGAGATCAATGATCAAAAGGCGTATTAGGTCGAGTGTGTTTCGAAGAACTATTATTATCATAGGATTAATGTTAGTGGTTACAAACTGATAAGCTGGGAAAAACAGACCTATAGAAAGACGGGAATGAGGTAATCTCTGCAGTTATACCAAGGTTATAAGGGAAGGAGAGAATCAGCTTTACCCATATCGAAAAATATATATTCCGAGCATGTCTGGTCAAGAAATGGCTCTGAAGAAAGCTATTTTGGTTTCCAATGTTTCTCCACACCCAACGAGCCGGTCGAGTGCTGAATGTGCACGACGCAAGTCTATATGGGTATAGCGGGAAAGAAGTATAAGCTAATGGGTTGCTTATCCCGTAGAAGGAAACTTGTTTTTATTTTTAAAATAAAGAAAATAACACTATTGTTTGGAAAATAAATATATTGTTTTTTTTTTTTTTTCTCAAACATAAAAAACGAAAATAACGTAAACTTTTCACAAATTAAATTTGGGCTTTATAAGGGCCCATTAACTTTTGTTTTTATGGGCTTTTGCAAGCTGTTAAATTAATGGGCCTCTTTTTTCATTTACTTTTATATTTAGCCTCAAAACCTTATGATATTTCAATTTTACCTTTTATTTGTCACCTTTTTATTTTTAAGTTTTATTCGTAATAGTATTTTTTAGAATACATGCGATTGGCTGTGTTTCTTCATGATTTATTTATCACTCTCATTATCAACCCATTGTCCCGATCAACCCATTGTCGACTGTTTTACATTACTGTTGATTCTCGGTGATCTAAAAGAATTTTTACTGGATGAAAGCTAAGCAACCAATTCATTGTCGAAATTTATACGTATCCCCGATGGACATAAATATAATTTAGCTCATCATTAATGTTAGATCTCACATCAGTTGTAGAGAGGAGCGAAACATTTCTTTTAAAGTTGTCCAAACTTCTTAGACGCGTTTTAAAATTATGAGGCTGACGACAATACGTAATGGGCCAAAACAGACAATATATGTTAGTGGTGGATTTGAACGGTTACAAATGATATAAGAAATAGACACTGGACGATGTGTCAACCAGGACGTTTGATAATACCTAATTTTTATTTAAAATTAAAATAATTTAATATTGAAATTCAAATATGAACAATAAACTAATATTGTTTGTAGGACATAAATCCTAGAACATGATCTGTCCACCTCATCTCTTACATAGGCTATTTATTATTTATCCAATTAAATAATAAGGCGGCTCCTCTTTTTCTTCCATTTCTTTTATTTCCTTTTAGTCCTTTCAAAAATTATTATTTAATTTGGAAAATGTTACCTCTAGCGTTTCGTTCAATGATGAACGTGTTTTGAATTAACTGTGGTCAGGTCTCCCTGGTACTCACTTGTTTTCCAACTATAGTTAAATACCCAGATGTTCGATTTTGCTATAAACATCCACGATATCCAAAAATTCAACTCCAATGACTCTAAAATTAGTCTCGGGTAGAATTAGGTGCTTTCCTTCTGTCCCGTTCTTAAATTTTATACTATTCTTCCGTCTTAAGTTTGGTTTAATAACAATTTTTTAAATTTAATAGCCAAAATTATAAAATAAAATTTTGATTCTATTTTATTTTATTAATAAAATATTAAATAAATAATTGATTGTTTTTAATTTAAAAACAGAAACAAAATAATAACAATTAATTAATATAATAAAATAAACAAATTAATTTAAAGAAAAAACATCAATTTAATATACGTTTGTATCGCTCACAAATCTGTATTTAAACTTCCATCGTTGATTGGCGAATTCGGAGTTGAGCGCTGAAACACTTTTACAGAGCGTCTTCGTTTCGAGATCTATGGCGGCGACGGCTACGAAACCGGTGGTTAAAGTGGCGGCTCTGTGCGGCTCTATTCGCAAGGCCTCCTACAATCGCGGCCTAGTTCGCGCCGGTACTCTTGTGTCGATTTCTTATGCGTTGATTTCTTGTTTCTTTGTATTGTCGATTGTTGAAATTTGGTGAGGGATTTTCATTTTTGTTGCGATTTCTGTTGATTAGCGATCGCGATTTGCGAGGAATCGCTTGAAGGCGTTGAAATTGAGTATCTGGAAGTGGAGCCTCTGCCGATGCTCAATACGGATCTGGAAACGCCGCCGGATGGTTTTCCGGCCGTCGTTGAAGATTTCCGGCGGCAGATTCGTGAGGCCGATTGCATTCTCTTTGCTTCTCCGGAATATAATTACTCCATTGCTGGTCTCGTTTCTTCTCCCTCAAGAAATCTGTTAATGGCACGATGAATTTTTATTTTTATTTTTTAATCTATATTTTTTATAATTAAAAAATTATTTTATTTTTAACAAAATTAGGATTAGATGTAACCAAACCAGGGCGTTTTTTAACCCACTGAGCCCGAGCCCTGACCAGTGTGTGTTAGACGAACACGACTCTCTCATCGAACAAAGTGTGCCTCCCCTAAAAGGCATCATACCAATGGAGAGAGTATTCTTTGATTATAAACCTATGATCATTTCCGGGGATGTGGGACTTTCATCATCTAACACCTCCCATCAACAAAGTGTGTCTCTCCTTAATCGAGGCTCGACTCAAAGACTCATTTGGAGTCTTAGTCATTTTTTATTGTCTTTGAGGAGGCTTGACTCCTTTTTCTTTTGGAGTCCTTTGTTCGATGTTTGAAAATTTACCAATCTATTGGCACAACTAAGTTTAGGACATGACTCTGATACCATGTTAGACGAACAAGACTCTCCACAATTGTATGATATTCCCCACTTTGAGAATAAGCTCTCGTGGCTTTGCTTTGGGCTTCCCCCAAAAGGCCTCATACCAATGGAGAGAGTATTCTTTGTTTATAAACCCATGATCATTCCCTAAATTAGCCGACATGAGACTTTCATCATCCAACAGTGTGGACCTGAGATTTTTGATAGGTGGTGGGGATGGATACAAAGAAGGCCTCCCGATCCCCGCCTTGACCCGTGAATATAAGTACGGGGAGAGATTTTTTTCAATTAACTAAAATAGGGTTGAGATAAGGATTATATTCTCGGTCCTCGATCTTACTCTACGCTGCCTCATTTGAAAACGCCATATTTTTTTTAAACATTAATAAATATTTAATATTATTGACGACGTATTTATTTTCGATATTTGAAAATATTTTATAAGAATAATTGAATTCCACCTAAATTATTTTTTAAATATAATGATACCTTTAATTCCGATAATAAAAAAATATAAATAATGCGCACTTAAAAATGTCAAAAGTTTTTTAAATTATTTTTTAATCCAAATTATTAAAATATATATTTTTTTAAAAAAAAGTGATTAAATTTAAAAATAATCGTTGCCAATCTAATCATTGTTGCAGCTCCATTGAAGAATGCAATTGATTGGGCGTCAAGGCCACCAAACGCATTCGCCGGAAAGGCGGCGGCCATCGTGAGTGCCGGCGGAGGGTTCGGCGGAGCACTGGCACAGTTCCATCTCCGGCAAGTGGGAGTCTTCTTAGACCTTCACTTTGTCAACAAGCCAGAGCTCCATGTGAATGCCTTTCAGCCACCTCTCAAGTTTGATGACAATAATGGCGACTTGATTCATCAAGAAACCAAGGATAGGTTGAAGCAAGTTCTTCTCTCCTTGGCGAACCTTTCTCTACGCCTCTGATCAAATTAAAACAATACCCGACCACTACTTTGATCTTTCGTGTCTTTGCTTACGTGTTTGTTTTTGTTATCTCGAACCCCATCTAAATAACATCGATCGTCCTGTTTTTCGTTGGTATTTATCTTTCATACAACTTAACATGGCTTTGATGACAAAATCGATATTTGTTTAAAAAGTTGAGGGCAAAATAGGAATGAAAAGTTTTTACTCGATAGTAGCTTTTTCATGTATTATCGACCGTTTATTTAAATTTTTGTGATTCTAGGCTATGAGATCTCACGTTGGTTGGAGAAAGAAACGAAACATTCCTTATAAGGGTGTGGAAACCTCTCTACCATCATGTTTTAAAACCGTGAGGTTGATGATGATATATAACAAGTTAAAGCGAACAATATCTAATAATTGTGGGGTTGGGCTCTTAATAGATGAATTAACCAAAGATCTAAAAGATGAACGAAACATTTCTTATAATTGTGTGAAAACCTCTCTCTATTAGCACGTTTTAAAATCGAAATATTCCTTATAAAGGCGTGGAAACCTTTCTCTAGCAGCTCGTTTTAAACCGTGAGGTTGACGGGAAATTTTTTAATTTTTTTCTAATTATAAAAAAATAAAAATAACACTAAGTTGATTTTTTTTTTTTTTTTGGGTAAATAAATAATTATTAATGTTCCAATAATTACAAGGGCCTGCAATTGGATCTATAGGCCCATTAGAAGAAAATTGGGCCGGATTAGAATTGAGAATAAAGCCCAATGTTCCAATGGGCCCGAATAAGTAAACATTTCATATTTGCCCCTTTTACCAAAAACTTCCAAATTTTCATTATATTTTTTAAATTTTAATATACAAAATTTAAAATGGATTAAAGTTAAAAAAGGGAAAATGAAATATGGGTAAAAACGTGGAGTGATGGAGACATAGGGAATGAAATGGTAAAAAACAGAGAGTAAAAAAAAGAGTGTAAAAATGTAAAAGTAGCCTGAAAGAGAGAATTTACAGTGGGGGCGGCCGCCTAAATCTCTGACCAGTTAAGCTACTAAGACATCACCAATTTTTTACCTTCCATTTATACCTATTCTCTCTTTCCTCTCAAATGGTTTTTTTTACCCAAATGGTAAATTTTGTCCATATAAAATTTAAATTTAAATTTATGTCTTGTAGTTAATTAATTTTTAATTTTTAAAAAAAGTTTAAGAATTTATTAGACACGGAACAAAAGTCGAGGGATTAAATAGATACAAACATGAAAATTTCGAGACTAAACTTTAATTTAACCTTAGAAAGAAAAACTCATAAATTTAGATATGGATCGACTTTCATCCAATCTTCTAAATATTCTTACTCTAAAGGTGATTTTCAAACATTTACGAGAGGTTAACGATCATATTACAGTTTCTGAAATGAGTGATGTAACCGTTCAAGTCCACCGCTTATAGATATTGTCCGTTTTAGCCTGTTACATATTCTCGTCAGCCTCACAGTTTTAATTCACATCTATTAAGAAGAGATTTCCAGACCGTCTTCTAAACCCTAAACCCTAATCTATTGAAAAGAGATTGGAAAAGGCAGTTTCTGTTTTGGTTACTTCCACAAGCAATTGGGTTAGCATTAGCGTTAGCAATAGGTAGCCCACACTCCACTCTGCCATTTTTGTGTACCTTTGCTTTTTAGCCTTCCCAAATCCCTTTTTTCAAATTTTAGGGTTTAGGTTTCAATCAACTCGAGTTAAATTATTTGATCCGTTAGGGTTTAAGGTTTAGTGAGGCTAACGAAGATACATAACAAGTCGAAGTGGACAATATCTACTAGCGGTGGGCTTGAACTGTTACAAATAGTATCAGAGCTAGGTACCAAGCAGTGTGACCACGAGGACACTAGGCCTTCAAAGGGGGTGAATGGTGAGATCTCACATAGAGAGAGGAACAAAATATTTCTTATAAGGGTGTTAAAACCTCTCCCAATAGACGTTTTCTTTTTTAAATCATGAGACTGATGACGATACATAATAGGTCGACACGGATAATATCTACTAGTGGTAGACTTGAGCTGTTACAATTTAGAGACTATGTTCAACTCTTGATGCCCTGATACTCCGATATATATTGTTGTTATAAATAATAACTAATAATTCATGTAAGTTTTTTTTAACTATAATCGCATATTTCAAGATTACTGTTCATTTGGTGGTAGTTTCGTTTCATTCATATATATATATATATATATATTTCTTTTATCGAGATGTCTTATTTTGTCTTATTATGTATTTTAATTTATTATTTAAAATTTTTAAATTTGTGTCTAATAAATTTTTTAAATTAGAATAATATTAAAGAGATGTTTAAGATTTTAATTTTATATGATTTCAAAAAAAAAAAAAAACAAAAAAAAAACAACCGCCGTTGACGGGTGCAACCGCCTCTCAAACAGTGGCGGCGGGAGAAAGCGTGCGCGCACATTCACCTCGCCGGCCATATTTTTGTCGAAATGTTTATTTAAAAATTTATAAAAAAATATAAACATAATTACTTTTGGAGCAATTTTAATTTATTTTAGGCTTCACAATGTCAATGGATTATTATTGTTATTTTTTAAGTCGACTCTATATTTAATATATTTAGAAACGTTAAAATATAAAATAAAATTTATGTTTCGATCTAATCACTCTTTGAGTTAAAATTTCACGACATGTACTTAACCTATAAAATCTGATCACATGAACTTGTTCGGGTTTGAACGGACATCAAATAATCATACCCAGTGCCTTTATTTATATCTTTGACTTATTGTCGTCTTCTTAAAATAAAATAAAAAATCATTTTTACGACTCAATAAACAGTAATACGGTAACACGACATTTGACAGACTTTGTTACGAAAGATGCTTACCTATCAAACAAAGACGACCCCAACAAGTAAATGCTAGGCTACAAAAACTTTTTACTACCACCATTCTTTTTTACCTTGTAGTTGTAGGGTAACACATAAATTTTACACCAATCCCTTGGTGACATAAAATTTAACTCGGTACCTATCTAGTTACTCGGACGGTAAATGGACTGGACATTGACGTATATAAATAATAATTAGGCTAAATTATACAAAATATCCTTAAAATTTTGGTGTATGTTTCCGTGAAATCTCACATCGGTTGGAAAGAGGAATGAAACATTCCTTATGACGGTGTGAAAACTCTTTTTAACAGACGCGATTGAAAACTGTGAGGCTAACGGTGATACGTAACAGACCAAAACAGACAATATCAGTTAGCGGTGGGCTTGAGCTATTACAAATGGTATAGAGCCAAACGCCCAGTTGTGTGCCTAATGAGGACAATGGGCTCCTAAGGAGGATGAATTGTGAAATCTCACATTAGTTGGAGAGAGGAATGAAGCGTTCCTGATAAGGGTGTGGAAATCTCTCCCTAACAGACGTGTTTTAAAACCGTGAGACTAACGATGATATGTAACGGACTAAAGCGGACAATATCTGTTAGCGGTGGACTTGAGCTGTTATAAATGGTATAGAGCCAAACGCCGAGTGGTGTGCCCAGTGAGGATACTGGGCTTCTAAAGAGGATGAATTGTGAGATCCCACATTAGTTGGAGAGAGGAATGAAGCATTCCTGATAAGGGTGTGGAAATCTCTCCCTAACAGACGTGTTTTAAAACCGTGAGACTAACGATGATATGTAACAGACTAAAGCGGACAATATCTGTTAGCGGTGGACTTGAGCTATTATAAATGGTATAGAGCCAAACGTCGAGTGGTGTGCCCAGTGAGGATACTGGGCTTCTAAGGAGGATGAATTGTGAGATTCCACATTAGTTGGAGAGGGGAATGAAGCATTCCTGATAAGGGTATAGAAATCTCTCTCTAATAGATGCATTTTAAAATCGTGAGGCTGACGACGATATGTAACGGATCTAAACGGACAATATCTGTTAGCGGTGGGCATGAGCTGGTACAAATGGTATCCGACCAAAGTGGACAAAACCATTTACACAATCAAAATGTACATATCAACTGCCACGCTAAGTGAATTATGTTATAAACGATATAGCGTATGTTTTTGAATTTTCACATCAGTTGCATCAATTTTAAAATTTAAGGATAAAGACGAGAACTTTTCAAAGCTCGGGAGCATAACTGAAACCCTACCGATCGAGAAGAAGGGTATTATAGGAAAGTGAAAGATTTGGAGTGGGAAGAAGTTAGAAAGACATGGAATTGAGTGCAATAGAAAAAATAAAGAAAGAAAAAGTTAAAAGACAAAAAGAGTATTCTAAGTCTGACAACACAACATTGTACACATCAAACCTTCATTGTTGGTCCAATGCTGCCCTTTGTCTTTTCCATATCATCACCACTTTGCCTCTATTTATGTTGACAATACACACACCTTTGTCTCCCCCACCTCTCCCTATTTGCCAATGGCCAACCCATTGCCCATAGGGCATATGCCCTACAAAATTTCCCCATTAATACAAAGATCTCTACTTTTCTTTTCTTTTCTTCCCTATCAAATGGCCTTTCGTCTTACACGTTGCCTAATATTCGACCCTTCAAACTTATGTCTTTCTCTTTAATGGGTGCATGTGGGTCGATCCTATTCGGTTTTAATTGGGTATGGTTGGTGTGCAATTACGCTATTCAATCATTTTCGGCTTCTGGGTCTTTTAGCTCTGGCTGATTATGATTGAATTACGTGCACACGTCTTTGAGACATAGAAACTAATATGAGTCTTATAGATTAATAGTGTTTGCCAAATTATAAAGACTATTCATGTATTATTGCTAATGTGGTCTTAACTGAATCAACTACGTGAGTGTTTGTGGTTGAAAGGAGGATATGGTTGGCCAAAATTTGGTAATTGGATGGTCAATGTAGTGTATAACAATTCAAGCCCGTTTTAAACATAAGCTCTCATGACTTTACTTTTAGATTTGTAGCGGTGGACTTGAGTTGTTACAAATGGTAACAGAACCAATCACTGAACTATGTGAGACACTGACGGTAGACGTGTTTTAAATTTATGAAGCTGACGACGATACAAAACAGGCCAAAGTGGACAATATTTGCTAACAGTGGAGTTTGTAGACTGCTCGGGTTTCGATTTCGATATTAATAGTTCTCAAATTGGTATATAAAATAATTATATAGGTTTGAATATTGAGAGATTATATTAAAGAAATTGTGAAGATTCCAACAAGATAAGTTGTGGGAAATGAAAATGTTTTGTTTGATAGCCAAAGTTGAATAATGGTATGTCCAAATACCTTTGTGAATGGAGGGGGCATTACTTTTTTTTTTTTTTCTTTTTTTCTTTTAATTTAAAAATAGCAATAATTCGTAATATTAATTAAATAAATATATTATAATGTTTTTTCAAATAATTAAACTTTCTTAGTCAAAAGCTTATATATATATATATATTAAAAAAATAATCTTGAATTGTGGAATCACTTTAGGGTTGTCTGGGTGTATTTTTTTTTTTAATAATTATTTTAGGATTTTATTTTTTTAATCACTTTGTTTTAAATTTTAAAAATTTCTAGAAATTTAATTTAATTTGATATATATATATATATATATATATATATATATATATATATTAAACCAAAAATATATTCTTAGAAAGTTATTATTATTATTATTTTTTATTTTTAAATTAATTATATTTTTCTTAAAATTTTATTTATTTAATATTAATAACTAAAAATATCATAAAATTTAAATATTAAACCTTTACAAGTCTGTATATATCATTTTTATTGGTTACAAACGTCAAATATTCTTAACTTTCGTATTAATCTTAAAAGTAAAATAAGGTTGGATTGTAACTCTATTTTCAGGTTGGTCAGGTTAACCTTCGAACCTAATCGATTTTTTCGGTGTTCCAAAGACACAACCTAACTCAAATCGGGAAAAGAAAAAATCTAATCCAACCCAACATTTACTGTTCCGATTGAATAGTCTGAATTCGTTGAATTCTTGAGTCATATGAACACCTCTGAACCAGAACCGAACATCATTAAAAAACATTTAATACTCGAAGATAAACAAAAACGAAGGTTTAAATTACCATAATACCCAAGAATTATGTCAAAGAAAATTTGGGAAAAAAAATTAAAATATTGTTGGATGTATGATCCATCATCATCATGTACTCATGATGGATGATTTCAAGTTATGATGCATAAAAGGACAAGTGTCAACTTTTAAAGCCACTAACGTTAACTCCATTGTGGGCCCCACTTCTCTCCTTTTTTTTAGGGAGTGGAGTGGGCCTTTTGGGCTTTGACCTAATTAACATTAACAAAGTAGCCACCACGTCTTAATTTTATTTTATATTTAATTAATTTCTTAATATTTTAATTAATATATATTTTCTTTCATTTTCTCCCACGATTTTCTCATGGTTAATTTTTAAATAATTTTGTGCCCTTAATCAAGTCAATAATGTTGCTTAATTATAAAACATTCTTTTAAATATAAATTAATTGACCCACGTCTAAATTAAATTAATTTCTTTTACTAATTTGTTCCGACAAAACTTAACTTAAATTTTTATTTTCTCGAAAAATATAAATTATGTAAGATCTCACATTAATTGAAGAGAGGAACGAGCGTCAGTGAGAACATTGACCTCGAAGTGAGGTGGATAATGTTTTATCTTGGACTGTTATTGTAATGCCCGAGATCCATTGTTAGCAGATATTGTCCTCTTTGGACTTTCCCTCAAGGCTTTAGGGAAGGTCCCCACACCCTTATAAATGGTGGTTTTGTTCTCCTCCCCAACAAACGTGGGACATCACAATTATAGATTATGTCTAATACAAACATAGAAGACCGTACTTAGACCGTAATAATCTTCCCGACACTCCAATTAATTTTAATAAACCATGTTTATAAAAAAAATAGAAAGACACAAAATTACTCGTTTTTAGGTTAATTTCAACCAATTATGTAAGATCCCACATTACTAAATAGAGGAACGAGTGTCACTGAGGACAGTGACTTCGAAACGAGGTGGATTATGAGATCCCATCTCGGTTAGGAAGGAGAACAAAACATTCTTAAAAGTATGGAAACCTCTCTATCAGACCGGTTTAAAAATTTTGTGGGAAAGTTCAAAGAGACAAGACATTAGATTGTTACAAATTATGTTCAATACAGACATAGGAGATCGTACTCGAACCGTAATAATCTTCGCGACACTCTATTAAGAAAAAAACACAAAATGAGCATGTTTCTCGTCCCTCCAAATGTTTGGTTTTTTAGTTATTTTAGGAACCAAAAGCGGGAGGGAAAGGAAATGGGGTTGAATTTCTTGGTCCAAATAATTCTAAAATTGAAAAAAAAAAAAACTAAAATTAAAAAAAACAAAAAATAAAAAATAAAAAATAAAAAAAATAAAAAAAAAAGAAATTAGCGAGACAAAGAGAAAAGGTCCGTCATTGGTATCAAGAACCTTTTGCTTTCCTCCTCATCAATCAAACAGCTTAATTCTTTGGTTATCCCTTTTTTAATTTTAATTTTTTATTTTTTTAGAAAAAAAGAATTTGATTCTCTTTCCATTTTCCAAAATCCGAGACATACCCATTTCACAAAATCATGATAGAACCTCAAAACCAGAAGAATCACTCTCCGAAGAACACAAATAACGCCGTATTTATGTAATCCCTCTCCGTTTCATTCCCTTTCAATCGCTCTCTCTTTCCCATTTTCCTTCCCTTTTGAAAGATTCGATTAACCGACGTTTTTCCCGATCTGGGTTCTTCGATTTCCGGCGAAAATGGGTAAGGAGAGTGATGAATCGAGGGAAGAAATGACCTAAATGACACCAAAATCCTTCAAAAAACATAGAGATAGGAGAGATTCAGAGTGATAATGTACAAAAAAAACGCTGGAATCGTCAAGGTTTGGAAAGCAACCGTTCGTAAAACCCAAAACTCCGCAAAGAAAAGGGCTAATAGCATATTTGCAGCAATGTCCGTCGCTCCAGCAGACGATGAACCAGGCCCTGGTGAGCTTCATCACGCGGAGAGAGCGATACCCAATGGCGATTTCTACACAGGGCAATGGATGGATAATATGCCGCACGGTCATGGTAAGTATCTTTGCACCGATGGGTGTATGTACGTTGGCGAATGGTATAAGGGCAAGACATTAGGCAAAGGCAAATTCAGCTGGCCTTCTGGTGCTACTTATGAAGGCGATTTCAAAAGCGGCTACATGGATGGTAAAGGTACTTATACTGGCTCTTCTGGTGATACTTATAGAGGGTGTTGGGTTATGAACTTAAGACATGGACAAGGAACACAAAACTATGCTAATGGGGATTATTATGAAGGGGAATGGCGTAGAGGGTATCAAGATGGGCAGGGGAGATATCAATGGAAGAATGAACATCATTATATTGGTCAATGGAGAAATGGGAAGATTCATGGTAATGGAACAATGGTTTTGAATGATGGGAATCGTTATGATGGGTGTTGGGAAGATGGGTTACCTAAAGGGAATGGAACGTTTAGATGGAGTGATGGGAGTTGTTATGTTGGTGTTTGGAGTAAAGAATGTGATGAACGGAGTGGAACATTTTATCCTTGTGGTTCATCAAAGGATGAAGAAATGGCATCTGATCCTCAGGGGATGTTGGTTGAGTATTTGAATGATTGTGTGGTTTGTAATGGGGAGAGGATATTGATTTATCCGTCTCAGAAGATGATAACATGGTCGGGGATTGATATCGGTTCGTCGCCGCAGAAGTTAATGGTATCTAGGAAAGGGATTGATGGGAATAGGAGATTGAAAAGATTATCTGTTGATGGGAAAGTTTCGAATTCTAGTTTTGATTCGATGAATGATGGATCGACGAATGAAGGGAGTTCAAGAAATGGGAAAGGAATTGGGAGTCGTCATCATCATCAACGACATGATTTCGAACGGAAAGGGAAACGACAATCGAGTTTGAGATTTCAGCCTGCTAATAGACAGGGTGTTACGATATCGAAAGGACATAAGAATTATGAACTCATGTTGAATCTGCAACTCGGGATTAGGTATATATAAATGATTCAGCTACGTCTATCACGATGCTCTACTTCGTGTTCGAATGTTGTATGAAATGAATTGAGTATCTGTTAGCCAACTTAGTGATCTTTTTGTTCCATAGCGCAGGCATTCTGTTGGGAGGCCAGCTCCAGCGACATCGCTTGATCTAAAGTCGTCAGTTTTCGATCCGAAGGAGAAAGTCTGGACGAAATTTCCACCGGAAGGTTCCAAGTATACACCACCTCATCAATCTTCTGATTTCAAATGGAAGGATTACTGTCCTGTTGTCTTCAGGTCAGTGCTAAACGTAACGATCGGCATATTTCTTGTTCGGTTCGAAGTTTTCAGTCATCTTATCGAATTTGTAATTTCAGGACTCTTAGGAAACTGTTCAAGGTCGACCCAGCTGATTATATGCTATCTATATGTGGAAACGACGCCCTTCGGGAACTCTCGTCCCCCGGAAAAAGCGGGAGTTTCTTTTATTTAACCTACGACGATAGATACATGATTAAAACGATGAAGAAGGCTGAAGTGAAAGTTAGTCTTGTTATGTCTCTCAGCTGTCGTATATGTTTCTACGAGTTGAATATATTCCAATCTTAACGCGCCATGATAACGTGCAGGTTCTCTTGAGGATGCTTCCTGCCTACTATAAACACGTTCGATCGTTCGAAAATACTCTCGTCACCAAATTTTACGGTCTTCATTGTGTTAGATTGACGGGTACTTCACAAAAGAAGGTATTAAAGGATAGTAAAGCATTACAATGGTTGATATAGATCCTTAAATTCATAGATGTTCTTGATTTATAGGTTCGATTCGTGATAATGGGAAACCTGTTTTGTTCCGAGTACACTATCCATCGACGTTTCGACTTGAAAGGTTCTTCACATGGTCGGATAACTGATAAACCGGAGGCCGAAATCGACGGAACGACCACGCTTAAAGATCTCGATCTTAATTATATATTCCGGTTACAGAAGATTTGGTTTCAAGAATTTTGTAGGTATGAACTTTTCAACATTTTTTCTGAATCAGTTTTGTTTGCAAATCATTGCTGTTCATGACAAAGAATTTGTATCCAGGCAAGTAGACAAGGACTGTGACTTTCTTGAACAGGAGAGGATCATGGACTATAGTCTATTAGTTGGTCTTCATTTCCAAGAAACTTCGGACCAGGAACCGAACACGCTCGATAGCCAAGATTCAGGTATCTGCTCATTGGTTAAGTTTGCGTTCCAAATCGTAGTTTCAGCAAGTAATCTGATATTAAAAAATGTATCTTTCAGAAAGTAGAGATCCCGACTATGAAGCAGACGGTCAATTCACGGAACAAGACTCGGGCAGGTAGAATGGACTCGAGTTATTGATATTAAGTTACTGATATTGTAATAGCTCAAGCTTACCACCAGTAGATATTGTCCTCTTTGGGTTTTCCCTTTCGAGCTTCCCCTCAAGGTTGCGTCTGCTAAGGAGAGGTTTCCATACTTTTATAAAGGGTGTTTCGTTCTCCTCCCCAACCGATGTGGGATCTCACAATCCACCCCTCTTCGAGGCCCAACGTCCTCGCTGGCATTCTTTCCTTTCTCCAATCGATGTGGGACCCCCACCAAATCCACCCTCCATCGAGGCTCAATCTCCTCGCTGGCACATTGCCCAGTGTCTGGCTCTAATACCATTTATAACGACCCAAGCTCACCGCTAGCAGATATTGTCTTCTTTGGGTCTTCCCTTTTGGGCTTCCTCTCAAAGTTTTTAAAACGTGTCTGCTAGGGAGAGGTTTCCATACCCTTATAAAAGGTGTTTCGTTCTCCTCCCCAACTGATGTGGGATCTTACAATCCACCCCTCTTCGAGGCCCTGCGTCCTCGCTGGCACTCGTTCCTTTCTCCAATCGATGTGATCCACCCTCCTTCGGGGCTCAGTCTCCTCGCTGGCACATTGCCCGGTGTCTGGCTCTAATACCATTTGTAACGACCCAAGCCCACCACTAGCAGATATTGTCCTCTTTGAGTTTTCCCTTTTGGGCTTCCTCTCAAGGTTTTTAAAACGCGTTTGCTAGGGAGAGGTTTCCACACCCTTATAAAGGGTGTTTTGTTCTCCTCCCCAACCGATGTAGGATCTCACAATCCATCCGCCTTCGAGGCTAACGTCCTCACTGGCACTCGTTCCTTTCTCTAATCGATGTGGGACTCCCCTACTAAATTCACCCCTCTTCGAGGCCCAGCGTCCTTACTGGCACATCGTCTCATGTCCACCCCCTTCGGGGCTTAGCTTCTCCTCGCTGGCGCATCGCCCGGTGTCTAGCTCTGATACCATTTGTAACGACCCAAGTCCACCACTAGCAGATATTGTCCTCTTTGAGTTTTCCCTTTTGGGGTTCCCTTCAAGGTTATTAAAACGTGCCTGCTAAGGAGAGGTTACCACACCCTTATAAACAGTGTTTTGTTCTCCTCTCCAACCGATGTGAGATCTCATAGAAATCCTGCAAGAACCTTCTCACGATACCGTTGTAGTATAGCGAGAAACTCGACCATCTATGCTTGTTTTCAATATTTTACTGATGCACCATGCTAGCTAATGCCTGATTTCTTCCATGCTCAAGTTTATTAGCTTTCTGAAATAGATGCTTTCTTGTTCAACATCATTACCAAATTACTTCAATCATTTACTTATTCAGGTGGGCTTCCATTAGATTAGGCATCAATTTGCCAGCACGGGCAGAACGGACGGTGAGACAAGGAGAACCCGAAGCTCAGCTAGTAGGAGAACCAACTGGGGAGTTATACGACGTGATCATTTTCGTCGGTATAATCGACATACTACAACACTATGACATCAGTAAGAAACTCGAACATGCTTATAAATCGTTTCAATACGATCCATCATCGATATCTGCTGTCGATCCAAAGCAATATTCAAAACGGTTTCGAGATTTCATCTTCAGAATTTTTGTAGAAGACACTTGAAGAAGTTAATACTGACCAACCCAATTCATCAAAACTCGCACCAGTGGCCATCGTTGTACAGTCGGTCCGTTGTGAGAAATGATATCGGTTTTTGATAGTCGTAGCGTTCGGCCACGAGAAGAAGACGTAAATCAAAGAAACAGGTAACCATTTGGTGTATAAAGTAAAGTAACCATGTAGAGCTTTGGCAATTATGCATTGTATTCTTCCTTCTAAGTTAGAAAATTGTGATATGATTTAGAAAAGTTATAGATGAGAGTTGTTCACCCAACTCTTACTAATTTGTAAATGTATCTCTTAACCCAATGGTTGAAGCCCCAAATAACTCGATTTCCATTGTTCTTTCCCGTTGCTTTTGTATAACCTACGCTCTTAAGCCTACCGCTACCCGATATTGTCCTCCTTGAGTTTTCTCTTCCGGGTTTGCCCTTAAAAGTTTTTAGAACGTGTCTATTAGGGAGAGTTTACACACCCTTATAAAGAATGCTTCGTTCTTATAGAAACGGGTAGTAGACTAACTTAATCTTAGGACATTTTGGATATAAAATACTGAATATTGTCTTTATAGCTTAAACCCATTAGCCATTGGGTTCTCGAACATCTTTTTTGCGTACCGTTTAGTCACGTTTTTTTGCTATTTGCTATGATATGTAGTCGGAGTCGTTTCCTACACTTTGTACAATGAGGGGCCAATAATATATGAAAAGACTAGGGTGTGATAGTGAGCTATGGATTTTGTTCGCCTTCTCGTGTTGGCTTCGACTTCATTCATATAGCTTCCTACTACATATTCACAATGAACACGGTCTCAATCATAATTAGAGAAGATCCATATCGGTGACAATATTTGAAGTCGTAGCTAAATGATAGCATTCACAAGTAGATACTCGACGGTTACGAGCGTTTCTTAGATAGACAATCAAACAAGAGATGGGGGCAAGCAAGCTTGCTTGCTTCATCCTAGTAGAGATATGATATCTTTCAAGGTTCCGAGCCGAGAGCCGGGAGCCGAGAGCCGAGGTGAGACCGAGGTTTCGGGTAATCGTTAGGACGAAGAGTTTAGGAAGAAAGAAGAGGAGGAATGTGTCTATTCCCTGTGATGGCTACCACTTTCCAAATGGAGATGTGAAAGAGATGGGTATCCATTTTTGTGATCAACAACTCCTTGATCATACAGAAAGCCTTTGAAGACATGGCCACCAATGTTGACTGTTGCTTGGTATGCTAACTCTCCTTCACCACTGCTAATGGCTGTCACTCTATGGTACCGGAACACCGCCGGGGCACGAACTTGCCCCGGTAAGGACTTCTTGAAGCTTGCATCTGTTGTCAAAAGCTATCAGAGTTCCAAGAAACAGAGCAGATTTGAAGAACAACAATTTGAATCTACTGAATTCAAGATCATGAGGAAAACAGAGTGTGAAATATGAAAAGATTGTTGGGTTTTCTCAAGAACAGATAAACAAATCATTACACACAGAGAAACAGAGAGAATCAGAGAGAAACAGAGAGAAACAGAGGAAAACAGAGGAAAACAGAGGGAAACAGAGAGAACCACCTTGATGGTTGGAGGTTGTTTCAAAGCTCCGGGAGGTGGTAGCAATGGAGGCAGAAGCGTGAGAGGCGGCGGCAGGAGGAGTACTCTGCGAAGGAATCAAAACTCTGGGTCTTTTAGCACCAGCAGACGAAGAACCAGAAGAACCACCGTCGCCACTAGCAGTGGCGACGCCGTCCATCACCACCAACATCTGACGTTCACGGCGGCGAGACGCCGGAACCCAAGTACTCTTCACATGAGTAGAGCAATGATTCCCTCGTCCTTTACAACAAGTCCTGCACCTCCGATACTCACACTCTTTTTTAGCTCTGTTTCCACAGTCCCTACAAACCGCCATGGAGCTCTCGCCGGCGTCGCCTTTGTCGCCGGCAATAAACGAATCCCCTTTCCCAAACCCAAAATCATGGGTTTTCTTCAGATTCTCCAAACTCCGAGTACGATCACTAACTTCCTCAGCCGTCTGATTAGGCGGCTGAGGAGGAGGCGGGAGAGATGGGGTTGCCGCTAAAAGTGGAAAAATGCCAACGCTGACACCGAGAGCGGCGGGGGAGTGAAGAGGCAGAGAAGGATGATGATCGGAAGTAGACGTCGGAGCTAAAAACAGAACATCTCTGAGACCCAACATTGAAAAACAGAGTGAAGAAGATGATTGATTGGAACAAACTGAAAAGGGTGTTTCAGATTTGGGAAGAACAGCACTTAAACGATGAATAAATTTGTTAAGAGGAAAGCAAATGGAATGATGTTGGTGTGTTCATGGCGGGGAATTTCTCTGAATTCACAGTAACAGAGGAGAGAAAAAAAAAAAAAAAAGGAAGAAGATGAAGTGGAATGAATAATTCTCCAAACTCTGCAGTGACAAAAGTTGTTTTTAGATTTGAAAAGGAGAGGCAATTCATTTTTTTTTTTTTAAACAAAATATTTAAAATTATATATTAGAATTTAGAACACAATCCAACCGAACCCTCTCGGGTTGGATTGAGTTATCGGGCTATTTTTTTAGTTATTTAAAAAATCATACTTATCTCCAATACACGTTACATTAATAATTAATCAGTAGGATTGAGTTGGGTTGTCCCTGTATCAGATGGGTTAGTTTGACCTAACGCAAAAAATGTCAATCTACGAACAAACCCAAATTTTCGATTTTTCAAAAATTCAATTCAACCCGGAAAGAAAAAAAAAAAAAATCTAACCCAAGCTAACCCAAACCTTTATGGTTTGGATCAGTGAGTTTGGATTGATTGGGTTCTCGAGTCATATGAACACCTCAACTTTTAAGCCTTCTTTAACCCTATATCTTTAGGGTCACTCTCGGTTAAACGTGGTATCAGTTCAAATCATACCACTCTCATTTACTCGAGTTCAAAATTTATTAAAAACTTTTTTTTAAGCCTTCTTTAACCCTATATCTTTAGGGTCACTCTCGGTTAAACGTGGTATCAGTTCAAATCATACCACTCTCATTTACTCGAGTTCAAAATTTATTAAAAACTTTTTTTTAAGTTATTGGATTTACCTTATATTTTTTACTATTTAGTAGAAGTTTAATTATTAAGTATTATTATTTGGAGGAATGTCCAATCAAATCAATAGCTTTTTTTTTTATTAACTTTTTGATGGTAAAATAAAAATAATATAATAATAGAGGATGATTCATTTTGCCTACCACTTACATCAAATGTAATCATCTTATTTTATTTATTTATTTATTTATTTATATTATTATTTAACCGAATATATCAATTACGGTTGAGCTATGATCACTAATTTAACGGTCTAATTAAAATATTAAGAAATATGACGTGTAATTAAAGAAATTAAAATAATAAAATAAAAAAAAGAAATTATTCCAAAGTGAAATTTGGGTAAACCCTAGATTCATCCAAATGTTACCTAAAGAGACACCTATAAGGCATAGAGGGATGGACCACCTACCCTCTTTAATGGAACCCTAACCCCTCCAACCATAGGCCCCTATGACCTACAAGCCACCCCCCAAAAGGTTCTTACACATTTTTCAAGTTAGTCCTTTCATTTTCTCCTTTTTCATATTTTTACCCCTCTTTTTCCCTTTTATTATTTTTTTTCCCTTCTTTTTTGGGTTACTTGTTGGGGAATGGGCACATTTTTATTACCTAATAATTATTTCATAACCATGCTTGTTTTAAATAATTAAAACCTTCTAGTGGTTTTTTATTTTATTTTATTTTATTTATTTTTTAAAATATTATAATTAGTTTTAATTTATCATTTTAAAAAAATAAATATATTTTAGGAATATTTACCTAAAATTCATATTATTGAATTTTCATTTAAGAGCGTAATTAATGCCATTTTTTTTTTACTTTCATTTTTTATTTAATACTATTTAAGATAAATATTTATATCGGGATGTCTACCGAATAGATAGAGATAGAGATGATTTTCTCGTCCTCGTCCTCTGCCTCCTATTTTAATTTTCATTTTTGTGAAATTTTTTATTTTAAAATTTACGGGAGGTAAATTTTGTGCGAGGAATCATTTACGGTTTTTTTTTTTTTTTTTTAATCTCAATTTAACCAAATAATTTTTTGATAAATTTTCAAATGGTTGATTTTTTTATGGGAAATATCCATTAATTTTCAATTAGATAGCTAATTATTTGAAATAATATTTATTTAAATAATTAATTTCTTTTTTCATACAAAAAATTAATTATTTAAAGATAAATTTCTTAAACCTCGAACAGAAATTAAAGTGATGTGACTATGTCACAGAGGATGCAGGAGAGTGTTGGGATACACGAGTGTTTTATTTGGATTCCTAATCTTGATCTAAATTATAAGCATAGGGTTTGGAGCGTTACACATCATTCAAATGTTTAACTATATAATTTAAATATATACAATTATCTAAATCTAATTTTGTCGGAACCGTATCTATAAATACATTTGTTCGTGATGTTCTTCAACTAATTTATGTGATGGTCGACAACCATATTCGTCTCATAAAAACACTATTTTCACATATTATTGACATAATATGTCACATAACCAAAGAATATTCTATCATATATGTGATGGAAATTAAAAGGTAAAGTTCTTCATTAGTCGATTTCCATTATCGTTGGCATCATCCCTCGCTCTCACTTGCATTCGCCAACGACTCGCCTAAACGCTACATCTTGCATTTCAATGACTCAATTTTTCCTTCCTTTGCCATTGTGTCTTCCTCCACCGTTTTCATAATGAGGGATAAAACTTGGTTTTTCATCGAAATCGATTAGCTGAACCAACTAGTATGGATTTAAGTCATAATCTTATAAAATCTAGTTTTTCAGAATCCGATCATAACTTCACATTCAAAAAAACAAACTAAATTCTAGTCGTCGGGTTGTTTTTTTTTTTTTTTTAATTTATTATTATTTAAAAAATTCAAGTTATTCACGATACATATTACATTAGTAACTAAAATCTCATAAAACTCAAATATAAATATTCATAAGTCATAACGTATCACTGACGCAACCAATCTTCATAATAATCAAAGAAATCAGGTAGGGTTTGGCGGAGTTATAATCCTACTCTTAGATTAGTCAAGTTGACCCAGCTAAAAAATGTCAACCAACAAACCGACTTTCGATGTTCAATTTTTCAAACATTCAACCTAGCCCAAACCAAAACAAAATCTAACCCAACCCAAGAGAGAAGGGTAAATGAGGGGTAAAAAAAAGGTAAATTAAAAGGTAAAAAGTGGTTTTGGGAGGGTAAAATTGAAGGATGGGAATGGGGAAATAGAGGACTATGTACTAACCCTAAACCACCTATTCTACTTCTCCTTTTCATTTAGGTCTTCTCTTCCATATTCCTCAACCCTTCTTGTTTCTTGTTCTTATCTTCACCTAACCCAATACTATGCTTTGCTTTTTCCCCCCTCTACAAATTGTTGACTCTATCATAGAGTTGAGAACGATCTACGTTTTGTTCGATAATAATTTGGTTTTTGTTTCGACTTTTATAAAAGTAGGTTTGGTTTCTTCTCATCTTTTTCAAACATTTATTATAATTATTACTATTTTGTAAAATACAATTTCAAGAATAAAAATGAAAACAAAAATTCAACTGTTTCATAATTATTTACTTCGATATTACCGGTAAGTTTTTCAAAAATTAAAAAAAATATATAGTTTTAGAAAATTGGATTTTAAATACTGTCCACAGGACGCAGCATCAAGTGCATATCAGATTATGAGTTACTTTTTATTGGATGAGAGCCTGGCTGAGAGAACTAATCTCTTCCTATCCACGGATAATCCAAATCAAATCCATGATATTTAATTGTACTTCCTCGCAGAACTCAAGGAGTTCATGAAAGCTGAACCAGAATTTGATCCTAGTTTATGTTCGGTTGTTAGCAAACACCTCAATCGGAAGTTCTTATTTTATTACGAACTTTTTATCTATATTTTGAAAAATCACGCCTATATTAAAAATGTTCTAAAAAATTTGACTAAAAATTCAAAAGTTAAATTCATAGACGAGAATTGAAAAGAAAACAAGTACGATTCTCCACAATGAAATAGAAATTTAAATGTTTCCAGATAAAAAATTTAAATGTTTCCAGATAAAAACAATGGTAAAAAGGTAAGAAAACAAGAACAAGTCAAATAACAAGTGGTTACCAGATATTATATTACTTTCTTTAAAGAAATTTTAATTCTAAGGTAAATAAATATAAGGTTTTTATTTTTTATTTTTTATTTTTATTTGAGTTAGACGAAGTGATCACGGGAGAAAATTTAAACCTCTTACTTTTTGGTCAAGAACACAAGCTTCAATCAGTTGACCTGTGAACATTCACACGAAAAAAAGAAAACATAACTTGTTGTTTTATTTTGATTTTTATTTGAAAAATAAAATGCGTAGAAAAGACGATAATAAAGATCATTTCAAATCATATTTTCCTCGATTTGATAGGGTACCAAACAAATTCAAAGATTAATTTGAAAATGGAGACAGTCACATTTTTTTTCCACACGACAAATGAAGATTTGAACATGTTAACTTAATTGACGTAGAAATCTTTTTGACATGAAACATAAAGTTAAAAATAAAAAATAAACAAAATTGTAATATATCTTAAATCCATCATGTTTTTTTACCACTAATTTGTTAATATAAATATAGCTCAACTAACATAAAACACATGCACCCTTAACTAACTAAAGACGATGCATGTAAGCAAACACAAGAAAGGCAAATGATCTTATCTACTCTCTAAATCAGGAACCTAAACAACTATAGCAAAAGGTAATCCTCTATTGAAAAGAACAAAAGAACAGATCGATACTGTAGCCAAATAGAAACTATCAGACAAACAAATACAGAGGTCCTCAGACAAAATTTCTGATAATCATTAGTGTTGATTTATGAGCCAAAAATGTATGCTAAGCGGTAATTAAGCAATGAAAATGACATTGATTAAACGTCATCAAAGGCGTTATCTTAGCCAGAAAACATGAAAATATGACTGATTGTGAATGTCATAGCGTACACTGAACCTTGAACTATTATGTATGCAGACATATGCTTTCCATGTTAATATTCACATGCATTATTGACCAGCAAACAGTACAGATGGTGTAATGCATGCACGAATTTATCTTAGAGCTAAAGCAAATTTCGGATTCTAAGTGATGTCTAATAACTATGAATCCTTTAGAGAATAAGCACGCACCTTCAAGGATAGGCCTGTTCACCACCAGTATATGTTGCCTCGATCGAAGCAGACCCTTCAGCTGCAAACTCGTCCCATGAATTTGTAGATAGGATAACAAAGTCTGCAAGCTTTCCGGGGGACAGAGATCCGAGATCTTTGTCGAGAAAGGAAGCATAAGCAGCGGATATTGTGTACCTGCAGGGTTGATGTGCAAATGTTATTGAATAGAAGTTTATTTCATTGAAGAGGGGGAAGAGATGATTACTTGAAACCATGAAAATTACCTACTAATGCAAGAGACTTTTCAAGTTAAAAAAAAAAACAGATGAGAAGTATCCTGCATGACATTTCTGCTTTTGCAACTATATCAAGATAAGCTATTGGTCTAAGCCTCCTTTGAAACATTAACTAATGGCAGCAACTCAAATCCATGTTGGGATTATAACAGAGAGGTTGGGATTTGGGGCCTTGACCATATAAATATTTTCAAGTTCTATCATCACCCCATGTTTTTGGAGAACCAGAACAGGTTTAAGATATCTCCCAACTGTGTTTTTTGAAGCGGAGAAAACTTCTCGAATCAATTTTCCATTTTTATTATTTTGTAAATAAAAGAATTAATTCGAAATTAAATATATGAAAATATATACTTGTAAGCCCGTAGGGAAGGAGAATGAAACATTCTTTATAAGGATGTGGAAACCTCGCCCTAGTAGACGCGTTTTGAAAAACCGAAAGGAGAAGCCCAAAAAGAACAATATTTGCTAGTGGTGGGCTTGGACTATTATAAATAATATTAGAGCTAGACACCGGATGATGGGCCTTGAAGGGAGGTGGATTGTGAGATCCTACTTCCATTGGGGAGAAGAACGAAACATTTTTTATAAGGGTGTGGAAACCTACCTCTAGCATACGCGTTTTAAAAACCTTGAGGGGAAGCCCGAAAGGGAAAGCCCAAAGATCTCATTGATTTTGAGGAACAAAGTTATATATAAAGTCTAGAACTCCTGGGTTTACAAAAGAAAACACAGAAAACCCAAAGCATTTATGAATCATCAAAGGATTTTAGCTTTCCCTTTAAACTTATGGCCATGTAATAATCTGAGTCTACCATTTTTAGCCAATGAAACCAACACCCGAGATAGGATGAAGTAATGAAATAGTATGTTCCACTCTTTCCTCTGTAAAAGCATTCGAAGAGGATATCCCTCGTTTTCTTCTGAATGTTTGCACAAAGAACGCCCATCAGATTATAGGCATGAGTTCAGACTCTTTTTTCTCAAAGTTCTTTAGCAAATATTCAGCCCCTTGTGGAGGAATACTTAACACTGTGACCAATATGTAAGTTTTAACACATAGGTAAGAACTTAACACTTCTATTTATAAATAAATTTTAAAATGAACAATTACAATCGAAAACACTTGGGTTGGGTCAGGTTTGGGGTGAGGAAATGAAATCCAGTCACTGTCCATATCACCGAAATAAAATTTTATAAATTATCTTCTAATCCTGTCTCCATTTCAAACAAGGATTTTCCATTCCATTTATGGTAGGTCCCATATGTACTTTTTCATCTCAACGATAGGTCAGGCCCCATACTTGACAAGGGTAATATTTGAAAAAACTAAATTGCTTCTATAAATGCTGAACAGACCTTAGCATTAGAAACAAACAAAAGCGAACTAAACAGGTACATTTGAGAAAGTGTTACTTACGCCTTTATTGCTTCATCGAGTGTGAGGCACTCTGATGGAATCCAAGCGTGATCCCAGGTTGGAGGTATCCTTCTCAATGCAGTCTTGATACCACCCAATGGATTGATATTTGCAACCTACATACAAGAAGAAATATTAAATCAGCAACTTAATATATATATGAAATTTGTGTCATTTCCTAACTTGGAATTTTTAAGTACAGCAGTGTAAAGAATTAAGTCTGCATATCATTTAAGTCATAAAAATGTCACGAGCTCACCGGGCAATCAGAACCAAATGCTAAGCATGCTTTGCAGGTTAACAGTGATCTAAACAAGAAAGACTCTTTCTGAGCCCTCTGTGCCCCAAGTTTGTTTGTTGCTGACTCTGCATCATCCAGAAGGTGCTCTGGCTGCCAAGAAATAGATTAGATCATCCATCAAAATAGATGAAACTGTTAAAGTAATGTCGAACTACCAACGTTCTAAATAGTAATGTTAAGATCAAAGTGTAAATCAGACTAAAAGGAACGCTTATTAAATTTTTTAATGTTTTGGACAACTAGATACTAACAGAAGAAGATGAACTTAAAGAAGAGAAAAATGCAAAACGGGTTTTGACAATGTAAATAAATTATTAAAGATAACATGGCGTAGATGATAATTTCCACAGATATAATCAATACATGGGAACGGCTCACAGTCTTAGAAAAGCATCAAAAAGAGAATTGATTACATCCATATTTTTTTATCCATTTAAATTTCTCCATACTATGTTCATAATATGAGAAAATTGATGTGAGGCGTAACTTTAATTTGATATGACAGTTTTGTTAAAAGAACATTTCACGAATAGGTCAAATTTATCAGGACCTAACATACAATCATGCAATATTGAAAAAGTAGGACTGTGGGAAGAGAGCATAATCACTGACATCCAAATTGAGAAAAACATAAGCTTTTCATGGTGGACAGTTTGACCTATTCTTTTTCGTGGATATTATTCATGCCCCATGGCCCAAATATTAATCCTTAATCAGAGAATTCGAAAATGGAGACAAACAAGTCAAAAGAGGGTCCATATGAGAACAATACGAGACCTGGGCTGAAGCAATAATCCCAAGGTTACCAAATCGTTCAGGAGCTCCAGGTGCCAAATGTTGAGCATGCTCAACCTACTCATGAGAAACAAAAAATAGTGATGATATATATTTATCAACAGATTGATCAGCTTCCCTGTTTCTTAGAACACATTACCCTAAATCTTCGATCCCTTGGTCCATTTGTGGAAATTACAGATTCATAGATATCAAGGATCATATCATTTGCTTTGTCGCCAATGGCATGAATAGCAACCTGAACCAAATTTAAGGTAAACCTATTGAATCATCATGTTGCAATCATGCTTGTTTAGATGAATCATAAACAATACAGAGAAGGGGAAAAAATGACTTGAAGCTTAGATTTATCTGATTCCATGGTCATATTGAAAAGGTTCTCACGTTCTGTCATTTGCATGCCGCAGTTATCAGGCTCATCAACATAAGGCTGCATAGATGGTAACATAAATATTTACTGAACTACGAGCCACATAATATGGAAACAATGTATAAGAGGAGTTTTACTAGAAATATGAACACGTTGAAGATACTTCTGTTCTAGAAAAGCTCAATATGACAATTATCATCAAAAAGCAGTAAGAACCAAATTAAAAGGTAGGCCCTAAAGGAGTAACCGCAAATGATCTCAACTTTAGGTACAGACTTCAAATGAATGTTTCAACTTTGAACATAGCGCTCACCTCATGAAACAGAGCAGTATGTGAACCTAAAGATCCATCAGCAAAACCCTTGACACCACCCAAGTAAACCCATGGGCTCACAACTTGTCCCATTTTGTGAATAAGATCCTGTGGGGGATAAAAGAAATGTTAGAATCAACAACAAACAAGGGAGATGCTAAAGCAATTAAAGTGATTGAAGGAGCCTGTATAGCTAAGGTTGTTGCACAGTAATTAGTAGCGCAGTCAATTGAAGCAAAGACCCTCAAAGGTGTAAAAACTTTAATCAACTACCCTAAATATTGATAATAATAAGAAGAAAAAAAAAGTACAAATTTTGGTTTTCTCTACTGAAAAATGAAAGGGTCAAATAAGCCTCCATATAAAGCTGAACTTTTAAATAATTAAACAAGCAACCAGCATACTACAATATGGTAACTTATTATTGATAAATGTGAACGGAGTTATTATAATTACCAGAAAGTTAACAAAAAATATATATTTACTTGGAAAGCATTTAGAAGCCACTTGTATATGGATACGGTGAAATCTATTCCTCTTAAATGATGAGTTGTAATATATTACATTAAAAAAACACAAGTAATCAAATTAAATAGGAAAAGCCCATATCTATGTTAATTTTTCCTCCATGCTTCTTATTGTAAAATTAACCAGTTTACATCCTGAAAAAACTGAATATATACATTCCAGAGAAGATCCATTATTAGAGTTAGCATGCAAACTTGGAAATACGATGAACATTATTTAAATAACATTCTTTTGGGTGTCATACGTGTAGATATGACCATGTTTCCATTGGAAAAAACAAGCAAACCCTGATCATCATCTTCCCTGAAGAATCTGCCCACTGATACACATCTGCCCATTTAAAATTATTGACGTAAAAAAAATGGTTTACTACATGAAAATAGAAAGCAAGGAAAGAAAATCATATCTGACTATTGCGAGTTCTACAGCTGTATAAGTAGACATTTGAGGAGGCAAACTAAAGCAAGCCAAAATAAAAATGAGGCCTGAACTAGCAATTTTCTGACATAGAAAACACAGATTTAGCATGGCCATCCATAGAAGAACCATACAAAATTTACCTGAAAAATCTTCCCACGATAATTTCACTGATTCTCCTGGATAATATCTCCCAAAATCAAGTATTGTTGTAACACCTCTAGCCAAAGCAAGTTTACTGACTCTTATCAATGCTTCTCTTCTTTCCTCCACTGTTACCTCGGGAATAAAAGGTAAGACCAATTTCCGTGCAGAATCAATCAACACTCCAGTAGGATCTACAGGGTGTAGAAAATGCTTTATAGATAATTTCATTTGGCCTCATTAAGATCAAATTCACCACAGAAATGTAGAAAAGGAAGCGAACAGAAAAAAGAGAAATGATGTGCATGTACAAGAACTTTTTAACAATTAATTTTTAATGCCGTTAAGACCAATGTTCCAAAGCACCACAAGTTTCATGAAAGTATATCAATGTGGATAAATGTGCCTATTTAAAGAATAAGTTTCTTTTCCAGAAATTGACTGGTTTTTCATCACATAAAAATGAAAAAGGAAAAATGCTATTTCTTAGTACAATGAGAGCCTGCTTTCTTTATGGGACCCTTATGAACAGAAGATGGCATAAGAAGAATGCTGCAAAATATTTTTGAAAAGGATTATTCCTGTTCCTTAAATGCCGAAGAGGAGGTTTAGTCTATTTAGCTTCATTGCTTTATCAATAAAAGTATAGAAGAATGCACCCAACCAGCTTCATATTGGAAAGCAGAGCGACCTTAATTATACTAAAACTTTTAGATTTTGAAGTTTGCATAACCTGACTCCTATCCAAGTAAGTTCATCTGACATTTTAAATCAAATAAGTTACAGCTTCGATAAAAATTCAGGCCCCACTGAAACAATAAACCACAAAAAATAGAAAATATGCCGAGCTAGATTCTTGACTCTTGACCATATATAATTTAAATAAGAAATCAAATTTTCATTGAGAAATATGAAAGAATATACAAAGGCATTTAAAAAAATCAGTCTGGACAAGAGGAGGCAACCCCACCTGAAGAGCCTCCAATTCGAAAAATAGCACCTATCTAATAATTACAAAAGGTCTTAATGATCACTGCCCATCATGCTCGACCACATTGAACTATCTCACTGTCATACTTGGCATCTTTTTTTCTTTCTTTCTTTCTTTCTTTCTTTTTTTTTTTTTTTTTTTTTTTTTTTTTTTTTTGGTGTTGAAGATGAAAAAGTATTTTTAAATTATCCTTGGAATATAAAAGATACTCCGTGCTCTAATTTCTCCAAAACTATTTTCATTGTTAACATATTTTTGTTTCCTACAATTTTTCAACCATATTGTAAAACAATACCTCCACCAATAGTTTTCACTACAGTCCCGCCTTCTGGATCTTCTGTTAAATTAGTGATTCCAGCCAATTTAAGTGTTACATTATTAGCCAAGCTCATATGACCATCAATCCTTGACACAAGAACCTGTAAACAAAATTTTGAATGTAAAATAAATGATATGTGATATGTTTCATAGAGTCACATTAAAGGAAGAGATGGCTTACAGGGTTAGATGGCGTAACATCATCAATCCAAGAAGCCATTGGCAATTCACCTCCCCAAAGATCATTGTTCCATCCACCACCCAATACCCAATTTCCTTTCTTAGCATCTGGATGTTTTTATAAAGCTCCAAAATTAGAAGGCTCTACATAATCATCACGTACAAGCCCATAATATTATAATAAATTATTGAGAAGTTAAAAACGCAGTATATATTTGTTTTATTTTGTAGCAGGGAAAAAAATCAAGAAGAAATATGAAGTACAAGGAGGCTACCACCATCTAGGCAACCATAGAGAGGCCCGACAAAAAAACAAGCATTAAGAAACAAAGAAACTAAGCAAAGTCGTAGACAATATGAACCTTAACTCTTCCGTCCTGGTAGGAAGGAGGACTCAAACATCGTAAGAAGAAGGTTTTAGAAAAGAAAATAGAAGAACTTCCCATTATGAGGAAAGTCTTGTTTTCTCAGCATTCTATTTCTTTTAGAATGCCCAATAGGGGTCTTTTATTGGTAAGAGTTTCCTAATTATTTTTGTTCATTACATTTGACCAACTGGGAGGCCTTTCCAATCTCACAGGTTCCTTGGATGAATGTCTTACCACCCTAAGGTACCCTTCTTATTCTCATTTTTTGGTTCGTCGTTCTTTTTCTTTGAATCAAAGGTTTGTTACTATTTTTTTAAAACAAGTACAAAATAGGATAAGGCACCTCTATTGCTTAAACCAGAACTAACCATAGGATAGCAGCACTTAAAAGACTAACTTCAACTAGAGAGACTGCATGAGAGGTTATTTAGTTGGGATCTAGGAGTCCCAATAAAAAATATCCCTCCAAGTCATTTATAATTGAAAAAATACGAACATATAAGCATTGAAGAAACAGAGACCAGAAAAGGCAAGAACGTCTTCACCTCCACAAATCCCACTCAAATTAAGCCCTATCATAAACTTTCATTTTATTTTTTGTGTTTCTCTTTTGCGTCAAACAAATGGCTACCTTTCAGGTAAAAACATATAATCTATTAATTATCTGTGTAAAGCTACATAGAACCAACATGATAAATACAAATGGACTTTTAGGAAGATCATTTCGTCATGATGTAATCAAGAATCAAGGACAAAATTATATGCATACCAGGTTGTAAATATGAGGACACCATACGTTTGAAATCAACACCGAAAACATTTAATGAGTACGACAATATTTTCTGCTGGATTCGTGAACTATGATAAAGAGAGGAAATTACTTTTAGCTGCTTCTGCAATCCTTCTCACAAACTCGCTTTTATGATTTACACCATGAAGGTTCACTTGCTTCATCTGATTCAAATTGAATAGCCTAAACTCAAACTTTTGAGACATCGATAAAGGGCAGATGGAAATTCCATTGGAAATAAAACTGAATTCAAGCTGTTAATAGCGCAATTAGTTAAGACACATGAAGCTTCACTAAAACCTGTAGTCCTTGATAAATTAAGTGGCCATGTGAATCAATAAATCCAGGAACCACAATTTTCCCCCCGAGATTCAACTCTTTTGTCCCTTGTCCGACCAAGTCCTGTATTCACATAAACGATGAAATACTACATAAGAGAACGGAAAACACATTTCGATTGCTCAAAACTCAAGCTCATTCAAATGGAGAGTAAACTACTTTGAAGAGGAGAATAAACTCAATATTAAGTTCATTAGTAGCAATACCAACTCCAAAATTCTCCTCTATAAGTACAATCATTAAAAACTACAAAACTTCTGGTACTGCCTTCTGTGAAACGGAGTTGAATCTAAACTCGTCAAATCTCTAAATTCCAACCGCAGCACGCGCATTCAAATCTGAAAAAGCGAGGGAAGAGAGATGAGAAGAGATTTGAATAACCTGGACAGCTGAGTAAGTGCCAACACGAAGAATCCTGCGGTTGAGTATGGCCATGGAATCGGCGAAAGGAAGAGAATCATCGCTGGTGAAAATGAGTGCGTTCTTCACCACCAAGTCCGCCACCGCACAGGAAGACAACGACATCGCCATTGGAGCTTGAATTTCAGCTCGAACGTGAAGATTAATGGAGGATACGGCAAGACTAAATTATAGAAAATGTAATATTTTATTTCAATAATACTTAATTTTTATATTATCATTAACTTTTTTTTAAAAATATTTAAAAATTAAATAGAAAACGTTAACATTTAGCTTTAATAATATATTGAATTTCAAAAATTAAAAACAATTCTTACTAAAAAAATATTCTTTTTTCCTCCCCCACAACTTTTTTATTTATTTATAACAAATAATTTAATAATTTAATTTTACCGTAAACCTAGTCCAAGATTCGATCAAGTCACAAAATCGGCCGAAAAATATATATGGAGTTTGGTTTTCCCATTTCCATTTTCGATCGAGGCTTCTCCTGAGCTTATCATGATAAAAACGCCACATAGTTAAAAAAGTACGACCTTGATAACCTCACAGCCAAACCGTCATTATATTAACTTATTATGAATATCTAAGATATATTCTAAATATTATATTTTAATACAAACTATAGTCCGCCAAACTATAGTCCAAATAAGTATCAGCGAACACACATGGACGCCCTTTTATGGGAAGAACTTTGGTCACGTGAGTTTTAACATGGTAAGAAATCACTTGTCCTTCGTCCGCTTCCACTAAAAGTTCATCTGAACTCACAAACAACAATGGCTTCTCGACTCCAAAAAAAGGACCAATTGTCATTAGTTTTGACCATGAAAAGACATCTTTCTCCATCTCCCAAACCGAGAATGTTTTTTCATTCCCTGCGTTTGAGCCGTGAAATACAACAATTGATCCATTCAACATCCCCATACTTATATACTCCACATCCTCCTCTACTAAATTGTTCGGTACTGAAATTTGGCCAAAAATTTCTTCGCTCATGTCGAACGTGTGTATAATATTTCCTTCTTCTTTTTTGTACGCCCACCAATAATATGTTCCTTTATGATGCATCTCAGGAGCAAATGACATCGATACACGCCCACAAGTAGAGGATTCAATTTCCCTCCATCTTTCTTTCCTCAACTCACAAATTTCCACTCCAGGTGGACGATAAAGTTCTCCATATTGGTTGCGAAATTGTACAACCCTAACCACTTTGAAATCCTCAGATTTGGAATCGTATCCGAATCCAACAGCGTTTGTGAATGAAGAATCCACGTTATAGGGATGTCCATAGTGAAGAATCGATGATGGAAGCTTACGAAACTTTTCGGTCGTCATATTAAAAAGGAAAATATCCCTATCGAACGAAAGACAAACTAAGCCATGAGAATGACCGCAAATATCAAAAAGTGCAGTATCTCTGAATGGATTGTTGACATCGAGAATGGACATAGATCTACCGGGGGCGTGAGACAACTTGATGATGGAGGGTATGTACGTATAGTATTGAAAATTGACCATTACTTGACGTTTGATAAAAATACATTTATCTTGAAAAGAAAATATTGCAGGATCGTTGATCAGAGCGTACCAGAATTTACAAACGGACTTAAATTGGAGTAGAGACTCTATCGAAAGCCTTGATAGAATTTCAATCAACAACACTACAGGGAGATCTTTTAGAGTCGCCATTATAGGCTTGAACTGACCATCAGTTCATTGTTATATAAGGAAGAGGTGAATGCAAATAAGGATGTGCCAGTTTTTTTTTTTTTTTTTTTTTTTTTTTTTTTTTTTTTTTTTTTTTTTTTTTTTTTTTGTGCAAAATAAATAACTTACCAAAATTAGATAATTTTTGTTTTTTTTTTCACATTTCATGCATCCTTATTTGATAAGGTATAATAATACATTTTTAATACTAAAATAGTAATAATAATAATAAACTTACCAAAATTTGATAATTTTCTTTTATTTTGCTTTATTTTTTATAATACTAAACAACACTATAAAAAAAAATTAAAACTTAATATTTTATTGTACTAAAAAATATTTAAATATGTAAAAAATTTAATTCAAGTGGTTCAGTGAATGTAGACGCTAAGAAACATTGTGATATCTCGACTAGTTAAACGTTCAAGAAATCGTCACTCACTACATATAGGAATCTAACACATATTGCGACTGTAGAGGGTGACCTGACCTGTGACCCAATTTACAGTCCAAGATCAGCCCCTTCCCAAACTACAACCGCTTTCAACTGACCCGACCTGGTTCCTTCCTGTGCCAATGTTATTTTGCTAGTGTCATACAGAAAGTGAGAGTACTCCTTCCCGCCGACGCTGTTGAAAAAGATTTAGTTGTTATTTTTATATTTTAATTTTTGAATATCAGATCATGCCGATATCATATCATAGATATCATCTGATATGATCTTAGGCTAGATTCTTTTTTATGTTTTAGTTTTTAAATTTGAGATCATTGTTGATATCAGATCATAGATGTCACCTAATATGATCTGTTCGTCACTCGATCATTGGAGCATGTTAATGCAGAACTTTCTTCACTCTAGAGAATATTTGTAAGTAGTTGAGTCTGGGATTTCTTCTGTAGCAGATGATGCTGATTATTCAGACGAATAGAAGGAGGTAGTAGATCAGAAATTGAAAGACTTAAGAGCTAAGAACTACCTTTTCCAAACCATCGATCGCCCAATTCTGGAGATTATTTTGGATAAAGAAACTTCGAAAGGAATTTGGGATTCAATGAAGAAAAAATTCCAAGAAAATACAAAGGTGAGACGAGCACAACTACCGGCTCTACGCAAGGACTTTGAGACCTTTCATATGAAGGAATGTGAGACTGTTTCTAATTTTTTTTTCTCGTACTCTCACTATTGCTAATAAAATACATTTCCGTGAGGTTAGTATTATTGAGAAAATTCTGTGCTCCATGACTTCAAAGTTTGATTACGTGGCTTGCTCCATTGAAGAATCCAACAATTTGGACATCATGACCATCGATGAATTGCAGAGTAGTCTACTGGTTCATGAACAACGTATGCAAAGACATACTGTGGAAGAGCAGGCATTGAAGATCACTCTTGACAGCAGTACGAGGAGAACAAATCGTGAAGGTGCACAATTCGAGGTAGAGGACGAGGACATAGGAGACCAGGTTTTAACAAAACACTTGTTGAGTGATTTTATCGTCATGACTTTGGTCATTTTCAGTATGAATGTCCCGAGAAGAGTAAGGAAAAATAATTACAAGCTCATTTTGCTGAAACTTTTGAACAGCTCCTTTTCATGGCATATGTTGAAGAGATGGTAGAACAAAAGGAGGACTCAACCTCAACCAATTATGTGGCACAACCTGATGCTTATGTGGCACCACATCAAAATAAAGTGGCTGAAAGAAAAAATCGCTTGGATGAGGAGGTTCATGTGGCACAACCTCGTGCTTATGTGATCAAGGGAGATTTGGAGGATAGAAAAAGTACATCAGGTAGAGGATCAGCAGAGCTGCAGTCAATTCTCATCGGCGGTGGACCTCCGGATTTGCAGAATCTGGACTCGGAGAAGAAGATGATGATGAATCATCGCCTTCCGGAGTTGGAGAAGTAGCTTCTTGAAGATAACGACAACGATGATGGAAGTGATGCTGTGTCTGTGATTACGAGTTCAACTAGCGCTTGGTGTGAGACGATGTATAATCTAATTAGTCTGACGGCGCCGCCGAATCAGAAGCCGGTTTCGACGTCTTCGCCGACTACCTTTGTTTCGTCTTCTTGTTCTTCATCTACGTCGTCCTCTGTGGCTTCTCTGTCTAACAAGTCTTGGAAACAGTCTGTAATCGAGGTTGCGGCGGCGATTTCTAAGGGGAAATTGGAGGTTATGGATGATTCTTGCGCCGGTGGTTAAGATTTCGAATGTGAGAGGTAGTTCTGTGCAGAAATTGGATGAATATGGTTTTCGCTTTGAAATCACGGGTAAATCCAGCAGAATTTCCGCCTCTTGTGGCGGAGATTTTCGGCGACGAGCACTCGACGAAGCCTCAGTCGCTTTAAGATGTTTCTCCTTGCTTTAAGCTTACTTTCATGGCGGAAAATCTCGCGATTCTTGAGGCAATAAAGGAAGAGGATCGAAAATTGCACGTTGTGGATTTCGATATCGGGGAGGGAGGCTAGTATATGAATTTAATCCACCTTCTCTCAGGTCATCTGAAAGGGAAGGTCATCATGAAATTGATGACAGTTGTGGCGGAGAACGGCAGAGACGAGAGGTTGAAACAAGCCAGCGAGTCACTGAGTGAACTAGCGAAAGAACTCGGCATCGGGTTCAAATTCAACTTGGTGAAACAGGAACTGGCAAAACTGACGCGCGAGTCACTCGGGTGCGATGGAGACGAATCACTAGCAGTGAATTTCGTTTTTAAGTTGAATCCTCGAGACAAGAGTGTGTAAATTTCTTCAGGATATCACCTGGGATTTGCTTTGCTGATGGACTTGCCTCATTGGCTCTTCTTAGGCAGGGGATAAAAGATAAAACAACCGATGGGGTTTATGATTGGGATGTTGCTGGTTCCTCAATTTGTTATCTCAGTGTACGGTCTGTGTGTTACTTTCTCTTAACTCTTGGCCTTGAGCCACTGCTACTTCATAAAATGACTGCAATATCAGTCAAGGGATAGTGGATGAAGCTGAATTCATTGCTGCTGCATCTCGTGCTTGCCAACCCATATGGTTAAGAGGGATGCTGGAAAAACTCGATCATATCCCAGTTGGAGCTATAGTGGTGTACTGTGATAATAGTTTCACTATTAACCCTGACCGGAAATCTAGCCTTGCATGGTCCAAGCAAACACATTGATGATCATTGCCACTTCCTCCGTGATTTAAGTAAAGATGGAACTGTGATGTGTAGGTGTGTGACAATGTGTGAGGTGCTCCTATTTTTTCGTTTGACCTCGGTTCAACTATCTATATCATGTAGATAATTTTGATTATTAATTTTTAATAATAATTTTGATTATTTTATTAAGAATATAATATTAATCGTAAGGTTATTAATGTAATTTTTTAATTTTATTTATTTTTTATTTTTCCTATGTCGCATTTTTTTCCTTCGGAGATTCAACCTCTAAGATCCTTAATAAAATCTCGAATACTCGAAATTAAAAAGGGAATAGAAATTTTTTGTTACCTATTGGGCCTCGTAATCATACACATATATAGGTGAGATGGACCTCGTAAATGTCCTTGTTGGATGAAAGTCCCACATTGGCTAATTTTGAGAATGATCGGGAGTTTATAATCAAGTAATACTATCTCCATTGGTACAAAGCCTTTTGGGGAAGGGTTTATGCTCAAAATGGACAATCTCATACAATTGTGGGGGTAACGGGTTGGGTTGTCAAGTTTTTTTTATCCACAATTTATAATTATTGAAGAAAAAAAATTTGTAACACATTAACGTAATTCAACATCGTCATAAAACTAAATAAATAATAAAATTAAATAAATAATAAAATTAAATAAATAATAAAATAATTATAAAAAAAACATGTATTTGAAGGTTTTGCTTTCAATAGTATTTAATTTTTATATTGAATAGGAAATGTTAACATTTAGCTTTAATAATATATTGAATTTCAAAAATTAAAAACAATTCTTACTAAAAAATATTTCTTTTTTCCTATCTCTCACAACTTTTTTATTTGTTTATAACAATTTAATCAAATTAGTACATATACAAATAATTTAATTTTACCGTAAACCTAGTCTAAGATCCGATCAAGCCACAAAATCGGCCGAAAAACATATATGGAGTTTGGTTTTCCCATTTCCATTCTCAATCGAGACTTCTCGTGAGCTTGTCATGATAAAGACGCCACACAGTTAAAAAAGGACGACTGTGATAACCTCACAGCCAAAAAGTCTTCATATAAACTGATTATTAATATCTAAGATATATTCCGTAACTAATTATTATAATAGCCAAACTATAGTCCAAATAAGTATCAGCGAACACACATGGACGCCCTTTTATGGGAAGAACTTTGGTCATGTGAGTTTTAATATGGTAAGAAATCACTTGTCCTTCGTCGGCTTCCATTAAAAGTTCATCTGAACTCACAAACAACAATGGCTTCTCGACTCCAAAAAAAGGACCAATTGTCATTAGTTTTGACCATGAAAAGACATCTTTCTCCATCTCCCAAATCGAGAACGTTCTTTCATTCCCAGCTTTTGAGCAGTGAAATATAACAATTGATCCATTCAACATCCCCATTCTTATATACTCCATCACCTCCTCCTTCACTAAATTGTTCGGTACTGGAATTTCGCCAAAAATTTCTTCGCTCATGTCAAACGTGCGTATAATACTTCCTTCTGTATTTCTTGACCACCAATAAGATTTTCCTTCATGATGCATCTCAGGAACAAATGATATCGATACACACATACAAGTAGGGGATTCAATTTCCCTCCATCTTTCTTTCTTCAACTCGTAAATTTCCACTCTAGGTGGACGATAATAGTCTCCATCTTGGTCACGAAATTATACAACCCTAACCACTTTGAAATCCCCAGATTTGGAATCGTATCCGAATCCAACAGCGTTTGTGGATGAAGAATCCATGTCATAGGGATCTCCATAGTGAAGAATCGATGATGGAAGCTTACGAAACTTTTCGGTTGTTAGGTTATATACGAAAATATCCCTAATGAAGGAAAGACAAACTAAGCCATGAAAATGGCCACAAATTTCAAAATGTGCAGTATCTTTGAATGGATTGTTGACATTGAGAATGGACCTAGATCTACCCGGGGCGTGAGAAAACTTGATGATGGAGGGTATATACGTATAGTATTGAGAATCGACCATTACTTGACGTTTGATAAAAATACATTTATCCTGTAAAGAAAAAATTGCAGGATCGTTGATCAGAGCGTACCATAATTTGCAAACAGACTTAAATTAGAGTAGAGACTCTGCCGGAAGCCTTGATAGAATTTCGATCAACAATACTATGGTGAATGCAAGAAAGGATGAGCGGTCATTTTTATTTTATTTTATTTTATTTTTTTGTGCAAACCAAATAACATACCAAAATAAGATAATTTTTGTTTTTTTTGTTTTTTTAATGTATCCTTAATGGTGAAGGAATAATTAAGAATTTTAATAATAAAATAGTAATAATGAACTTACTTTGAAACTTCATATATTATACTTAAACGTTCAAGAAACCATCACTCACTACACATAGGAATCTAACACATATTGCGATTGTAGAGGGTGACCCGACCCGTGACCCAATTTGCAGTCCAAGATCAATGCCTTCCCAAACTGCAACTACTTTCAATTGTCCCGACCTAGTTCCTTCCTGTGCCAATGTTATTTTGCCAGTGTCATATAGAAAGTGCGAGTATTCCTTCTTTCGGCAATCGCTGTTGAAAAAGATTTTTTGAATATCAGATCACTGTCGATATAAGATCATCGATATCATCTAATATAATCTTAGGCCAGATTCATTCTTTGTTTTTGGCATGATGTGTCAAATATTCTGCTTTAGGTTAGGATTTTATTTTTACCGTATATGGAATATATGTTAGATATTATATCTTAATTTTTTTTTCTTTATGATTTGATTTATAGTATATTTTATTTTATTATGAATATTTAATTAGTTTATATATTTTTCTTACGTGAAGGTATTGGTGGGGTCACTTATTGAGTATTTCTTGTTTCAGATTAAGGCAAGACATTCCTGTACGGTTGACAACGACATGACAACTCGAGACCATGGTACATGCATAGGGTAGTTGCATTTATTTTCTTAATCTTAGGTTAGAATAAGATGTTTTTTTTTTTTTTTTTTAATTTAATTTAATTTATTTTATTTAGTCTTTTGTTGTGTCATTTTAAAGGTGTTTTCAAAACGGGTAAGTCTATGACTATGTTTTAAGGTAAAGGTAATGTTTTATGAAAGTTTAAACGAAGTATTTTCGCATTCATATTTATGATATTTATATACAGTAGCGACCTTAAATTAAGTAGAAAATTTTGGGTAGTTACATGTGTACATGTATCGTGTGGGGGCAAGATCCTAGTTGAATCATATCATATATATATATACAATGAGTGACCTTGCCGCTTTTAAGACACGACCCTATTGTAATTACTTATATGCTCGAGTCTTTACTTATATGCTCCTTCGCTACATCGTTTAGTACTGAACCAAACTATAGTCCAAATAAGTATCAACGAACACACATGGAAGCCCTTTTATTGGAAGAACTTTGGTCACGTGAGTTTTAATATTGTAAGAAATCACCCGTCCTTCGTTGGCTTCCATTAAAAGTTCATCTGAATTCACAAACAACAATGGTTTCTCGACTCCAAAAACATGACCAATTGTCATTAGTTTTGACCATAAAACGACATCTTTCTCCATCTCCCAAACGTCGAACGTTTTTTCATTCCCTGTTTTTGAGTAGTGAAATATAATAATTGATCCATTCAACGTCCCCATACTTATATACTCCATACGCTCATTCACTACATCGTTCGGTACTGAAATTTCGCCAAAAACTTCTTCACTCATGTCGAACGTGTGTATAATATTAGTTCTTCCTTCTTTGTATGCCCACCAATAATATGTTCCTTTATGATGCATTTGGGGAGTAGGTGCCCTCGTTACACGCCCACAAACAGTGGATTCAATTTCCCTCCATTTTTCTTTCCTCAAATCGTAAATTTCGACTCTAGCGGGGAGATTAGTTTCTCCATATTGGCTCCCAAATTCTACAACCCTAACCACTTTGAAATCCCTAGATTTAGAATCGTATCCAAATCCAACTGCATTTGTGGACGAAAAATCAATGTCATAAATATCCCCAGGATAATGAAGAATCGATAACGGGAGCTTATGAAACTTTTCAGTCGTCATATTAAATAGGAAAATATCCCTATTGAAGGAAAGACAAACCAAGCCATGAGAATGGCCGCAAATAACGAAAAACGCAGTATAACTGAATGGATTGTTGACATCGAGAATGGACATAGATCGATCAGGGGCGAGGGAAAATTTGATGATGGAGGGTATATACGTAAAGTGTTGAAAATTGACCATCACTCGACGCTTGATAAAAATACATTTATCTTGAAAAGAAAAATTTATAGGATCGTTGATCAAAGCGTACCAAAATTTGCAAACCGACTTAAATCGGAGTAGAGACTCTGTCGGAAGCCTCGATAGAATTTCGATCAACAATACTGTAGGGAGATCTTTCAGAGTCGCCATTAGAAGGCTTTAAATTTTTTTCAATTCAGGCTTCGAGTTTTATTTGACGACCTCTTCGTTGTTATATAAGGATGAGGTGAATCCAAGAGAGAATGGGTGTAAATTTTTTTTTTTTTAGTTTTTACTGCAAACAAAATAACAATTAAATATAAAAAAAAACAAACTTACCTGATTTTGGTTTTTTTTTCCATCCTTATTTACCAAGGAAATTACCAAAATTCTTTTTTTTTTTTTTTTTTAATTTCTTCTCATAATAAATAATAGAATTAAATTTAGGATTTCATGTACACGACTGGATTCGAACCTGCGCGTGGGGTAACTTAAAAAAATTATCTTAATATTTGCATTAAAAAACGTAGATGTTGAAAATATTTAATTTAATTTTTTATTTTAAATATGCATAAATTTATTTTATTGTTTAAATCAATGAATTAATTATATAAAGTAGTCATTTTTAATAAAATAAAAATAATTCATAATATATAAAATATGATGACTCACTTATAAATGTTTTTTTTTTAATTGAAAAAAGTATTTGTTTATTTTGGGATTTTAATTAATTTAAGCAATAAATTGAACCAATTTGTTTGATGATGTATATAAAAGTAAGATGCTCACTACTTAAAATTCATATTATCATCTAATTATTGCATTTTTTTCAATTTAATTATAAAATTATTCATATTATTATCTAATTATTGCATTTTTTTTTCAATTTAATTAAAAAATAATTAATTTAATTTGAAAGTGACCTTTACTTGAATTTTAATTTGAGGATGAAATTTGTTTTATTTTTCTAAAAATATAAATCTCAAATTCGCTCATTTTTTTAAAATTATTAATATTTTATTTATTTATTTATTTTTCCCATTTTTTTTCGTGGGGAGTGAATTTCTTTCATTTTCCTATATATATATATATATATTGCCATTTTATCTTCTCAATCTCTATCTTCCATATACTCCTTTCTCATTCTTTCTCTCTTGTTTCAGTTCGTTTTCTCTGCTAAGTTTTAGTATTTTCAAATAGTTCAACAATGGCTACCGACAACGTGCACCAATACTCTATGTTATAATTCACCTCCAAACGAGTTTGCCGTTCATGGTCCTTAGCCGAGCAACTACTCCAACGCCAAGCTTGTTTGCTGAGGAACAAAATTTTCTTCGAAGAATAAGGTACCATATGGTGTCATGTAGAAAATTGAGATTTTGTCTATCTATTTAAAAGTATATAACTCTCTCTATTTGTTGTCCATTTTGAACGTTGTCAACCTCAGCTCGACTGGTAGCACATCCCACCAATCTATGTCATCGAAGGTGATATTTAGGTCGCAATAGGAAAGAAGTCAGTCATCCACTGCAGCATCAATCATATAACTAAAAACCATCGATGGTACAAAATTATATTGTGTTTTGATAAAAATGGAGTGACTCTTATTGACTGTCTGTTTGCTCGTAAGTGCCCAACTTAGTGTAGGTGGCTCTTGCCTTAACAATTGTTTTTTTCCTGTCCCTTAAGATGTGCTTCTATGTTATGAAAAAAGTGATGAGGTAAGAGCCACTTAAACTGAGTTGGGCACTTTGCGGCCGAATGGACAATCAATGAGAGTCGCTCCATCTTCATCAAAGCATAATATGATTTCGTGCAAATGATTGTTTTTAGTTGTTTGATTGATGTTGCAGTGAAGCCCTGATTTCTTTCCTATTGCGGCTTAAATGACGTTGGAGTAGTTACTTGGCCATAGACCATGAATAGTGAACTTACTTGGAGGTGAATTAAGACAGTGGGTACAGGTGCATGTGGTCGGGTGGCCATTGTTGGACCATTTGAAAGTACTCAAATCGAGCATTTACAAACAAGATCAAAATCGAGAGGGGGAGCACAAAAAGATGAACATTAGCCAAGATCAAACTCAAGCAGATTAGAATTCTAAACCCTTTATCTCATTTTTCTCCCCGTTTCTTTTCTTTCTTTCCCTTTCTTGCATGGATGATAAAATGACCAATTTACCCTCTAAGTTGACTTTGACCAATTAATTCAGTCTCCAAGACCCTCGATAAAATTACAAAAGTTCTAAAATATTTTGAATATTAAGGTGAATTTAGCTTACCTTCTCCTTCATTTATTTAATTGCTTATTGTTCTTACATTAAAGGAAAATTAATATAAAATAATTTTATAATTGCTTATTTTATGAATAATATATTTAAATTATTTCCTTTAAAAGTAATTCACATGTTTATAGTGACTTATATGAAACCATTGACTAACATAAATATATTTTTATACTCGAATTAGTAATATAAAATAATTATATTAAAATTTGAAAATACAAAGATAATTTAATTATTGTAATAGTTATTTAGAATTAGAAGTATAATTTTATTAAATTCAAATTACAATCTTAAAATTTAAGACATATTATTCTTAATTAATTACTAATATATTTTTTAATTAATGAAAATTAAATTAAATTAAATTTATAATTATTAACACTACATTAAAATTAATAATATAATAATGCAAATATACTAAATTATTTTATTATTATAAATAAATATAATTATATTTGCTTAATTCATTTTTATGGTAACATATATTAACATAAAAAATTATTAAAATTAAATTAATATTTGTTTTTAAAAGATTAATTTCCCAAAATTGCAAAATCAAATGTTAAGTCTTGACCACAAATTAAGGAAGGAGTTAGGTTGAAGTCCACGTTGGCAGAGTAAAAGCGACAGCTCAGCAAACCTCCACCACAAATTAAGTCTTACACCGGGCCCACTCCTCTTCCCCAAATGCGAAATGAAACCCAAATGAAATTCAAATTCACCTCCGTCCAATCAAACTCCAGTATTTGATCAGTCTTCCCAGCCACAACCAACTTCAGATACGTTTCACACGTGTCGTCTCGCTCGCTCCCCTCCACTCCACTTCACAGAACCCACGTGACGTCACGTGCTCACCTTCCCTCCCAGTTTCAACCAAACCAAACCCATTTCTGGTCTTCAATCCCAAATCTTTCTAAACCTCTGTTCATTTGGTTTTTTTTTTTTTGGTGAATTTTTCGCTTCTGATTCTGTGTCTTTTCTTGTTCGTCTTGTTTTTGTTGGACGTTTCCCAGCTTTAGATCGGCGTTCTGTTTCCGGAGTTTGATGCTTTCTGTTGCAGATTTCGAGATTTTCTTTCCTTAACTTTCTTTTCCGCTAAATTCGGCGATGTGCGGATCAATCTTCGATCAGTTGTTGGATTTGAATTCTGGATTAGAGATTCTGTCAAGGTTTTTCAGCTATGTTTGATTGGAACGACGAAGAGGTAACTCCTCCTCCTTCCGTTTTACTTCTTTAATGTGATTTTTTGTGAGTGGACAGTGTTTCTAGGTATTGATTAGCTTGTTTGGTTTTTAGTACTACCATGGAATACTTTAATTTTATTGCAAGGTTGAGAAATGAATCTGATATTTAGGGATGCCAATTAGTAACTCGTGGACTGGGGAAAGCATTTTGGGAGGATCTAAATGAAGCATTTTAGGATTGGTAGCAGAATAAAGTTCATTGTATTATATCTAACTGGTTATGTGGTTGAACATTTAAGTGATTCTATGATGTATTGCATCGTTTTCTTTCCTTGTTTTTGATTAGAAGTGCTGCTAAAATCATTGTTGATTACAATTGATAATTAGGGAACTACTAAAATTTTCCTCTCCTAAATTATGATCTTAAATTTCTGTGGAAATTTCAGCTTGCGAACATAATATGGGATGAGACTGCTGATAGTGATGATCATATTGTGCCTTATCCGGAGGCTAGTGAGAATTATTATGACAAGAAAGAATGGAATCAAGACACAGCATACACGAAGCTTGTGGAGCACAAGTCACCTGGGACTAATGCTGATGATGCCCATGGAAGAAAGCTGGAAAGCCTTCCTGTCAACGAAGAAGGAACCTCTGCCTCAAACCTCAGCAATGATCCATTGGTTGACTTATCCTTGTCCAAAACTTGTCAAATTGACCAAGACGCCAATGGTACTGAAGAATCTCGTGAATTAACTGAAATTAGCAAATATAATTCATCAAGACATGGTAAAATTATGTTTTTGATTTTCAGTAAATTCTAGATGATTATGTGCTGTTACATTGACGAGCAACAGTATAAAGGGTCGACTGTGTACTAATTCTTTTAATGGCTTGTATGTTGATAGCTGTAACAACCAAAGGTGCACAAATTTTTCAAAGTACTGAAGAAGGTGAAGAAGGTAAAGAACAGGGTGATTTTGTTGACTATGGATGGGCTAATATTGGAAGTTTTGATGATCTAGATAGAATTTTCAGGTACACATGTAATTATTCTCTAAACTCCTTGATTGAAGATTATTAAATTTAAAAAAAGAACAACAACAACAACAATCAGAAACTCTTCTCTTGACTGAAGTCAAATGATAAGCATGATGAAGAGGAAAGAATGTTGTGACCGGACATTGTTTTATATCCTTTTGGAAGAGACCGTTGTTGTCATGTTTTCTAGATGAAGCGAAACAGATTCTCATAGATCTCCTCCCTTGTGTTGTTTAAACGTATTCTTCATGTCCAATTGATTGATTCACTCCCTCAGAGAAACAATAATCATTTTAGTGTAGTTTTTTTCCACTTATATACACACGTACATATTATTACTAAAGTGCAATGTAACTGAAGTTTTGGGATTGTAGTATGCCTTAATCTTGTTCGTATTCTCTTGCCCTTATCTTTTAGTCTGCAAAAATCCAATAATGATTTATATTATCTTATAACCGAAGTACGGGGTACCAGTGCATGTGTACGAGTTAATAACTAGTTCCTTTCTTTTTTCTTTTTTCATTTTTTTTTCTTGGTCCTGTAAAAAGGCTATTTTATTCTTTGAAATGTTTTTTCTTTTACCTATTTTAGTTCTTTTTTTCTCTAACCAATGATATCCATTGCACTGCATATCCTCACAAGTGGCAATTTTGTAGCAACGATGACTCAATATTTGGCCAAGTAAGTCTCAGTGATCCTGATGAGCTATGGTCTTCTTCTTTGAAAGATGTGTCCAACAGCACAACAAAACTATTCCCAACCAAGGAGTCACGGAATTTGGAGTCAGGAGTGGACTCTGGTAAAGGCAAGAATCCAGAGTATTCGAGACTAAATGAGCAATTATCTATTCTTGGCAATGAGCAAAACTTTGATGCTAGATTGCTTGGGTTGCAGACTAGAAGTGCAATCTTAACTAATGTGGAAGAAGATGCCACTGGAGCAATCGCAAATGATGGGGTATGATGCATGTTGAAGTAGTGATTAATAGAGTGCATCTTCTGTTTCTATTTTTTGAGCAAACTGAAAATTCTATGTAATTTTTTGGCTTATTCAGACAGATTTGGAGAATGTGGAAAAGCCAGCTGCAGCCACCCTTCATCAAAGAGCTGGCAATATCTTGACTGCCAATGAGTTTTCAAATAAGGTTCTTTTCACATTTGTTTATTGAAGTAACTAGTTAATTAGCGTAGCCTTTATTTTGTTGTCTATATTTAAGCTTTTTTTACCTGCTGATGAAAATCACATTTATCAAGTGATTATGTTTTAAATACTTCAATGGTAATTTATCTAGCATAATGCTCATCATTTGCAGAAAGCATGCTTTCCATTTTCAAGTAGTTTAATTTTCATAGGATAACCTGGTTGTAAAAAGTCACTTCTTGAATGTATCTTTGTTGATATTTGAGTTATCAGTCACTGGGTTGCCAGTTCCGATGTATCAATGCATTTGAATGTACTTCCACTGGTTTAGGATGTTTTTCTTGAACTGTTCTGGAAGGTGGTACCTCATGTTCCCACTCTCACGTTGAATTTTTCTGCAACTCTTTCCCACATCGATTGGAGAAGGGAACGAGTGCCAGTGAAGACGCTGGGCTTCAAAGGGGGTAAATTGTGAGGTTCCATGTTTCGGTTGGGGAGGAGAACGAAACATTCTTTATAAGGGTGTGGAAACCTCTCCCTAGCAGACGTGTTTTAAAAACTTTAAGGAGAACCCCGAAAGGGAAAGTCCAAAGAGGACAATATCTGCTAGCGGTGGGCTTGGGCGGTTACAAACTACCTTTGGCAGGAAGGTTACTGTAACTACAAGTATAAGAGGATTAATTTCTGATTTATTCGACAATACTAACATTGTAGCAATGGCCATTAGTTAGAACTGACAGGTGAGGTTAGCCTGGATACTAGTAAATTTGAAAGGAGCAACAGACACTTATTTCTTGTTGTCTGTATATTATGTGTCTTCGTCTTCCTTTTTCTATTTACCAACCTTTTATGTCCGTTATCTAATATTTATTACTTTTTCATGCTTCAGATTGGTGGTATGCAGAAAAGACTGTTGAAATCTCGTAAAAGAACTGAAGGGAGAAGTGAGGAGAAGATGTTTCAAGATATTCGTGGTAATAACTGGCCTTCATCAACGAGCCTAGCAAGTCACTTTGATAACAATTTAGCTCTACAACTGGGAACACCTTCACCTTCAGTTATCACTAAACATACTCAGCTTCAAGGACTTGAACCATTGCAATACCAGCAAGCTTCAAATCCCTTGGTGCACCAACCATTTTACGCAATTGCTGCAAATGCGTATCCCGGCATGCCTTTGCTGTCCCAAATGCGTATCAGTCATGGTATTTCCCCAGGTGGTGTGAGTCGTGTAGACAAACCAGCTGACAGCTTTGTGAAGTCTCTTACCATGACCCCTCAAGAAAAAATCGAAAAACTGAGGAGAAGGCAGCAAATGCAGGCAATGCTTGCCATTAAAAAACAACAGCAACAGTTCAAGAATCAAGCCTCTATTGCTAGTCAATCCATTTCTCCAAACAGTCCCCAAGAAATTCAGTCTCAGCACATTGAAAAGACTGATCTCGATTCCGAAGAAATATACACTCTTCCTGCACTAGATCCAAAGTCGCCTTTAGAGCAGGACAATTCCTATACAATCTCCTCTGCGGTTGATCGTTGTTCTATGGAAGAAACAATTCTTTGTAGGCTTCAAGAGATTATTTCAAAGGTACACCTGACTTGTTTGTGGATTACTTTCCTTCTATTGTAACCTGACTTTTGTTACAATCCTCTAGAAATGTTTTACTACAGCTGGATTTCAAAATCAGACTTCGTATCCGGGACAGCTTGTTTCGATTGGCTCAAAGTGCAATGCAAAGACATTATGCTAATGATACAAGCAGCTCCAACAAATGTACCAGAGATGAGCATGCCATCAGTGCAAAAGGAGAAATCGATAGTCATTGTGGGTTAGTCAACACACTTAAGTTCTCATTCTCTCGCGTAAGGTTGTTCAAAGATTCTCCCCTTTTCTTTTGCTGGGTGGCATGAGTTGAGTAACCAAGTCCATTCTTAGGATGCAACCACGGTGACAACAAAATAATTTTAGATTTCTTACAAGTAGTTGATTTTCAGTGAGTTCCCTCTTAAGTTCTGTGATGTCCTTTTCATTATCTTTTTCTTTTATCATTTTCTAGAATGTCTGGGGTGCGGGACGCTGAAACAGAGACGAACCCCGTTGATAGAACTGTGGCTCATCTGCTGTTTCATAGACAATTCGAGTTGTTGCAAAACTATCCTGATGCACCCGAATCTCCTATTTCCACCAAGCTTTCTTATGAGCAGCAGAAGGCAGGTTTGAAGAGCATGCCAATGGAATTCATACCTGACAGCGTGTCGGGCAAGCGTCATATTTCTCTGGATGGGTCTAAAAGTTATTCGGATAACACGTCGAATACTGGACTGGTAGATGATGCTGTTTTGGAGTATGTAGCCTCCCACTGAGGAGATGTGCATGTTGTTATGAAAATATCATACGGGTAATTTACTTCATTCCTTTCTTTTCCATGCTCAGTTGCTAGCTTCTCATGGATGACTATATGGACTATTGCAAGTGTCTTCATTTCCTTCACCTGCCTACTACATACAGGGGCTTCAAAACATCAACCAACTCGTGGATCTTGAAGTATTGAAATCTCGAAACGTACATAATGAAGTCGGAACAATGATTTGGAGTCCAACTTGTTTGTATCTTAACATGCACCAGCAGTAACTGAGTTGTGATAGCACATGTGATGCTGTCTGTAGTGTTATAAGCATTTGAATGCCTTATTTTAGTCGGTCTTGGATGATTGAAACATAACATTAGATCCTGTTATTCATCACTCCATATCATTGGAGTTTCCCCAACTAAAGTAAAATTTTGATATGCCTCAAAAAGTAGAAAATTCTATATAATTCTATTATATATAGAACAGACACTTGATACAATTCTATTATATACATAGAAAAGACACTCGAGGCGAAGATGAAGTGATTTTCTCTCGTTTCTTATCTGTTTAGTTAACGAAAAAAAATTCTACCCACCTTCAACTCAAGAACGTTCAAGTTTATGCTCCAACCTAGTATTTGGATATACCAAGAAAGATGTACGGTCTAAAGATTTTCTCTTGTTTCTTATCTATTGACTTTTTGGTTCATCACGAGGAGAGATCGAGCTTCGAAAAATAGTAAATGGTCTTCTCAACAAACAAATAAATGTACTACCATTAACTTTTTACACAACTTTCTTTCTTTTAGGTATTTTTACTTGTATGAAATTCCCATATCTGGAAATAGATCCAGCCATGGGCCACAATTTTGGGCCTTCACAAACTCCAGAGATGGGTTAGCCATTTAGAAATTGAAAGCCCAGAAGAAAGCTAAGTCACATATCTGGAAATGGATCAATCCATGGGCCGAAACTTGGGCCTTCACGAACTCCTGAGATGGGCTTGCCATTTATAAATTGAAGGCCCAGAAGAAAGCTACTACCGAAATGCCGAAGCAAATGACAGAAGGTAAGCTTTGATGTCGTCATTTGTTGAGCGAGTCCCGAGCTTTGTGTGGGCTATGGCAGTCAAAACTCGAAGGCCTATATGAGCTAAGTGGTAAAGAAGAGCCAAGCTGAAGGCCGTGATTTCGATGGCTGAGACTCCGACGATGGAAGATAACAAGCAGAGGAAGTGGAAAAGAAAAGGCACTTCATCCTCGTCGGCTCGAATCAATAATTTGGACGATGGCTGTTTGATGCATATTTTCAGCTTCCTTTCCCCCATACCAGGTACCTTTTGTCTCTCTCTCTGTTGGCTGCCTGCCGCACTGTGTTTCAATTTGTTATCCAATGTTTTTTCGTAAAATTTGTTTGATCTATTTGAGGATTTCTTTTTGTTTCCTCTTAAAATTGCTTCGTTTCGATGAAATTGAAGGATTCTTCTGGTGTGCCACAAATTAAGAGGTTTTTTGGGAGGAAGAGACTGAAAATTTGCTATTTAGGTATTTCTGGAAATGGATTGGGAGAAGAAATATAATTCTGATTTCGAATTTGACTTAAGTTGGAATTTGTTATTTCATTGCATATCTAAATCCAAAAAACTCGTTTGAAGAGATGGAATGCAAATCTTTCTTATGTTGAGTCTATCGGAGTTTTTGATTGAGACTTGTCAATATTCATTACGTGTGGTTCAAGTGAACTTCCTGAGCCTCAACAGTTCTTGATATGTGAGGTTTAAAAGAATTTCTTGTAAAGTTAGAAGTTCTTTCCTGGACTTTGGGTATGAATTGGTTGGGCTAACTAGTTGGAAAGAGATAAGAAAAATTCTGGAGGCAATAGTGAAGATCTACTAATTTTGCTCTAAGAACGCCAGTTCTTTGTACTTTGTGCATTTCTTTTGCTTCTATTCCAGTGGCAAATTTTTATCATTAGCCTTGTGAAATTGTTAGTTAGTGGATGCCGCCTGCATATTTCCATGGAGTTTCTGCTTTTTTTGTCACTTTTGCCATTGAGTTTGCAGATCGGTATAACACCGCCCTCGTTTGCCACAGATGGCGTTACTTGGCATGTCATCCGAGGCTGTGGCTGCGAGTAGAACGATCTATTAAAGATTTGTCCGAGTCTGGAGTTTTCCCAACCGTTGAGGCAGCTGTTGCTGCTGCTAGGTAAGTTGTTGCATGTTCATGTTTCTTTTTTATTTTTTTATGAGGAAATAATAAGAGTTACTTGTTAATAGAGCTTGAATGATTTTGTTCTTCATAGGCCTGGGGACACCATACTAATTGCAACAGGTGGAGTTCATTCTGCCTCTAACATTCAAATTACAAAGCCACTTTGCCTGGTATGCTCTTTTTCCCCGCCTTCTTTTGGCAGCTTGGGAGTTAAAATGTATTCTTCCTATAGGATTTAAATACCATCCAATTGCGAGGAATATCTTCTGAAATCATGTGTGGTTTTTTGAATAGTTTCGCTACCCTTTAACACGAAAAAAGTGCCTTATGTTTTATGTGCGAATAATTGTTAATAACTAAGAATTGTGATCCGTGTCTTTAATAAAATTGCTAATAAAATTGCTATATAAAGCTAGAACTTGGGTTCTGTTATTCTGCCTTTAAAAAATGTTTGCACACTTTCTTTCTTCTCTTTGTAGAGAAGCTAAGAAATTATAAGAACGAACACAACCTCAACCCTATCATCCAAGTACCAGAGTCTGATAATAATATGTTGCACTATCAAAAGGAAACTACAACGTACGTAAATGCTATTAGTTCTCTCACAAAGTCTTAAAAGAAGGTTACGTTATGCAGTATTAAAGTGAACCTTTGTAGGTTTTGGCCCAGCAATTGAAATTCAGATTAAGTACTTGTTTTGAGAAGCAGTTAAATATTGGTGAAACGTAAAACGGTGGCTTCCTCATCCAGTTGTGCTCAAGTTTTGGACTATAGAGCTTTTAACTTACTTTAGCACCTTTTGTACTATGAAAGTACCAATATGAGTCATGTAGGAACTATTAGTAGAGTAGTAGTGAGGCCACCGAGTCGAACTACTAGATGGCGCATAACCAAACCAACCTAAACCGATTAGTCAACAGTTTAGTTGGTTCATTCTGGTGCGACGTGGCTTTGTAATGTTTAAGCCTTAAAATTTTGGCATTTCAAAGGCTCTAGTAGCATCGAAGCCTAATTGTCCTCTTCTGCTATTTGTTGAAGTTTCAATTTTTAGTTTATGTGTACATTATCAGTTGGCTCGGGTATGAATGATCTGGTCATGCCAAACCTGAAGCTGACTGAATATTACCAATCTTTTATACATGAGAAGTTGAACTATTGAACCGAGCTGGTCTGAACCGAAACCAGCGGCAGTTTTTGGTTGGTTTAATCGGTTTTTTTGGGGGGGTTTTCGGTTTTTCCTTGCATCCCTAATAGAGGGGGTTAGTGTTCTTAGGAGGGAGAGATCATTTTAGGATTGTCCATTGTGGGGCTTGGGAGAGAGATAGCCCTCTCGAAAGGCTATTGTTATATTGTAGTTTCTTTTTCATATTGCAATATATTAGTATTTTGTATTTTTTGTGTTGGGGTACATAACATATACGTCAATCTATTCCATACTTTTTTCTGGCTTAATTTACGATGGCAGTGTACGAACGTTCTCTTTCTCACAATGTGAAACTCATTTCATAAATAACTTTTAAGTTTCACCATTTTCCATCATTTATCTTATCTTAATATTGTTCAGATTGGTGGAGGTGAACTTCCTGAGGAGACAACACTTTTCTGTAGTCGTGGTTCGGAAAGGTACGTGGCATATAATGTAATTTGCAATGGTTAATCCTATACATTTTCTCTCTCTTAACCTTTTGAAAAAATGAACTTGAAAGGTCAAGGACCAAAATGCAGATTTTAGAGATCTTAAAAGTGTAGGAATGAAACCCGACGACTTAAATGGGATGAACTTGAAAGGTCAAGGACCAACATGGAGATTTTAGAGATCTTAAAAGTGTAGGAATAAAGTACAGTTTTAACACGATGACTTAAATGGGACGAACTTGAAAGGTCAAGTACCGAAATGGACATTTTAGAGATCTTAAAAATGTAGGAATAAAGGACGGTTTTAACACGATGACTTCAATGGAATGAACTTGAAAGATGAAAGACCGAAATGGACGTTTTAGAGGCCTTAAAAGTGTAGGAATGAAGGACGGTTTTAAGCTTCTCATTTTGTGACGTTTAGTGGCAACTAATTGAGACTGAACTTTCTGTTTCTTGTTAACAGTGCTTTGGAGTTCCTCTGTACCAGTAAACTCTCTAACTTAACAGTGAAGGCAGAACTTGGTTGCTGCTTGCTTCACAGAAAGGGAAGATTAATTATTGATGGATGTGTTCTTCAATGTGAGTCAAACCCTTTGGACTACCTATCATGCCCCATTGTTTGTACTGCAAGTCCCGATAGCCTATCGTCTTCCTCGGTGAAAGGCGGTTATACAGATGGCGTTTCTGTTTCACAAACCCGCATCGAGGGTGGTGCCAAAGCTATCCTAACGAGCGAGGACCTTGCGTTACAGCACGTTCGAGTTATTTATGCTCGAACAGCTTTGTTCTTTTGGTTTGACGTCGAACACAAGTTGCAATAATTTCCTTGTAATCCATTAGCAATGTGTATCTGTTTCAGCTGGTTAATCCTTAGGTATATATTGGTGATTCTTTAACTTGTATGATACTTCTGTTTAGGCTCGTCACATAATCGGTTTCGCCCCTAAATCTTTCGTGGTCGCTTTGTTTTTTATTCTTAACGTTTGGAGCTCCGATATGTAATTATTTCGAAAAAAAAATGATCGTCTTAGCTTATATTTTTTGTGTTTGACAATCACTCAAAATTTGTTTGATATATTACATTATTTTCTATTTAACTGGTAAGGTGAACTTTTGCACTTAAAAAAATGAATATATATATTGTTATTGTACAGTTAAATATAATTAGACCTGGAATTTTTAAAGTTAGTTATTTGTGACGTATGTTTATTAACTCGTGAGATTGGAGCATTGTCACAATTGGGTTCTTATGAGATGTTTGTAAGTGGTGTGGCACTCACTCTCACCATCTTAGGCATTCTCACACCTAAAACTGGTTTGAAAAACTTGAGAGTAGGCACGACTGAAATTTTCCATCCTCTTTTGGATGAATATGACAAGACACGGACCAAAATTATAATAGAGAGAAAATATATGAACTAAAAAATTCCATTAAAAAAATGTCAATTAAATTTAGATAATTTAGCTTTTATACCTCTGTAAGAAATTACATTAAATACTAAATTGTTACTCTTTTAATATAATGACATATTATTCTTATAAAAAATAAATCAAAATAAGTATTAATTGAACCAGGTAATATTAAACTCAAAAAAGTAGTAACAAAGTCCAACAAATTAATTGAACAAAAAAGAGAAAACTTGGAAGACATTGTGTCTAAAAAAACAGGACCCGATCCATGCCATCATTGATTACTCGTTTTGTGTGTTTAAGCTCATCGGGAGGGAATCAAAACATTAACTTTGGGTAATAACCAGTGTCTTTATCCACTAAGTTATGCTCAAGTCTTTACTCATATGCTCCTCCGCTACATTGGTAAGGGTGGTGGACCCGAACTAAAGTCAAAAAAAGTATCCGCGAACACACATGGACGCCCTTTTATGGGAAGAACTTTGGTCACGTGAGTCTTAACATGCCTCCGCTACATTGGTAAGGGTGGTGGTGGTGGACCATAACTAAAGTCAAAATAAGTATTCGCGAACACACGTGGACGCCCTTTTATGGGAAGAACTTTGGTCACGTGAGTTTTAACATGGTAAGAAATCACTTGTCCTTCGTCGGCTTCCATTAAAAGTTCATCTGAACTCACAAACAACAATGGCTTCTCGACTCCAAAAAAAGGACCAATTGTCATTAGTTTTGACCATGAAAAGACATCTTTCTCCATCTCCCAAACCGAGAACGTTTTTTCATTCCCTGCGTTTGAGCCGTGAAATACAACAATTGATCCATTCAACATTCCCATACTTATATTAGGGTTTAACATCACATCCTCCTCCACTAAATTGTTCGGTACTGGAATTTTGCCAAAAATTTCTTCGCTCATGTCAAACGTGCGTATAATATTTCCTTTTGTATTTCTTGACCACCAATAAGATTTTCCTTCATGATGCATCTCACAACCCCCTGTTATCATTAAATACCTAAAATTAGGGGATTCAATTTCCCTCCATCTTTCTTTCCTCAACTCCCAAATCTCCACTCGAAGTGGTAGAAGATTATAGGCTCCCTCTTCGTCCGGGAATTGTACAACCCTAACAACTTTGAAATCCCCAGATTTGGAATCATATCCGAATCCAACACCGCTTGTTAATGAATCAAACATTTCATAGGGATCTTCATTGTGAAGAATCGATGATGGAAGCTTACGAAACTTTTCGGTCATCATATTAAAGAGGAAAATATCTCTATCGTACAAAAGACAAACTAAACCTTGAGAATGACCGTGAATAGTATTTTTTCGAAAATCACTTGATGGATTGTTGACATCGAGAATGGAAATAGATCGATCAGGGGTGTGGGAAAACTTGATGATGGAGGGTATATACGTATAGAGTTGAAAACCGATAATTATTCGACGGTTGATATAAATACATTTATCTTGTAAAGAAAAAATTGCAGGATCGTTGATCAGAGCGTACCATAATTTGCAAACAGACTTAAATTGGAGTAGAGACTCTGCGGGAAGCCTTGATAGAATTTCGATCAACAATACTATGGGGAGATCTTTTAGAGTCGCCATTAGAGGGTTCAAGTTTTATTTAACCATCGTTCATCATTATATAAGGAAGAGGTGAATGCAAGAAAGGATGAGCTGTCATTTATCTATTTATTTATTTATTTATTTTTGTGCGAACCAAATAACGTACCAAAATTAGATAGTTTTTGTTTTTTTTGTTTTTTTTTTTTTGCTATTTTTAATGCATCCTTAATGGTTAGGGAATAATTAAGAATTTTAATAATAAAATAATTTTAATGAACTTACTTTAAAACATCATATATTATACTTAATCGTTCAAGAAACCGTCACTCACTACACATAGAAATTTAACACATATTGCGACTGTAGAGGGTGACCCGACCCGTGACCCAATTTGCAGTCCAAGATGAGCCCCTTCCCAAACTGCAACGGCTTTCAACTGACTCGACCTGGTTCCTTCCTATGCAATGTTATTTTGTCAGTGTCATGCAGAAAGTGCGAGTACTCACATATGGAGAGCCTTCTTGCATGCGTGTAGGTGCGTGACAACGTGTGAGGTGTGTCACAATCCGCAATATGATTGTGACCTGAGTAAGTCATCGAGGACGATGACTAAGTTAAGTGGGGGAGAATGTCACAACCTTACTATGAAGAGAGTAGGTTGTGACCCTCACGCCATGACAAGCAAAGGGGTGTCCCTCAAGAGACGCCCATCCGGCCATATGCGGGCCAACGAAGAAGAATGCCATGATGCGATCGAGGAGGACGATGCATCATCCAACACACCACCACGCAAAGTGGGCATTGAAGACATGTTGAGACACAAGCATAACAGAGACATCAGCATAGACATGAAGGACAAGATAGGCTTGTTGAAGGGCCGGGTAGGGCCCCGGGCCTTAACCTCAAAAGTCGAGGTTCCGGAAGGAATTTGGTCATGCGGTTCGGGAGTTAAGTCCGTCCATATGAAATATGAATGCTCGCCAAGTTTGGTGTCAATCGGACATGGGACGGACAATGCACGACACCGTATGACACCTCACGAAAATCATGTCTACTCCTGGTAGAATGAAAATGGCTCAAAATGTACTATAGGGGGGTACCATGGTGTTAGCTCTCCACCACCCCTGGGCCCTGTGGCCTAAGTGAGCTACCCTGTGGCACATACGTGTGTCACAGTGTGGGCGAGCGTGCCGAGACGAGTGTCTCGGGGCGACTTCCTTTGAAATGGGTTTTTGAAGGACAGTACCGGACGGCACGGGTGTGCCGGTATTGCGCCCTAGCCCGCGTGTTGGAGGTTGCTACATACACCCGCTATCCGATACGGTATCCGTAAATGACTCGGCATAGGCACGGGAGGGCCTATGCCTCGATAGAACCCGGATGGATGGATGTCCGGGAAGTCCCGATGAGATGAACGACACGCGGGCCCATTCTCGATGGCATGACCGAACGAGTTATGATGAGCGACGACATCCCGAGACTCGGGATGGCGTCAAGACATATGGACCCTGTCGATGGAGATCGAGATGGCAAGATGAGATGCGACGTTGTATTGAGAGACCTTGGCCCGAGCAGAGGCAAGGTCGAGCCGAATGAGTTGGCCTAGCGTAGAGGCAAGTCGGATGTGTCGCAGATGATTGAACGTACACGCACAGGCGGCGTGTGTGGTTGAACAAGCTTGGATTCCGCACAAGCGATGTTCGATTGGCGAAGACAAACCTCGCCTAAGGTCCGACGAAGCCACAAAGCCGGGGCGAAAAATATAATGGGGCTTAATTCCCCTTAAGGCTGGTCGTGAACATGTATAGATCACGACGCCGCACGGTCAAAGATATAGGACCGTGACAAGGTGCTCCTTCTTTTTCTGTTTGACCTCCGTTCAACTATCTATATTATATAGATAATTTTGATTATTTTATTTTAAATTATTATCGATGTAATTTTATGATTTTTTTCCTAGGTTCCTCGAGGCATTCTAAGCATTTTTTTTTTTTGTCCTTCTACAACAGTTGGAGATTCAACCTCTAAGGTCCTTAATAAAATCTCAACCGCTCGAAATTAAAAAGCAAATGAAAAAATTTTCGTATCTATTGGGCTCGGCGGTTACAATAGGTACTGAAAAATGTGTCTGCCGCTGTTTCTGTTAAGAATGTGAAACATAAATAGAATTGGGATCGAAAGTATGATCTTCATCGATGTTTACAACGTTTTAAATAGGATAGAAACTATCCACTACGGAAAAATATATAACTAACTAATATAAAATATACTGCTAACAACTCCCAAAATATCTAAGATATACTCCCTAACTAATTATTAAAGTATATCTCCAAATATCATATCTTAATACTCCCCCTCGAGTTGGACAGTGTATGTCAATCACACCCAACTTGTCCTTCAAAAAAAATCAAACTGATGTCTTCCCAAAGCTTTAGTGAAAACATCTGCCAATTGCATTTTAGTCGAGACATAACACGGTTTGATGATTCCAGCTTGTAACTTTTCTCGAACTATATGACAATCTATTTCAATGTGTTTCGTACGTTCGTGAAAAACTGCATTGGCTGCTATATGTAATGCTGCTTGATTATCACAATATAATAATGCTGGTTCGGATAGTGGAACATTCAAGTCTTGAAGAATGTAACTTAACCAAGTTAACTCTAAACAAGTATTTGCCATAGCTCGATACTCGGCTTCTACTGATGATTTGGACACATTAGTCTGCTTTTTAGACTTCCAAGAAATAATTGAATTTTCAAGGAAAATGCAGAACCCAGATATAGACCGTCTGGAAGTTCGACAACCACCCCAGTCAGAATCGCAATATGCTTGTAATCTTAAATTGTTTTCAGATGGTAGTAGGAGTCCTTGACCATGAGTAGCTCTGATGTATTTCAGAACTCGAAGAGCTGCCTCCCAATGTGGTTTTCTTAGTTCGTGCATAAATTGACGAAGGATACGAACTGAATAAACTATGTCAGGCCTAGTAACGGTCAAATATATTAATCTGCCAATCAACCGTCTGTATTTACTTGGATCATTCAACTTCTCTCCTTCAGTTAAAAGAAAGTTTTAGATTTTGCTCCATAGGAAATTTTTCTGGACGTGCTTCTATAAGATCTGTGTCTTGAAGGATATCTAGAGCATACTTCGTTTGAGACATAAAAATTACTTTTCTAGACCGAGAAAATTCAATGCCTAGAAAATATTTCAAATTCCCTAAATCTTTGATAAGGAATCTCTTGAGTAAACTAGTCTTGAGGTATTGAATTTCTTTGAGATCATTGCCTGTCAACAGAATATCATCAACATAGATTAGAACTGCAGTGAAAGAAGTACCTCTTACTCTTAGTAAAAAAAGAGTAATCTGCTTGAGTGTAGCCTGCATTTTGTATAGTGATAGAAAATATGGAGAACCAATTGCGAGAAGCCTGTTTTAATCCATAAAGAGATTTATGGAGCCGACATACTGTATTCTCCCCCTGTCGGCGAAGACCTGGTGGTAAAGACATATAGATTTCTTCGTCTAGATTACCATGGAGAAAGGCATTTTCAACATCCAACTGATGGGTGAACCATTTTCGAGCAGCAGCAACAGTGAGTAAGCAACGAAGTGTAGTACGTTTCGCTGTAGGAGAAAATGTCTCTGTGTAATCTATACCTTCAACCAGAGTGTATCCATTTGCTACCAGTCGAGCTTTATAACGTTCAACAGAACCATCAGAGTTGTATTTAACTTTGTACACCCAACGGCAACCAATAGCTTTATGACCAGGTGGTAGAGGAACGAGATACCAAGTATGATTACGTTCCAAAACTGCAATTTCATCATTCATAGCCTGGTGCCATAATGGGTCACCAACTGCCTCGTCATAGGTTTTAGGTTCTGTCTGGGATGTAATAAGAGCTAGAAAAGCACGTTGAGTAGGAGAAAAACGGGAGAATGAAAGGTAATGATGAAGTGGATACCTGGTGCCAGTTCTGGGACCTCAGCTATAGGTTAAATGATTGGTTCCAGAAGACATCTCATAATCCTTATGCCAAGCTGGAGGTTGTTTAGTACGAGTAGAACGTCGGAGTGGAACTGATGTATCAGGTGGGATAGGATTAGAATTAGTGGGTGAATCTGGAGAAAGGAGCAGAGGGTGGAGGAGACGACGAAGTAGTAGGTGAAAGAATAGGAGATGAAGGAGGAATAGGATCATGAAGTGGTACAATAAGAGTCGAAGGAGCTAATGTCAAAGTTTGTGAAGCTGATGAAAAAGTAAAATCATCTTAACAAAATTTAACATCACGGCTGATAAAGAATTTGTGAGATTGCATGTCATACAACTTGTAACCTTTATGACCACAAGGATATCCTACGAAAACACAAGAAATTGCCCGTTGTTCAAATTTTTGCTTAGGATGTACTATAGTTGCATAACATTTACAACCAAAAACTTTAAGACGATGAAATGTAGGTGGAGTGCTTCAAAGGGTGTTTTGTTAGATAAGAATGGTGATGGCGTTCTATTTATAAGATAAACAGCAGTTAAAATGCACTCTCCCTAAAAATTAAGTGGAACCTGTGACGGAAAGAGAAGAGCCCTAGCTATATTTAGGATATGACGATGCTTATGTTCTACGACCCCATTTTGTTGTGGAGTATAGACACAAGGGCGCTGAAATTCAATGCCACAAGAAGTAAAAACTGGTTGCAAAGATAGGAACTCAGTCCCATTGTCTGATCGAACTATTTTGACAGTAGTATGAAATTGAGTTAGAACGAATTTAACAAAGTTCATTAACAAATGATGTACTTCTGACTTATGTTGCATTAGAAAAACCCAAGTACATCGAGTAAAATCATCAACAATAGTGAGAAAAAAACGCAAACCAAAATGGGTAGGAATTTTATGTGGTCCCCAAACATCAGAATGTATCAGATCAAAGGCAGAATGGGTTGTTATTGAACTTCTTGGAAAAGACAACCTAGTTTGTTTTGCTAACGGGCAGATACTACAGTTATGAGAATAACTAGCATTATTAAGATGCAATTGATCAGCTGGAAATTTAAAACGAGAAAAAGAAGATGACCTAGGCGTAAATGCCACAAATCAGATGGCTGAGATATTTGATGAGCGGAAGATTTGATTGGAGATGAAGAAATATGATAGAGATCTTCAAATTGTTTACCCGAGCCAAACATCTTGCCCGCAGCCAAGTCATGCATAACACAAGAATCAAGATAGGTGACATAACATTTCAAGTCATTGTTAAGTTTGCTGATGGACATTAGATTTAAATTGAATGAAGGCACACATAAAACATTGTTTAATTTAAGGTTAGAGCTAAGGGAAATATTGTCAGTATGCGACACACGTGCTGTCCCTCCATTAGGTAAATTTATTGTAGACATGATGGTAGCCTTCAGTTCAAGTCATAACAGAAGATTTTGAGACTATATGATCCGTAGCTCCACTATCGAGAATCCATGAATTAGAACTCGCAGAGTTAATAGATAATGTAGATACTGGAAACAAACTTGCAACATTGATGTGATTGTTAGAATTACCAGAAGGGTGATGATTGATTGCAGATAAGGCTTGTGCTATATGTTGTAATTGCTCAGAAGAAAAATTTGGAATGGAATGAGGTGACTGTTCTTTTGTATTCAACCGAAAAACATCGGCCATATTTGCAGATGATTGATATCCAAACACTCATTAATTGTATGACCACTTTTATTGCAGTGTTCACATGATTTGTCCTTGGCGAATTTTGAATACGTCGTTTTCTTCTGCGCTGCTGATGCAATCGAGAAATTCTCAGTAGGTTCAGAAGTTGCCTGACGCGGCATCTCTTCTTGTACAAGTAATGAATAGGCTTGCCTCACATTAGGTAATGGAGCCATCATCAGTATGTTAGATCTCGTCGTTTTATAAGACTCATTGAGCCCCATGAGCAATTGCATCAACTTGTCTTCTTCGCGTTGATCAACATGTATTTGACGTTGATTACAGGTAAATGGTGTGTGGTATGCTTCCAGTTCATCCCAGAGTGCTTTGAGATTGGTGAAATATGCTGACAGTGCCATGGTTCCTTGTGACATCGTTGCTATCGACTTTTGTATCTGTAAAATTGCTCGGGCATTCTTTTGTGAGAATTGATCGTGAAGATCAACCCACACTTGATGAGTTGTCTTGGCGTGAAGAATGCCTTTAGCGATATCTGCTTCAACGGAATGAGTTAACCAAAATATTATCATACTGTTGCACTGATTCCAGAGTTCAAATTCGGTTGAATTTGCATCTTGAGACGATTCTTCAATTGTGCCTCCAGAGTTCAAATTCGGTTGAATTTGCATCTTGAGACGATTCTTCAATTGTGGCATCAGTGAAACCAATTTTCTTCTTGGCAATAAGAGCATGCATAAGTGATTTACTCCAAGATTGGTAATTTGCTCCATTTAATTTGATTGGAACAAGTGAATATCCCGGCTGATCAGAGTGATGAATATAATAAGGATGTGTTAAATCAAGATCTGAAATTTTGAAGCTGGATTTGGTTGATTCCGCCATAAAGGAAATTTTGATATTTAAGAACACCAAGATCGGTGCTCTGATACCATGTCAAGAATGAGAAATATAATTGGGATCGAAAGTATGATCTTGATTAGTGTTTAACCCGTTTTAAATAGGAGAAAAGTATATTTATATTTTTGCATTTTTTAGAAATACTTTTATCAATTAAAATGAATGGTGCACTTTAATAGTTGAAATAATTTAATTATTTAATTTTCTTAACATAAAGAAATTTACGATTAAAGTAATTTATTTATTTTTTTTCATAGAAGTCTTACACATCTCAGAATGAAGTGCTTAGGTAAAAAGCAAACCGTGGTGGGCAGTCGGCAAAAGGACAATCAATAAGGGTTGCACCATCCTTATGGAAGCATAATACGATTTCATGCAATTGGGTCTGTTTAGTGTTTTTATTGACGTTGCAACGAAGCCCTGGCTTCTTCCCGGTTGCGGCTTGAATGGCATTTTTGATGACTTGATATTGGCGGGATGTGTTGCCGGTCGGACCGAGTTTGGCGGCCTTCAAAATAGCCAGTAGGTCGTATCTGGGGTTTGTGCGAATGTTCAAAGCTGTTTGAAAATATTGAACTTGGTCAAAAACATTCTCCGAACATGGTCCATGTTTATTCCATTCCCTTCTCCAAAAATCTATGTCGTCGGGTCTTTCCAAGTTTGGCCAATGATGAGTCAGAAGTGGTTCGAGTGCAGCAAATCCCTGAACAAAAAAAAAAAACCAGTTAGAATGTGATGCATTTGTAGGAGTCATTTTGTATATGGAAGGTACCTGAATGGTTTCAGAAAATTTTGTTCCTCCGCGGCAAACAAGGTAGCGCTTGGTGTAGTTAGCCGGCCATAGGCCATGGATGGTGAACCTGGTTGGAGATGGTGATTGAGCACACGGGAAATTTGCACATGTGGCCGGAGGCCACTGTTGCACCATTTGAAACAATTCAAATTGGGCATTCACAGAGAAGATGAGAGTGGAGAGGAGGATGAGATGAATATGAGCCATAAAGAGAAGTTAAGTGATGGTATACACAAATTGGAATGGCAATATATACATATATATATAATAGACGAAAGGGAGTGGAGAGCATGGAGAAGAAGGGAGAAAAATAAAAAGATAAAAAAAGGAAAATCCAAAATTATTGAATTTTATGTGTTATCAATTATTTCTCAACCACTCTTTGGTTTAGGTTAATTTTTTGACCCCCAATTGATTCGGTTCGGTTCGGCTTCGGGTTCACTGGACAACAACCTCGACTTGACTCGAACCGGATAAAATGTTATACACTATATTAAGACATGTTACGAATTCACAACAATGTCTCCACGTACGTATTCTTTGTCTAATTTTAATCTTTGTGTCAGGGGTGGGGTGTACATTCAACCCGAATTCTAAGGTTTGGGTTCTGTTCGGTTCGGTTTCGGGTTAATGAGACAAAAACTTCGCGTTGACCGAATAGAGCAACATTTAGAAAGTACATTAAGAACCGTCCTACTTTGGCCCTCTATATTTAACTAGGCACATTATTTTTAGTTTTTTTTTTTATATTTTTATATATTTTTTTTTAATTTCTTTTTTTTTTTTAAATACCTAATATTTCCTTCTATTTCCAAACACATATCATGGTTTATAATACCCATTTATATTATTTTTAATTTCTTTTTTTTAAAAAAATACATCATATTTCCTCTTATTTCTAAACACATTGTTTATAATACCAATAAGCTAAAACAACGTCTATATATATATTTATTAATTTTGATTTATACATAAATTTAGTTATTATTTTTGTTTCAATGGAAAGAAAAGTTTACAAAGTTTATTGATTTTGATTTATACATATGTTTAAGTTTACGTTATTTTCCTCCACCATTTTTTTTCGCACGGTAAAGTAAAGTTTGCCCAAAATATTTTGACTTTCTTTGACACCTATCTTAATAGACTCTCAAAATTTGGTTAGACAAATAGTTCTAAAATTTTAGTGTATTTATTATTTTTTATCACAATCCTAGCTCGCCCCACTCCACTCCACAGAACCCACGTTCACGTGCTCACCTTTCCAGTTTCAACCAAACCAAACCAAACCCTTTTCTGGTCACATATCTGGAAATGGATCCAGCCATGACATGGGCCGCAATTTTGGGCCTTCACAAACTCCTGGGCTGGGCTGGGCTGGGCTACCCATTTAGAAATTGAAGGCCCAGACGAAAGCTACTACCAAAACAATCTGGTTGCCGAAGCAAATGACAGAAGCTAAGCTATGATGTGGTAATTTGTTGAGCTGAGTCCCGAGCTTTGTGTGGGCTATGGCAGTCAAAGCTCGGAGGCCGGTATGAGTTGAGTGGTAAAGAAGCTTTGTGTGGGCTATGGCAGTCAAAGCTCGGAGGCCGGTATGAGTTGAGTGGTAAAGAAGAGCCAGAGCCAGAGCCAGAGCCAGAGCCAGAGCCAGAGCCAGTGCCAGTGCCAGTGCCAGTGCCAGTGCCAGTGCCAGTGCCAGTGCCTAAGGCCGTCATTTCGATGGTTCAGACGCCGACGATGGAAGTTAACAAGCACAGGAAGTTGATCAATAATTTGGACGATGGCTGTTTGATGCATATTTTCACCTTCCTTTCCCCCATACCAGCTATCTTTCCTTTCCCCATGCATATTTTCAGCTTCCTTTCAGCTTCCTGCCGCAATGTGTTTCAATTTGTTATCGAATGTTTCTTCGTAAAATTTGTTTGATCTATTTGAGGATTTCTTTTTTGTTCCCTCTTAAAATTGCTTCGTTTGGATGAAATTGAAGGATTCTTCTGGTTGTGCCACAAATTAAGAGGTTTTCTGGGAGGAAGAGACTGAAAATTTTCAATTTAGGTATTTCTGGAAATGGATTGGGAGAAGAAATATAATTCTGATTTCGAATTTGACTTAAGTTGGAATTTGTTATTTCATTGCACATCTAAATCCAAAAAACTCGTTTGAAGAGATGGAATGCAAATCTTTCTTATGTTGAGTCTATCGGAGTTTTTGATTGAGACTTGTCAATATTCATTACGTGTGGTTCAAGTGAACTTCCTGAGCCTCAACAGTTCTTGATATGTGAGGTTTAAAAGAATTTCTTGTAAAGTTAGAAGTTCTTTCCTGGACTTTGGGTATGAATTGGTTGGGCTAACTAGTTGGAAAGAGATAAGAAAAATTCTGGAGGCAATAGTGAAGATCTACTAATTTTGCTCTAAGAACGCCAGTTCTTTGTACTTTGTGCATTTCTTTTGCTTCTATTCCAGTGGCAAATTTTTATCATTAGCCTTGTGAAATTGTTAGTTAGTGGATGCCGCCTGCATATTTCCATGGAGTTTCTGCTTTTTTTGTCACTTTTGCCATTGAGTTTGCAGATCGGTATAACACCGCCCTCGTTTGCCACAGATGGCGTTACTTGGCATGTCATCCGAGGCTGTGGCTGCGAGTAGAACGATCTATTAAAGATTTGTCCGAGTCTGGAGTTTTCCCAACCGTTGAGGCAGCTGTTGCTGCTGCTAGGTAAGTTGTTGCATGTTCATGTTTCTTTTTTATTTTTTTATGAGGAAATAATAAGAGTTACTTGTTAATAGAGCTTGAATGATTTTGTTCTTCATAGGCCTGGGGACACCATACTAATTGCAACAGGTGGAGTTCATTCTGCCTCTAACATTCAAATTACAAAGCCACTTTGCCTGGTATGCTCTTTTTCCCCGCCTTCTTTTGGCAGCTTGGGAGTTAAAATGTATTCTTCCTATAGGATTTAAATACCATCCAATTGCGAGGAATATCTTCTGAAATCATGTGTGGTTTTTTGAATAGTTTCGCTACCCTTTAACACGAAAAAAGTGCCTTATGTTTTATGTGCGAATAATTGTTAATAACTAAGAATTGTGATCCGTGTCTTTAATAAAATTGCTAATAAAATTGCTATATAAAGCTAGAACTTGGGTTCTGTTATTCTGCCTTTAAAAAATGTTTGCACACTTTCTTTCTTCTCTTTGTAGAGAAGCTAAGAAATTATAAGAACGAACACAACCTCAACCCTATCATCCAAGTACCAGAGTCTGATAATAATATGTTGCACTATCAAAAGGAAACTACAACGTACGTAAATGCTATTAGTTCTCTCACAAAGTCTTAAAAGAAGGTTACGTTATGCAGTATTAAAGTGAACCTTTGTAGGTTTTGGCCCAGCAATTGAAATTCAGATTAAGTACTTGTTTTGAGAAGCAGTTAAATATTGGTGAAACGTAAAACGGTGGCTTCCTCATCCAGTTGTGCTCAAGTTTTGGACTATAGAGCTTTTAACTTACTTTAGCACCTTTTGTACTATGAAAGTGCCAATATGAGTCATGTAGGAAATATTAGTAGAGTAGTAGTGAGGCCACCGAGTCGAACTACTAGATGGTGCATAACCAAACCAACCTAAACCGATTAGTCAACAGTTTAGTTGGTTCATTCTGGTGCGACGTGGCTTTGTAATGTTTAAGCCTTAAAATTTTGGCATTTCAAAGGCTCTAGTAGCATCGAAGCCTAATTGTCCTCTTCTGCTATTTGTTGAAGTTTCAATTTTTAGTTTATGTGTACATTATCAGTTGGCTCGGGTATGAATGATCTGGTCATGCCAAACCTGAAGCTGATTGAATATTACCAATCTTTTATACATGAGAAGTTGAACTATTGAACCGAGCTGGTCTGAACCGAAACCAGCGGCAGTTTTTGGTTGGTTTAATCGGTTTTTTTGGGGGGGTTTTCCGTTTTTCCTTGCATCCCTAATAGAGGGGGTTAGTGTTCTTAGGAGGGAGAGATCATTTTAGGATTGTCCATTGTGGGGCTTGGGAGAGAGATAGCCCTCTCGAAAGGCTATTGTTATATTGTAGTTTCTTTTTCATATTGCAATATATTAGTATTTTGTATTTTTTGTGTTGGGGTACATAACATATACGTCAATCTATTCCATACTTTTTTCTGGCTTAATTTACGATGGCAGTGTACGAACGTTCTCTTTCTCACAATGTGAAACTCATTTCATAAATAACTTTTAAGTTTCACCATTTTCCATCATTTATCTTATCTTAATATTGTTCAGATTGGTGGAGGTGAACTTCCTGAGGAGACAACACTTTTCTGTAGTCGTGGTTCGGAAAGGTACGTGGCATATAATGTAATTTGCAATGGTTAATCCTATACATTTTCTCTCTCTTAACCTTTTGAAAAAATGAACTTGAAAGGTCAAGGACCAAAATGCAGATTTTAGAGATCTTAAAAGTGTAGGAATGAAACCCGACGACTTAAATGGGATGAACTTGAAAGGTCAAGGACCAACATGGAGATTTTAGAGATCTTAAAAGTGTAGGAATAAAGTACAGTTTTAACACGATGACTTAAATGGGACGAACTTGAAAGGTCAAGTACCGAAATGGACATTTTAGAGATCTTAAAAATGTAGGAATAAAGGACGGTTTTAACACGATGACTTCAATGGAATGAACTTGAAAGATGAAAGACCGAAATGGACGTTTTAGAGGCCTTAAAAGTGTAGGAATGAAGGACGGTTTTAAGCTTCTCATTTTGTGACGTTTAGTGGCAACTAATTGAGACTGAACTTTCTGTTTCTTGTTAACAGTGCTTTGGAGTTCCTCTGTACCAGTAAACTCTCTAACTTAACAGTGAAGGCAGAACTTGGTTGCTGCTTGCTTCACAGAAAGGGAAGATTAATTATTGATGGATGTGTTCTTCAATGTGAGTCAAACCCTTTGGACTACCTATCATGCCCCATTGTTTGTACTGCAAGTCCCGATAGCCTATCGTCTTCCTCGGTGAAAGGCGGTTATACAGATGGCGTTTCTGTTTCACAAACCCGCATCGAGGGTGGTGCCAAAGCTATCCTAACGAGCGAGGACCTTGCGTTACAGCACGTTCGAGTTATTTATGCTCGAACAGCTTTGTTCTTTTGGTTTGACGTCGAACACAAGTTGCAATAATTTCCTTGTAATCCATTAGCAATGTGTATCTGTTTCAGCTGGTTAATCCTTAGGTATATATTGGTGATTCTTTAACTTGTATGATACTTCTGTTTAGGCTCGTCACATAATCGGTTTCGCCCCTAAATCTTTCGTGGTCGCTTTGTTTTTTATTCTTAACGTTTGGAGCTCCGATATGTAATTATTTCGAAAAAAAAATGATCGTCTTAGCTTATATTTTTTGTGTTTGACAATCACTCAAAATTTGTTTGATATATTACATTATTTTCTATTTAACTGGTAAGGTGAACTTTTGCACTTAAAAAAATGAATATATATATTGTTATTGTACAGTTAAATATAATTAGACCTGGAATTTTTAAAGTTAGTTATTTGTGACGTATGTTTATTAACTCGTGAGATTGGAGCATTGTCACAATTGGGTTCTTATGAGATGTTTGTAAGTGGTGTGGCACTCACTCTCACCATCTTAGGCATTCTCACACCTAAAACTGGTTTGAAAAACTTGAGAGTAGGCACGACTGAAATTTTCCATCCTCTTTTGGATGAATATGACAAGACACGGACCAAAATTATAATAGAGAGAAAATATATGAACTAAAAAATTCCATTAAAAAAATGTCAATTAAATTTAGATAATTTAGCTTTTATACCTCTGTAAGAAATTACATTAAATACTAAATTGTTACTCTTTTAATATAATGACATATTATTCTTATAAAAAATAAATCAAAATAAGTATTAATTGAACCAGGTAATATTAAACTCAAAAAAGTAGTAACAAAGTCCAACAAATTAATTGAACAAAAAAGAGAAAACTTGGAAGACATTGTGTCTAAAAAAACAGGACCCGATCCATGCCATCATTGATTACTCGTTTTGTGTGTTTAAGCTCATCGGGAGGGAATCAAAACATTAACTTTGGGTAATAACCAGTGTCTTTATCCACTAAGTTATGCTCAAGTCTTTACTCATATGCTCCTCCGCTACATTGGTAAGGGTGGTGGACCCGAACTAAAGTCAAAAAAAGTATCCGCGAACACACATGGACGCCCTTTTATGGGAAGAACTTTGGTCACGTGAGTCTTAACATGCCTCCGCTACATTGGTAAGGGTGGTGGTGGTGGACCATAACTAAAGTCAAAATAAGTATTCGCGAACACACGTGGACGCCCTTTTATGGGAAGAACTTTGGTCACGTGAGTTTTAACATGGTAAGAAATCACTTGTCCTTCGTCGGCTTCCATTAAAAGTTCATCTGAACTCACAAACAACAATGGCTTCTCGACTCCAAAAAAAGGACCAATTGTCATTAGTTTTGACCATGAAAAGACATCTTTCTCCATCTCCCAAACCGAGAACGTTTTTTCATTCCCTGCGTTTGAGCCGTGAAATACAACAATTGATCCATTCAACATTCTCATACTTATATTAGGGTTTAACATCACATCCTCCTCCACTAAATTGTTCGGTACTGGAATTTTGCCAAAAATTTCTTCGCTCATGTCAAACGTGCGTATAATATTTCCTTTTGTATTTCTTGACCACCAATAAGATTTTCCTTCATGATGCATCTCACAACCCCCTGTTATCATTAAATACCTAAAATTAGGGGATTCAATTTCCCTCCATCTTTCTTTCCTCAACTCCCAAATCTCCACTCGAAGTGGTAGAAGATTATAGGCTCCCTCTTCGTCCGGGAATTGTACAACCCTAACAACTTTGAAATCCCCAGATTTGGAATCATATCCGAATCCAACACCGCTTGTTAATGAATCAAACATTTCATAGGGATCTTCATTGTGAAGAATCGATGATGGAAGCTTACGAAACTTTTCGGTCATCATATTAAAGAGGAAAATATCTCTATCGTACAAAAGACAAACTAAACCTTGAGAATGACCGTGAATAGTATTTTTTCGAAAATCACTTGATGGATTGTTGACATCGAGAATGGAAATAGATCGATCAGGGGTGTGGGAAAACTTGATGATGGAGGGTATATACGTATAGAGTTGAAAACCGATAATTATTCGACGGTTGATATAAATACATTTATCTTGTAAAGAAAAAATTGCAGGATCGTTGATCAGAGCGTACCATAATTTGCAAACAGACTTAAATTGGAGTAGAGACTGTGCGGGAAGCCTTGATAGAATTTCGATCAACAATACTATGGGGAGATCTTTTAGAGTCGCCATTAGAGGGTTCAAGTTTTATTTAACCATCGTTCATCATTATATAAGGAAGAGGTGAATGCAAGAAAGGATGAGCTGTCATTTATCTATTTATTTATTTATTTATTTTTGTGCGAACCAAATAACGTACCAAAATTAGATAGTTTTTGTTTTTTTTGTTTTTTTTTTTTTGCTATTTTTAATGCATCCTTAATGGTTAGGGAATAATTAAGAATTTTAATAATAAAATAATTTTAATGAACTTACTTTAAAACATCATATATTATACTTAATCGTTCAAGAAACCGTCACTCACTACACATAGAAATTTAACACATATTGCGACTGTAGAGGGTGACCCGACCCGTGACCCAATTTGCAGTCCAAGATGAGCCCCTTCCCAAACTGCAACGGCTTTCAACTGACTCGACTTGGTTCCTTCCCATGCAATGTTATTTTGTCAGTGTCATGCAGAAAGTGCGAGTACTCACATATGGAGAGCCTTCTTGCATGCGTGTAGGTGCGTGACAACGTGTGAGGTGTGTCACAATCCGCAATATGATTGTGACCTGAGTAAGTCATCGAGGACGATGACTAAGTTAAGTGGGGGAGAATGTCACAACCTTACTATGAAGAGAGTAGGTTGTGACCCTCACGCCATGACAAGCAAAGGGGTGTCCCTCAAGAGACGCCCATCCGGCCATATGCGGGCCAACGAAGAAGAATGCCATGATGCGATCGAGGAGGACGATGCATCATCCAACACACCACCACGCAAAGTGGGCATTGAAGACATGTTGAGACACAAGCATAACAGAGACATCAGCATAGACATGAAGGACAAGATAGGCTTGTTGAAGGGCCGGGTAGGGCCCCGGGCCTTAACCTCAAAAGTCGAGGTTCCGGAAGGAATTTGGTCATGCGGTTCGGGAGTTAAGTCCGTCCATATGAAATATGAATGCTCGCCAAGTTTGGTGTCAATCGGACATGGGACGGACAATGCACGACACCGTATGACACCTCACGAAAATCATGTCTACTCCTGGTAGAATGAAAATGGCTCAAAATGTACTATAGGGGGTACCATGGTGTTAGCTCTCCACCACCCCTGGGCCCTGTGGCCTAAGTGAGCTACCCTGTGGCACATACGTGTGTCACAGTGTGGGCGAGCGTGCCGAGACGAGTGTCTCGGGGCGACTTCCTTTGAAATGGGTTTTTGAAGGACAGTACCGGACGGCACGGGTGTGCCGGTATTGCGCCCTAGCCCGCGTGTTGGAGGTTGCTACATACACCCGCTATCCGGTACGGTATCCGTAAATGACTCGGCATAGGCACGGGAGGGCCTATGCCTCGATAGAACCCGGATGGATGGATGTCCGGGAAGTCCCGATGAGATGAACGACACGCGGGCCCATTCTCGATGGCATGACCGAACGAGTTATGATGAGCGACGACATCCCGAGACTCGGGATGGCGTCAAGACATATGGACCCTGTCGATGGAGATCGAGATGGCAAGACGAGATGCGACGTTGTATTGAGAGACCTTGGCCCGAGCAGAGGCAAGGTCGAGCCGAATGAGTTGGCCTAGCGTAGAGGCAAGTCGGATGTGTCGCAGATGATTGAACGTACACGCACAGGCGGCGTGTGTGGTTGAACAAGCTTGGATTCCGCACAAGCGATGTTCGATTGGCGAACACAAACCTCGCCTAAGGTCCGACGAAGCCACAAAGCCGGGGCGAAAAATATAATGGGGCTTAATTCCCCTTAAGGCTGGTCGTGAACATGTATAGATCACGACGCCGCACGGTCAAAGATATAGGACCGTGACAAGGTGCTCCTTCTTTTTCTGTTTGACCTCCGTTCAACTATCTATATTATATAGATAATTTTGATTATTTTATTTTCAATTATTATCGATGTAATTTTATGATTTTTTTCCTAGGTTCCTCGAGGCATTCTAAGCATTTTTTTTTTTTTTGTCCTTCTACAACAGTTGGAGATTCAACCTCTAAGGTCCTTAATAAAATCTCAACCGCTCGAAATTAAAAAGCAAATGAAGGAAAATTTTCGTATCTATTGGGCTCGGCGGTTACAATAGGTACTGAAAAATGTGTCTGCCGCTGTTTCTGTTAAGAATGTGAAACATAAATAGAATTGGGATCGAAAGTATGATCTTCATCGATGTTTACAACGTTTTAAATAGGATAGAAACTATCCACTACGGAAAAATATATAACTAACTAATATAAAATATACGCTGACAACTCCCAAAATATCTAAGATATACTCCCTAACTAATTATTAAAGTATATCTCCAAATATCATATCTTAATACTCCCCCTCGAGTTGGACAGTGTATGTCAATCACACCCAACTTGTCCTTCAAAAAAAATCAAACTGATGTCTTCCCAAAGCTTTAGTGAAAACATCTGCCAATTGCATTTTAGTCGAGACATAACACGGTTTGATGATTCCAGCTTGTAACTTTTCTCGAACTATATGACAATCTATTTCAATGTGTTTCGTACGTTCGTGAAAAACTGCATTGGCTGCTATATGTAATGCTGCTTGATTATCACAATATAATAATGCTGGTTCGGATAGTGGAACATTCAAGTCTTGAAGAATGTAACTTAACCAAGTTAACTCTAAACAAGTATTTGCCATAGCTCGATACTCGGCTTCTACTGATGATTTGGACACATTAGTCTGCTTTTTAGACTTCCAAGAAATAATTGAATTTTCAAGGAAAATGCAGAACCCAGATATAGATCGTCTGGAAGTTCGACAACCACCCCAGTCAGAATCGCAATATGCTTGTAATCTTAAATTGTTTTCAGATGGTAGTAGGAGTCCTTGACCATGAGTAGCTCTGATGTATTTCAGAACTCGAAGAGCTGCCTCCCAATGTGGTTTTCTTAGTTCGTGCATAAATTGACGAAGGATACGAACTGAATAAACTATGTCAGGCCTAGTAACGGTCAAATATATTAATCTGCCAATCAACCGTCTGTATTTACTTGGATCATTCAACTTCTCTCCTTCAGTTAAAAGAAAGTTTTAGATTTTGCTCCATAGGAAATTTTTCTGGACGTGCTTCTATAAGACCTGTGTCTTGAAGGATATCTAGAGCATACTTCGTTTGAGACATAAAAATTACTTTTCTAGACCAAGAAAATTCAATGCCTAGAAAATATTTCAAATTCCCTAAATCTTTGATAAGGAATCTCTTGAGTAAACTAGTCTTGAGGTATTGAATTTCTTTGAGATCATTGCCTGTCAACAGAATATCATCAACATAGATTAGAACTGCAGTGAAAGAAGTACCTCTTACTCTTAGTAAAAAAAGAGTAATCTGCTTGAGTGTAGCCTGCATTTTGTATAGTGATAGAAAATATGGAGAACCAATTGCGAGAAGCCTGTTTTAATCCATAAAGAGATTTATGGAGCCGACATACTGTATTCTCCCCCTGTCGGCGAAGACCTGGTGGTAAAGACATATAGATTTCTTCGTCTAGATTACCATGGAGAAAGGCATTTTCAACATCCAACTGATGGGTGAACCATTTTCGAGCAGCAGCAACAGTGAGTAAGCAACGAAGTGTAGTACGTTTCGCTGTAGGAGAAAATGTCTCTGTGTAATCTATACCTTCAACCTGAGTGTATCCATTTGCTACCAGTCGAGCTTTATAACGTTCAACAGAACTATCAGAGTTGTATTTAACTTTGTACACCCAACGGCAACCAATAGCTTTATGACCAGGTGGTAGAGGAACGAGATACCAAGTATGATTACGTTCCAAAACTGCAATTTCAACATTCATAGCCTGGTGCCATAACGGGTCACCAACTGCCTCGTCATAGGTTTTAGGCTCTGTCTGGGATGTAATAAGAGCTAGAAAAGCACGTTGAGTAGGAGAAAAACGGGAGAATGAAATGTAATGATGAAGTGGATACCTGGTGCCAGTTCTGGGACCTGAGCTAGAGGTTAAATGATTGGTTCCAGAAGACATCTCATAATCCTTATGCCAAGCTGGAGGTTGTTTAGTACGAGTAGAACGTCGGAGTGGAACTGATGTATCGGGTGGGATAGGATTAGAATTAGTGGGTGAATCTGGAGAAAGGAGCAGAGGGTAGAGGAGACGACGAAGTAGTAGGTGAAGGAATAGGAGATGAAGGAGGAATAGGATCATGAAGTGGTACAATAGGAGTCGAAGGAGCTAATGTCAAAGTTTGTGAAGCTGATGAAAAAGGAAAATCATCTTAACAAAATTTAACATCACGGCTGATAAAGAATTTGTGAGATTGCATGTCATACAACTTGTAACCTTTATGACCACAAGGATATCCTACGAAAACACAAGAAATTGCTCGATGTTCAAATTTTTGCTTAGGATGTACTATAGTTGCATAACATTTACAACCAAAAACTTTAAGACGATGAAATGTAGGTGGAGTGCTTCAAAGGGTGTCTTGTTAGATAAGAATGGTGATGGCGTTCTATTTATAAGATAAACAGCAGTTAAAATGCACTCTCCCTACAAATTAAGTGGAACCTGTGACGGAAAGAGAGGAGCCTTAGCTATACTTAGGATATGACGATGCTTACGTTCTACGACTCCATTTTGTTGTGGAGTATAGACACAAGTGCGCTGAAATTCAATGCCACAAGAAGTAAAAACTGGTTGCAAAGATAGAAACTCAGTCCCATTGTCTGATCGAACTATTTTGACAGTAGTATGAAATTGAGTTAGAACGAATTTAACAAAGTTCATTAACAAATGATGTACTTCTGACTTATGTTGCATTAGAAAAACCCAAGTACATCGAGTAAAATCATCAACAATAGTGAGAAAAAAACGCAAACCAAAATGGGTAGGAATTTTATGTGGTCCCCAAACATCAGAATGTATCAGATCAAAGGCAGAATGGGTTGTTATTGAACTTCTTGGAAAAGACAACCTAGTTTGTTTTGCTAACGGGCAGATACTACAGTTATGAGAATAACTAGCATTATTAAGATGCAATTGATCAGCTAGAAATTTAAAACGAGAAAAAGAAGATGACCTAGGCGTAAATGCCACAAATCAGATGGCTGAGATATTTGATGAGCGGAAGATTTGATTGGAGATGAAGAAATATGATAGAGACCTCCAAATTGTTTACCCGAGCCAAACATCTTCTCCGCAGCCAAGTCATGCATAACACAAGAATCAAGATAGGTGACATAACATTTCAAGTCATTGTTAAGTTTGCTGATGGACATTAGATTTAAATTGAATGAAGGCACACATAAAACATTGTTTAATTTAAGGTTAGAGCTAAGGGAAATATTGTCAGTATGCGACACACGTGCTGTCCCTCCATTAGGTAAATTTATTGTAGACATGATGATAGCCTTCAGTTCAAGTCATAACAGAAGATTTTGAGACTATATGATCCGTAGCTCCACTATCGAGAATCCATGAATTAGAACTCGCAGAGTTAATAGATAATGTAGATACTGGAAACAAACTTGCAACATTGATGTGATTGTTAGAATTACCAGAAGGGTGATGATTGATTGCAGATAAGGCTTGTGCTATATGTTGTAATTGCTCAGAAGAAAAATTTGGAATGGAATGAGGTGACTGTTCTTTTGTATTCAACCGAAAAACATCGGCCATATTTGCAGATGATTGATATCCAAACACTCATTAATTGTATGACCACTTTTATTGCAGTGTTCACATGATTTGTCCTTGGCGAATTTTGAATACGTCGTTTTCTTCTGCGCTGCTGATGCAATCGAGAAATTCTCAGTAGGTTCAGAAGTTGCCTGACGCGGCATCTCTTCTTGTACAAGTAATGAATAGGCTTGCCTCACATTAGGTAATGGAGCCATCATCAGTATGTTAGATCTCGTCGTTTTATAAGACTCATTGAGCCCCATGAGCAATTGCATCAACTTGTCTTCTTCGCGTTGATCAACATGTATTTGACGTTGATTACAGGTAAATGGTGTGTGGTATGCTTCCAGTTCATCCCAGAGTGCTTTGAGATTGGTGAAATATGCTGACAGTGCCATGGTTCCTTGTGACATCGTTGCTATCGACTTTTGTATCTGTAAAATTGCTCGGGCATTCTTTTGTGAGAATTGATCGTGAAGATCAACCCACACTTGATGAGTTGTCTTGGCGTGAAGAATGCCTTTAGCGATATCTGCTTCAACGGAATGAGTTAACCAAAATATTATCATACTGTTGCACTGATTCCAGAGTTCAAATTCGGTTGAATTTGCATCTTGAGACGATTCTTCAATTGTGCCTCCAGAGTTCAAATTCGGTTGAATTTGCATCTTGAGACGATTCTTCAATTGTGGCATCAGTGAAGCCAATTTTCTTCTTGGCAATAAGAGCATGCATAAGTGATTTACTCCAAGATTGGTAATTTGCTCCATTTAATTTGATTGGAACAAGTGAATATCCCGGCTGATCAGAGTGATGAATATAATAAGGATGTGTTAAATCAAGATCTGAAATTTTGAAGCTGGATTTGGTTGATTCCGCCATAAAGGAAATTTTGATATTTAAGAACACCAAGATCGGTGCTCTGATACCATGTCAAGAATGAGAAATATAATTGGGATCGAAAGTATGATCTTGATTAGTGTTTAACCCGTTTTAAATAGGAGAAAAGTATATTTATATTTTTGCATTTTTTAGAAATACTTTTATCAATTAAAATGAATGGTGCACTTTAATAGTTGAAATAATTTAATTATTTAATTTTCTTAACATAAAGAAATTTACGATTAAAGTAATTTATTTATTTTTTTTCATAGAAGTCTTACACATCTCAGAATGAAGTGCTTAGGTAAAAAGCAAACCGTGGTGGGCAGTCGGCAAAAGGACAATCAATAAGGGTTGCACCATCCTTATGGAAGCATAATACGATTTCATGCAATTGGGTCTGTTTAGTGTTTTTATTGACGTTGCAACGAAGCCCTGGCTTCTTCCCGGTTGCGGCTTGAATGGCATTTTTGATGACTTGATATTGGCGGGATGTGTTGCCGGTCGGACCGAGTTTGGCGGCCTTCAAAATAGCCAGTAGGTCGTATCTGGGGTTTGTGCGAATGTTCAAAGCTGTTTGAAAATATTGAACTTGGTCAAAAACATTCTCCGAACATGGTCCATGTTTATTCCATTCCCTTCTCCAAAAATCTATGTCGTCGGGTCTTTCCAAGTTTGGCCAATGATGAGTCAGAAGTGGTTCGAGTGCAGCAAATCCCTGAACAAAAAAAAAAACCAGTTAGAATGTGATGCATTTGTAGGAGTCATTTTGTATATGGAAGGTACCTGAATGGTTTCAGAAAATTTTGTTCCTCCGCGGCAAACAAGGTAGCGCTTGGTGTAGTTAGCCGGCCATAGGCCATGGATGGTGAACCTGGTTGGAGATGGTGATTGAGCACACGGGAAATTTGCACATGTGGCCGGAGGCCACTGTTGCACCATTTGAAACAATTCAAATTGGGCATTCACAGAGAAGATGAGAGTGGAGAGGAGGATGAGATGAATATGAGCCATAAAGAGAAGTTAAGTGATGGTATACACAAATTGGAATGGCAATATATACATATATATAATAGACGAAAGGGAGTGGAGAGCATGGAGAAGAAGGGAGAAAAATAAAAAGATAAAAAAAGGAAAATCCAAAATTATTGAATTTTATGTGTTATCAATTATTTCTCAACCACTCTTTGGTTTAGGTTAATTTTTTGACCCCCAATTGATTCGGTTCGGTTCGGCTTCGGGTTCACTGGACAACAACCTCGACTTGACTCGAACCGGATAAAATGTTATACACTATATTAAGACATGTTACGAATTCACAACAATGTCTCCACGTACGTATTCTTTGTCTAATTTTAATCTTTGTGTCAGGGGTGGGGTGTACATTCAACCCGAATTCTAAGGTTTGGGTTCTGTTCGGTTCGGTTTCGGGTTAATGAGACAAAAACTTCGCGTTGACCGAATAGAGCAACATTTAGAAAGTACATTAAGAACCGTCCTACTTTGGCCCTCTATATTTAACTAGGCACATTATTTTTAGTTTTTTTTTTTATATTTTTATATATTTTTTTTTAATTTCTTTTTTTTTTTAAATACCTAATATTTCCTTCTATTTCCAAACACATATCATGGTTTATAATACCCATTTATATTATTTTTAATTTCTTTTTTTTAAAAAAATACATCATATTTCCTCTTATTTCTAAACACATTGTTTATAATACCAATAAGCTAAAACAACGTCTATATATATATTTATTAATTTTGATTTATACATAAATTTAGTTATTATTTTTGTTTCAATGGAAAGAAAAGTTTACAAAGTTTATTGATTTTGATTTATACATACGTTTAAGTTTACGTTATTTTCCTCCACCATTTTTTTTCGCACGGTAAAGTAAAGTTTGCCCAAAATATTTTGACTTTCTTTGACACCTATCTTAATAGACTCTCAAAATTTGGTTAGACAAATAGTTCTAAAATTTTAGTGTATTTATTATTTTTTATCACAATCCTAGCTCGCCCCACTCCACTCCACAGAACCCACGTTCACGTGCTCACCTTTCCAGTTTCAACCAAACCAAACCAAACCCTTTTCTGGTCACATATCTGGAAATGGATCCAGCCATGACATGGGCCGCAATTTTGGGCCTTCACAAACTCCTGGGCTGGGCTGGGCTGGGCTACCCATTTAGAAATTGAAGGCCCAGACGAAAGCTACTACCAAAACAATCTGGTTGCCGAAGCAAATGACAGAAGCTAAGCTATGATGTGGTAATTTGTTGAGCTGAGTCCCGAGCTTTGTGTGGGCTATGGCAGTCAAAGCTCGGAGGCCGGTATGAGTTGAGTGGTAAAGAAGCTTTGTGTGGGCTATGGCAGTCAAAGCTCGGAGGCCGGTATGAGTTGAGTGGTAAAGAAGAGCCAGAGCCAGAGCCAGAGCCAGAGCCAGAGCCAGAGCCAGTGCCAGTGCCAGTGCCAGTGCCAGTGCCAGTGCCAGTGCCAGTGCCTAAGGCCGTCATTTCGATGGTTCAGACGCCGACGATGGAAGTTAACAAGCACAGGAAGTTGATCAATAATTTGGACGATGGCTGTTTGATGCATATTTTCACCTTCCTTTCCCCCATACCAGCTATCTTTCCTTTCCCCATGCATATTTTCAGCTTCCTTTCAGCTTCCTGCCGCAATGTGTTTCAATTTGTTATCGAATGTTTCTTCGTAAAATTTGTTTGATCTATTTGAGGATTTCTTTTTTGTTCCCTCTTAAAATTGCTTCGTTTGGATGAAATTGAAGGATTCTTCTGGTTGTGCCACAAATTAAGAGGTTTTCTGGGAGGAAGAGACTGAAAATTTTCAATTTAGGTATTTCTGGAAATGGATTGGGAGAAGAAATATAATTCTGATTTCGAATTTGACTTAAGTTGGAATTTGTTATTTCATTGCACATCTAAATCCAAAAAACTCGTTTGAAGAGATGGAATGCAAATCTTTCTTATGTTGAGTCTATCGGAGTTTTTGATTGAGACTTGTCAATATTCATTACGTGTGGTTCAAGTGAACTTCCTGAGCCTCAACAGTTCTTGATATGTGAGGTTTAAAAGAATTTCTTGTAAAGTTAGAAGTTCTTTCCTGGACTTTGGGTATGAATTGGTTGGGCTAACTAGTTGGAAAGAGATAAGAAAAATTCTGGAGGCAATAGTGAAGATCTACTAATTTTGCTCTAAGAACGCCAGTTCTTTGTACTTTGTGCATTTCTTTTGCTTCTATTCCAGTGGCAAATTTTTATCATTAGCCTTGTGAAATTGTTAGTTAGTGGATGCCGCCTGCATATTTCCATGGAGTTTCTGCTTTTTTTGTCACTTTTGCCATTGAGTTTGCAGATCGGTATAACACCGCCCTCGTTTGCCACAGATGGCGTTACTTGGCATGTCATCCGAGGCTGTGGCTGCGAGTAGAACGATCTATTAAAGATTTGTCCGAGTCTGGAGTTTTCCCAACCGTTGAGGCAGCTGTTGCTGCTGCTAGGTAAGTTGTTGCATGTTCATGTTTCTTTTTTATTTTTTTATGAGGAAATAATAAGAGTTACTTGTTAATAGAGCTTGAATGATTTTGTTCTTCATAGGCCTGGGGACACCATACTAATTGCAACAGGTGGAGTTCATTCTGCCTCTAACATTCAAATTACAAAGCCACTTTGCCTGGTATGCTCTTTTTCCCCGCCTTCTTTTGGCAGCTTGGGAGTTAAAATGTATTCTTCCTATAGGATTTAAATACCATCCAATTGCGAGGAATATCTTCTGAAATCATGTGTGGTTTTTTGAATAGTTTCGCTACCCTTTAACACGAAAAAAGTGCCTTATGTTTTATGTGCGAATAATTGTTAATAACTAAGAATTGTGATCCGTGTCTTTAATAAAATTGCTAATAAAATTGCTATATAAAGCTAGAACTTGGGTTCTGTTATTCTGCCTTTAAAAAATGTTTGCACACTTTCTTTCTTCTCTTTGTAGAGAAGCTAAGAAATTATAAGAACGAACACAACCTCAACCCTATCATCCAAGTACCAGAGTCTGATAATAATATGTTGCACTATCAAAAGGAAACTACAACGTACGTAAATGCTATTAGTTCTCTCACAAAGTCTTAAAAGAAGGTTACGTTATGCAGTATTAAAGTGAACCTTTGTAGGTTTTGGCCCAGCAATTGAAATTCAGATTAAGTACTTGTTTTGAGAAGCAGTTAAATATTGGTGAAACGTAAAACGGTGGCTTCCTCATCCAGTTGTGCTCAAGTTTTGGACTATAGAGCTTTTAACTTACTTTAGCACCTTTTGTACTATGAAAGTACCAATATGAGTCATGTAGGAACTATTAGTAGAGTAGTAGTGAGGCCACCGAGTCGAACTACTAGATGGCGCATAACCAAACCAACCTAAACCGATTAGTCAACAGTTTAGTTGGTTCATTCTGGTGCGACGTGGCTTTGTAATGTTTAAGCCTTAAAATTTTGGCATTTCAAAGGCTCTAGTAGCATCGAAGCCTAATTGTCCTCTTCTGCTATTTGTTGAAGTTTCAATTTTTAGTTTATGTGTACATTATCAGTTGGCTCGGGTATGAATGATCTGGTCATGCCAAACCTGAAGCTGACTGAATATTACCAATCTTTTATACATGAGAAGTTGAACTATTGAACCGAGCTGGTCTGAACCGAAACCAGCGGCAGTTTTTGGTTGGTTTAATCGGTTTTTTTGGGGGGGTTTTCGGTTTTTCCTTGCATCCCTAATAGAGGGGGTTAGTGTTCTTAGGAGGGAGAGATCATTTTAGGATTGTCCATTGTGGGGCTTGGGAGAGAGATAGCCCTCTCGAAAGGCTATTGTTATATTGTAGTTTCTTTTTCATATTGCAATATATTAGTATTTTGTATTTTTTGTGTTGGGGTACATAACATATACGTCAATCTATTCCATACTTTTTTCTGGCTTAATTTACGATGGCAGTGTACGAACGTTCTCTTTCTCACAATGTGAAACTCATTTCATAAATAACTTTTAAGTTTCACCATTTTCCATCATTTATCTTATCTTAATATTGTTCAGATTGGTGGAGGTGAACTTCCTGAGGAGACAACACTTTTCTGTAGTCGTGGTTCGGAAAGGTACGTGGCATATAATGTAATTTGCAATGGTTAATCCTATACATTTTCTCTCTCTTAACCTTTTGAAAAAATGAACTTGAAAGGTCAAGGACCAAAATGCAGATTTTAGAGATCTTAAAAGTGTAGGAATGAAACCCGACGACTTAAATGGGATGAACTTGAAAGGTCAAGGACCAACATGGAGATTTTAGAGATCTTAAAAGTGTAGGAATAAAGTACAGTTTTAACACGATGACTTAAATGGGACGAACTTGAAAGGTCAAGTACCGAAATGGACATTTTAGAGATCTTAAAAATGTAGGAATAAAGGACGGTTTTAACACGATGACTTCAATGGAATGAACTTGAAAGATGAAAGACCGAAATGGACGTTTTAGAGGCCTTAAAAGTGTAGGAATGAAGGACGGTTTTAAGCTTCTCATTTTGTGACGTTTAGTGGCAACTAATTGAGACTGAACTTTCTGTTTCTTGTTAACAGTGCTTTGGAGTTCCTCTGTACCAGTAAACTCTCTAACTTAACAGTGAAGGCAGAACTTGGTTGCTGCTTGCTTCACAGAAAGGGAAGATTAATTATTGATGGATGTGTTCTTCAATGTGAGTCAAACCCTTTGGACTACCTATCATGCCCCATTGTTTGTACTGCAAGTCCCGATAGCCTATCGTCTTCCTCGGTGAAAGGCGGTTATACAGATGGCGTTTCTGTTTCACAAACCCGCATCGAGGGTGGTGCCAAAGCTATCCTAACGAGCGAGGACCTTGCGTTACAGCACGTTCGAGTTATTTATGCTCGAACAGCTTTGTTCTTTTGGTTTGACGTCGAACACAAGTTGCAATAATTTCCTTGTAATCCATTAGCAATGTGTATCTGTTTCAGCTGGTTAATCCTTAGGTATATATTGGTGATTCTTTAACTTGTATGATACTTCTGTTTAGGCTCGTCACATAATCGGTTTCGCCCCTAAATCTTTCGTGGTCGCTTTGTTTTTTATTCTTAACGTTTGGAGCTCCGATATGTAATTATTTCGAAAAAAAAATGATCGTCTTAGCTTATATTTTTTGTGTTTGACAATCACTCAAAATTTGTTTGATATATTACATTATTTTCTATTTAACTGGTAAGGTGAACTTTTGCACTTAAAAAAATGAATATATATATTGTTATTGTACAGTTAAATATAATTAGACCTGGAATTTTTAAAGTTAGTTATTTGTGACGTATGTTTATTAACTCGTGAGATTGGAGCATTGTCACAATTGGGTTCTTATGAGATGTTTGTAAGTGGTGTGGCACTCACTCTCACCATCTTAGGCATTCTCACACCTAAAACTGGTTTGAAAAACTTGAGAGTAGGCACGACTGAAATTTTCCATCCTCTTTTGGATGAATATGACAAGACACGGACCAAAATTATAATAGAGAGAAAATATATGAACTAAAAAATTCCATTAAAAAAATGTCAATTAAATTTAGATAATTTAGCTTTTATACCTCTGTAAGAAATTACATTAAATACTAAATTGTTACTCTTTTAATATAATGACATATTATTCTTATAAAAAATAAATCAAAATAAGTATTAATTGAACCAGGTAATATTAAACTCAAAAAAGTAGTAACAAAGTCCAACAAATTAATTGAACAAAAAAGAGAAAACTTGGAAGACATTGTGTCTAAAAAAACAGGACCCGATCCATGCCATCATTGATTACTCGTTTTGTGTGTTTAAGCTCATCGGGAGGGAATCAAAACATTAACTTTGGGTAATAACCAGTGTCTTTATCCACTAAGTTATGCTCAAGTCTTTACTCATATGCTCCTCCGCTACATTGGTAAGGGTGGTGGACCCGAACTAAAGTCAAAAAAAGTATCCGCGAACACACATGGACGCCCTTTTATGGGAAGAACTTTGGTCACGTGAGTCTTAACATGCCTCTGCTACATTGGTAAGGGTGGTGGTGGTGGACCATAACTAAAGTCAAAATAAGTATTCGCGAACACACGTGGACGCCCTTTTATGGGAAGAACTTTGGTCACGTGAGTTTTAACATGGTAAGAAATCACTTGTCCTTCGTCGGCTTCCATTAAAAGTTCATCTGAACTCACAAACAACAATGGCTTCTCGACTCCAAAAAAAGGACCAATTGTCATTAGTTTTGACCATGAAAAGACATCTTTCTCCATCTCCCAAACCGAGAACGTTTTTTCATTCCCTGCGTTTGAGCCGTGAAATACAACAATTGATCCATTCAACATTCTCATACTTATATTAGGGTTTAACATCACATCCTCCTCCACTAAATTGTTCGGTACTGGAATTTTGCCAAAAATTTCTTCGCTCATGTCAAACGTGCGTATAATATTTCCTTTTGTATTTCTTGACCACCAATAAGATTTTCCTTCATGATGCATCTCACAACCCCCTGTTATCATTAAATACCTAAAATTAGGGGATTCAATTTCCCTCCATCTTTCTTTCCTCAACTCCCAAATCTCCACTCGAAGTGGTAGAAGATTATAGGCTCCCTCTTCGTCCGGGAATTGTACAACCCTAACAACTTTGAAATCCCCAGATTTGGAATCATATCCGAATCCAACACCGCTTGTTAATGAATCAAACATTTCATAGGGATCTTCATTGTGAAGAATCGATGATGGAAGCTTACGAAACTTTTCGGTCATCATATTAAAGAGGAAAATATCTCTATCGTACAAAAGACAAACTAAACCTTGAGAATGACCGTGAATAGTATTTTTTCGAAAATCACTTGATGGATTGTTGACATCGAGAATGGAAATAGATCGATCAGGGGTGTGGGAAAACTTGATGATGGAGGGTATATACGTATAGAGTTGAAAACCGATAATTATTCGACGGTTGATATAAATACATTTATCTTGTAAAGAAAAAATTGCAGGATCGTTGATCAGAGCGTACCATAATTTGCAAACAGACTTAAATTGGAGTAGAGACTGTGCGGGAAGCCTTGATAGAATTTCGATCAACAATACTATGGGGAGATCTTTTAGAGTCGCCATTAGAGGGTTCAAGTTTTATTTAACCATCGTTCATCATTATATAAGGAAGAGGTGAATGCAAGAAAGGATGAGCTGTCATTTATCTATTTATTTATTTATTTATTTTTGTGCGAACCAAATAACGTACCAAAATTAGATAGTTTTTGTTTTTTTTGTTTTTTTTTTTTTTTTGCTATTTTTAATGCATCCTTAATGGTTAGGGAATAATTAAGAATTTTAATAATAAAATAATTTTAATGAACTTACTTTAAAACATCATATATTATACTTAATCGTTCAAGAAACCGTCACTCACTACACATAGAAATTTAACACATATTGCGACTGTAGAGGGTGACCCGACCCGTGACCCAATTTGCAGTCCAAGATGAGCCCCTTCCCAAACTGCAACGGCTTTCAACTGACTCGACTTGGTTCCTTCCCATGCAATGTTATTTTGTCAGTGTCATGCAGAAAGTGCGAGTACTCACATATGGAGAGCCTTCTTGCATGCGTGTAGGTGCGTGACAACGTGTGAGGTGTGTCACAATCCGCAATATGATTGTGACCTGAGTAAGTCATCGAGGACGATGACTAAGTTAAGTGGGGGAGAATGTCACAACCTTACTATGAAGAGAGTAGGTTGTGACCCTCACGCCATGACAAGCAAAGGGGTGTCCCTCAAGAGACGCCCATCCGGCCATATGCGGGCCAACGAAGAAGAATGCCATGATGCGATCGAGGAGGACGATGCATCATCCAACACACCACCACGCAAAGTGGGCATTGAAGACATGTTGAGACACAAGCATAACAGAGACATCAGCATAGACATGAAGGACAAGATAGGCTTGTTGAAGGGCCGGGTAGGGCCCCGGGCCTTAACCTCAAAAGTCGAGGTTCCGGAAGGAATTTGGTCATGCGGTTCGGGAGTTAAGTCCGTCCATATGAAATATGAATGCTCGCCAAGTTTGGTGTCAATCGGACATGGGACGGACAATGCACGACACCGTATGACACCTCACGAAAATCATGTCTACTCCTGGTAGAATGAAAATGGCTCAAAATGTACTATAGGGGGTACCATGGTGTTAGCTCTCCACCACCCCTGGGCCCTGTGGCCTAAGTGAGCTACCCTGTGGCACATACGTGTGTCACAGTGTGGGCGAGCGTGCCGAGACGAGTGTCTCGGGGCGACTTCCTTTGAAATGGGTTTTTGAAGGACAGTACCGGACGGCACGGGTGTGCCGGTATTGCGCCCTAGCCCGCGTGTTGGAGGTTGCTACATACACCCGCTATCCGGTACGGTATCCGTAAATGACTCGGCATAGGCACGGGAGGGCCTATGCCTCGATAGAACCCGGATGGATGGATGTCCGGGAAGTCCCGATGAGATGAACGACACGCGGGCCCATTCTCGATGGCATGACCGAACGAGTTATGATGAGCGACGACATCCCGAGACTCGGGATGGCGTCAAGACATATGGACCCTGTCGATGGAGATCGAGATGGCAAGACGAGATGCGACGTTGTATTGAGAGACCTTGGCCCGAGCAGAGGCAAGGTCGAGCCGAATGAGTTGGCCTAGCGTAGAGGCAAGTCGGATGTGTCGCAGATGATTGAACGTACACGCACAGGCGGCGTGTGTGGTTGAACAAGCTTGGATTCCGCACAAGCGATGTTCGATTGGCGAACACAAACCTCGCCTAAGGTCCGACGAAGCCACAAAGCCGGGGCGAAAAATATAATGGGGCTTAATTCCCCTTAAGGCTGGTCGTGAACATGTATAGATCACGACGCCGCACGGTCAAAGATATAGGACCGTGACAAGGTGCTCCTTCTTTTTCTGTTTGACCTCCGTTCAACTATCTATATTATATAGATAATTTTGATTATTTTATTTTCAATTATTATCGATGTAATTTTATGATTTTTTTCCTAGGTTCCTCGAGGCATTCTAAGCATTTTTTTTTTTGTCCTTCTACAACAGTTGGAGATTCAACCTCTAAGGTCCTTAATAAAATCTCAACCGCTCGAAATTAAAAAGCAAATGAAGGAAAATTTTCGTATCTATTGGGCTCGGCGGTTACAATAGGTACTGAAAAATGTGTCTGCCGCTGTTTCTGTTAAGAATGTGAAACATAAATAGAATTGGGATCGAAAGTATGATCTTCATCGATGTTTACAACGTTTTAAATAGGATAGAAACTATCCACTACGGAAAAATATATAACTAACTAATATAAAATATACGCTGACAACTCCCAAAATATCTAAGATATACTCCCTAACTAATTATTAAAGTATATCTCCAAATATCATATCTTAATACTCCCCCTCGAGTTGGACAGTGTATGTCAATCACACCCAACTTGTCCTTCAAAAAAAATCAAACTGATGTCTTCCCAAAGCTTTAGTGAAAACATCTGCCAATTGCATTTTAGTCGAGACATAACACGGTTTGATGATTCCAGCTTGTAACTTTTCTCGAACTATATGACAATCTATTTCAATGTGTTTCGTACGTTCGTGAAAAACTGCATTGGCTGCTATATGTAATGCTGCTTGATTATCACAATATAATAATGCTGGTTCGGATAGTGGAACATTCAAGTCTTGAAGAATGTAACTTAACCAAGTTAACTCTAAACAAGTATTTGCCATAGCTCGATACTCGGCTTCTACTGATGATTTGGACACATTAGTCTGCTTTTTAGACTTCCAAGAAATAATTGAATTTTCAAGGAAAATGCAGAACCCAGATATAGATCGTCTGGAAGTTCGACAACCACCCCAGTCAGAATCGCAATATGCTTGTAATCTTAAATTGTTTTCAGATGGTAGTAGGAGTCCTTGACCATGAGTAGCTCTGATGTATTTCAGAACTCGAAGAGCTGCCTCCCAATGTGGTTTTCTTAGTTCGTGCATAAATTGACGAAGGATACGAACTGAATAAACTATGTCAGGCCTAGTAACGGTCAAATATATTAATCTGCCAATCAACCGTCTGTATTTACTTGGATCATTCAACTTCTCTCCTTCAGTTAAAAGAAAGTTTTAGATTTTGCTCCATAGGAAATTTTTCTGGACGTGCTTCTATAAGACCTGTGTCTTGAAGGATATCTAGAGCATACTTCGTTTGAGACATAAAAATTACTTTTCTAGACCAAGAAAATTCAATGCCTAGAAAATATTTCAAATTCCCTAAATCTTTGATAAGGAATCTCTTGAGTAAACTAGTCTTGAGGTATTGAATTTCTTTGAGATCATTGCCTGTCAACAGAATATCATCAACATAGATTAGAACTGCAGTGAAAGAAGTACCTCTTACTCTTAGTAAAAAAAGAGTAATCTGCTTGAGTGTAGCCTGCATTTTGTATAGTGATAGAAAATATGGAGAACCAATTGCGAGAAGCCTGTTTTAATCCATAAAGAGATTTATGGAGCCGACATACTGTATTCTCCCCCTGTCGGCGAAGACCTGGTGGTAAAGACATATAGATTTCTTCGTCTAGATTACCATGGAGAAAGGCATTTTCAACATCCAACTGATGGGTGAACCATTTTCGAGCAGCAGCAACAGTGAGTAAGCAACGAAGTGTAGTACGTTTCGCTGTAGGAGAAAATGTCTCTGTGTAATCTATACCTTCAACCTGAGTGTATCCATTTGCTACCAGTCGAGCTTTATAACGTTCAACAGAACTATCAGAGTTGTATTTAACTTTGTACACCCAACGGCAACCAATAGCTTTATGACCAGGTGGTAGAGGAACGAGATACCAAGTATGATTACGTTCCAAAACTGCAATTTCAACATTCATAGCCTGGTGCCATAACGGGTCACCAACTGCCTCGTCATAGGTTTTAGGCTCTGTCTGGGATGTAATAAGAGCTAGAAAAGCACGTTGAGTAGGAGAAAAACGGGAGAATGAAATGTAATGATGAAGTGGATACCTGGTGCCAGTTCTGGGACCTGAGCTAGAGGTTAAATGATTGGTTCCAGAAGACATCTCATAATCCTTATGCCAAGCTGGAGGTTGTTTAGTACGAGTAGAACGTCGGAGTGGAACTGATGTATCGGGTGGGATAGGATTAGAATTAGTGGGTGAATCTGGAGAAAGGAGCAGAGGGTAGAGGAGACGACGAAGTAGTAGGTGAAGGAATAGGAGATGAAGGAGGAATAGGATCATGAAGTGGTACAATAGGAGTCGAAGGAGCTAATGTCAAAGTTTGTGAAGCTGATGAAAAAGGAAAATCATCTTAACAAAATTTAACATCACGGCTGATAAAGAATTTGTGAGATTGCATGTCATACAACTTGTAACCTTTATGACCACAAGGATATCCTACGAAAACACAAGAAATTGCTCGATGTTCAAATTTTTGCTTAGGATGTACTATAGTTGCATAACATTTACAACCAAAAACTTTAAGACGATGAAATGTAGGTGGAGTGCTTCAAAGGGTGTCTTGTTAGATAAGAATGGTGATGGCGTTCTATTTATAAGATAAACAGCAGTTAAAATGCACTCTCCCTACAAATTAAGTGGAACCTGTGACGGAAAGAGAGGAGCCTTAGCTATACTTAGGATATGACGATGCTTACGTTCTACGACTCCATTTTGTTGTGGAGTATAGACACAAGTGCGCTGAAATTCAATGCCACAAGAAGTAAAAACTGGTTGCAAAGATAGAAACTCAGTCCCATTGTCTGATCGAACTATTTTGACAGTAGTATGAAATTGAGTTAGAACGAATTTAACAAAGTTCATTAACAAATGATGTACTTCTGACTTATGTTGCATTAGAAAAACCCAAGTACATCGAGTAAAATCATCAACAATAGTGAGAAAAAAACGCAAACCAAAATGGGTAGGAATTTTATGTGGTCCCCAAACATCAGAATGTATCAGATCAAAGGCAGAATGGGTTGTTATTGAACTTCTTGGAAAAGACAACCTAGTTTGTTTTGCTAACGGGCAGATACTACAGTTATGAGAATAACTAGCATTATTAAGATGCAATTGATCAGCTAGAAATTTAAAACGAGAAAAAGAAGATGACCTAGGCGTAAATGCCACAAATCAGATGGCTGAGATATTTGATGAGCGGAAGATTTGATTGGAGATGAAGAAATATGATAGAGACCTCCAAATTGTTTACCCGAGCCAAACATCTTCTCCGCAGCCAAGTCATGCATAACACAAGAATCAAGATAGGTGACATAACATTTCAAGTCATTGTTAAGTTTGCTGATGGACATTAGATTTAAATTGAATGAAGGCACACATAAAACATTGTTTAATTTAAGGTTAGAGCTAAGGGAAATATTGTCAGTATGCGACACACGTGCTGTCCCTCCATTAGGTAAATTTATTGTAGACATGATGGTAGCCTTCAGTTCAAGTCATAACAGAAGATTTTGAGACTATATGATCCGTAGCTCCACTATCGAGAATCCATGAATTAGAACTCGCAGAGTTAATAGATAATGTAGATACTGGAAACAAACTTGCAACATTGATGTGATTGTTAGAATTACCAGAAGGGTGATGATTGATTGCAGATAAGGCTTGTGCTATATGTTGTAATTGCTCAGAAGAAAAATTTGGAATGGAATGAGGTGACTGTTCTTTTGTATTCAACCGAAAAACATCGGCCATATTTGCAGATGATTGATATCCAAACACTCATTAATTGTATGACCACTTTTATTGCAGTGTGCACATGATTTGTCCTTGGCGAATTTTGAATACGTCGTTTTCTTCTGCGCTGCTGATGCAATCGAGAAATTCTCAGTAGGTTCAGAAGTTGCCTGACGCGGCATCTCTTCTTGTACAAGTAATGAATAGGCTTGCCTCACATTAGGTAATGGAGCCATCATCAGTATGTTAGATCTCGTCGTTTTATAAGACTCATTGAGCCCCATGAGCAATTGCATCAACTTGTCTTCTTCGCGTTGATCAACATGTATTTGACGTTGATTACAGGTAAATGGTGTGTGGTATGCTTCCAGTTCATCCCAGAGTGCTTTGAGATTGGTGAAATATGCTGACAGTGCCATGGTTCCTTGTGACATCGTTGCTATCGACTTTTGTATCTGTAAAATTGCTCGGGCATTCTTTTGTGAGAATTGATCGTGAAGATCAACCCACACTTGATGAGTTGTCTTGGCGTGAAGAATGCCTTTAGCGATATCTGCTTCAACGGAATGAGTTAACCAAAATATTATCATACTGTTGCACTGATTCCAGAGTTCAAATTCGGTTGAATTTGCATCTTGAGACGATTCTTCAATTGTGCCTCCAGAGTTCAAATTCGGTTGAATTTGCATCTTGAGACGATTCTTCAATTGTGGCATCAGTGAAGCCAATTTTCTTCTTGGCAATAAGAGCATGCATAAGTGATTTACTCCAAGATTGGTAATTTGCTCCATTTAATTTGATTGGAACAAGTGAATATCCCGGCTGATCAGAGTGATGAATATAATAAGGATGTGTTAAATCAAGATCTGAAATTTTGAAGCTGGATTTGGTTGATTCCGCCATAAAGGAAATTTTGATATTTAAGAACACCAAGATCGGTGCTCTGATACCATGTCAAGAATGAGAAATATAATTGGGATCGAAAGTATGATCTTGATTAGTGTTTAACCCGTTTTAAATAGGAGAAAAGTATATTTATATTTTTGCATTTTTTAGAAATACTTTTATCAATTAAAATGAATGGTGCACTTTAATAGTTGAAATAATTTAATTATTTAATTTTCTTAACATAAAGAAATTTACGATTAAAGTAATTTATTTATTTTTTTTCATAGAAGTCTTACACATCTCAGAATGAAGTGCTTAGGTAAAAAGCAAACCGTGGTGGGCAGTCGGCAAAAGGACAATCAATAAGGGTTGCACCATCCTTATGGAAGCATAATACGATTTCATGCAATTGGGTCTGTTTAGTGTTTTTATTGACGTTGCAACGAAGCCCTGGCTTCTTCCCGGTTGCGGCTTGAATGGCATTTTTGATGACTTGATATTGGCGGGATGTGTTGCCGGTCGGACCGAGTTTGGCGGCCTTCAAAATAGCCAGTAGGTCGTATCTGGGGTTTGTGCGAATGTTCAAAGCTGTTTGAAAATATTGAACTTGGTCAAAAACATTCTCCGAACATGGTCCATGTTTATTCCATTCCCTTCTCCAAAAATCTATGTCGTCGGGTCTTTCCAAGTTTGGCCAATGATGAGTCAGAAGTGGTTCGAGTGCAGCAAATCCCTGAACAAAAAAAAAAACCAGTTAGAATGTGATGCATTTGTAGGAGTCATTTTGTATATGGAAGGTACCTGAATGGTTTCAGAAAATTTTGTTCCTCCGCGGCAAACAAGGTAGCGCTTGGTGTAGTTAGCCGGCCATAGGCCATGGATGGTGAACCTGGTTGGAGATGGTGATTGAGCACACGGGAAATTTGCACATGTGGCCGGAGGCCACTGTTGCACCATTTGAAACAATTCAAATTGGGCATTCACAGAGAAGATGAGAGTGGAGAGGAGGATGAGATGAATATGAGCCATAAAGAGAAGTTAAGTGATGGTATACACAAATTGGAATGGCAATATATACATATATATAATAGACGAAAGGGAGTGGAGAGCATGGAGAAGAAGGGAGAAAAATAAAAAGATAAAAAAAGGAAAATCCAAAATTATTGAATTTTATGTGTTATCAATTATTTCTCAACCACTCTTTGGTTTAGGTTAATTTTTTGACCCCCAATTGATTCGGTTCGGTTCGGCTTCGGGTTCACTGGACAACAACCTCGACTTGACTCGAACCGGATAAAATGTTATACACTATATTAAGACATGTTACGAATTCACAACAATGTCTCCACGTACGTATTCTTTGTCTAATTTTAATCTTTGTGTCAGGGGTGGGGTGTACATTCAACCCGAATTCTAAGGTTTGGGTTCTGTTCGGTTCGGTTTCGGGTTAATGAGACAAAAACTTCGCGTTGACCGAATAGAGCAACATTTAGAAAGTACATTAAGAACCGTCCTACTTTGGCCCTCTATATTTAACTAGGCACATTATTTTTAGTTTTTTTTTTTTATATTTTTATATATTTTTTTTTAATTTCTTTTTTTTTTTAAATACCTAATATTTCCTTCTATTTCCAAACACATATCATGGTTTATAATACCCATTTATATTATTTTTAATTTCTTTTTTTTAAAAAAATACATCATATTTCCTCTTATTTCTAAACACATTGTTTATAATACCAATAAGCTAAAACAACGTCTATATATATATTTATTAATTTTGATTTATACATAAATTTAGTTATTATTTTTGTTTCAATGGAAAGAAAAGTTTACAAAGTTTATTGATTTTGATTTATACATACGTTTAAGTTTACGTTATTTTCCTCCACCATTTTTTTTCGCACGGTAAAGTAAAGTTTGCCCAAAATATTTTGACTTTCTTTGACACCTATCTTAATAGACTCTCAAAATTTGGTTAGACAAATAGTTCTAAAATTTTAGTGTATTTATTATTTTTTATCACAATCCTAGCTCGCCCCACTCCACTCCACAGAACCCACGTTCACGTGCTCACCTTTCCAGTTTCAACCAAACCAAACCAAACCCTTTTCTGGTCACATATCTGGAAATGGATCCAGCCATGACATGGGCCGCAATTTTGGGCCTTCACAAACTCCTGGGCTGGGCTGGGCTGGGCTACCCATTTAGAAATTGAAGGCCCAGACGAAAGCTACTACCAAAACAATCTGGTTGCCGAAGCAAATGACAGAAGCTAAGCTATGATGTGGTAATTTGTTGAGCTGAGTCCCGAGCTTTGTGTGGGCTATGGCAGTCAAAGCTCGGAGGCCGGTATGAGTTGAGTGGTAAAGAAGCTTTGTGTGGGCTATGGCAGTCAAAGCTCGGAGGCCGGTATGAGTTGAGTGGTAAAGAAGAGCCAGAGCCAGAGCCAGAGCCAGAGCCAGAGCCAGAGCCAGTGCCAGTGCCAGTGCCAGTGCCAGTGCCAGTGCCAGTGCCAGTGCCAGTGCCTAAGGCCGTCATTTCGATGGTTCAGACGCCGACGATGGAAGTTAACAAGCACAGGAAGTTGATCAATAATTTGGACGATGGCTGTTTGATGCATATTTTCACCTTCCTTTCCCCCATACCAGCTATCTTTCCTTTCCCCCATGCATATTTTCAGCTTCCTTTCAGCTTCCTGCCGCAATGTGTTTCAATTTGTTATCGAATGTTTCTTCGTAAAATTTGTTTGATCTATTTGAGGATTTCTTTTTTGTTCCCTCTTAAAATTGCTTCGTTTGGATGAAATTGAAGGATTCTTCTGGTTGTGCCACAAATTAAGAGGTTTTCTGGGAGGAAGAGACTGAAAATTTTCAATTTAGGTATTTCTGGAAATGGATTGGGAGAAGAAATATAATTCTGATTTCGAATTTGACTTAAGTTGGAATTTGTTATTTCATTGCACATCTAAATCCAAAAAACTCGTTTGAAGAGATGGAATGCAAATCTTTCTTATGTTGAGTCTATCGGAGTTTTTGATTGAGACTTGTCAATATTCATTACGTGTGGTTCAAGTGAACTTCCTGAGCCTCAACAGTTCTTGATATGTGAGGTTTAAAAGAATTTCTTGTAAAGTTAGAAGTTCTTTCCTGGACTTTGGGTATGAATTGGTTGGGCTAACTAGTTGGAAAGAGATAAGAAAAATTCTGGAGGCAATAGTGAAGATCTACTAATTTTGCTCTAAGAACGCCAGTTCTTTGTACTTTGTGCATTTCTTTTGCTTCTATTCCAGTGGCAAATTTTTATCATTAGCCTTGTGAAATTGTTAGTTAGTGGATGCCGCCTGCATATTTCCATGGAGTTTCTGCTTTTTTTGTCACTTTTGCCATTGAGTTTGCAGATCGGTATAACACCGCCCTCGTTTGCCACAGATGGCGTTACTTGGCATGTCATCCGAGGCTGTGGCTGCGAGTAGAACGATCTATTAAAGATTTGTCCGAGTCTGGAGTTTTCCCAACCGTTGAGGCAGCTGTTGCTGCTGCTAGGTAAGTTGTTGCATGTTCATGTTTCTTTTTTATTTTTTTATGAGGAAATAATAAGAGTTACTTGTTAATAGAGCTTGAATGATTTTGTTCTTCATAGGCCTGGGGACACCATACTAATTGCAACAGGTGGAGTTCATTCTGCCTCTAACATTCAAATTACAAAGCCACTTTGCCTGGTATGCTCTTTTTCCCCGCCTTCTTTTGGCAGCTTGGGAGTTAAAATGTATTCTTCCTATAGGATTTAAATACCATCCAATTGCGAGGAATATCTTCTGAAATCATGTGTGGTTTTTTGAATAGTTTCGCTACCCTTTAACACGAAAAAAGTGCCTTATGTTTTATGTGCGAATAATTGTTAATAACTAAGAATTGTGATCCGTGTCTTTAATAAAATTGCTAATAAAATTGCTATATAAAGCTAGAACTTGGGTTCTGTTATTCTGCCTTTAAAAAATGTTTGCACACTTTCTTTCTTCTCTTTGTAGAGAAGCTAAGAAATTATAAGAACGAACACAACCTCAACCCTATCATCCAAGTACCAGAGTCTGATAATAATATGTTGCACTATCAAAAGGAAACTACAACGTACGTAAATGCTATTAGTTCTCTCACAAAGTCTTAAAAGAAGGTTACGTTATGCAGTATTAAAGTGAACCTTTGTAGGTTTTGGCCCAGCAATTGAAATTCAGATTAAGTACTTGTTTTGAGAAGCAGTTAAATATTGGTGAAACGTAAAACGGTGGCTTCCTCATCCAGTTGTGCTCAAGTTTTGGACTATAGAGCTTTTAACTTACTTTAGCACCTTTTGTACTATGAAAGTGCCAATATGAGTCATGTAGGAAATATTAGTAGAGTAGTAGTGAGGCCACCGAGTCGAACTACTAGATGGTGCATAACCAAACCAACCTAAACCGATTAGTCAACAGTTTAGTTGGTTCATTCTGGTGCGACGTGGCTTTGTAATGTTTAAGCCTTAAAATTTTGGCATTTCAAAGGCTCAGACAACTCTCGCCCTTGGGAAGACTAGTAGCATCGAAGCCTAATTGTCCTCTTCTGCTATTTGTTGAAGTTTCAATTTTTAGTTTATGTGTACATTATCGGTTGGCTCGGGTATGAATGATCTGGTCATGCCAAACCTGAAGCTGACTGAATATTACCAATCTTTTATACATGAGAAGTTGAACTATTGAACCGAGCTGGTCTGAACCGAAACCAGCGGCAGTTTTTGGTTGGTTTAATCGGTTTTTTTGGGGGGGTTTTCGGTTTTTCCTTGCATCCCTAATAGAGGGGGTTAGTGTTCTTAGGAGGGAGAGATCATTTTCGGATTGTCCATTGTGGGGCTTGGGAGAGAGATTGCCCTCTCGAAAGGCTATTGTTATATTGTAGTTTCTTTTTCATATTGCAATATATTAGTATTTTGTATTTTTTGTGTTGGGGTACATAACATATACGTCAATCTATTCCATACTTTTTTCTGGCTTAATTTACGATGGCAGTGTACGAACGTTCTCTTTCTCACAATGTGAAACTCATTTCATAAATAACTTTTAAGTTTCACCATTTTCCATCATTTATCTTATCTTAATATTGTTCAGATTGGTGGAGGTGAACTTCCTGAGGAGACAACACTTTTCTGTAGTCGTGGTTCGGAAAGGTACGTGGCATATAATGTAATTTGCAATGGTTAATCCTATACATTTTCTCTCTCTTAACCTTTTGAAAAAATGAACTTGAAAGGTCAAGGACCAAAATGCAGATTTTAGAGATCTTAAAAGTGTAGGAATGAAACCCGACGACTTAAATGGGATGAACTTGAAAGGTCAAGGACCAACATGGAGATTTTAGAGATCTTAAAAGTGTAGGAATAAAGTACAGTTTTAACACGATGACTTAAATGGGACGAACTTGAAAGGTCAAGTACCGAAATGGACATTTTAGAGATCTTAAAAATGTAGGAATAAAGGACGGTTTTAACACGATGACTTCAATGGAATGAACTTGAAAGATGAAAGACCGAAATGGACGTTTTAGAGGCCTTAAAAGTGTAGGAATGAAGGACGGTTTTAAGCTTCTCATTTTGTGACGTTTAGTGGCAACTAATTGAGACTGAACTTTCTGTTTCTTGTTAACAGTGCTTTGGAGTTCCTCTGTACCAGTAAACTCTCTAACTTAACAGTGAAGGCAGAACTTGGTTGCTGCTTGCTTCACAGAAAGGGAAGATTAATTATTGATGGATGTGTTCTTCAATGTGAGTCAAACCCTTTGGACTACCTATCATGCCCCATTGTTTGTACTGCAAGTCCCGATAGCCTATCGTCTTCCTCGGTGAAAGGCGGTTATACAGATGGCGTTTCTGTTTCACAAACCCGCATCGAGGGTGGTGCCAAAGCTATCCTAACGAGCGAGGACCTTGCGTTACAGCACGTTCGAGTTATTTATGCTCGAACAGCTTTGTTCTTTTGGTTTGACGTCACAGCACGTTCGAGTTATTTATGCTCGAACAGCTTTGTTCTTTTGGTTTGACGTCGAACACAAGTTGCAATAATTTCCTTGTAATCCATTAGCAATGTGTATCTGTTTCAGCTGGTTAATCCTTAGGTATATATTGGTGATTCTTTAACTTGTATGATACTTCTGTTTAGGCTCGTCACATAATCGGTTTCGCCCCTAAATCTTTCGTGGTCGCTTTGTTTTTTATTCTTAACGTTTGGAGCTCCGATATGTAATTATTTCGAAAAAAAAATGATCGTCTTAGCTTATATTTTTTGTGTTTGACAATCACTCAAAATTTGTTTGATATATTACATTATTTTCTATTTAACTGGTAAGGTGAACTTTTGCACTTAAAAAAATGAATATATATATTGTTATTGTACAGTTAAATATAATTAGACCTGGAATTTTTAAAGTTAGTTATTTGTGACGTATGTTTATTAACTCGTGAGATTGGAGCATTGTCACAATTGGGTTCTTATGAGATGTTTGTAAGTGGTGTGGCACTCACTCTCACCATCTTAGGCATTCTCACACCTAAAACTGGTTTGAAAAACTTGAGAGTAGGCACGACTGAAATTTTCCATCCTCTTTTGGATGAATATGACAAGACACGGACCAAAATTATAATAGAGAGAAAATATATGAACTAAAAAATTCCATTAAAAAAATGTCAATTAAATTTAGATAATTTAGCTTTTATACCTCTGTAAGAAATTACATTAAATACTAAATTGTTACTCTTTTAATATAATGACATATTATTCTTATAAAAAATAAATCAAAATAAGTATTAATTGAACCAGGTAATATTAAACTCAAAAAAGTAGTAACAAAGTCCAACAAATTAATTGAACAAAAAAGAGAAAACTTGGAAGACATTGTGTCTAAAAAAACAGGACCCGATCCATGCCATCATTGATTACTCGTTTTGTGTGTTTAAGCTCATCGGGAGGGAATCAAAACATTAACTTTGGGTAATAACCAGTGTCTTTATCCACTAAGTTATGCTCAAGTCTTTACTCATATGCTCCTCCGCTACATTGGTAAGGGTGGTGGACCCGAACTAAAGTCAAAAAAAGTATCCGCGAACACACATGGACGCCCTTTTATGGGAAGAACTTTGGTCACGTGAGTCTTAACATGCCTCCGCTACATTGGTAAGGGTGGTGGTGGTGGACCATAACTAAAGTCAAAATAAGTATTCGCGAACACACGTGGACGCCCTTTTATGGGAAGAACTTTGGTCACGTGAGTTTTAACATGGTAAGAAATCACTTGTCCTTCGTCGGCTTCCATTAAAAGTTCATCTGAACTCACAAACAACAATGGCTTCTCGACTCCAAAAAAAGGACCAATTGTCATTAGTTTTGACCATGAAAAGACATCTTTCTCCATCTCCCAAACCGAGAACGTTTTTTCATTCCCTGCGTTTGAGCCGTGAAATACAACAATTGATCCATTCAACATTCTCATACTTATATTAGGGTTTAACATCACATCCTCCTCCACTAAATTGTTCGGTACTGGAATTTTGCCAAAAATTTCTTCGCTCATGTCAAACGTGCGTATAATATTTCCTTTTGTATTTCTTGACCACCAATAAGATTTTCCTTCATGATGCATCTCACAACCCCCTGTTATCATTAAATACCTAAAATTAGGGGATTCAATTTCCCTCCATCTTTCTTTCCTCAACTCCCAAATCTCCACTCGAAGTGGTAGAAGATTATAGGCTCCCTCTTCGTCCGGGAATTGTACAACCCTAACAACTTTGAAATCCCCAGATTTGGAATCATATCCGAATCCAACACCGCTTGTTAATGAATCAAACATTTCATAGGGATCTTCATTGTGAAGAATCGATGATGGAAGCTTACGAAACTTTTCGGTCATCATATTAAAGAGGAAAATATCTCTATCGTACAAAAGACAAACTAAACCTTGAGAATGACCGTGAATAGTATTTTTTCGAAAATCACTTGATGGATTGTTGACATCGAGAATGGAAATAGATCGATCAGGGGTGTGGGAAAACTTGATGATGGAGGGTATATACGTATAGAGTTGAAAACCGATAATTATTCGACGGTTGATATAAATACATTTATCTTGTAAAGAAAAAATTGCAGGATCGTTGATCAGAGCGTACCATAATTTGCAAACAGACTTAAATTGGAGTAGAGACTGTGCGGGAAGCCTTGATAGAATTTCGATCAACAATACTATGGGGAGATCTTTTAGAGTCGCCATTAGAGGGTTCAAGTTTTATTTAACCATCGTTCATCATTATATAAGGAAGAGGTGAATGCAAGAAAGGATGAGCTGTCATTTATCTATTTATTTATTTATTTATTTTTGTGCGAACCAAATAACGTACCAAAATTAGATAGTTTTTGTTTTTTTTGTTTTTTTTTTTTTGCTATTTTTAATGCATCCTTAATGGTTAGGGAATAATTAAGAATTTTAATAATAAAATAATTTTAATGAACTTACTTTAAAACATCATATATTATACTTAATCGTTCAAGAAACCGTCACTCACTACACATAGAAATTTAACACATATTGCGACTGTAGAGGGTGACCCGACCCGTGACCCAATTTGCAGTCCAAGATGAGCCCCTTCCCAAACTGCAACGGCTTTCAACTGACTCGACCTGGTTCCTTCCCATGCAATGTTATTTTGTCAGTGTCATGCAGAAAGTGCGAGTACTCACATATGGAGAGCCTTCTTGCATGCGTGTAGGTGCGTGACAACGTGTGAGGTGTGTCACAATCCGCAATATGATTGTGACCTGAGTAAGTCATCGAGGACGATGACTAAGTTAAGTGGGGGAGAATGTCACAACCTTACTATGAAGAGAGTAGGTTGTGACCCTCACGCCATGACAAGCAAAGGGGTGTCCCTCAAGAGACGCCCATCCGGCCATATGCGGGCCAACGAAGAAGAATGCCATGATGCGATCGAGGAGGACGATGCATCATCCAACACACCACCACGCAAAGTGGGCATTGAAGACATGTTGAGACACAAGCATAACAGAGACATCAGCATAGACATGAAGGACAAGATAGGCTTGTTGAAGGGCCGGGTAGGGCCCCGGGCCTTAACCTCAAAAGTCGAGGTTCCGGAAGGAATTTGGTCATGCGGTTCGGGAGTTAAGTCCGTCCATATGAAATATGAATGCTCGCCAAGTTTGGTGTCAATCGGACATGGGACGGACAATGCACGACACCGTATGACACCTCACGAAAATCATGTCTACTCCTCGTAGAATGAAAATGGCTCAAAATGTACTATAGGGGGTACCATGGTGTTAGCTCTCCACCACCCCTGGGCCCTGTGGCCTAAGTGAGCTACCCTGTGGCACATACGTGTGTCACAGTGTGGGCGAGCGTGCCGAGACGAGTGTCTCGGGGCGACTTCCTTTGAAATGGGTTTTTGAAGGACAGTACCGGACGGCACGGGTGTGCCGGTATTGCGCCCTAGCCCGCGTGTTGGAGGTTGCTACATACACCCGCTATCCGGTACGGTATCCGTAAATGACTCGGCATAGGCACGGGAGGGCCTATGCCTCGATAGAACCCGGATGGATGGATGTCCGGGAAGTCCCGATGAGATGAACGACACGCGGGCCCATTCTCGATGGCATGACCGAACGAGTTATGATGAGCGACGACATCCCGAGACTCGGGATGGCGTCAAGACATATGGACCCTGTCGATGGAGATCGAGATGGCAAGACGAGATGCGACGTTGTATTGAGAGACCTTGGCCCGAGCAGAGGCAAGGTCGAGCCGAATGAGTTGGCCTAGCGTAGAGGCAAGTCGGATGTGTCGCAGATGATTGAACGTACACGCACAGGCGGCGTGTGTGGTTGAACAAGCTTGGATTCCGCACAAGCGATGTTCGATTGGCGAACACAAACCTCGCCTAAGGTCCGACGAAGCCACAAAGCCGGGGCGAAAAATATAATGGGGCTTAATTCCCCTTAAGGCTGGTCGTGAACATGTATAGATCACGACGCCGCACGGTCAAAGATATAGGACCGTGACAAGGTGCTCCTTCTTTTTCTGTTTGACCTCCGTTCAACTATCTATATTATATAGATAATTTTGATTATTTTATTTTCAATTATTATCGATGTAATTTTATGATTTTTTTCCTAGGTTCCTCGAGGCATTCTAAGCATTTTTTTTTTTTGTCCTTCTACAACAGTTGGAGATTCAACCTCTAAGGTCCTTAATAAAATCTCAACCGCTCGAAATTAAAAAGCAAATGAAGGAAAATTTTCGTATCTATTGGGCTCGGCGGTTACAATAGGTACTGAAAAATGTGTCTGCCGCTGTTTCTGTTAAGAATGTGAAACATAAATAGAATTGGGATCGAAAGTATGATCTTCATCGATGTTTACAACGTTTTAAATAGGATAGAAACTATCCACTACGGAAAAATATATAACTAACTAATATAAAATATACGCTGACAACTCCCAAAATATCTAAGATATACTCCCTAACTAATTATTAAAGTATATCTCCAAATATCATATCTTAATACTCCCCCTCGAGTTGGACAGTGTATGTCAATCACACCCAACTTGTCCTTCAAAAAAAATCAAACTGATGTCTTCCCAAAGCTTTAGTGAAAACATCTGCCAATTGCATTTTAGTCGAGACATAACACGGTTTGATGATTCCAGCTTGTAACTTTTCTCGAACTATATGACAATCTATTTCAATGTGTTTCGTACGTTCGTGAAAAACTGCATTGGCTGCTATATGTAATGCTGCTTGATTATCACAATATAATAATGCTGGTTCGGATAGTGGAACATTCAAGTCTTGAAGAATGTAACTTAACCAAGTTAACTCTAAACAAGTATTTGCCATAGCTCGATACTCGGCTTCTACTGATGATTTGGACACATTAGTCTGCTTTTTAGACTTCCAAGAAATAATTGAATTTTCAAGGAAAATGCAGAACCCAGATATAGATCGTCTGGAAGTTCGACAACCACCCCAGTCAGAATCGCAATATGCTTGTAATCTTAAATTGTTTTCAGATGGTAGTAGGAGTCCTTGACCATGAGTAGCTCTGATGTATTTCAGAACTCGAAGAGCTGCCTCCCAATGTGGTTTTCTTAGTTCGTGCATAAATTGACGAAGGATACGAACTGAATAAACTATGTCAGGCCTAGTAACGGTCAAATATATTAATCTGCCAATCAACCGTCTGTATTTACTTGGATCATTCAACTTCTCTCCTTCAGTTAAAAGAAAGTTTTAGATTTTGCTCCATAGGAAATTTTTCTGGACGTGCTTCTATAAGACCTGTGTCTTGAAGGATATCTAGAGCATACTTCGTTTGAGACATAAAAATTACTTTTCTAGACCAAGAAAATTCAATGCCTAGAAAATATTTCAAATTCCCTAAATCTTTGATAAGGAATCTCTTGAGTAAACTAGTCTTGAGGTATTGAATTTCTTTGAGATCATTGCCTGTCAACAGAATATCATCAACATAGATTAGAACTGCAGTGAAAGAAGTACCTCTTACTCTTAGTAAAAAAAGAGTAATCTGCTTGAGTGTAGCCTGCATTTTGTATAGTGATAGAAAATATGGAGAACCAATTGCGAGAAGCCTGTTTTAATCCATAAAGAGATTTATGGAGCCGACATACTGTATTCTCCCCCTGTCGGCGAAGACCTGGTGGTAAAGACATATAGATTTCTTCGTCTAGATTACCATGGAGAAAGGCATTTTCAACATCCAACTGATGGGTGAACCATTTTCGAGCAGCAGCAACAGTGAGTAAGCAACGAAGTGTAGTACGTTTCGCTGTAGGAGAAAATGTCTCTGTGTAATCTATACCTTCAACCTGAGTGTATCCATTTGCTACCAGTCGAGCTTTATAACGTTCAACAGAACTATCAGAGTTGTATTTAACTTTGTACACCCAACGGCAACCAATAGCTTTATGACCAGGTGGTAGAGGAACGAGATACCAAGTATGATTACGTTCCAAAACTGCAATTTCAACATTCATAGCCTGGTGCCATAACGGGTCACCAACTGCCTCGTCATAGGTTTTAGGCTCTGTCTGGGATGTAATAAGAGCTAGAAAAGCACGTTGAGTAGGAGAAAAACGGGAGAATGAAATGTAATGATGAAGTGGATACCTGGTGCCAGTTCTGGGACCTGAGCTAGAGGTTAAATGATTGGTTCCAGAAGACATCTCATAATCCTTATGCCAAGCTGGAGGTTGTTTAGTACGAGTAGAACGTCGGAGTGGAACTGATGTATCGGGTGGGATAGGATTAGAATTAGTGGGTGAATCTGGAGAAAGGAGCAGAGGGTAGAGGAGACGACGAAGTAGTAGGTGAAGGAATAGGAGATGAAGGAGGAATAGGATCATGAAGTGGTACAATAGGAGTCGAAGGAGCTAATGTCAAAGTTTGTGAAGCTGATGAAAAAGGAAAATCATCTTAACAAAATTTAACATCACGGCTGATAAAGAATTTGTGAGATTGCATGTCATACAACTTGTAACCTTTATGACCACAAGGATATCCTACGAAAACACAAGAAATTGCTCGATGTTCAAATTTTTGCTTAGGATGTACTATAGTTGCATAACATTTACAACCAAAAACTTTAAGACGATGAAATGTAGGTGGAGTGCTTCAAAGGGTGTCTTGTTAGATAAGAATGGTGATGGCGTTCTATTTATAAGATAAACAGCAGTTAAAATGCACTCTCCCTACAAATTAAGTGGAACCTGTGACGGAAAGAGAGGAGCCTTAGCTATACTTAGGATATGACGATGCTTACGTTCTACGACTCCATTTTGTTGTGGAGTATAGACACAAGTGCGCTGAAATTCAATGCCACAAGAAGTAAAAACTGGTTGCAAAGATAGAAACTCAGTCCCATTGTCTGATCGAACTATTTTGACAGTAGTATGAAATTGAGTTAGAACGAATTTAACAAAGTTCATTAACAAATGATGTACTTCTGACTTATGTTGCATTAGAAAAACCCAAGTACATCGAGTAAAATCATCAACAATAGTGAGAAAAAAACGCAAACCAAAATGGGTAGGAATTTTATGTGGTCCCCAAACATCAGAATGTATCAGATCAAAGGCAGAATGGGTTGTTATTGAACTTCTTGGAAAAGACAACCTAGTTTGTTTTGCTAACGGGCAGATACTACAGTTATGAGAATAACTAGCATTATTAAGATGCAATTGATCAGCTAGAAATTTAAAACGAGAAAAAGAAGATGACCTAGGCGTAAATGCCACAAATCAGATGGCTGAGATATTTGATGAGCGGAAGATTTGATTGGAGATGAAGAAATATGATAGAGACCTCCAAATTGTTTACCCGAGCCAAACATCTTCTCCGCAGCCAAGTCATGCATAACACAAGAATCAAGATAGGTGACATAACATTTCAAGTCATTGTTAAGTTTGCTGATGGACATTAGATTTAAATTGAATGAAGGCACACATAAAACATTGTTTAATTTAAGGTTAGAGCTAAGGGAAATATTGTCAGTATGCGACACACGTGCTGTCCCTCCATTAGGTAAATTTATTGTAGACATGATGGTAGCCTTCAGTTCAAGTCATAACAGAAGATTTTGAGACTATATGATCCGTAGCTCCACTATCGAGAATCCATGAATTAGAACTCGCAGAGTTAATAGATAATGTAGATACTGGAAACAAACTTGCAACATTGATGTGATTGTTAGAATTACCAGAAGGGTGATGATTGATTGCAGATAAGGCTTGTGCTATATGTTGTAATTGCTCAGAAGAAAAATTTGGAATGGAATGAGGTGACTGTTCTTTTGTATTCAACCGAAAAACATCGGCCATATTTGCAGATGATTGATATCCAAACACTCATTAATTGTATGACCACTTTTATTGCAGTGTTCACATGATTTGTCCTTGGCGAATTTTGAATACGTCGTTTTCTTCTGCGCTGCTGATGCAATCGAGAAATTCTCAGTAGGTTCAGAAGTTGCCTGACGCGGCATCTCTTCTTGTACAAGTAATGAATAGGCTTGCCTCACATTAGGTAATGGAGCCATCATCAGTATGTTAGATCTCGTCGTTTTATAAGACTCATTGAGCCCCATGAGCAATTGCATCAACTTGTCTTCTTCGCGTTGATCAACATGTATTTGACGTTGATTACAGGTAAATGGTGTGTGGTATGCTTCCAGTTCATCCCAGAGTGCTTTGAGATTGGTGAAATATGCTGACAGTGCCATGGTTCCTTGTGACATCGTTGCTATCGACTTTTGTATCTGTAAAATTGCTCGGGCATTCTTTTGTGAGAATTGATCGTGAAGATCAACCCACACTTGATGAGTTGTCTTGGCGTGAAGAATGCCTTTAGCGATATCTGCTTCAACGGAATGAGTTAACCAAAATATTATCATACTGTTGCACTGATTCCAGAGTTCAAATTCGGTTGAATTTGCATCTTGAGACGATTCTTCAATTGTGCCTCCAGAGTTCAAATTCGGTTGAATTTGCATCTTGAGACGATTCTTCAATTGTGGCATCAGTGAAGCCAATTTTCTTCTTGGCAATAAGAGCATGCATAAGTGATTTACTCCAAGATTGGTAATTTGCTCCATTTAATTTGATTGGAACAAGTGAATATCCCGGCTGATCAGAGTGATGAATATAATAAGGATGTGTTAAATCAAGATCTGAAATTTTGAAGCTGGATTTGGTTGATTCCGCCATAAAGGAAATTTTGATATTTAAGAACACCAAGATCGGTGCTCTGATACCATGTCAAGAATGAGAAATATAATTGGGATCGAAAGTATGATCTTGATTAGTGTTTAACCCGTTTTAAATAGGAGAAAAGTATATTTATATTTTTGCATTTTTTAGAAATACTTTTATCAATTAAAATGAATGGTGCACTTTAATAGTTGAAATAATTTAATTATTTAATTTTCTTAACATAAAGAAATTTACGATTAAAGTAATTTATTTATTTTTTTTCATAGAAGTCTTACACATCTCAGAATGAAGTGCTTAGGTAAAAAGCAAACCGTGGTGGGCAGTCGGCAAAAGGACAATCAATAAGGGTTGCACCATCCTTATGGAAGCATAATACGATTTCATGCAATTGGGTCTGTTTAGTGTTTTTATTGACGTTGCAACGAAGCCCTGGCTTCTTCCCGGTTGCGGCTTGAATGGCATTTTTGATGACTTGATATTGGCGGGATGTGTTGCCGGTCGGACCGAGTTTGGCGGCCTTCAAAATAGCCAGTAGGTCGTATCTGGGGTTTGTGCGAATGTTCAAAGCTGTTTGAAAATATTGAACTTGGTCAAAAACATTCTCCGAACATGGTCCATGTTTATTCCATTCCCTTCTCCAAAAATCTATGTCGTCGGGTCTTTCCAAGTTTGGCCAATGATGAGTCAGAAGTGGTTCGAGTGCAGCAAATCCCTGAACAAAAAAAAAAACCAGTTAGAATGTGATGCATTTGTAGGAGTCATTTTGTATATGGAAGGTACCTGAATGGTTTCAGAAAATTTTGTTCCTCCGCGGCAAACAAGGTAGCGCTTGGTGTAGTTAGCCGGCCATAGGCCATGGATGGTGAACCTGGTTGGAGATGGTGATTGAGCACACGGGAAATTTGCACATGTGGCCGGAGGCCACTGTTGCACCATTTGAAACAATTCAAATTGGGCATTCACAGAGAAGATGAGAGTGGAGAGGAGGATGAGATGAATATGAGCCATAAAGAGAAGTTAAGTGATGGTATACACAAATTGGAATGGCAATATATACATATATATAATAGACGAAAGGGAGTGGAGAGCATGGAGAAGAAGGGAGAAAAATAAAAAGATAAAAAAAGGAAAATCCAAAATTATTGAATTTTATGTGTTATCAATTATTTCTCAACCACTCTTTGGTTTAGGTTAATTTTTTGACCCCCAATTGATTCGGTTCGGTTCGGCTTCGGGTTCACTGGACAACAACCTCGACTTGACTCGAACCGGATAAAATGTTATACACTATATTAAGACATGTTACGAATTCACAACAATGTCTCCACGTACGTATTCTTTGTCTAATTTTAATCTTTGTGTCAGGGGTGGGGTGTACATTCAACCCGAATTCTAAGGTTTGGGTTCTGTTCGGTTCGGTTTCGGGTTAATGAGACAAAAACTTCGCGTTGACCGAATAGAGCAACATTTAGAAAGTACATTAAGAACCGTCCTACTTTGGCCCTCTATATTTAACTAGGCACATTATTTTTAGTTTTTTTTTTATATTTTTATATATTTTTTTTTTAATTTCTTTTTTTTTTTTAAATACCTAATATTTCCTTCTATTTCCAAACACATATCATGGTTTATAATACCCATTTATATTATTTTTAATTTCTTTTTTTTAAAAAAATACATCATATTTCCTCTTATTTCTAAACACATTGTTTATAATACCAATAAGCTAAAACAACGTCTATATATATATTTATTAATTTTGATTTATACATAAATTTAGTTATTATTTTTGTTTCAATGGAAAGAAAAGTTTACAAAGTTTATTGATTTTGATTTATACATACGTTTAAGTTTACGTTATTTTCCTCCACCATTTTTTTTCGCACGGTAAAGTAAAGTTTGCCCAAAATATTTTGACTTTCTTTGACACCTATCTTAATAGACTCTCAAAATTTGGTTAGACAAATAGTTCTAAAATTTTAGTGTATTTATTATTTTTTATCACAATCCTAGCTCGCCCCACTCCACTCCACAGAACCCACGTTCACGTGCTCACCTTTCCAGTTTCAACCAAACCAAACCAAACCCTTTTCTGGTCACATATCTGGAAATGGATCCAGCCATGACATGGGCCGCAATTTTGGGCCTTCACAAACTCCTGGGCTGGGCTGGGCTGGGCTACCCATTTAGAAATTGAAGGCCCAGACGAAAGCTACTACCAAAACAATCTGGTTGCCGAAGCAAATGACAGAAGCTAAGCTATGATGTGGTAATTTGTTGAGCTGAGTCCCGAGCTTTGTGTGGGCTATGGCAGTCAAAGCTCGGAGGCCGGTATGAGTTGAGTGGTAAAGAAGCTTTGTGTGGGCTATGGCAGTCAAAGCTCGGAGGCCGGTATGAGTTGAGTGGTAAAGAAGAGCCAGAGCCAGAGCCAGAGCCAGAGCCAGAGCCAGAGCCAGTGCCAGTGCCAGTGCCAGTGCCAGTGCCAGTGCCAGTGCCAGTGCCAGTGCCTAAGGCCGTCATTTCGATGGTTCAGACGCCGACGATGGAAGTTAACAAGCACAGGAAGTTGATCAATAATTTGGACGATGGCTGTTTGATGCATATTTTCACCTTCCTTTCCCCCATACCAGCTATCTTTCCTTTCCCCCATGCATATTTTCAGCTTCCTTTCAGCTTCCTGCCGCAATGTGTTTCAATTTGTTATCGAATGTTTCTTCGTAAAATTTGTTTGATCTATTTGAGGATTTCTTTTTTGTTCCCTCTTAAAATTGCTTCGTTTGGATGAAATTGAAGGATTCTTCTGGTTGTGCCACAAATTAAGAGGTTTTCTGGGAGGAAGAGACTGAAAATTTTCAATTTAGGTATTTCTGGAAATGGATTGGGAGAAGAAATATAATTCTGATTTCGAATTTGACTTAAGTTGGAATTTGTTATTTCATTGCACATCTAAATCCAAAAAACTCGTTTGAAGAGATGGAATGCAAATCTTTCTTATGTTGAGTCTATCGGAGTTTTTGATTGAGACTTGTCAATATTCATTACGTGTGGTTCAAGTGAACTTCCTGAGCCTCAACAGTTCTTGATATGTGAGGTTTAAAAGAATTTCTTGTAAAGTTAGAAGTTCTTTCCTGGACTTTGGGTATGAATTGGTTGGGCTAACTAGTTGGAAAGAGATAAGAAAAATTCTGGAGGCAATAGTGAAGATCTACTAATTTTGCTCTAAGAACGCCAGTTCTTTGTACTTTGTGCATTTCTTTTGCTTCTATTCCAGTGGCAAATTTTTATCATTAGCCTTGTGAAATTGTTAGTTAGTGGATGCCGCCTGCATATTTCCATGGAGTTTCTGCTTTTTTTGTCACTTTTGCCATTGAGTTTGCAGATCGGTATAACACCGCCCTCGTTTGCCACAGATGGCGTTACTTGGCATGTCATCCGAGGCTGTGGCTGCGAGTAGAACGATCTATTAAAGATTTGTCCGAGTCTGGAGTTTTCCCAACCGTTGAGGCAGCTGTTGCTGCTGCTAGGTAAGTTGTTGCATGTTCATGTTTCTTTTTTATTTTTTTATGAGGAAATAATAAGAGTTACTTGTTAATAGAGCTTGAATGATTTTGTTCTTCATAGGCCTGGGGACACCATACTAATTGCAACAGGTGGAGTTCATTCTGCCTCTAACATTCAAATTACAAAGCCACTTTGCCTGGTATGCTCTTTTTCCCCGCCTTCTTTTGGCAGCTTGGGAGTTAAAATGTATTCTTCCTATAGGATTTAAATACCATCCAATTGCGAGGAATATCTTCTGAAATCATGTGTGGTTTTTTGAATAGTTTCGCTACCCTTTAACACGAAAAAAGTGCCTTATGTTTTATGTGCGAATAATTGTTAATAACTAAGAATTGTGATCCGTGTCTTTAATAAAATTGCTAATAAAATTGCTATATAAAGCTAGAACTTGGGTTCTGTTATTCTGCCTTTAAAAAATGTTTGCACACTTTCTTTCTTCTCTTTGTAGAGAAGCTAAGAAATTATAAGAACGAACACAACCTCAACCCTATCATCCAAGTACCAGAGTCTGATAATAATATGTTGCACTATCAAAAGGAAACTACAACGTACGTAAATGCTATTAGTTCTCTCACAAAGTCTTAAAAGAAGGTTACGTTATGCAGTATTAAAGTGAACCTTTGTAGGTTTTGGCCCAGCAATTGAAATTCAGATTAAGTACTTGTTTTGAGAAGCAGTTAAATATTGGTGAAACGTAAAACGGTGGCTTCCTCATCCAGTTGTGCTCAAGTTTTGGACTATAGAGCTTTTAACTTACTTTAGCACCTTTTGTACTATGAAAGTGCCAATATGAGTCATGTAGGAAATATTAGTAGAGTAGTAGTGAGGCCACCGAGTCGAACTACTAGATGGTGCATAACCAAACCAACCTAAATCGATTAGTCAACAGTTTAGTTGGTTCATTCTGGTGCGACGTGGCTTTGTAATGTTTAAGCCTTAAAATTTTGGCATTTCAAAGGCTCAGACAACTCTCGCCCTTGGGAAGACTAGTAGCATCGAAGCCTAATTGTCCTCTTCTGCTATTTGTTGAAGTTTCAATTTTTAGTTTATGTGTACATTATCAGTTGGCTCGGGTATGAATGATCTGGTCATGCCAAACCTGAAGCTGACTGAATATTACCAATCTTTTATACATGAGAAGTTGAACTATTGAACCGAGCTGGTCTGAACCGAAACCAGCGGCAGTTTTTGGTTGGTTTAATCGGTTTTTTTGGGGGGGTTTTCCGTTTTTCCTTGCATCCCTAATAGAGGGGGTTAGTGTTCTTAGGAGGGAGAGATCATTTTAGGATTGTCCATTGTGGGGCTTGGGAGAGAGATAGCCCTCTCGAAAGGCTATTGTTATATTGTAGTTTCTTTTTCATATTGCAATATATTAGTATTTTGTATTTTTTGTGTTGGGGTACATAACATATACGTCAATCTATTCCATACTTTTTTCTGGCTTAATTTACGATGGCAGTGTACGAACGTTCTCTTTCTCACAATGTGAAACTCATTTCATAAATAACTTTTAAGTTTCACCATTTTCCATCATTTATCTTATCTTAATATTGTTCAGATTGGTGGAGGTGAACTTCCTGAGGAGACAACACTTTTCTGTAGTCGTGGTTCGGAAAGGTACGTGGCATATAATGTAATTTGCAATGGTTAATCCTATACATTTTCTCTCTCTTAACCTTTTGAAAAAATGAACTTGAAAGGTCAAGGACCAAAATGCAGATTTTAGAGATCTTAAAAGTGTAGGAATGAAACCGGACGACTTAAATGGGATGAACTTGAAAGGTCAAGGACCAACATGGAGATTTTAGAGATCTTAAAAGTGTAGGAATAAAGTACAGTTTTAACACGATGACTTAAATGGGACGAACTTGAAAGGTCAAGTACCGAAATGGACATTTTAGAGATCTTAAAAATGTAGGAATAAAGGACGGTTTTAACACGATGACTTCAATGGAATGAACTTGAAAGATGAAAGACCGAAATGGACGTTTTAGAGGCCTTAAAAGTGTAGGAATGAAGGACGGTTTTAAGCTTCTCATTTTGTGACGTTTAGTGGCAACTAATTGAGACTGAACTTTCTGTTTCTTGTTAACAGTGCTTTGGAGTTCCTCTGTACCAGTAAACTCTCTAACTTAACAGTGAAGGCAGAACTTGGTTGCTGCTTGCTTCACAGAAAGGGAAGATTAATTATTGATGGATGTGTTCTTCAATGTGAGTCAAACCCTTTGGACTACCTATCATGCCCCATTGTTTGTACTGCAAGTCCCGATAGCCTATCGTCTTCCTCGGTGAAAGGCGGTTATACAGATGGCGTTTCTGTTTCACAAACCCGCATCGAGGGTGGTGCCAAAGCTATCCTAACGAGCGAGGACCTTGCGTTACAGCACGTTCGAGTTATTTATGCTCGAACAGCTTTGTTCTTTTGGTTTGACGTCGAACACAAGTTGCAATAATTTCCTTGTAATCCATTAGCAATGTGTATCTGTTTCAGCTGGTTAATCCTTAGGTATATATTGGTGATTCTTTAACTTGTATGATACTTCTGTTTAGGCTCGTCACATAATCGGTTTCGCCCCTAAATCTTTCGTGGTCGCTTTGTTTTTTATTCTTAACGTTTGGAGCTCCGATATGTAATTATTTCGAAAAAAAAATGATCGTCTTAGCTTATATTTTTTGTGTTTGACAATCACTCAAAATTTGTTTGATATATTACATTATTTTCTATTTAACTGGTAAGGTGAACTTTTGCACTTAAAAAAATGAATATATATATTGTTATTGTACAGTTAAATATAATTAGACCTGGAATTTTTAAAGTTAGTTATTTGTGACGTATGTTTATTAACTCGTGAGATTGGAGCATTGTCACAATTGGGTTCTTATGAGATGTTTGTAAGTGGTGTGGCACTCACTCTCACCATCTTAGGCATTCTCACACCTAAAACTGGTTTGAAAAACTTGAGAGTAGGCACGACTGAAATTTTCCATCCTCTTTTGGATGAATATGACAAGACACGGACCAAAATTATAATAGAGAGAAAATATATGAACTAAAAAATTCCATTAAAAAAATGTCAATTAAATTTAGATAATTTAGCTTTTATACCTCTGTAAGAAATTACATTAAATACTAAATTGTTACTCTTTTAATATAATGACATATTATTCTTATAAAAAATAAATCAAAATAAGTATTAATTGAACCAGGTAATATTAAACTCAAAAAAGTAGTAACAAAGTCCAACAAATTAATTGAACAAAAAAGAGAAAACTTGGAAGACATTGTGTCTAAAAAAACAGGACCCGATCCATGCCATCATTGATTACTCGTTTTGTGTGTTTAAGCTCATCGGGAGGGAATCAAAACATTAACTTTGGGTAATAACCAGTGTCTTTATCCACTAAGTTATGCTCAAGTCTTTACTCATATGCTCCTCCGCTACATTGGTAAGGGTGGTGGACCCGAACTAAAGTCAAAAAAAGTATCCGCGAACACACATGGACGCCCTTTTATGGGAAGAACTTTGGTCACGTGAGTCTTAACATGCCTCCGCTACATTGGTAAGGGTGGTGGTGGTGGACCATAACTAAAGTCAAAATAAGTATTCGCGAACACACGTGGACGCCCTTTTATGGGAAGAACTTTGGTCACGTGAGTTTTAACATGGTAAGAAATCACTTGTCCTTCGTCGGCTTCCATTAAAAGTTCATCTGAACTCACAAACAACAATGGCTTCTCGACTCCAAAAAAAGGACCAATTGTCATTAGTTTTGACCATGAAAAGACATCTTTCTCCATCTCCCAAACCGAGAACGTTTTTTCATTCCCTGCGTTTGAGCCGTGAAATACAACAATTGATCCATTCAACATTCTCATACTTATATTAGGGTTTAACATCACATCCTCCTCCACTAAATTGTTCGGTACTGGAATTTTGCCAAAAATTTCTTCGCTCATGTCAAACGTGCGTATAATATTTCCTTTTGTATTTCTTGACCACCAATAAGATTTTCCTTCATGATGCATCTCACAACCCCCTGTTATCATTAAATACCTAAAATTAGGGGATTCAATTTCCCTCCATCTTTCTTTCCTCAACTCCCAAATCTCCACTCGAAGTGGTAGAAGATTATAGGCTCCCTCTTCGTCCGGGAATTGTACAACCCTAACAACTTTGAAATCCCCAGATTTGGAATCATATCCGAATCCAACACCGCTTGTTAATGAATCAAACATTTCATAGGGATCTTCATTGTGAAGAATCGATGATGGAAGCTTACGAAACTTTTCGGTCATCATATTAAAGAGGAAAATATCTCTATCGTACAAAAGACAAACTAAACCTTGAGAATGACCGTGAATAGTATTTTTTCGAAAATCACTTGATGGATTGTTGACATCGAGAATGGAAATAGATCGATCAGGGGTGTGGGAAAACTTGATGATGGAGGGTATATACGTATAGAGTTGAAAACCGATAATTATTCGACGGTTGATATAAATACATTTATCTTGTAAAGAAAAAATTGCAGGATCGTTGATCAGAGCGTACCATAATTTGCAAACAGACTTAAATTGGAGTAGAGACTGTGCGGGAAGCCTTGATAGAATTTCGATCAACAATACTATGGGGAGATCTTTTAGAGTCGCCATTAGAGGGTTCAAGTTTTATTTAACCATCGTTCATCATTATATAAGGAAGAGGTGAATGCAAGAAAGGATGAGCTGTCATTTATCTATTTATTTATTTATTTATTTTTGTGCGAACCAAATAACGTACCAAAATTAGATAGTTTTTGTTTTTTTTGTTTTTTTTTTTTTGCTATTTTTAATGCATCCTTAATGGTTAGGGAATAATTAAGAATTTTAATAATAAAATAATTTTAATGAACTTACTTTAAAACATCATATATTATACTTAATCGTTCAAGAAACCGTCACTCACTACACATAGAAATTTAACACATATTGCGACTGTAGAGGGTGACCCGACCCGTGACCCAATTTGCAGTCCAAGATGAGCCCCTTCCCAAACTGCAACGGCTTTCAACTGACTCGACCTGGTTCCTTCCCATGCAATGTTATTTTGTCAGTGTCATGCAGAAAGTGCGAGTACTCACATATGGAGAGCCTTCTTGCATGCGTGTAGGTGCATGACAACGTGTGAGGTGTGTCACAATCCGCAATATGATTGTGACCTGAGTAAGTCATCGAGGACGATGACTAAGTTAAGTGGGGGAGAATGTCACAACCTTACTATGAAGAGAGTAGGTTGTGACCCTCACGCCATGACAAGCAAAGGGGTGTCCCTCAAGAGACGCCCATCCGGCCATATGCGGGCCAACGAAGAAGAATGCCATGATGCGATCGAGGAGGACGATGCATCATCCAACACACCACCACGCAAAGTGGGCATTGAAGACATGTTGAGACACAAGCATAACAGAGACATCAGCATAGACATGAAGGACAAGATAGGCTTGTTGAAGGGCCGGGTAGGGCCCCGGGCCTTAACCTCAAAAGTCGAGGTTCCGGAAGGAATTTGGTCATGCGGTTCGGGAGTTAAGTCCGTCCATATGAAATATGAATGCTCGCCAAGTTTGGTGTCAATCGGACATGGGACGGACAATGCACGACACCGTATGACACCTCACGAAAATCATGTCTACTCCTCGTAGAATGAAAATGGCTCAAAATGTACTATAGGGGGTACCATGGTGTTAGCTCTCCACCACCCCTGGGCCCTGTGGCCTAAGTGAGCTACCCTGTGGCACATACGTGTGTCACAGTGTGGGCGAGCGTGCCGAGACGAGTGTCTCGGGGCGACTTCCTTTGAAATGGGTTTTTGAAGGACAGTACCGGACGGCACGGGTGTGCCGGTATTGCGCCCTAGCCCGCGTGTTGGAGGTTGCTACATACACCCGCTATCCGGTACGGTATCCGTAAATGACTCGGCATAGGCACGGGAGGGCCTATGCCTCGATAGAACCCGGATGGATGGATGTCCGGGAAGTCCCGATGAGATGAACGACACGCGGGCCCATTCTCGATGGCATGACCGAACGAGTTATGATGAGCGACGACATCCCGAGACTCGGGATGGCGTCAAGACATATGGACCCTGTCGATGGAGATCGAGATGGCAAGACGAGATGCGACGTTGTATTGAGAGACCTTGGCCCGAGCAGAGGCAAGGTCGAGCCGAATGAGTTGGCCTAGCATAGAGGCAAGTCGGATGTGTCGCAGATGATTGAACGTACACGCACAGGCGGCGTGTGTGGTTGAACAAGCTTGGATTCCGCACAAGCGATGTTCGATTGGCGAACACAAACCTCGCCTAAGGTCCGACGAAGCCACAAAGCCGGGGCGAAAAATATAATGGGGCTTAATTCCCCTTAAGGCTGGTCGTGAACATGTATAGATCACGACGCCGCACGGTCAAAGATATAGGACCGTGACAAGGTGCTTCTTCTTTTTCTGTTTGACCTCCGTTCAACTATCTATATTATATAGATAATTTTGATTATTTTATTTTCAATTATTATCGATGTAATTTTATGATTTTTTTCCTAGGTTCCTCGAGGCATTCTAAGCATTTTTTTTTTTTGTCCTTCTACAACAGTTGGAGATTCAACCTCTAAGGTCCTTAATAAAATCTCAACCGCTCGAAATTAAAAAGCAAATGAAGGAAAATTTTCGTATCTATTGGGCTCGGCGGTTACAATAGGTACTGAAAAATGTGTCTGCCGCTGTTTCTGTTAAGAATGTGAAACATAAATAGAATTGGGATCGAAAGTATGATCTTCATCGATGTTTACAACGTTTTAAATAGGATAGAAACTATCCACTACGGAAAAATATATAACTAACTAATATAAAATATACGCTGACAACTCCCAAAATATCTAAGATATACTCCCTAACTAATTATTAAAGTATATCTCCAAATATCATATCTTAATACTCCCCCTCGAGTTGGACAGTGTATGTCAATCACACCCAACTTGTCCTTCAAAAAAAATCAAACTGATGTCTTCCCAAAGCTTTAGTGAAAACATCTGCCAATTGCATTTTAGTCGAGACATAACACGGTTTGATGATTCCAGCTTGTAACTTTTCTCGAACTATATGACAATCTATTTCAATGTGTTTCGTACGTTCGTGAAAAACTGCATTGGCTGCTATATGTAATGCTGCTTGATTATCACAATATAATAATGCTGGTTCGGATAGTGGAACATTCAAGTCTTGAAGAATGTAACTTAACCAAGTTAACTCTAAACAAGTATTTGCCATAGCTCGATACTCGGCTTCTACTGATGATTTGGACACATTAGTCTGCTTTTTAGACTTCCAAGAAATAATTGAATTTTCAAGGAAAATGCAGAACCCAGATATAGATCGTCTGGAAGTTCGACAACCACCCCAGTCAGAATCGCAATATGCTTGTAATCTTAAATTGTTTTCAGATGGTAGTAGGAGTCCTTGACCATGAGTAGCTCTGATGTATTTCAGAACTCGAAGAGCTGCCTCCCAATGTGGTTTTCTTAGTTCGTGCATAAATTGACGAAGGATACGAACTGAATAAACTATGTCAGGCCTAGTAACGGTCAAATATATTAATCTGCCAATCAACCGTCTGTATTTACTTGGATCATTCAACTTCTCTCCTTCAGTTAAAAGAAAGTTTTAGATTTTGCTCCATAGGAAATTTTTCTGGACGTGCTTCTATAAGACCTGTGTCTTGAAGGATATCTAGAGCATACTTCGTTTGAGACATAAAAATTACTTTTCTAGACCAAGAAAATTCAATGCCTAGAAAATATTTCAAATTCCCTAAATCTTTGATAAGGAATCTCTTGAGTAAACTAGTCTTGAGGTATTGAATTTCTTTGAGATCATTGCCTGTCAACAGAATATCATCAACATAGATTAGAACTGCAGTGAAAGAAGTACCTCTTACTCTTAGTAAAAAAAGAGTAATCTGCTTGAGTGTAGCCTGCATTTTGTATAGTGATAGAAAATATGGAGAACCAATTGCGAGAAGCCTGTTTTAATCCATAAAGAGATTTATGGAGCCGACATACTGTATTCTCCCCCTGTCGGCGAAGACCTGGTGGTAAAGACATATAGATTTCTTCGTCTAGATTACCATGGAGAAAGGCATTTTCAACATCCAACTGATGGGTGAACCATTTTCGAGCAGCAGCAACAGTGAGTAAGCAACGAAGTGTAGTACGTTTCGCTGTAGGAGAAAATGTCTCTGTGTAATCTATACCTTCAACCTGAGTGTATCCATTTGCTACCAGTCGAGCTTTATAACGTTCAACAGAACTATCAGAGTTGTATTTAACTTTGTACACCCAACGGCAACCAATAGCTTTATGACCAGGTGGTAGAGGAACGAGATACCAAGTATGATTACGTTCCAAAACTGCAATTTCAACATTCATAGCCTGGTGCCATAACGGGTCACCAACTGCCTCGTCATAGGTTTTAGGCTCTGTCTGGGATGTAATAAGAGCTAGAAAAGCACGTTGAGTAGGAGAAAAACGGGAGAATGAAATGTAATGATGAAGTGGATACCTGGTGCCAGTTCTGGGACCTGAGCTAGAGGTTAAATGATTGGTTCCAGAAGACATCTCATAATCCTTATGCCAAGCTGGAGGTTGTTTAGTACGAGTAGAACGTCGGAGTGGAACTGATGTATCGGGTGGGATAGGATTAGAATTAGTGGGTGAATCTGGAGAAAGGAGCAGAGGGTAGAGGAGACGACGAAGTAGTAGGTGAAGGAATAGGAGATGAAGGAGGAATAGGATCATGAAGTGGTACAATAGGAGTCGAAGGAGCTAATGTCAAAGTTTGTGAAGCTGATGAAAAAGGAAAATCATCTTAACAAAATTTAACATCACGGCTGATAAAGAATTTGTGAGATTGCATGTCATACAACTTGTAACCTTTATGACCACAAGGATATCCTACGAAAACACAAGAAATTGCTCGATGTTCAAATTTTTGCTTAGGATGTACTATAGTTGCATAACATTTACAACCAAAAACTTTAAGACGATGAAATGTAGGTGGAGTGCTTCAAAGGGTGTCTTGTTAGATAAGAATGGTGATGGCGTTCTATTTATAAGATAAACAGCAGTTAAAATGCACTCTCCCTACAAATTAAGTGGAACCTGTGACGGAAAGAGAGGAGCCTTAGCTATACTTAGGATATGACGATGCTTACGTTCTACGACTCCATTTTGTTGTGGAGTATAGACACAAGTGCGCTGAAATTCAATGCCACAAGAAGTAAAAACTGGTTGCAAAGATAGAAACTCAGTCCCATTGTCTGATCGAACTATTTTGACAGTAGTATGAAATTGAGTTAGAACGAATTTAACAAAGTTCATTAACAAATGATGTACTTCTGACTTATGTTGCATTAGAAAAACCCAAGTACATCGAGTAAAATCATCAACAATAGTGAGAAAAAAACGCAAACCAAAATGGGTAGGAATTTTATGTGGTCCCCAAACATCAGAATGTATCAGATCAAAGGCAGAATGGGTTGTTATTGAACTTCTTGGAAAAGACAACCTAGTTTGTTTTGCTAACGGGCAGATACTACAGTTATGAGAATAACTAGCATTATTAAGATGCAATTGATCAGCTAGAAATTTAAAACGAGAAAAAGAAGATGACCTAGGCGTAAATGCCACAAATCAGATGGCTGAGATATTTGATGAGCGGAAGATTTGATTGGAGATGAAGAAATATGATAGAGACCTCCAAATTGTTTACCCGAGCCAAACATCTTCTCCGCAGCCAAGTCATGCATAACACAAGAATCAAGATAGGTGACATAACATTTCAAGTCATTGTTAAGTTTGCTGATGGACATTAGATTTAAATTGAATGAAGGCACACATAAAACATTGTTTAATTTAAGGTTAGAGCTAAGGGAAATATTGTCAGTATGCGACACACGTGCTGTCCCTCCATTAGGTAAATTTATTGTAGACATGATGGTAGCCTTCAGTTCAAGTCATAACAGAAGATTTTGAGACTATATGATCCGTAGCTCCACTATCGAGAATCCATGAATTAGAACTCGCAGAGTTAATAGATAATGTAGATACTGGAAACAAACTTGCAACATTGATGTGATTGTTAGAATTACCAGAAGGGTGATGATTGATTGCAGATAAGGCTTGTGCTATATGTTGTAATTGCTCAGAAGAAAAATTTGGAATGGAATGAGGTGACTGTTCTTTTGTATTCAACCGAAAAACATCGGCCATATTTGCAGATGATTGATATCCAAACACTCATTAATTGTATGACCACTTTTATTGCAGTGTTCACATGATTTGTCCTTGGCGAATTTTGAATACGTCGTTTTCTTCTGCGCTGCTGATGCAATCGAGAAATTCTCAGTAGGTTCAGAAGTTGCCTGACGCGGCATCTCTTCTTGTACAAGTAATGAATAGGCTTGCCTCACATTAGGTAATGGAGCCATCATCAGTATGTTAGATCTCGTCGTTTTATAAGACTCATTGAGCCCCATGAGCAATTGCATCAACTTGTCTTCTTCGCGTTGATCAACATGTATTTGACGTTGATTACAGGTAAATGGTGTGTGGTATGCTTCCAGTTCATCCCAGAGTGCTTTGAGATTGGTGAAATATGCTGACAGTGCCATGGTTTCTTGTGACATCGTTGCTATCGACTTTTGTATCTGTAAAATTGCTCGGGCATTCTTTTGTGAGAATTGATCGTGAAGATCAACCCACACTTGATGAGTTGTCTTGGCGTGAAGAATGCCTTTAGCGATATCTGCTTCAACGGAATGAGTTAACCAAAATATTATCATACTGTTGCACTGATTCCAGAGTTCAAATTCGGTTGAATTTGCATCTTGAGACGATTCTTCAATTGTGCCTCCAGAGTTCAAATTCGGTTGAATTTGCATCTTGAGACGATTCTTCAATTGTGGCATCAGTGAAGCCAATTTTCTTCTTGGCAATAAGAGCATGCATAAGTGATTTACTCCAAGATTGGTAATTTGCTCCATTTAATTTGATTGGAACAAGTGAATATCCCGGCTGATCAGAGTGATGAATATAATAAGGATGTGTTAAATCAAGATCTGAAATTTTGAAGCTGGATTTGGTTGATTCCGCCATAAAGGAAATTTTGATATTTAAGAACACCAAGATCGGTGCTCTGATACCATGTCAAGAATGAGAAATATAATTGGGATCGAAAGTATGATCTTGATTAGTGTTTAACCCGTTTTAAATAGGAGAAAAGTATATTTATATTTTTGCATTTTTTAGAAATACTTTTATCAATTAAAATGAATGGTGCACTTTAATAGTTGAAATAATTTAATTATTTAATTTTCTTAACATAAAGAAATTTACGATTAAAGTAATTTATTTATTTTTTTTCATAGAAGTCTTACACATCTCAGAATGAAGTGCTTAGGTAAAAAGCAAACCGTGGTGGGCAGTCGGCAAAAGGACAATCAATAAGGGTTGCACCATCCTTATGGAAGCATAATACGATTTCATGCAATTGGGTCTGTTTAGTGTTTTTATTGACGTTGCAACGAAGCCCTGGCTTCTTCCCGGTTGCGGCTTGAATGGCATTTTTGATGACTTGATATTGGCGGGATGTGTTGCCGGTCGGACCGAGTTTGGCGGCCTTCAAAATAGCCAGTAGGTCGTATCTGGGGTTTGTGCGAATGTTCAAAGCTGTTTGAAAATATTGAACTTGGTCAAAAACATTCTCCGAACATGGTCCATGTTTATTCCATTCCCTTCTCCAAAAATCTATGTCGTCGGGTCTTTCCAAGTTTGGCCAATGATGAGTCAGAAGTGGTTCGAGTGCAGCAAATCCCTGAACAAAAAAAAAAACCAGTTAGAATGTGATGCATTTGTAGGAGTCATTTTGTATATGGAAGGTACCTGAATGGTTTCAGAAAATTTTGTTCCTCCGCGGCAAACAAGGTAGCGCTTGGTGTAGTTAGCCGGCCATAGGCCATGGATGGTGAACCTGGTTGGAGATGGTGATTGAGCACACGGGAAATTTGCACATGTGGCCGGAGGCCACTGTTGCACCATTTGAAACAATTCAAATTGGGCATTCACAGAGAAGATGAGAGTGGAGAGGAGGATGAGATGAATATGAGCCATAAAGAGAAGTTAAGTGATGGTATACACAAATTGGAATGGCAATATATACATATATATAATAGACGAAAGGGAGTGGAGAGCATGGAGAAGAAGGGAGAAAAATAAAAAGATAAAAAAAGGAAAATCCAAAATTATTGAATTTTATGTGTTATCAATTATTTCTCAACCACTCTTTGGTTTAGGTTAATTTTTTGACCCCCAATTGATTCGGTTCGGTTCGGCTTCGGGTTCACTGGACAACAACCTCGACTTGACTCGAACCGGATAAAATGTTATACACTATATTAAGACATGTTACGAATTCACAACAATGTCTCCACGTACGTATTCTTTGTCTAATTTTAATCTTTGTGTCAGGGGTGGGGTGTACATTCAACCCGAATTCTAAGGTTTGGGTTCTGTTCGGTTCGGTTTCGGGTTAATGAGACAAAAACTTCGCGTTGACCGAATAGAGCAACATTTAGAAAGTACATTAAGAACCGTCCTACTTTGGCCCTCTATATTTAACTAGGCACATTATTTTTAGTTTTTTTTTTATATTTTTATATATTTTTTTTTTAATTTCTTTTTTTTTTTTAAATACCTAATATTTCCTTCTATTTCCAAACACATATCATGGTTTATAATACCCATTTATATTATTTTTAATTTCTTTTTTTTAAAAAAATACATCATATTTCCTCTTATTTCTAAACACATTGTTTATAATACCAATAAGCTAAAACAACGTCTATATATATATTTATTAATTTTGATTTATACATAAACTTAGTTATTATTTTTGTTTCAATGGAAAGAAAAGTTTACAAAGTTTATTGATTTTGATTTATACATACGTTTAAGTTTACGTTATTTTCCTCCACCATTTTTTTTCGCACGGTAAAGTAAAGTTTGCCCAAAATATTTTGACTTTCTTTGACACCTATCTTAATAGACTCTCAAAATTTGGTTAGACAAATAGTTCTAAAATTTTAGTGTATTTATTATTTTTTATCACAATCCTAGCTCGCCCCACTCCACTCCACAGAACCCACGTTCACGTGCTCACCTTTCCAGTTTCAACCAAACCAAACCAAACCCTTTTCTGGTCACATATCTGGAAATGGATCCAGCCATGACATGGGCCGCAATTTTGGGCCTTCACAAACTCCTGGGCTGGGCTGGGCTGGGCTACCCATTTAGAAATTGAAGGCCCAGATGAAAGCTACTACCAAAACAATCTGGTTGCCGAAGCAAATGACAGAAGCTAAGCTATGATGTGGTAATTTGTTGAGCTGAGTCCCGAGCTTTGTGTGGGCTATGGCAGTCAAAGCTCGGAGGCCGGTATGAGTTGAGTGGTAAAGAAGCTTTGTGTGGGCTATGGCAGTCAAAGCTCGGAGGCCGGTATGAGTTGAGTGGTAAAGAAGAGCCAGAGCCAGAGCCAGAGCCAGAGCCAGAGCCAGTGCCAGTGCCAGTGCCAGTGCCAGTGCCAGTGCCAGTGCCAGTGCCAGTGCCTAAGGCCGTCATTTCGATGGTTCAGACGCCGACGATGGAAGTTAACAAGCACAGGAAGTTGATCAATAATTTGGACGATGGCTGTTTGATGCATATTTTCACCTTCCTTTCCCCCATACCAGGTATCTTTCCTTTCCCCCATGCATATTTTCAGCTTCCTTTCAGCTTCCTGCCGCAATGTGTTTCAATTTGTTATCGAATGTTTCTTCGTAAAATTTGTTTGATCTATTTGAGGATTTCTTTTTTGTTCCCTCTTAAAATTGCTTCGTTTGGATGAAATTGAAGGATTCTTCTGGTTGTGCCACAAATTAAGAGGTTTTCTGGGAGGAAGAGACTGAAAATTTTCAATTTAGGTATTTCTGGAAATGGATTGGGAGAAGAAATATAATTCTGATTTCGAATTTGACTTAAGTTGGAATTTGTTATTTCATTGCACATCTAAATCCAAAAAACTCGTTTGAAGAGATGGAATGCAAATCTTTCTTATGTTGAGTCTATCGGAGTTTTTGATTGAGACTTGTCAATATTCATTACGTGTGGTTCAAGTGAACTTCCTGAGCCTCAACAGTTCTTGATATGTGAGGTTTAAAAGAATTTCTTGTAAAGTTAGAAGTTCTTTCCTGGACTTTGGGTATGAATTGGTTGGGCTAACTAGTTGGAAAGAGATAAGAAAAATTCTGGAGGCAATAGTGAAGATCTACTAATTTTGCTCTAAGAACGCCAGTTCTTTGTACTTTGTGCATTTCTTTTGCTTCTATTCCAGTGGCAAATTTTTATCATTAGCCTTGTGAAATTGTTAGTTAGTGGATGCCGCCTGCATATTTCCATGGAGTTTCTGCTTTTTTTGTCACTTTTGCCATTGAGTTTGCAGATCGGTATAACACCGCCCTCGTTTGCCACAGATGGCGTTACTTGGCATGTCATCCGAGGCTGTGGCTGCGAGTAGAACGATCTATTAAAGATTTGTCCGAGTCTGGAGTTTTCCCAACCGTTGAGGCAGCTGTTGCTGCTGCTAGGTAAGTTGTTGCATGTTCATGTTTCTTTTTTATTTTTTTATGAGGAAATAATAAGAGTTACTTGTTAATAGAGCTTGAATGATTTTGTTCTTCATAGGCCTGGGGACACCATACTAATTGCAACAGGTGGAGTTCATTCTGCCTCTAACATTCAAATTACAAAGCCACTTTGCCTGGTATGCTCTTTTTCCCCGCCTTCTTTTGGCAGCTTGGGAGTTAAAATGTATTCTTCCTATAGGATTTAAATACCATCCAATTGCGAGGAATATCTTCTGAAATCATGTGTGGTTTTTTGAATAGTTTCGCTACCCTTTAACACGAAAAAAGTGCCTTATGTTTTATGTGCGAATAATTGTTAATAACTAAGAATTGTGATCCGTGTCTTTAATAAAATTGCTAATAAAATTGCTATATAAAGCTAGAACTTGGGTTCTGTTATTCTGCCTTTAAAAAATGTTTGCACACTTTCTTTCTTCTCTTTGTAGAGAAGCTAAGAAATTATAAGAACGAACACAACCTCAACCCTATCATCCAAGTACCAGAGTCTGATAATAATATGTTGCACTATCAAAAGGAAACTACAACGTACGTAAATGCTATTAGTTCTCTCACAAAGTCTTAAAAGAAGGTTACGTTATGCAGTATTAAAGTGAACCTTTGTAGGTTTTGGCCCAGCAATTGAAATTCAGATTAAGTACTTGTTTTGAGAAGCAGTTAAATATTGGTGAAACGTAAAACGGTGGCTTCCTCATCCAGTTGTGCTCAAGTTTTGGACTATAGAGCTTTTAACTTACTTTAGCACCTTTTGTACTATGAAAGTACCAATATGAGTCATGTAGGAACTATTAGTAGAGTAGTAGTGAGGCCACCGAGTCGAACTACTAGATGGCGCATAACCAAACCAACCTAAACCGATTAGTCAACAGTTTAGTTGGTTCATTCTGGTGCGACGTGGCTTTGTAATGTTTAAGCCTTAAAATTTTGGCATTTCAAAGGCTCTAGTAGCATCGAAGCCTAATTGTCCTCTTCTGCTATTTGTTGAAGTTTCAATTTTTAGTTTATGTGTACATTATCAGTTGGCTCGGGTATGAATGATCTGGTCATGCCAAACCTGAAGCTGACTGAATATTACCAATCTTTTATACATGAGAAGTTGAACTATTGAACCGAGCTGGTCTGAACCGAAACCAGCGGCAGTTTTTGGTTGGTTTAATCGGTTTTTTTGGGGGGGTTTTCCGTTTTTCCTTGCATCCCTAATAGAGGGGGTTAGTGTTCTTAGGAGGGAGAGATCATTTTAGGATTGTCCATTGTGGGGCTTGGGAGAGAGATAGCCCTCTCGAAAGGCTATTGTTATATTGTAGTTTCTTTTTCATATTGCAATATATTAGTATTTTGTATTTTTTGTGTTGGGGTACATAACATATACGTCAATCTATTCCATACTTTTTTCTGGCTTAATTTACGATGGCAGTGTACGAACGTTCTCTTTCTCACAATGTGAAACTCATTTCATAAATAACTTTTAAGTTTCACCATTTTCCATCATTTATCTTATCTTAATATTGTTCAGATTGGTGGAGGTGAACTTCCTGAGGAGACAACACTTTTCTGTAGTCGTGGTTCGGAAAGGTACGTGGCATATAATGTAATTTGCAATGGTTAATCCTATACATTTTCTCTCTCTTAACCTTTTGAAAAAATGAACTTGAAAGGTCAAGGACCGAAATGCAGATTTTAGAGATCTTAAAAGTGTAGGAATAAAGTACAGTTTTAACACGATGACTTAAATGGGACGAACTTGAAAGGTCAAGTACCGAAATGGACATTTTAGAGATCTTAAAAGTGTAGGAATAAAGGACGGTTTTAACACGATGACTTCAATGGAATGAACTTGAAAGATGAAAGACCGAAATGGACGTTTTAGAGGCCTTAAAAGTGTAGGAATGAAGGACGGTTTTAAGCTTCTCATTTTGTGACGTTTAGTGGCAACTAATTGAGACTGAACTTTCTGTTTCTTGTTAACAGTGCTTTGGAGTTCCTCTGTACCAGTAAACTCTCTAACTTAACAGTGAAGGCAGAACTTGGTTGCTGCTTGCTTCACAGAAAGGGAAGATTAATTATTGATGGATGTGTTCTTCAATGTGAGTCAAACCCTTTGGACTACCTATCATGCCCCATTGTTTGTACTGCAAGTCCCGATAGCCTATCGTCTTCCTCGGTGAAAGGCGGTTATACAGATGGCGTTTCTGTTTCACAAACCCGCATCGAGGGTGGTGCCAAAGCTATCCTAACGAGCGAGGACCTTGCGTTACAGCACGTTCGAGTTATTTATGCTCGAACAGCTTTGTTCTTTTGGTTTGACGTCGAACACAAGTTGCAATAATTTCCTTGTAATCCATTAGCAATGTGTATCTGTTTCAGCTGGTTAATCCTTAGGTATATATTGGTGATTCTTTAACTTGTATGATACTTCTGTTTAGGCTCGTCACATAATCGGTTTCGCCCCTAAATCTTTCGTGGTCGCTTTGTTTTTTATTCTTAACGTTTGGAGCTCCGATATGTAATTATTTCGAAAAAAAAATGATCGTCTTAGCTTATATTTTTTGTGTTTGACAATCACTCAAAATTTGTTTGATATATTACATTATTTTCTATTTAACTGGTAAGGTGAACTTTTGCACTTAAAAAAATGAATATATATATTGTTATTGTACAGTTAAATATAATTAGACCTGGAATTTTTAAAGTTAGTTATTTGTGACGTATGTTTATTAACTCGTGAGATTGGAGCATTGTCACAATTGGGTTCTTATGAGATGTTTGTAAGTGGTGTGGCACTCACTCTCACCATCTTAGGCATTCTCACACCTAAAACTGGTTTGAAAAACTTGAGAGTAGGCACGACTGAAATTTTCCATCCTCTTTTGGATGAATATGACAAGACACGGACCAAAATTATAATAGAGAGAAAATATATGAACTAAAAAATTCCATTAAAAAAATGTCAATTAAATTTAGATAATTTAGCTTTTATACCTCTGTAAGAAATTACATTAAATACTAAATTGTTACTCTTTTAATATAATGACATATTATTCTTATAAAAAATAAATCAAAATAAGTATTAATTGAACCAGGTAATATTAAACTCAAAAAAGTAGTAACAAAGTCCAACAAATTAATTGAACAAAAAAGAGAAAACTTGGAAGACATTGTGTCTAAAAAAACAGGACCCGATCCATGCCATCATTGATTACTCGTTTTGTGTGTTTAAGCTCATCGGGAGGGAATCAAAACATTAACTTTGGGTAATAACCAGTGTCTTTATCCACTAAGTTATGCTCAAGTCTTTACTCATATGCTCCTCCGCTACATTGGTAAGGGTGGTGGACCCGAACTAAAGTCAAAAAAAGTATCCGCGAACACACATGGACGCCCTTTTATGGGAAGAACTTTGGTCACGTGAGTCTTAACATGCCTCCGCTACATTGGTAAGGGTGGTGGTGGTGGACCATAACTAAAGTCAAAATAAGTATTCGCGAACACACGTGGACGCCCTTTTATGGGAAGAACTTTGGTCACGTGAGTTTTAACATGGTAAGAAATCACTTGTCCTTCGTCGGCTTCCATTAAAAGTTCATCTGAACTCACAAACAACAATGGCTTCTCGACTCCAAAAAAAGGACCAATTGTCATTAGTTTTGACCATGAAAAGACATCTTTCTCCATCTCCCAAACCGAGAACGTTTTTTCATTCCCTGCGTTTGAGCCGTGAAATACAACAATTGATCCATTCAACATTCTCATACTTATATTAGGGTTTAACATCACATCCTCCTCCACTAAATTGTTCGGTACTGGAATTTTGCCAAAAATTTCTTCGCTCATGTCAAACGTGCGTATAATATTTCCTTTTGTATTTCTTGACCACCAATAAGATTTTCCTTCATGATGCATCTCACAACCCCCTGTTATCATTAAATACCTAAAATTAGGGGATTCAATTTCCCTCCATCTTTCTTTCCTCAACTCCCAAATCTCCACTCGAAGTGGTAGAAGATTATAGGCTCCCTCTTCGTCCGGGAATTGTACAACCCTAACAACTTTGAAATCCCCAGATTTGGAATCATATCCGAATCCAACACCGCTTGTTAATGAATCAAACATTTCATAGGGATCTTCATTGTGAAGAATCGATGATGGAAGCTTACGAAACTTTTCGGTCATCATATTAAAGAGGAAAATATCTCTATCGTACGAAAGACAAACTAAACCTTGAGAATGACCGTGAATAGTATTTTTTCGAAAATCACTTGATGGATTGTTGACATCGAGAATGGAAATAGATCGATCAGGGGTGTGGGAAAACTTGATGATGGAGGGTATATACGTATAGAGTTGAAAACCGATAATTATTCGACGGTTGATATAAATACATTTATCTTGTAAAGAAAAAATTGCAGGATCGTTGATCAGAGCGTACCATAATTTGCAAACAGACTTAAATTGGAGTAGAGACTCTGCGGGAAGCCTTGATAGAATTTCGATCAACAATACTATGGGGAGATCTTTTAGAGTCGCCATTAGAGGGTTCAAGTTTTATTTAACCATCGTTCATCATTATATAAGGAAGAGGTGAATGCAAGAAAGAATGAGCTGTCATTTATCTATTTATTTATTTATTTATTTTTGTGCGAACCAAATAACGTACCAAAATTAGATAGTTTTTGTTTTTTTTGTTTTTTTTTTTTTTGCTATTTTTAATGCATCCTTAATGGTTAGGGAATAATTAAGAATTTTAATAATAAAATAATTTTAATGAACTTACTTTAAAACATCATATATTATACTTAATCGTTCAAGAAACCGTCACTCACTACACATAGAAATTTAACACATATTGCGACTGTAGAGGGTGACCCGACCCGTGACCCAATTTGCAGTCCAAGATGAGCCCCTTCCCAAACTGCAACGGCTTTCAACTGACTCGACTTGGTTCCTTCCCATGCAATGTTATTTTGTCAGTGTCATGCAGAAAGTGCGAGTACTCACATATGGAGAGCCTTCTTGCATGCGTGTAGGTGCGTGACAACGTGTGAGGTGTGTCACAATCCGCAATATGATTGTGACCTGAGTAAGTCATCGAGGACGATGACTAAGTTAAGTGGGGGAGAATGTCACAACCTTACTATGAAGAGAGTAGGTTGTGACCCTCACGCCATGACAAGCAAAGGGGTGTCCCTCAAGAGACGCCCATCCGGCCATATGCGGGCCAACGAAGAAGAATGCCATGATGCGATCGAGGAGGACGATGCATCATCCAACACACCACCACGCAAAGTGGGCATTGAAGACATGTTGAGACACAAGCATAACAGAGACATCAGCATAGACATGAAGGACAAGATAGGCTTGTTGAAGGGCCGGGTAGGGCCCCGGGCCTTAACCTCAAAAGTCGAGGTTCCGGAAGGAATTTGGTCATGCGGTTCGGGAGTTAAGTCCGTCCATATGAAATATGAATGCTCGCCAAGTTTGGTGTCAATCGGACATGGGACGGACAATGCACGACACCGTATGACACCTCACGAAAATCATGTCTACTCCTGGTAGAATGAAAATGGCTCAAAATGTACTATAGGGGGTACCATGGTGTTAGCTCTCCACCACCCCTGGGCCCTGTGGCCTAAGTGAGCTACCCTGTGGCACATACGTGTGTCACAGTGTGGGCGAGCGTGCCGAGACGAGTGTCTCGGGGCGACTTCCTTTGAAATGGGTTTTTGAAGGACAGTACCGGACGGCACGGGTGTGCCGGTATTGCGCCCTAGCCCGCGTGTTGGAGGTTGCTACATACACCCGCTATCCGGTACGGTATCCGTAAATGACTCGGCATAGGCACGGGAGGGCCTATGCCTCGATAGAACCCGGATGGATGGATGTCCGGGAAGTCCCGATGAGATGAACGACACGCGGGCCCATTCTCGATGGCATGACCGAACGAGTTATGATGAGCGACGACATCCCGAGACTCGGGATGGCGTCAAGACATATGGACCCTGTCGATGGAGATCGAGATGGCAAGACGAGATGCGACGTTGTATTGAGAGACCTTGGCCCGAGCAGAGGCAAGGTCGAGCCGAATGAGTTGGCCTAGCGTAGAGGCAAGTCGGATGTGTCGCAGATGATTGAACGTACACGCACAGGCGGCGTGTGTGGTTGAACAAGCTTGGATTCCGCACAAGCGATGTTCGATTGGCGAACACAAACCTCGCCTAAGGTCCGACGAAGCCACAAAGCCGGGGCGAAAAATATAATGGGGCTTAATTCCCCTTAAGGCTGGTCGTGAACATGTATAGATCACGACGCCGCACGGTCAAAGATATAGGACCGTGACAAGGTGCTCCTTCTTTTTCTGTTTGACCTCCGTTCAACTATCTATATTATATAGATAATTTTGATTATTTTATTTTCAATTATTATCGATGTAATTTTATGATTTTTTTCCTAGGTTCCTCGAGGCATTCTAAGCATTTTTTTTTTTTTGTCCTTCTACAACAGTTGGAGATTCAACCTCTAAGGTCCTTAATAAAATCTCAACCGCTCGAAATTAAAAAGCAAATGAAGGAAAATTTTCGTATCTATTGGGCTCGGCGGTTACAATAGGTACTGAAAAATGTGTCTGCCGCTGTTTCTGTTAAGAATGTGAAACATAAATAGAATTGGGATCGAAAGTATGATCTTCATCGATGTTTACAACGTTTTAAATAGGATAGAAACTATCCACTACGGAAAAATATATAACTAACTAATATAAAATATACGCTGACAACTCCCAAAATATCTAAGATATACTCCCTAACTAATTATTAAAGTATATCTCCAAATATCATATCTTAATACTCCCCCTCGAGTTGGACAGTGTATGTCAATCACACCCAACTTGTCCTTCAAAAAAAATCAAACTGATGTCTTCCCAAAGCTTTAGTGAAAACATCTGCCAATTGCATTTTAGTCGAGACATAACACGGTTTGATGATTCCAGCTTGTAACTTTTCTCGAACTATATGACAATCTATTTCAATGTGTTTCGTACGTTCGTGAAAAACTGCATTGGCTGCTATATGTAATGCTGCTTGATTATCACAATATAATAATGCTGGTTCGGATAGTGGAACATTCAAGTCTTGAAGAATGTAACTTAACCAAGTTAACTCTAAACAAGTATTTGCCATAGCTCGATACTCGGCTTCTACTGATGATTTGGACACATTAGTCTGCTTTTTAGACTTCCAAGAAATAATTGAATTTTCAAGGAAAATGCAGAACCCAGATATAGATCGTCTGGAAGTTCGACAACCACCCCAGTCAGAATCGCAATATGCTTGTAATCTTAAATTGTTTTCAGATGGTAGTAGGAGTCCTTGACCATGAGTAGCTCTGATGTATTTCAGAACTCGAAGAGCTGCCTCCCAATGTGGTTTTCTTAGTTCGTGCATAAATTGACGAAGGATACGAACTGAATAAACTATGTCAGGCCTAGTAACGGTCAAATATATTAATCTGCCAATCAATCGTCTGTATTTACTTGGATCATTCAACTTCTCTCCTTCAGTTAAAAGAAAGTTTTAGATTTTGCTCCATAGGAAATTTTTCTGGACGTGCTTCTATAAGACCTGTGTCTTGAAGGATATCTAGAGCATACTTCGTTTGAGACATAAAAATTACTTTTCTAGACCAAGAAAATTCAATGCCTAGAAAATATTTCAAATTCCCTAAATCTTTGATAAGGAATCTCTTGAGTAAACTAGTCTTGAGGTATTGAATTTCTTTGAGATCATTGCCTGTCAACAGAATATCATCAACATAGATTAGAACTGCAGTGAAAGAAGTACCTCTTACTCTTAGTAAAAAAAGAGTAATCTGCTTGAGTGTAGCCTGCATTTTGTATAGTGATAGAAAATATGGAGAACCAATTGCGAGAAGCCTGTTTTAATCCATAAAGAGATTTATGGAGCCGACATACTGTATTCTCCCCTGTCGGCGAAGACCTGGTGGTAAAGACATATAGATTTCTTCGTCTAGATTACCATGGAGAAAGGCATTTTCAACATCCAACTGATGGGTGAACCATTTTCGAGCAGCAGCAACAGTGAGTAAGCAACGAAGTGTAGTACGTTTCGCTGTAGGAGAAAATGTCTCTGTGTAATCTATACCTTCAACCTGAGTGTATCCATTTGCTACCAGTCGAGCTTTATAACGTTCAACAGAACTATCAGAGTTGTATTTAACTTTGTACACCCAACGGCAACCAATAGCTTTATGACCAGGTGGTAGAGGAACGAGATACCAAGTATGATTACGTTCCAAAACTGCAATTTCAACATTCATAGCCTGGTGCCATAACGGGTCACCAACTGCCTCGTCATAGGTTTTAGGCTCTGTCTGGGATGTAATAAGAGCTAGAAAAGCACGTTGAGTAGGAGAAAAACGGGAGAATGAAATGTAATGATGAAGTGGATACCTGGTGCCAGTTCTGGGACCTGAGCTAGAGGTTAAATGATTGGTTCCAGAAGACATCTCATAATCCTTATGCCAAGCTGGAGGTTGTTTAGTACGAGTAGAACGTCGGAGTGGAACTGATGTATCGGGTGGGATAGGATTAGAATTAGTGGGTGAATCTGGAGAAAGGAGCAGAGGGTAGAGGAGACGACGAAGTAGTAGGTGAAGGAATAGGAGATGAAGGAGGAATAGGATCATGAAGTGGTACAATAGGAGTCGAAGGAGCTAATGTCAAAGTTTGTGAAGCTGATGAAAAAGGAAAATCATCTTAACAAAATTTAACATCACGGCTGATAAAGAATTTGTGAGATTGCATGTCATACAACTTGTAACCTTTATGACCACAAGGATATCCTACGAAAACACAAGAAATTGCTCGATGTTCAAATTTTTGCTTAGGATGTACTATAGTTGCATAACATTTACAACCAAAAACTTTAAGACGATGAAATGTAGGTGGAGTGCTTCAAAGGGTGTCTTGTTAGATAAGAATGGTGATGGCGTTCTATTTATAAGATAAACAGCAGTTAAAATGCACTCTCCCTACAAATTAAGTGGAACCTGTGACGGAAAGAGAGGAGCCTTAGCTATACTTAGGATATGACGATGCTTACGTTCTACGACTCCATTTTGTTGTGGAGTATAGACACAAGTGCGCTGAAATTCAATGCCACAAGAAGTAAAAACTGGTTGCAAAGATAGAAACTCAGTCCCATTGTCTGATCGAACTATTTTGACAGTAGTATGAAATTGAGTTAGAACGAATTTAACAAAGTTCATTAACAAATGATGTACTTCTGACTTATGTTGCATTAGAAAAACCCAAGTACATCGAGTAAAATCATCAACAATAGTGAGAAAAAAACGCAAACCAAAATGGGTAGGAATTTTATGTGGTCCCCAAACATCAGAATGTATCAGATCAAAGGCAGAATGGGTTGTTATTGAACTTCTTGGAAAAGACAACCTAGTTTGTTTTGCTAACGGGCAGATACTACAGTTATGAGAATAACTAGCATTATTAAGATGCAATTGATCAGCTAGAAATTTAAAACGAGAAAAAGAAGATGACCTAGGCGTAAATGCCACAAATCAGATGGCTGAGATATTTGATGAGCGGAAGATTTGATTGGAGATGAAGAAATATGATAGAGACCTCCAAATTGTTTACCCGAGCCAAACATCTTCTCCGCAGCCAAGTCATGCATAACACAAGAATCAAGATAGGTGACATAACATTTCAAGTCATTGTTAAGTTTGCTGATGGACATTAGATTTAAATTGAATGAAGGCACACATAAAACATTGTTTAATTTAAGGTTAGAGCTAAGGGAAATATTGTCAGTATGCGACACACGTGCTGTCCCTCCATTAGGTAAATTTATTGTAGACATGATGGTAGCCTTCAGTTCAAGTCATAACAGAAGATTTTGAGACTATATGATCCGTAGCTCCACTATCGAGAATCCATGAATTAGAACTCGCAGAGTTAATAGATAATGTAGATACTGGAAACAAACTTGCAACATTGATGTGATTGTTAGAATTACCAGAAGGGTGATGATTGATTGCAGATAAGGCTTGTGCTATATGTTGTAATTGCTCAGAAGAAAAATTTGGAATGGAATGAGGTGACTGTTCTTTTGTATTCAACCGAAAAACATCGGCCATATTTGCAGATGATTGATATCCAAACACTCATTAATTGTATGACCACTTTTATTGCAGTGTTCACATGATTTGTCCTTGGCGAATTTTGAATACGTCGTTTTCTTCTGCGCTGCTGATGCAATCGAGAAATTCTCAGTAGGTTCAGAAGTTGCCTGACGCGGCATCTCTTCTTGTACAAGTAATGAATAGGCTTGCCTCACATTAGGTAATGGAGCCATCATCAGTATGTTAGATCTCGTCGTTTTATAAGACTCATTGAGCCCCATGAGCAATTGCATCAACTTGTCTTCTTCGCGTTGATCAACATGTATTTGACGTTGATTACAGGTAAATGGTGTGTGGTATGCTTCCAGTTCATCCCAGAGTGCTTTGAGATTGGTGAAATATGCTGACAGTGCCATGGTTCCTTGTGACATCGTTGCTATCGACTTTTGTATCTGTAAAATTGCTCGGGCATTCTTTTGTGAGAATTGATCGTGAAGATCAACCCACACTTGATGAGTTGTCTTGGCGTGAAGAATGCCTTTAGCGATATCTGCTTCAACGGAATGAGTTAACCAAAATATTATCATACTGTTGCACTGATTCCAGAGTTCAAATTCGGTTGAATTTGCATCTTGAGACGATTCTTCAATTGTGCCTCCAGAGTTCAAATTCGGTTGAATTTGCATCTTGAGACGATTCTTCAATTGTGGCATCAGTGAAGCCAATTTTCTTCTTGGCAATAAGAGCATGCATAAGTGATTTACTCCAAGATTGGTAATTTGCTCCATTTAATTTGATTGGAACAAGTGAATATCCCGGCTGATCAGAGTGATGAATATAATAAGGATGTGTTAAATCAAGATCTGAAATTTTGAAGCTGGATTTGGTTGATTCCGCCATAAAGGAAATTTTGATATTTAAGAACACCAAGATCGGTGCTCTGATACCATGTCAAGAATGAGAAATATAATTGGGATCGAAAGTATGATCTTGATTAGTGTTTAACCCGTTTTAAATAGGAGAAAAGTATATTTATATTTTTGCATTTTTTAGAAATACTTTTATCAATTAAAATGAATGGTGCACTTTAATAGTTGAAATAATTTAATTATTTAATTTTCTTAACATAAAGAAATTTACGATTAAAGTAATTTATTTATTTTTTTTCATAGAAGTCTTACACATCTCAGAATGAAGTGCTTAGGTAAAAAGCAAACCGTGGTGGGCAGTCGGCAAAAGGACAATCAATAAGGGTTGCACCATCCTTATGGAAGCATAATACGATTTCATGCAATTGGGTCTGTTTAGTGTTTTTATTGACGTTGCAACGAAGCCCTGGCTTCTTCCCGGTTGCGGCTTGAATGGCATTTTTGATGACTTGATATTGGCGGGATGTGTTGCCGGTCGGACCGAGTTTGGCGGCCTTCAAAATAGCCAGTAGGTCGTATCTGGGGTTTGTGCGAATGTTCAAAGCTGTTTGAAAATATTGAACTTGGTCAAAAACATTCTCCGAACATGGTCCATGTTTATTCCATTCCCTTCTCCAAAAATCTATGTCGTCGGGTCTTTCCAAGTTTGGCCAATGATGAGTCAGAAGTGGTTCGAGTGCAGCAAATCCCTGAACAAAAAAAAAAACCAGTTAGAATGTGATGCATTTGTAGGAGTCATTTTGTATATGGAAGGTACCTGAATGGTTTCAGAAAATTTTGTTCCTCCGCGGCAAACAAGGTAGCGCTTGGTGTAGTTAGCCGGCCATAGGCCATGGATGGTGAACCTGGTTGGAGATGGTGATTGAGCACACGGGAAATTTGCACATGTGGCCGGAGGCCACTGTTGCACCATTTGAAACAATTCAAATTGGGCATTCACAGAGAAGATGAGAGTGGAGAGGAGGATGAGATGAATATGAGCCATAAAGAGAAGTTAAGTGATGGTATACACAAATTGGAATGGCAATATATACATATATATAATAGACGAAAGGGAGTGGAGAGCATGGAGAAGAAGGGAGAAAAATAAAAAGATAAAAAAAGGAAAATCCAAAATTATTGAATTTTATGTGTTATCAATTATTTCTCAACCACTCTTTGGTTTAGGTTAATTTTTTGACCCCCAATTGATTCGGTTCGGTTCGGCTTCGGGTTCACTGGACAACAACCTCGACTTGACTCGAACCGGATAAAATGTTATACACTATATTAAGACATGTTACGAATTCACAACAATGTCTCCACGTACGTATTCTTTGTCTAATTTTAATCTTTGTGTCAGGGGTGGGGTGTACATTCAACCCGAATTCTAAGGTTTGGGTTCTGTTCGGTTCGGTTTCGGGTTAATGAGACAAAAACTTCGCGTTGACCGAATAGAGCAACATTTAGAAAGTACATTAAGAACCGTCCTACTTTGGCCCTCTATATTTAACTAGGCACATTATTTTTAGTTTTTTTTTTTATATTTTTATATATTTTTTTTTAATTTCTTTTTTTTTTTAAATACCTAATATTTCCTTCTATTTCCAAACACATATCATGGTTTATAATACCCATTTATATTATTTTTAATTTCTTTTTTTTAAAAAAATACATCATATTTCCTCTTATTTCTAAACACATTGTTTATAATACCAATAAGCTAAAACAACGTCTATATATATATTTATTAATTTTGATTTATACATAAATTTAGTTATTATTTTTGTTTCAATGGAAAGAAAAGTTTACAAAGTTTATTGATTTTGATTTATACATACGTTTAAGTTTACGTTATTTTCCTCCACCATTTTTTTTCGCACGGTAAAGTAAAGTTTGCCCAAAATATTTTGACTTTCTTTGACACCTATCTTAATAGACTCTCAAAATTTGGTTAGACAAATAGTTCTAAAATTTTAGTGTATTTATTATTTTTTATCACAATCCTAGCTCGCCCCACTCCACTCCACAGAACCCACGTTCACGTGCTCACCTTTCCAGTTTCAACCAAACCAAACCAAACCCTTTTCTGGTCACATATCTGGAAATGGATCCAGCCATGACATGGGCCGCAATTTTGGGCCTTCACAAACTCCTGGGCTGGGCTGGGCTGGGCTACCCATTTAGAAATTGAAGGCCCAGACGAAAGCTACTACCAAAACAATCTGGTTGCCGAAGCAAATGACAGAAGCTAAGCTATGATGTGGTAATTTGTTGAGCTGAGTCCCGAGCTTTGTGTGGGCTATGGCAGTCAAAGCTCGGAGGCCGGTATGAGTTGAGTGGTAAAGAAGCTTTGTGTGGGCTATGGCAGTCAAAGCTCGGAGGCCGGTATGAGTTGAGTGGTAAAGAAGAGCCAGAGCCAGAGCCAGAGCCAGAGCCGGAGCCAGAGCCAGAGCCAGTGCCAGTGCCAGTGCCAGTGCCAGTGCCAGTGCCAGTGCCAGTGCCTAAGGCCGTCATTTCGATGGTTCAGACGCCGACGATGGAAGTTAACAAGCACAGGAAGTTGATCAATAATTTGGACGATGGCTGTTTGATGCATATTTTCACCTTCCTTTCCCCCATACCAGCTATCTTTCCTTTCCCCCATGCATATTTTCAGCTTCCTTTCAGCTTCCTGCCGCAATGTGTTTCAATTTGTTATCGAATGTTTCTTCGTAAAATTTGTTTGATCTATTTGAGGATTTCTTTTTTGTTCCCTCTTAAAATTGCTTCGTTTGGATGAAATTGAAGGATTCTTCTGGTTGTGCCACAAATTAAGAGGTTTTCTGGGAGGAAGAGACTGAAAATTTTCAATTTAGGTATTTCTGGAAATGGATTGGGAGAAGAAATATAATTCTGATTTCGAATTTGACTTAAGTTGGAATTTGTTATTTCATTGCACATCTAAATCCAAAAAACTCGTTTGAAGAGATGGAATGCAAATCTTTCTTATGTTGAGTCTATCGGAGTTTTTGATTGAGACTTGTCAATATTCATTACGTGTGGTTCAAGTGAACTTCCTGAGCCTCAACAGTTCTTGATATGTGAGGTTTAAAAGAATTTCTTGTAAAGTTAGAAGTTCTTTCCTGGACTTTGGGTATGAATTGGTTGGGCTAACTAGTTGGAAAGAGATAAGAAAAATTCTGGAGGCAATAGTGAAGATCTACTAATTTTGCTCTAAGAACGCCAGTTCTTTGTACTTTGTGCATTTCTTTTGCTTCTATTCCAGTGGCAAATTTTTATCATTAGCCTTGTGAAATTGTTAGTTAGTGGATGCCGCCTGCATATTTCCATGGAGTTTCTGCTTTTTTTGTCACTTTTGCCATTGAGTTTGCAGAT